>NC_056054.1:34987757-35645674 GCF_016772045.2 Ovis aries | reverse complement strand
TACCCAGTGGCTTTGGTGGGAGAGCTAGATATGAAGTGAGCATCAGCTATATCTTTCCCTAAGGTGTGCTGGCAGTCATTGACTTGGTGGGAGGTAAGGCTGGAGTTGGTATGCCTAGAGCCAGAATCAGGTGCTGACTAGGGCTTGTCCTATACCCACTGGCCATCTCTGACCTATTAAGGATGGGATTGGTGCCTAGAAGTCTGGAATAGGAGCCATGAGGGATTTGGGTTTCTCTGGGTGTGATGTTAGTCTCACGTTGGTTTGGAGCATGACTGGATCGTAAAGTTCTGTGATTATTTCAACCCCTCTTATTGCCCCACACTCACACTGTATGCATGCATTGGTTAAATCCTGAGTGGAGCAGAAGGGGTTGGTGCCACACCAATTAGCTTGCCCCATCCCCTCCCAAATGTGCATACTCCTGATGTGGTGTTTTTCACCCTGGAGTTACATTTGCTCCATTCAAATTATGTGTAGGGACATGTGAACTGGCAATGGCTGCCTCCAGCCCGATCAGAGGAGGACTGGTGTTTACATCAGCTCTTTTCTCTCCAGGTGTATGCACTCCCAGTGACAGCCTCTCCCTTGGTGGGGGCAGTGCTGGAGCAAGAGCCTAGAGCAAGAGCCTGCTATGGGCTTGGGGCACTGAGGTGGTCGGATAAGCCAGGCATTTTTCAACCTTTTGCTACCTGACTGTCTAAGAATAAGTAATTCTGAGTGTGAATTCTTCACAGGCATTGGAATCTCAGTTTCTTACATCCCTATGGTAAGCCCCACTCATTCTTAAACCATTAAGGGATTTGTCTTCATAGTGTCAGATATCAGGGCTAGGGTACCTAATATATGACTTGAGCCCATCACTAGCAGGGAGGATCCCCTAGCCCATGATATCCTCCTCCTCTTCTGTATTCCCCACTAGGGGTACAGATACTTTGCCCTGCCTACCAGACTCTGTGTGTATCTTTCTTTATAGCCTTGCTTATAGAAGCGCTGTTCTTCTCACCCCCAGGTTGATTTCAGTGAGAGTTTCTCTACATGTAGTTGTAATTTTACTGTGTTTGTCAGCAGAGGGGAGCCCAGTGTCCTTATACTCTGCCACCTCTCTTCACACATAGTGTGCCTATAATCCACAAAACAAACAACCACCAACAAAACACAAAACCTAGAGGCACTGTTACTATTTCCATTTCATAAATGAAAAAATTGAGACCCAGGGGATTATGTAACTTTCCTGAGGTTAAGGATAGAATAGGAAATGGCAACCCACTCCAGTATTCTTGCCTGGAAAATTCCATGGACAGAGGGGCCTGGTAGGCTACAGTCCATGGGGTCACAAAGAGTCAGACATGTCTGAGCCACTGAGCACACACACGATGATGGAACTGTTAAATTGCAGAGCTAGAATTCTAGTCCAGGCTAATCTGACTCTACTGGCTAAAATACCACATTACCTTGTCTTTTTCTATGGGGCACAGTTTACTCTTATTTGTAGCTTTATTAGGCATTCACAATCTGTCTCCCAATACATTTTAAGCTGACAGAGTGCACAAGCACTCCCACAGTCCCTGTATTTAGCAAGGTTCTCACTTCTTTGCTAAGTGATTTGCTAAAATGACATAGTTTAACTCAGGTTAGCGAGGTATACCATTTTAAAGAAATTTCTATATGGATACTTTAAGGTGCCAAAGGTGAGAGAAGAATTACATCCTAGTATTCCCTGCCTTAAAACTTAAAATAAATCTAGAAAGGGAAGATAGATGTTACCACCACTCTGCTAGCATAAATGGAGTTTTTTTTTTTTTTTTTAAAGTACTCCAACAAAGCTCCTTTTCCCAGCTAATCACTTCCTGTGCAAACATCTATCTCAAATATTTTCTATTCCTTCCATGTTAATGGGGACCAATGTTCCCAAAGTTGATATACATTGAGACAGCAGGTGTACCTAAGAAAGGAGGGAACAAGAGCACTTACTGCATGGTGAAGTCTAATAATAGAAAATTTATTCACCTGGCACTCACTGTGTTAACATTCAGGATGAGCTCATTGTTTTGGCAATCAGCGTGCTGCCATTCCTAAGGAAAAATGTAAATCACAGTCTCCTTCCATTTCATATCCCCATGTTCCCCGTCCTCATGCATGCTCTTCCTCTATCCCAGTGTTAAGTACTAGTGATGACAGTTTTGCTAATGCGGGGATTACAATGTAAACTACCAAAGGCAAGAGTGCATTTCTGAAAACAGGAATACTTCAAGGTTCTCTGTTGTTTTTACCTCATGCCCCAGGTTCTACCCACCAGACAAAAACATGATGTAAGTTCCAGATATTCTCCTTAAGGAAAATATCCACCAACAACATTTTATATCTCTTCAATGGAATGGTTTATGAACCTTCAGGGCTCTAAGGACCTCCCTTTGTAATTATATTCTTAGGGGATTAAAAAGCTTCTTTCCGCGACATAAGAGCCCCTCCTCCTGCTCAGTCCATGCCCCGACCATCTGTCCCGAGTCTTCTCTGACCATGTCTCACCCTCCACTCCACAATCTAGCAATCTCTGAGCTCCTTTATAGTTGGTGGACTTTGAGATCTCTCATGCCTCCATGAATTTTCATGTTCTGAGCTCTCCAGGGTTTGCTTGCTGTGCATACTTATAAATCGAACCTTAAGATCTGGTTCAAGCAATAATTCCTTTGAAATTCTTTCCCACATTCTAGGCCAATCTAGGCTTTTCTTTCTGCATGTGAGAGTGAAAGTCACTCAGTTGTGTCCTACTCTTTGTGACCCCATGGACTATAAAGTCCATGGAATTCTCTAGGCAAGAATACTGGAGTGGGTAACCTTTCCCTTCTCCAGGGGATCTTCAAAACTCAGGGATTGAACCCAGGTCTCCTGCATTGTGGGTGGATTTTTTTTACCAACTGAGCCACAAGGGAAGCCCAAGAATACTGGATTGGGTAGCCTATCCCTTCTCCAGCAGATCTTCCTGACCTAGGAATTGAACCCCGGGTCTTCTGCATTACAGGTAGATTCTTTACCAACTTAGCTTCTGCATATTCCCATCCAATCTCATAGAAATGACCACCCCACTGGACTCTGTCTATGTCCTCACTTCCTACTGCTTAAGGGCAGAAACATTTTTGTATATGTATATATTCCTATGGTCTAATATGTATGGATGTGAGAGTTGGACTGTGAAGAAAGCTGAGCACTGAAGAATTGATGCTTTTGAACTGTGGTGTTGGAGAAGACTCTTGAGAGTCCCTTGGACTGCAAGGAGATCCAACCAGTCCATTCTGAAGGAGATCAGCCCTGAGATTTCTTTGGAAGGAATGATGCTAAAGCTGAAACTCCAGTATGTTTGCCACCTCATGTGAAGAGTTGACTCATCGGAAAAGACTCTGATGCTGGGAGGGATTGGGGGCAGAAGGAGAAGGGGACAACAGAGGATGAGATGGCTAGATGGCATCACTGACTCGATGGACGTGAGTCTGAGTGAACTCCGGGAGTTGGTGATGGACAGGGAGGCCTGGCGTGCTGCAATTCATGGGGTCGCAAAGAGTCAGACACGACTGAGCAACTGAACTGAACTGAACTGATGGTCTAATATGTAAAGAAACTCACCAAATTTTCTGTCCAGTGAGTGGCTGGAATGTTGCTCTTTTTTCAATAGCTTTGTGGCTTCTGCCTTCACATCACCAGGGTTGATATCCCGGCTCTACCACTAATGAATTGTGTAATATTGGGTAGGTCACTTGTCCTTGCAGCTTCCCATGACTCTCTCTCCAACCAACTCAACATCTTTTATGTCTTACTGAAGATACAGATTCCTGGGAGAAAGCTCTGAATTGGCTGAATTTAAGTCACCTGACATGTGCTGTGTTATCTGGGAAAAGAATGGAAAATCTACTGAGAGGCAGCCATTTCTTGAAGGACCACACAACCTGAGGGATTCTGCAAAAGGGAGATAAAAATGCAAATATGGGTAATGTCAGGATCTGGGAGGGGGAGAATGAGAATTTATTGATTAGTGGGTACAGAGTTTCCATTTTGCAAGATGGAAGAATTCTGAAGCTAGATAGTGGTGATGGTTACCCATCAATGTGAATGTAGATAATGCCTCTTACCTGTGTGCTTAAAACACTTATGATGATAGGTTTTGTGTTATATGTATTTCATTACAATTTAAAAAGTTTTTAATAATAATCAAGTAAAAAATGAAAGTATACAATTAGGAAAGAGTATAATGATGCTCAAATAATGGTAAGTGTCCCTAATAAGGCCCAAGAGGAGAGGTGCTTAAAAATCACTTTTGACTCTGGAGGTTTCAAGGGTGCTTGCTGTTGTGTGGTCTTGAGAAAGTCACTTTACCTCTCTGAGGCACAGAGTAAAATCAGATTACTCTTGGTCAACCATTGTTCTGGTTTTACTGCCTGACCCTTTGTAGCTCTTCTGGTTTCTCTCTGTTTTTCCAGGTCTGTTCTTCCAAATTGCTCTCAATAGGGTGGTTCCCTAATAAATTTCCAGTAAAGCTCTTTTCTGCTTAATATAGCCAGTCTTTTTTTTTTTTTTTTTAGTTTTTGCATGTAACCAAAACCCTGAGTAACAGACTTTTATTGAAACAAGTCTCCACTCCAAGGAGAAAGCCTGGAAGACATTCTAGAGGTGAGAAACACCCAAAATAAGATTTAGGATTCTTGTGAAGTTATTTCGACTCACATAGGCATTTCTTACATACACACTTAATTAGTCCTTGAACTATCTAAGGTTTTGTTGAAATAATGTTTGTGTAAATTGTCCTTTCAGGTTCATCATCTTTTCAAAATTTCATACTCTCTTCATGCTTTCCCTGATATCTTCCACCACTGCGATGCTTCCCTGACATCTTGCTCCATCCTCTTATTAATAAACTTCTCTTCAATGCTCTGTTTACTAGTCTGTGTCCCTGAGTTGTACTTTCTATGAGAAAATACTGTATATATTAAGCATATGTATATCCCTAATACCTAGGAAGTTCTTGGAATCTAGTAGGTCAGTAATAAAAGAACGAGTGAATGAGGAGAAAAGTGAATGGATAAACTGCTGAATGTAGTCAGTTTGGTCTGGGAGAACTCTACTGGATTCTATTTTCCTCTCAGTTGATTTCCCTTTCCCCCTCAAGCTTTCTGGACTGCAGACATTCTTTTTGAAGTCCCATTACCACAGTCAACATTTGCACCATGGCTAATAAATTAGCATCACTTTGAAAACAAAAATGATTCCATTTTGCACTTGGAATGTGGTCTGAGAATTAGAAAGGGCAGGAGTGTTACTTGCCCTGAGGCCTGGAAAGTCTCTTGGTGTTTTATTAGGTAACAATTTCTGTTTTTACTGGATTTGCTGGTCACTAACTAGCCCCTGGGAACCTGAATAAATGCCAAGAGTGAAAAAGAAAACAGCATGCTCCCTGCTACTTAGAGACCAAATAACCTCCTAATCAAGAGGTACCTACTATTGAAATTAGAGGCATCTAACTATGATAGCAGTTCTGAGCATGCACTTTTTAAAAGGAAAAGGCAAGCAGAAATAGGTCAGTGTGCATGACTTTTCTAGAAGTAGTTGGTATGAATTTCCCTTTCTGCTAGTCCTGTTCATGGGGAAGTTCTAGAAATGGGGCAAATTGAATGGTTTCTCATGATGACTTTGAGCTTAAAAGCAAGTATATTTTACAGACGCCATTCAAAAATGGGTTCTCTTTTCAGGGATATCTGAGATTTAGGAAAGTAGTAATAATTTTTCAGAAGGTTTGGGTGTGAATTGATGCTACAGTCATGGTATTATTACTTTTAAACCCCTACTGAACTCCTTCATGAATCGTATGTTGGAAACCAGAGCTGAGCTATGTCCTAGAACATGGTGGAGTGGCCTGACTACTACAAAAAGTTAGAAGATTTAGGTACAGTCCTATCTTTTTCTTTCACAGATAGGTGACCCTAGCTGAGTCAGTTAATATTTCTGAGATTTGGTTTCCCAGTATGCTAATCAAGGATGTTTAGGGCTGTCCTACTTGGGTCCCTGCATACCCAAGCTTTCGGAAGCCAGGGGACTCAAACTCTGTCAAATATTTGGTAGGATGAAAAATCTGTCAAAGTATTTGGTAGTATGAAAGACATCATCAAGATGGAAGAGATTATAAGAGTTTAATGGGATAGAGAAAAGGATATGTTCTCCAATTGACCTCCCAACAACCTCCAGAAAATCTTTGAAACTTCACAATGAAGCTACACAAAGTGTGGAGCAGAGAAATAAGCTCAGGCCAAGCTTTGATGACAGGAAGACCTGGATTCAAATAGTTACTGAGTCCAAACTTGTACTGCTTGCCACATGACAGGCCAGTAAGTCTAGACATGAGAAGTTGGGGCAAGGAATAGCAAAAGCCAGCAAATAGAGAAGGCAGTGGGCTAGTATCCTAAAGAACCATCTTATCTGAGTTAGAATTGAGGCTTCTTCTTTACTAAAAGGGTAAGAGGTATGGCTGACTGTTGCAAACTTCTTGGTGCAGGCATTCTTTTTTCTTGCAGCTGTCTATGTAAGTCTGGTAAAAAATGTTCCTATAAACCTCCAACAAGACAAGTGTCATTTTCTGTTCCTTTTAAATAATAATACCTTTAAAGAGAATGGACTATCATATATATTTCAGGCTATAGCATTCTTTTAGAAAGGTGCAGGGCCAACATGTCTAAGCACAGGCAACAGAATACAAGGGTTAAAGCTAAAGGAATAGATCAAATATGGAGTCAGATTTGTTCTTCTGTTACAAAAATCTCTCAAGGACTCTATCTTCTCTGAACCTTGATTTTATCATTGTAAAACAGAGATGCAATAGGACTCATATAGGGATTAGATGAAATAATAGAAACTGTGCCTGAAATATGGGAGGCCCTTGGTTTTAACTCCCACTGCTCCCCTCAACTTTTCAGAATTTTTAAGGAGAATGATTTTAAAAAAGGGTTGATAAAAATTATGGAAATTCTGTTAAGTGTTATCTATGGTCTCTGTAGAAGTTTTCCCCATTGGTGTTTGAGTTAGGGGTAATTGAAGAATACTGAGAGAGCTTTCTCTTGAGAAAGCTAAAATGTGGCAAAAAAAAAAATATTCTCTAAGAGAAAGACAGTAAAATCATAAATTACTTAGAGCACAGATATGTTGAGTTAGCCTAAAAGTTTGTTTGGATTTTTCCATAAGCTATTACAGAAAAACTCAAAAGAACTTTTTGGTCAATCCAATACAAAGTCATTTTAAAAAGATATAACAATTCTCCGACTGAAGGCTCTGACTCTAACCTGATTAAATATATTCACACAGTTAAAGGAAGTGTCCCCAGAGTTTAATGGCTTTTGGTCAGGCAACAGAAATATAGAGGAGAAAAAGAGTTATTTTGGTGGCCAATAGTGAGGCCCCTTTTAACTTTGTGTTCTAACAAAAAGGTCTTGGTGGAAGAATTACAATCATTATGGCCCCAATGGCCAGGTCACCTTGAGTTGGGGAGGTCTATGTTAGACTTATAGCTGGGCTGCTAAGTTGTACTTGTGACCGACTCTGTGCAACCCCATAGACAGCAGCTCACCAGGGTCTCCGGACCCTGGGATTCTCCAGGCAAGAACACTGGAGTGGGTTGCCATTTCCTTCTCCAATGCATGAAAGTGAAAAGTGAAAGTGAAGTCGCTCAGTCGTGCCTGACTCTTAGCGATCCCATGGACTGCAGCCTGCCAGGCTCCTCGGTCCATGGGATTTTCCAGGCAAGAGTACTGGAGTGGGTTGCCATTCAGACAGCTCAATATAGTAGCTAATAGCACTGCTGTGTTGTAACACAAAGGTTTAAATCTTGGCCCTGGTATTTACTAGCAGGATAGCTTTAGCCAAGCTATTCAACCTCTCAAATTCTCATTTTCTAATCTGCAAAATGGGGATGGTATTAATTTCAACTCATATTGCTATTATGAGTACTACATGCCATGATATATGTAAATTACTTAGTGATTGGCATCTGCTGCTGCTGCTAAGTCGCTTCAGTCGTGTCCAACTCTGTGTGACCCCATAGGCCCACCAGGCTCCCCCATCCCTGGGATTCTCCAGGCAAGAAAACTGGAGTGGGTTGCCATTTCCTTCTCCAACGCATGAAAGTGAAAAGCGAAAGTGAAGTCACTCAGTCGTGCCTGACTCTTAGTGACCCCATGGACTTCAGCCTACCAGGCTCCTCTGTCCATGGGATTTTCCAGGCAAGAGTACTGGAGTGGGGTGCCATTGCCTTCTCCGGATTGGCATCTAGAAAATCCTCAATAAATATTAGCTTTTTCTATTATTATTTGAGGTTGTTTACATTAAGTTATCATTCAGTTAACTCTCCTGGGTTTACTTGCCCAATTTTGAAGGAGTTTCTTGACTTTCCCAGGTTGGTCCGGCCATAGAGGAAATATAATGATTATTATTATGGTCCATGTGATAGTTATACTACTCATTATAAATTTAAAAATACCATTCTTATTTGCCTGCCATTTTCTCCGAGACTGGATACTTTCAACACATTATTGAGGTAATGTCTGCAGCTATATGAGGTTGACAAATATCAGATCAGGATCTGAGCTGTATAAACTATGCTGAATTCACAATGGAAAACATCTCTTAGTACACATTCTGTAAGTCAAAAACCTGGCAGCTTCCAGATGCATCTCAATGCATTGCTATCAATGAATTGCTATCAATGAGCAATTCAGAGGGGGAAATTTGGTAGGATTATCATGGTCACATCCGGCTAATTCAAGAACTTCATTATTCTATTAGACCAAATTATAAAGAAAAAGTGTTTGGGGAACTTAATTATGCTTATTGAAATTTAAGTTGCTGGGCCCTTCCACCCGAGTTTCTGATTCAGTAGGTCCTGGTGGTGGTGGTTTAGTCACTAAGTCGTGTCTGACTTTTGTGAACCCATGGACTGTAGTCCACAGGCTCCTCTGTCCTTGGAATTTCCCAGTCAAGAATACTGGAGTGGGTTGCCTTTTCCTTCTCCAGGGGATCTATCTTCTAGACCTGGGGTTTGAACCCAGATCAACTGCATTGCAGGCAGACTCCTATTTTACAGGTGGATTCTTTACTGACTGAGCTACAAGGAAAGCCCAATAAGCCTGGGGTGGGGCTCATTCCAGGTGATGCTGCTGCTGCTAGCTTGGAGACCACATCTTGAGAATCACTGCTCTGAAGTGTTTTAGAGTATCACTTTCAAGATAGTCATTTATTTAATGTAAAAAACATTTGGTAATATCTGCCATATTCAGGGACCATGCTGGGTTTTGGATATACAAGAATAAGCACCTACCAGGAGACAGATAAATAAACTAGGATGCCTATAACTAGAAAAATTAAGTTGGTAAGCCAATCGAACTACTTCATTTGGTTGGTCTCTCCTCTGAAGGAGAATCTATATGAGAATTTAATCAATTTGAATAGCTTGTTTGGAAAATCTAATGTTAGGCACAAGGATGTTGAGTAATATTAATGAGCAGGGCTGTAGTCGGCAAGGATGCCCATCTCTATCTACTTCTCTAAACTTTAACCTATCTCCTTTCTTGCTTGTTCCTCCAAATAGTTCTAGTCAGATTGGGTCCTTTTTGTGGATGTTGTGTGATTAAAATTTACATATGTGTGGCTTTGTTTCCTGTTCCTACGTTTTCCTTCCATGTATTTGGATGATAAGGTAAAAGAAACCTTGCTCCTTAGGACTCATCCTGCCACCTGGATTTCTGGCTAAGAGGAGGGAAAAGTTTCCATTGCCTTGAAGCAATAGCAGGGGTTACAACCCAGGATGCCCAGAGCTTTACACTAGGAAATGCTGAAAATTAGCCCAGTTCACCATAACATAGTGTCTTGTTCCCATACACCATTAATTTTTTGAATTTGTTTTTAATTAGAGGATAACTGCTTTACAATGTTGTATTGATTTCTGCCATACAACAATGAGAATCAGCCATGTGCTATGTGCTAAGTCACTCAGTCTTGTCTGACTCTTTGCAGCCCCATGGACTGTAGCCCACCAGGCTCCTCTGTCCATGGGGATTTTCCAGACAAGGATACTGGAGTGGGTTGCCATGCCCTCTTCCAGGGGATCTTCCCAACCCAGGGATGGAATTCAAGTCTCCTGCATTGCAGGTGGATTCTTTACCATCCGAGCCACCGGGGAAGCCCATGAAAATAGCCATAAGTATACATTATTTTTTAAAAATTAGACTGGTTTTTTTAGACCAGTTTTATATTTACAGAAAAAATTGAGCAAGAAGCATAGAGCATTCCCATATACCCCATTACCACACAGACACAGCCTCCTCTATATCAATATCTTGCACCAGAGTGGTACATTTGTTACAATTGATGAATTTACATTGATATGTCATTGTTACCCAGTGTCCATAGTTGACATTAGTGTTTCCTCATTGTGCTATATATTCTGTGGGTTTTGGTGACTGTATAATGACATGTATCTACCGTTATAGTATAATACAGAAGAGTTTTACTTTTCTGAAAATCCTCTGTACTCTACCTGTTTATCCATCCCTCATCCCCCTGCCTGGCAACTGCTCCTCTTTTTACTGTTTACATAGTTTTGCTTTTTCCAGAATGTTGTGTAGGTGGAATCATACTCATTAATGTTTAAATGTTCAGGTGCTTCAAGAACGCTGTAGGTGTTTTTCCAGAAATATTACAGGCTTCTTGTATACCCTAGACAAATAATATTGCCCAGAAAATCAATTTTATAAAGAGAATATCTGAGAAGCCACTGGGCTATATGCCAAGACCTTGTGGAAGAAAATACACTGTCAAATTTTCACATGCATGCTCAGTCACTCAGTCATGTCCAACTCTTTGTGACCCCATACACTGTAGCCCACCAGTCTCCTCTGTCCATAGAATTCTCCAAGCAAGAATACTGGAGTGGGTTGCCATTTCCTACTCCAGGGGATCTTCCTGACCCCCACACCGCACCCCTTCCCAGGGATCAAACCCATGTCTCCCTGTCTCCTGCATTGGCAGGCAGATTGTTTACTGCTCTACTGAGCCACCTGGGAAGACCACTATGCTGAAAATAACTCTGGATTCTGCAGAAAACCTGCCTTCCATTAGTCCATCCTTTATTTCTGTGATCAGAGAAGGAATATAAAAATGATAGTTAAAAATAGAATAAAGATCTCAGAGGAGGCCATCTATGTTCTCAAGGCTCCTTTTCCATTCCAAGCTCTAAGCATCCACAGTGGATGCTGCTTTCACTAGAGAAATGAAGTCTCTGAAGACATTCCTTAGACTTTGATGTTTGGATGATTAACAATCTCGGTGTCCTGAACCCATTACTAATGTTGTAAAGTTATGATACCTCTCCCCAAAAGATAGCTATCCACAAAAGTATCCATAAAATGTCAGGGATTCTACTGAAACCTAAAGACCACTGACTTAATGTAAAAATAATGTAAAACAAAACAAAAACCTTAAAAGATTAATACACTTATCCAAATGGACATTATCTAACTCACCTGGAACCTGATCGACTATCAATCAATTTGGCTACTGTACTCCATTAGAATAGATGGTGATTGGTTGTTCTGGTGCCATTTGAAGGTCAAATGAACTCAAAATTTGTAAAGCACTTTCTTGGTGATTATTGAAATAACTTCAAGTTCTTGATCTTTTGTGTATGAGGGTCTAATCACTGAAATTCCTAACTATGTTAGAAACTGTTCAAGCAACTTAATGCAAACATTTCTTCAAATACTGGTTCTTTGAAATGTATGGATCATGTTACTATTTATTACTAAACTGAAATATACTCCATAATATAGTTAGTTAATATTCATCTTTTCCCTGTTTCTGAGGTTCTAAGAAAACTGAGATGCTCTGGACATATGTATTAATATACATGAGTTTTCTCCCAGAACTTCTCAGCCATCTCTCACAGGCCCTAACTTTTGCACAGATTTTTCATTCAGCACATTCATTGAGAGTCCATTCAATGCCTCAGAACTGTACTAGACCCTTAGGGTACACAGATAGAAGCTGAAATAGTGAAAACAGAGTGTAGTATGGAACTAAATACATAAAGATACAAATCCCATTTGTGGAACTTTTTCTTTTTTTAATCTTAGACACATTATTTAGTGTCTTTGAAACCAAGTTTCCCCATCTGAAGTAGAAAGGAGTAGCAATAATTACCAAGTAGATTGATGATACACAATATATTTCAGGTTGACATAACTTATTTTATATTGGGTTTTGGGGTTCTTGCTTTCAAAGAAATATTTTTTCCTCATCTTGTCCCCACAGATTGAAAGTATCTTAATGTAGTTGCAGTGAAAATTTACTTTTCTATATTAATTGTTAGTGTTAAGACATCCCTCCCTTGGTTATTTTCTGCCTTTTCTCATATCCATCCAGCGCACATACTTCAGGGCAGAGTAGGATCCTTTTCCTACTACTACAAGCAAAAAACTCTTTTGCCAAGAATTTAGCTGTGATGTGCTTGGCACACAGCAAAGCAACAGAAAGAGAAATGAATGGTCACTGCAATTAAAAATGGGTTAACATTCCACTGTACTGCAAAAGAATAGATTTCAAGCAAGGCTGCAACAAGAGATTGAGGGGAGGGGGCATGTATAACTGACTCCATTCAAACATGGAAACAAACCCTTCTCAGAAAGATTACAGAAAGAAACACCTGCCATCCAATTCTTCACATAAAAAGTTGGGCCAAATACAGGGGGCAATTTGAAACAACTTTAATATTCCAAGTTAAAGGAACCAAATAAGAAAACTGTACAAATAAATTTCTGAAAATGGACCTTTATAATTCTGACTACTATTTAAAACCAATAGGGTAGAAGGCAGAGTTCAGAGCTCATCTTTTCCATCTTACATTTCCAAAAAAATGTTTTTTCTTTTGTATCAAGATTTAGTATGGCCACTTGAAAAATTAAAAAATTATGGCTGGGACTGTGACCCTTCAGTGGTGCCCTCTGCTTTTCTCAGCTACTGGCAATGTAAGCCCCCAAAGCTATTGGCTCAGATTCTCTCCAGTTTCTGGCGCCATTATTTTCTTCGCCTTCATCCTTCCCTTCTACCTCTGCCCACTCTCCCTCCTTTTCTTCCTCTGGGCCTTTTTCCTCTTCTTTTGATTGAAGTACAATTTTCATATAATAAAATGCACAGATATAAGATATACATTTAATTAACTTTGATACATGCAATTGCCTATATAGCCCACATACCTATTAAGATATAAAACACTCCCATCATCCTAGATAGATTTGGAATCGGCACAAGAGAGCTATCTCAACTGCCTGGAAACAACCAATTTTGGGTTCTTTCACCATAGATTAGCTTTTCTGGTAGTAGAAGTTTAGATAAATGAAATCATAGTATATACTCTTTGTATCTAGCTTATATTCTTTTTGGAATTCATCCATGTCGCTGCACCTATTGGTAATCTGTTCTATTTTATTACTAAATCAGTTTATAATATGCAAACATACCACAATATGTTTATACTTTCTCCTATTGATAAATATTTGTGTAGTTTTCAGGTCTGTGATTTTTAAAATAAAGCTGCTGGAAGCATTTCCTAAATATAAGTTTATTTGATTGCAAATGGTATTTATAATTTTATTTTTTGAATAAAATTGTTGTTAGTATATGTAGACAATAAATTATCTATATTCTAAGATTTGCTTTATTTATTATAGTTACTTTGTAGATTCCCAAAGATATTCTATGAAAATAATTATGTTGTCTTCAAGTGAAGACTGTTTTGCTTCTTTTATTTCCCAGTGCAATAATGAATAGAAATGGTGAAACCCAATATCCTATTTTATTCCATCTCAAGGGAAATGATTCAGTCTCTATTAAGAGTGATCTTGTTGTGCCTTTTTATACATGCCCTTTGCCAGGACTAGGAAGTTTCTATGCATTCTTAGTTTGTTAAGATTTTTTAATCATACATTTAGCATTGAATTTGATGAAGTGCAAGATCTGTATCCATTGAGATAATCATAAAACTTTTATTCTTTATGTTATTTCAATATTGCAGTTTATAATGATTGACTTTTAAGTGTTAAAGTAAATTTGTATTCCTGAGATGAACATATCTTCTTTCTCGTATTGTAGTAAAACTTTACTGTTTTGCTGAATTTGACTTGCCAGCCTTTGTTATGAAATTTTGTACCTGGATTCATGAAGAATATTGGTGCGTAATTTTATTCCCTGTAATATATTTATTTGGTTTAAACATCAGGTTTATGATATGGCAAGTATTCCATTTTTCTCTTTCTGTTGAAAGAGACTTTTTTATTTTAATGAGATTAGTGTTACTATTTCTGAAAAGTTTGCTAAAGTGCTACAGTGAAACAATCTGGTATTTTCATTGTGGAAAAATTATTGTTAATAAATTTATCCAATAGACTTTTATTTTTAATATTTATAAAGTTTTATTTCTCCAAGAATTTGTACATGATTTCCAAGTTGTCTGATTTATTGGCATAAATTGTTTATAATAATATCATAACTTTTTTCTATCTGTGGTAATTGGATTAATGGTAATTTCTATTCATGATATTGATAATTTGCTCTCTATTTTCTAATTGATCTTTCTAACTAAGATCAAATGTAAAGATATTTTCAAGGAATTAAACTTAGGTTTTGTTAGCTTGTTTTATTTATTTATATCATTAATTTTTGTTCATATCTTTATTATTTCTACCTTACCACTTTAGGTTTTCTTTTTTAATTCTTACTTTCTTTAAGTGAATTGCTTAGATTATTAATTTTAGAGCTTCATTTTTTCATATGAGATTTAAAGGTATAAGTTTCCCTTTAATCAATGCTTTAGCTACATGCTGCAAATTTTGATATTTTGTGATTTCATTATCATTGAGTTTAAAAATATTTTCCAGGTTTATTTGGGATTTCTTCTTTGACTCATGGACAATTTAGAACAATTGAGGGTATTGTTTAATTTCCAAGTATTTCAGGAATTTTCAGGATGGTAAAAAAGCAAATATTTATATATTTAACAAACTAATATAGAGACTGTTCCCTGATGAAAATTAAGAAATAAGTAACACAGTTGGGTTTTCTGAGGGGAGGTCTATTTGTTTTCTTAAGTACTGAAAAATAAGTTTTTAAATCTCCAACTATACTTGTGGATTAACTTATCTCTCCTTTTTGTTCTCTTAAGGTTTTTTTTTTCTGTATTTTGAAACTCTGTTATTAGATGCATGAATATTTAAGATTGCTGTATATTTCTGCTAAAGACATTCTTTTTATCATAGTGGCATATCTCCTTTCATCTCTAATATTTCTTGTTCTGAAGTCTCCGTAGTCTGTGTTATTAATACAGCCAAGCTACCTGTCTTTAGTGTTTGCCTGATAAATTTTTTTGTACCTTTATATTATCTGTTGCTTTATATTTGCAGTTTGTTTCCTGCAGACATTATTTACTAGAGTCTTGCTTCTCATAGAGTCTAATGTTGTTATAGCATAATTATTGACACGAATGAGTAAACTATGCTATCTTTTGGTGTGTTTTCTAATGGTCCCATTTTTCTTTATTTCTTTTTTATCTGCTTATCCTGTCTTCTTTCAACATAATTGAGTGTATTTTAGTATTTCATTTTATTTTCTTCTTAATCTTTTGGCTACACCTCTTGAATTTTAGTTACTCTTATAGGATTTCCAATATATGACTTAACATATAAAACAAGAATCTTACACTTGATCCCTTCTCAACATTTGCACTACTCTTGGCATTTACTTTATTTCTATAAACTTCATATTATATTGTTGCAATTTTTGCTTTAGATGGTCACTAATCTTTTAAAATATTAAAACATAAGAATAATATTTTTTACATGTATCCACATTTACCATTTCCAATGTTCATTTATATAAATATGAATTTCCAACTGTTATGTCAGCCTATGGAACTTCCTAGTTTTTGCTGTGCTGGCCTACCGGAGGTAGAGTCTCGTGAGTATTTATGGCCTGGAAAATTTTAATTTCATTTTCATTTTAAAGAAGATGAACTTAATCCTAGATCTGGGGCTCTGAAGACTGTCTCTTGCTGTTCAACCTTTTCCAGGATATCCTTTTCAAGGATACTCTCCTAGCCATGTAGAGCCATACTATAACATGATACGAGGAGCTCACACCTCCTTTGACTGAGTGAGTTCCAAGCTTGCCTTTATTATAACCATTATTTGAAATAGCCTTTGTTGCTTCCTTCAAGTTGTATAATACTACTAGCCAGTTGTTTCTACTACATCTCATTATTCAGTATGTATTTGTATCGGTATCAGTAATAACTCTCCTAATATTTGAAAAACACTGAACAAATTGCTCAAGGCATTATGTTGAAAATAATCAGCATGGTAAAAACAAGTACACACCATTGGCTAGGAAGTAATCTGGATGCTAGTTCCAAATTTTTCAATAATTAGCTTCAGGTTTGTCCCGGAGCATCTTGAGTCTTGGCTAACTCATTGTTTTCTCATCTGTAAAATGGAGATAATACATATTTCATGAAATTGCTGTGGAACTAACTAATGACATAGCAAAGTGCTAGACCTGAGCTCAATCAGTCATTGCTGAACCTCAATGATTTACATGAACATGATGTGAAAATGCCAAAGAGTTACTTACATAGAAATTGTCAAGATGAATTACAACATATTGACTGGACTTCTATCCAAACACAAATAACTTCTGAGAATTTAGAAAATGCATTTAGGTAAAGCAAAGTGATATGAAAATGTTAGTTTTAAGAAAAATCCTGGAAGGATGGGGATGTGAAATGATGATCCTGTAAAGTTTAAGTAACATCTCATTCAAATCAATTTAATTCCATTCAACTCATTTTATTTGGGTTCCTTACTAATACCAAATTTTAATAATTCAGAAATGAAAAAAAAATCCCTTCCATCAAGGAACCTACAACTTAATGAGAAATAGGTAACATATAGTGACTCACTGTAGCATTTTGTCTAGATGTGCAGGCTTTGGCATGAAACTACCTGATTTAGAATCCCTGCTTCCCCACTTACTAATTGTATGGCTCTTGACAAACTATTTTACCTCACTCTGAGTATTTGTCAAGGTAGCGCTAGATTCTGTTAAAGACAAAAGTCTCTGTGGCTTGACATAACAGAAGTTTGCTTATTCATCTTGTAAAATCCAAATGTTGATTGGGTTGGGTGTGGTGGGGAAGCTCTGCTCCACATCCTTGTTCAGGGTCTAGAATGCATGATGACTGCTCAAGGCACTGATGTCCAGCTAACAGACCGGGAAGAGAGGAAGTGGAGGATCACACCAGAAGTCTGTGTAGGTCAGACCTGGGAGTGGACAACATCTAATATTCTGTGGGCAAAAACATAAAAGACAGGAAAAGGAAGCCCAAGTGTGTGTCTAGGCAGAAAGGGAAATAGAGTCAATAAATAGCTGTGCTTCAGTTTTTGCACGTGTAAAATCAAAGTAATAATAGTGTCCATCACAAAGAGTTATGGGAGCTCAGTGGAATAATGCACATAAAGCACTTAACCCAGTGCCTAACTCATGGCGATTGTTAGCTGTTTTTACTGTAAGTGCTATGACGAAGGTGAAATAGTGGATTCTACAAGAACACAAAGGGAGGTATAACCAACTGACACTAGGATATCAGCTAAGACTAAACAGGGGTAATAGGGCTGTAACTGTCAGTTGCGCAGCTTCCTCAAATCATTAGGTGTAATATGCAAAATTTCACGGTGCCATTGTGTGTCTTCAGGATCAGCCACACCCCCCAGCCATCTCTTTTCTTATAAAATTTTTCTCTTGTATTTTGGTTTCTTTTTCACCCCATGATGAGGGGAAAAATATTACTAACCCTGAGAAAACTTTCAAGATAGGAAACATACTTTAATCATTGTGGACCGTCTGCTTAAGAATACTTTGAGTTTAGTTTTGCTGAGATCCAGCCTGTAATATTTGTGTAGTAGTTGCTACATTTTTAAAGTACAGTCTCCAAAATGGAAAACTTGTAATGTGCTCTATTTTTTCTATAGTTTCACTTAATTCCCATTTAAAAGCCACATTTTACCTTGTGGTTAGAAAAAAAAAAAACCAAAACACGCAGTTAGTCTATTTCGTGTAAATTTGGTCATTTCAGGTTTAAATCCGGTCTTTTGAGGATTTCCTACTGTCTTCTTGTTCTCTAGAGTCATATCTAAATTTTGCAGATACCCTTCAGAGAATCTTAGTTCTTGTGGCTACCAAGTGTCCACATCTGGCATTGGCAGGTATATGATCCTGCCTGGTTCTTATGTATTGTATACCTCCACACTGGCTTCTCCTGGAGCAGGGACCTGTTTGCTGAGGACAGCCCCAGCTGCACTTACTATGTTGGTGTTCTTGCCCACTTACTATCTCCTTTCACTCTTTAATGTTGCCCTAATTTGGAAACTAGCTTATGTGGTCACGTTGGTTGGGGTTCTGCATTGCCACATGGCCACTTTCTGTTCCAAGTCTACTTGTCTTTGACTTTGATACCCATTGAAGTCCATCTGCTCCCCAATTTACCTCACTTCTTCAGAGTGTAAAAAGATATGGCTGCTTCCCCACTCCATTCCACCTCTAGTCAAGGGCCAGGGAACACGGCATCTCAAGGATCTTGGCTCTCTTTTCTCTGAAAACTCCATGCAGTCATCTCCTCTTCCCTGAGTGACTTTACTTTTGTCAAGCTCCTACTTCTCATGAAGGGCTTTTTAGGTGAATCCCAGATCACTTTCCAGATAAACTATAAATGGTATTTATTCTCCTAAATGTGTGTTAATTGACCAACTAATGCCTGTAATCTAAGTGTGTTTTACATAAAGTTTCTGGACCAATTTCTCTACAGTCTCTGCTTTGTAATCTATAGAACTCTGAGTTTTTTATTTTTTAAATTTTAAAACATCTCTCTTGCAAAGACATAGAATTCAATTCACATGATAGCTTATGCCATTCTAAGAGTGTCCCCTGACCACCCATCTTCTCATGTGTTAGTATACTGTATTGGTGGCTGAGTAATATCCATTGTGTATATGCCATCTGCTATGGACATCTATCCAGCTATTATAAACTCTGAGACTTTAAAATATATCAAATAAAAATATGTGTCCTATAGATATGGTGAGAGGAGATATAACTGTAAACAGATATAGATACATAATGGTATTTTTGCTCAGAGCTGGACCAAGTGTCTAGGAATGGTGGTTATTATAATAATTATTACTAGCTGAGAGGCAGTGGAATCTAAGTGATATAAAATGATGTAGCTTCAAATTTCTCCTGGGAAACTCACTGCACCTCTTTAATTCACACGTGTTTTATCTGCAGTATGACAATAAGATGTTATTCCACGAGATGTTCAGTGTATAGTGAAAATAGTTTTTTGAGCTCCTGCTTTGGGTCAGATTCTTGTCTCTATCTTGTTTCACCTCAGCAATAATGCTAAGATAAGTGAAGCTCATTATCCACCATGACAGACTGGATAGCAAATGGTAGAACCAAGCTTTTAAGTCATGAGATAATGTGTAAAAAATGAATAAGTAACATAAAGTGCCTCACACAGGCTTGAAAAGGAGACACTAGGAATCATGCTATCCAGGAGAATTATATACTGTTTCTTCTTTTATGAACAGAGGCAATAGGGAAGTCAAGGGAAGTTGTTGGCTTTGCCCTTTTCTGGTGGTGTATGTGAAGGCTCATCACTTTCCTGCCACTTGGAAGTATGTGATTCACACCCAGACCTGGGATCCAGATGTGACTTCCTAAGAGGCCAGGGATTTTGACTACCTGTTCTCCCAGCCTCATTTTCTCATCTGATCCAGAGGCGTTTGATTGCCTCTGTAGGTGCCCTGGCAAGAATCCATGCTTCCATCTCCAGCGAGTGATCTTACTCTGTTTCTGGCCATGTCCACTGCTTTCTCTGAAGGATGGCTGGCTGTCTTGTCACTCCTGGTACTGCTCAGGTGCCGGGCTCAGCTGCCTCCACATATTGACTGCCAGACTCTCTTCTCCACCTGAGCCTTCCTAAGGCTGCAGGAATTGTTGGATCTGGAGATATGGAGTCCTGGCTGCCAACTTCCATTAAGAGTATATCCTTGTCCAAGTCACTTAACTTCATTGAGTCTTGCAGTACTGTAGTATACTTCACCAGTAAATATTAATGTAATATCTATTTTATGCAAAGTCACCTTCAAACAAAGTGAAGGTTGAGTCCATCTCAGTCACTCTGTTTTCCCATCAACAAAGCTTGGTTTCTGCATTCCCTCTGGTACTGTGCTGAGCTTTCTGTAGCCTTCTACCTTGCTGTCTCCCAGGCCTGGCTTACCTGAGGGTGAAAACCCTGGGTTTACCATACTATCCTCTGCCCCATTTTTCTTCAGCATTTATATCTGCTGCTAATATTTCATGATCTCAAGACTTTCTGACTTTTAAAAGCCTTTCTAAAGGGGCTTTTACTATAATATTAAATACCATTCATCTGGGAAGTTGAGTTCTCCAGTTTGAACTTACCTGATCCTTTTGTCTCTTTCGCCATTAGCATTTAATCATTTATCAACTGTGTCTGTCAGGATTGCATGCAGTGGAATTTAACAGAGGACCATCCATAATGAATTAGTTAAACCAAGTTTCCTTTTTCCCAGAAACGCATTTAGTAGTGAGTTGTCAGAGGCAAGCGACAATGTTGGCCTAAGTCAACAAGGACTTAAGCTCTTCCAAGCTTCTTCCTCTTTCACCCTTAGCGTGGGCTTTCTTACAATCACAAAATGGGAATAAATGGGGAAGACCATCAACAAAAGACATGTATTGGCCTAGTCTGTCTCTCTTTATCAGAACATGGTAGCTTTCCCAGGAGATGTCCTCCACTGGTGGCCTGGTGCCTTTTGTATTAATATATATCTCATGGGCCAGGACTATGTCACCTGCCATTCTCCAGCTTCAAAGACTGAAAGAGAAGTTATTTAATTCCTTGCTGCCCTCCATAAAATTGAAGTTATATTCATAAGGAGAGAGAAGAAAGTCAATAAAAGGTGTTTTTTGTTGTTTACTTGCTAAGTCATATCCAACTCTTTTGTGACCCCGTTGACTGTAGGCTGCCAGGTTCCTCTGTCCATGGGATCTCTTAGGCTAGAATACTGGAGTGGGTTGCTGTTTCCTTCTCCAGGGAATCTTCCCAACTCAGGGACCCAACACATGTCTCCTGCATTGGCAGGCAGATTCTTTACCACTGAGCCTCTAGGAAAGCCCCAATATAAGATAAAAAACTTAGAATGTTTGCCATGCTCCATTGTAGCAATTTTATTTTCTAAATATTTCTTTGCTTCATGACTTCTCCTCCTTCCCTATTGTTCTCTTCACTGCTTGGTTGGATGGTTACAATTGCCTACTAATTGGTCACTCTCTGTTTCATGCTTGCTGTTGTTACTGTTCAGTTGCCCAGTCGTGTCTGATTCTTTGCGATCCCATGGACTGCAGCACACCATGCCTCCCTGTCCGTCACCATCTCCTGAATTTTGCCCACGTTCATATCCATCACATCAGTGATTCCATCCAGCCATCTCACTCCCTGATGCCCTCTTTTCCTTCTGCCCTCAATCTTTCCTATCATCGAGGACTTTTCCAATGAGTCAGCTGTTCACATCAGATGACCCAAATACTGGAGTTTCAGCTTCAGCATCAATCCTTCTAATGAGTATTCAAGGCAGATCTCCCTTAAGATTGACTGGTTTGATCTAATTGCTGTCCAAGGAACTCTCAGGAGTCTTCTCCAGTACCACAGTTCAATGGTTCAATTCTTCAGCGTTCTGCCTCCTTTATGGGCCATCTCTTACAACTGTACATGACCACTGGGAAGACCATAGTAGACCAAGACAATAGTTTCACAATTACACTTTTAATTATTTAATTATTATTTAATTATTTCCCACCCATTGCAATTTCTCTAAAATGATGGTCTAATCCGCCAGTCTCCCATCATCTCTCCAGTAATTCCTTACCATTTATAAGATAAAATTCACTCCTGAGGATGCTGTCCAATGCCTCCCATGTTCTGGTGGCTTCATCTACATTTTCCTTCTCAACTCCTATGCCTTCTATTTCTTGTTCCAGGCTTATTCATTTACCCATAAATACTGGGAGTTCTTTCTGCTTACTCTATTTCACACCTCTGTGCAAAAGCGAAAGTAGTGTCCTCTCCCTCTTTCTTAGTTTTTTCCAGTCTTCAAGGGGCATCATCTTTCCCTGAGCCATTTCTGTTACCAACAGTATAGGCAAGGAGCATGTGTCATGCAGGATAGGCTCTATAATTTATCTGACCCAGTGAAAATGCAATGGAGCCTCCTGTTCAAGAGTTTCAAGACAGTAACAGCAGGACCCTAAACTAAACATGGGCCCTACTAAGCATAGGGCCCTGTGAAAGTGAAAGTGTTAGTTGCTCAGTTAGGTTCCACTCTTTGACCTTATGGACTGTAGCCCCCCAGATTCCTCTGTCCATGGAATTCTCTAGGCAATAACAGTGTAGTGGGTAGCCATTCCCTTCTCCAGGAGATCTTTCCAACCCAGGGACTGAACCCGCGTCTCCTGCATTGCAGGCCGAATCTTTACCATCTGAGCCACCAGGGAAGCCCAGTGCAGCTACACAAACACCATGCCCTTGAAGCTGTCCCTGCTCCTAGGTCCCACACATCTCAGGTTCCTGTGTTGTTGACTATTGGTTGGCCTGTATCTCCCATCAGACTATGAACCTCTTGAGCATAATGATTGGGTCATAGTCATCTCTGTATTATAGACAATGGCACATGCATAGAGGAAATAGAGTATACTGGATTTTTCCAACAGAACATTATCTAAGGTCGGGGCCAGTAAGCTTCCCTCCCACCATGCCTCACTTATGGGGGAGCTGATTAAAGTTCTGGATCAAGAACCAGCTCCTTGCCTGGTGGCTCCTGCCTGTGGGATGTGTTTTGCATCGGTTGGGCTCCCTGAACTCAGGTTTAGCAGCATGTGGGGAAATTTCCACACATTCTTTAGGCTTAGTTTTGTGACACACAGTATAGCTGTTGAGCAAGGACTTCTTGGAAATGAGAAGATTGTCAAATCAGTGCACATTGCAGGAATTAAATATACTGGTAACAGCAGGGCTGTAACAATGAAAAAGGAAGAAAATTGCTGGAAAGTGAGTCCCGCCGAGCTGTGTGCATGAGCTCCATGCAGCTGCAAGCTAGGCACTTGTTTAGGGTTTTTCTTTGTGTGACTTGATGAAAAGGAACCCTGACCCAGTGTCTCAGCCTATGTTTGTATCCTAGATCTACCACTCACTAGCGAGCTGTTCCCGGGAAAATTACTAAGCTTTCTCAGTTTCCTAGATTCCTCATATATATAATCAAGGCATTACTACTGTAATTGAAATGATTATATTAATAAAATAAGCTAAACTGCATAGCATTACCCAGAATATAGAAAGCATATAATAAGTATTTTCCATCCTAGATATATTTTAGTTACACATTCAGACTACACATTACTTGAGTTCAAACAACAATCTTCTATTTATTTTTCAACTCTCATTTGCCAGGAATTTTAACTGTGGACTTTCCTTTAATATGGTCTGTTATGTTTCTTCCTGTCCAGATCTGCATCCACCCTGTGCTCACATGAATGAGGAAGGTCAGTAAGAGTGTACAGAGGCTTAAAGAGACAGACTTGGTTCTACTCTTTACAACTATGTGCTTTGGGGCAAGCAGTTTAATGTCACTGACCCTCAGCTTTCTCAGGTTTTTGCACTGATTGATTTAGAGTTACAGAGATTTTATAAAATGATGCTTTTATTTTATTTTTTCCTAAAACCTGTTTGCTATTTTTTTTTTTGGTACACAGTATTATTTTTATTTACAACTGAATTTCACAAAGGTTATAATACTTTCTGAGTTATCTAGCTAGTAAGTCTGTGAAAGAATTGGAAGAAAACATTTGACATATAGTAGATGGTCATTCAAAATTTGTTGTTCCTGTCATTGCAACTTGACAACGTTGGGTTTTAACCACAGATTTTCTTGTTTTGGCTGCTCTGGGTCTTCATTGCTGCATGTAGGCTTTCTCCAGTTGCTTCAAGCTGAGGATACTCTCTAGTTGTGGTGTGCACCTTTTTAAAATATAAATTTATTTATTTTAATTGGAGGTTAATTACTGTGCAATATTGTCTTGGTTTTGCCATACATCAACATGAATCCACCGCAGGTATACACGTGTTCCCCATCCTGAATCCCCCTCCCTCCTCCCTCCCCGCACCATCCCTCTGGGTCGTCTCAGTGCACCAGCCCCAAGCATCCAGCATCATGCATCGAACCTGGACTGGTGATTCATTTCACATATGATATTATACATGTTTCAATGATGCTTTTAAAACCCAAATACAGTGGAGTACCTTGCCCATGGTAGGTGCTTCATGACAGCTAGTTTTATTGTCACTCCAGCACCAGTTGACCCTATACTAGAGACAGCTGCTGGAAAGAGTGTATTCTAATGCCTACTGCTTAAACTATATCTGTGTGTTCACCTATATTATGGGCAAGTTGATCAACATCTCCAGGTTTGTGAGAGGAATGAGACCATCTATAAAACATTTTCTCCACAGCAGTCCCTATACACTGCTGCTGCTGCTGCTAAGTCGTTTCAGTCGTGTCCAACTTTGTGCGACCCCATAGACGGCAGCCCACCAGGCTCCCCCGTCCCTGGGATTCTCTAGGCAAAAATATTGGAGTGGGTTGCCATTTCCTGCTCCAATGCATGAAAGTTAAAAGTCAAAGTGAAGTCGCTCAGTCGTGTCCGACTCTTAGCGACCCCATGGACTGCAGCCTACCAGGCTCCTCCGTCCATGGGATTTTCCAGGCAAGAGTACTGGAGTGGGGTGCCATAGCCTTCTCCGCCCTATACACTAGCTAACATCTATTGAGATAACCACACAATTTAGGTATTAGTATGATCTCTTGTTTCACAGATGAGGAAAATGGGCTTAGGGAGACAGAATAAGACCCACAGAGTAAGAAAATTATGAAGCTACCTGGCTTCCCAGACTTCTGCTTAAACTACATGTGTCTTGAGACCCATGAAGTCCATCTAGGAAAGGGTCCTTGGGCCTGCAACTCTTCACTTCTCTTTCTTAGATTTGGAACACCTATCTGAGGTAGAGCTTCTAAAACCTCCAAATGATTCCCTGGACACTCAGCAAACATAAAATTCACTCTTCTTTCTATAAGAATAAAAAGGAGAGTAGGTATCGCTGTGGAAGAACAAGTTGGTCCTCATGCCTGGGAATGAAATCTACTTCTGCTCTCTTTCTGAAGCTCTTGAGTTTGGCTGTGTGGCACTTTGTCACTGCCAGAAGGCTTTGCCCTCCACAGCAGTGAAGATGAAGGCACTAGCGTCTGGTGTTCCCACCCAGAATGGAGTCCAGACCGCTGACTACCTATCATTATAAAGGAGTTGGGGAGGGTGTCTATAGTTTTTGCCCATTCAGCATCCATTCCAATCTGGTCAAAATGCCCTGATTTATTTTTGGGGAAACACTTCACTCTTAGTCCTTGTGATTCAATCAGTGCTGGCTCTGGGACTTGGTCACACCTATCAGAGTCATCCAGTCCATTATTATTTTTGATGAAAATTATTGGGGAATAAGTCTCTCCTTACTCAAGAGAGAAACTTTTCTCTTTTCTGTGGGGTCCTTAACTGTTAGAATATATACCTGATGGCCATCTTGCCTGCCTACCTGCCCAAGAATGAAGAAAACTCAGAGGAAAGCAGAGTTAAGGGTAAAATGGCAAACATTCCTGATGTTGTTTGAGTACACAGACCTGACTGTGCCTGAAGCCAGCACTTCTATGGTGTTACAAATCTTAATGCGTACAAAGCTTAAGATGTGTAAGGAAGGACATCTAATTCTCTTCTTCAAAATGCTCTTCTAACCATTTGATTCCATTGAATCCAGCTATTACTCTCTCCCAATGTATAGTGGGCAGTACCTGTGACGGTGTCACCTTGCATGGCCAAAGAGACTGCAGATTTAATTATTCAAGAATCTTAAGATGAGAGAATCTCCTGGATTATTCTGGTGGACTAAATATAATCATTAGAGTCTATAAGAGGATGCAGGATGATAAAAGTCAGAGCAGGAGATATGATAGCTGGAGCAGGGGTTAGAATGATGAGATTGCTGGCTACGGATATAGAGAAAGGAATCTGAACAGCCTTTAGAAGCCAGAAAGGGCAAAAGGATGGCTTCTCCCTTAGAACCTCTAGAAAGAAGTATAGCCCTGCTGACTCTTTGGTTTTAGCCTAGTGAAATTCATCTTGGACTTCTGAGCTACAGAACTGTAAGATAATAACTCTGCTTTTTTTAAGCCACTGAGTTTGTGGTAATTAGTTATAGCAGCACTTGGAATCTAATATACAGCTCATATACTTTATGCTTATCTTTCATATGATATCACTAATGACTATCATGGAGAACTGAACATGTGCCCAGAAATGTTTAGGCTTTTTATTTTTGCATGGTTTAATCTTATATTCTCATAACAGCTCTGAGAAAGATAAGGGTAGACCACTGAGAGCATCTGCTCCACCAATCAGCCTGTGACACCCTGAAAGGCTCATGTTTTCAGTGTGTTCATTGCATGGCTTTGGACTGCAAGTAATAGGGAAAAATAAACTTGACTTAATGAGAGAATTTATCCTATGTAATAATTTTGAATTTAGTGAGTTTCTAGGGTTTATTAAACTCAATGATCTCATCAAAGACTCATTGTGGTTTCTGTCCTTAGCTATCTCTCCATGATTTCAAGTCTACTACAGGTCCAAATATGAGCAAGTCCCTCAGCGGCCAGAGGCACAGATGGGAAGCTTCTCTTCATCCACACATTTTAATTTCAAGAACAAATAATCTATCCCTGAAGTTCTTCCTCCTGAGTTTACCTTTTAAAAAAAAAAATTTTTACCCTACATTGTTTTTTTCTACAAAATGCATTTCTCTTTTACACTGAAAAAAAAAAACCCACAAACTTTTGGTTTTCCAGAAATGTACAGAGATTTTATCACAATTTTTGGAAAACGCTGTCATTAATGACAACAGCATTTAAGGAATTTGAGTTACCAGTATAACATATGTGTATTAGTTTACACTTATACCTGTTTCATTTAGTGTGAAACTATGCATCAGTTCAGTTCAGTTCAGTTCAGTCACTCAGTCATGTCCGACTGTTTGCAACCCCATGAATCACACAGCACGTCAAGCTTCCCTCTCCATCACCAACTCCCAGAGTTGACTCAAACTCATGTCCATCGAGTCGGTGATGCCATCCAGCCATCTCATCCTTTGTCATCCACTCCTCCTCCTGTCCCCAATCCCTCCCAGCATTAAAGCCTTTTCCAATGAGTCAACTCTTTACATGAGGTAGCCAAAGTATTAGAGTTTCAGCTTCAGCATCAGTCCTTCCAATGAACACCCAGGACTGATCTCCTTTAGGATGGACTGGTTGGATCTCCTTGCAGTCCAGGGGACTCTCAAGAGACTTCTCCAACACCACAGTTCAAAAGCATCAATTCTTCAGCACTCAGCTTTCTTCACAGTCCAACTCTCACATCCATACATGACCACAGGAAAAACCATAGCCTTGACTAGAAGGACCTTAGTTGGCAAAGTAATATCTCTGCTTTTGAATATGCTATCTAGGTTGGTCATAACTTTCCTTCCAAGGAGTAAGCGTCTTTTAATTTCATAGCTGCAGTCACCATTTGCAGTGATTTTGGAGCCCAAAAAATTAGACAGCCACTGTTTCCACTGTTTCCCCATCTATTTGCCATGAAGTGATGGGACCAGATGCCATGATCTTAGTTTTCAGAATGTTGAGCTTTAAGCCAACTTTTTCACTCTTCTCTTTCACTTTCATCAAGAGGTTTTTTAGTTCCTCTTCACTTTGGTATCATCTGCATATCTGAGGTTATTAATATTTCTCCCGGCAATCTTGATTCCAGCTTGTGCTTCTTCCAGTCCAGCGTTTCTCATGATGTACTTTGCATATGAGTTGAATAAGCAGGGTGACAATAGGCAGCCTTGACGTACTCCTTTTCCTATTTGGAACCAGTCTGCTGTTCCATGTCCAGTTCTAACTCGTGCTTCCTGACCTGCATATAGGTTTCTCAAGAGGTAGGTCAGGTGGTCTGGGATTCCCATCTCTTTCAGAATTTTCCACAATTTATTGTGATCCACACAGTCAAAGGCTTTGGCATAGTCAATAAAGCAGAAATTGATATTTTTCTGGAACTCTCTTGCTTTTTCCATGATCCAGCGGATGCTGGCAATTTGATCTCTGGTTCCTCTGCCTTTTCTCAAACCAGCTTGAACATCTGGAAGTTCACGGTTCACGTATTGCTGAAGCCTGGCTTGGAGAATTTTGAGCATTACTTTACTAGTGTATGAGATGAGTGCAATTGTGTGGTAGTTTGATCATTCTTTGGCATTGCCTTTCTTTGGGATTGGAATGAAAACTGACCTTTTCCAGTCCTATGGCTACTGCTGAGTTTTCCAAATTTGCTGTCATATTGAATGCAGCACTTTCACACCATCATCTTCCAGGATTTGAAATAGCTCAGCTGGAATTCCATCACCTCCACTAGCTTTGTTCGTAGTGATGCTTTCTAAGGCCCAGTTGACTTCACATTCCAGGATATCTGGCTCTAGGTGAGTGATCACACCATTGTGATTATTTGGGTGGTGAAACTATGCATAGATATAAGCAAATGGCTATTTTATTAGATATTCAGATGTGGTCATGACTGAGAAGAAATTCTATATTGAAATACATGTTATTTTATTATAAATTGATTTTATCCTTCTCATATTATGATCAAGACTCTATTTGTAAATATGAATATAAATTTGCATGTGATAAAGAATATAAATATAATAGCTAAATGTCCATGAATAAATATATGCATACATGTGAGGTAGGTTGTAAGAATCATATGTGTTTTCAGAGTACTAAAAGAGTCATTATATAATTATATGTTAGAAAAAGAGAAACTTTGAAAGGATTAAAAATGCTGTAACTCTTCATATGATTTACCATGTCAAGAATATATTACATTTCTTCAGGTCTCTGAGGCCTTACAGAAATATGCCTTCTGTCTAGAAAAGTCCTTTTCTGGTTATCTGGATGATATACTTCTTCTTACTCATCTACTGAGAATACTATGAGTCCTTCCTTGACTTGCTATGTTTTCTGACACAACTGTGTATCTACTTACATCATAGGACTAATCAGATAGCATCAGAAAAATGTGTGAATATTCACCTCTGTAATAATTTCCCATGGCTGCTATAACAAATGACCAAAACCTTAGTGGCTTAAAAGCTATACATATTTATTATCTCATAATTCTGTGGTTGAGAAGTCTGAAACAAATCTCACTAGGCTAAAATTGAGGCGTAATTAGTGCTGTATCCTTTCTGGAGGCTTTAGATTAGAAGAATCCATTTCCTCTACTTGTTTCTAAGTGCAAACTTCCAGAAAACACTAGAACACGAACTCTATTTAGCTAAGTTCTTTGCCAGTTCATGACCCAGAAAGATGTTATGGGGAGGAAGGTGGGAGGGGGGTTCATGTTTGGGAATGCATGTAAGAATTAAAGATTTTAAAATTAAAAAAAAAAAAAGAGTCACCTTTTATTTAGTTTCTAGTAACGTGTTCCTCATTTCTGTCAGAGAATTCAGCAGAACAGTCTTTTTAATTTTTTAAATTTTTTTTCCTTTATTTTTTTATTTTTTAAATTTTAAAATCTTTAATTCTTACATGCGTTCCCAAACATAACAGCAAACCGTCACCACAGTAAAGAAAATAACATGATCTTTATTTTTAAAAAAGACTGTTCTCAAACATGAGAAAGAACAGTCTTTTTTAAAAATAAAGATCATGTTATTTTCTTTACTGTGGTGACGGTTTGCTGTTGCATGCAGTCTCTCTCTAGTTACAGTGAGTGGGGGCTACTCTTCATCACAGTGTGCAGGCTCCTCACTGTGAAGGCTTTTCTTGCTGCAGAGCACATGCTCTAGGTACATGGGCTTTAGCAGTTGCAGGGCGTGGGCTCAGCAGCTGCTCAGTAATTGTGGGCTCTAGAGTGCTGACTCGGTAGTTGTGGCACCCAGGCTTAGTTGCTTCACAACATGTGGTATCTTCCCCAACTAGGGATTGAACTGGTGTCCCTTGCATTGTAAGATGGATTCTTAACCACTGGACCACCAGGGAAGCCCCAGAGTGGCCTATTAATGCCCATATTCTACCAACATTCTGCTCATGATTATTCCTACTTTCTCTCAGAAGCTGCAAGCTTTCTCTCTAGTTCTCTTTTCTTTCTGAACTCTTACCAGAATCACCTTAATATCCATATTTTTAACATGTACTTCAAAACTGCTCCAGCATTTACTGGTTATTCATTTCCAAAGCTGCTTCCATATTTTAGGTATTTGTTACTGCAGCATCCTACTTCTTGATACCCAGCTCTGTCTTGCTCAGGTTACCATAATGAAATACTACAGACTAGGTAGCTTAAACAACAGATATTTCTTTTCTCACAGTTCTAGAGACTAAAAGTCCATAATCAGGTGCCAGTAAATTCAGTTTCTGATGAGAGCTCTCTCACCTAATTTGCAGACAGCCACCTTCTTACTGTCTGTGTTTGGAGGGTTAGGGCATTAGTTGGCTCTTTCTGTTCCCCAGAGGCCACTAATCCCATCAGATGGGTCCATGCTCATGGCCTAATTTAATCCTAATGACATCCCAAAGACCCCATCTCCAGATAACATCACATTGGAGGTTACTTAATCATGGTATAATTTTTTTAGGGAAAGCACTCAGTCCAGAACAGGTAATACATGAGAAAGCAAGTATAGGAAAATGTGGATTGGAGAATTTAAGTGGAAGAAATATTGGTGTTCACAGTAAATTTTGTTAACTTTAGTGTGTGTATAAAACTTTTAATAGGATGTTTGGAGAAAATGTTAACTCAAGCCTCAGCATAACAAATTACCTCTATACATAGTTGTTGAGAGATGGGTAAATTTAGTGGAAATCTGTTTGCCAATTAGTTCTGAGGTTAAGATGGAGATTAGGAGAATTTGTCCTTTTTATATTTATGATACACTGATCCTTTTCTGGAAAGCGCTAAGCAATATGATCAACATTCCATTTGGAGATGCTTATGTGTGTATGCACAGTTGCTGCAACAAGCTTGGTGATTAGATGCCCGTGTAGCTGGCCCCAGAAATCTGGGCTATTGTTGAATGTGGGCTGTAAAGCAGCAGGTGTCTTGTTGTCTGAAGAAGTCTTCTGGGAGCCCTAAGGTTACTGAGCATTACAGAGGGTGGATTTTATCCAGTTATGTATACAATACTCAGATGGAAAGAAAATGAGTGGGAGGTTGGTTCAGTGATTTTCAAGTCCAGTTAAAAACATTAAATTATATGGTTTGTTTATGACCATATTTAAGAAAGTAAACAAACTTTTGACAGGGAATAAGCCAGTAATCACTTCATTTAGTCATTTAACAAACATTGTCTGAATACCTGCTATGGGCCAGGCCCTGGGTTAGTTGCTGTGATATATGTAGAGATAAATCAGTGATAGAGATAAACGGGTCTTGGTGTGGGTCACCCACTCTAACATCTAGGAAGATCTCCAAGCCGACAGCTGTCATCTGCTCGGCACCACCACTGGCCACCATCACTCCCTTATGTAGAGGAGCTGTTCTGTTTCAAGAACAAAGCAGGTATTTAAGGTTGAACAATGAAATCACCATAGGCAGTAGTGCACTTTCCAACAGACCTGGATTTAAAGTTGGCTCTACTTTCTCAGAGTCTTGGTAAGATGAGTTCTACCAGTGGCATCCTGGGAACTTGGATGGACAAAGATTTGACCTTGGATGGACAAATATAACAAGGGACTCCCAGACAGACAAATGCCCAGAGTGGATATTTAGATTAGTTCTGTTCTAGGTAACAGAAGGACAAGATATAAAAAGGAACAAAAAGGGCTTTAGTTATTTAACCACATGTGCCCAGAAGAAAAACCACTTAGTGATTTAGGCTGAGAACAGTGATAATGATATAAAGGGAGATTCTTTTTTTTTTTAATGGAGTATCCATTTTTGTAGGTACATATTCCTGGGAGACTAAACTAGAGTTTCTGTAGAGATAAACATCTCATCAAGACTCAGATCTCTACCCATGCTTTTTCAGGAGAAATGTCTTACACTTAGCTCAAGTAGCTTAAGTTATAAAAAGGAAAAAAAAAATATTCACACTCATAAAAACTGATCATGCTAATTAAACTTCACTGTAATCATAGTAAATATTGTTTTACGTCCTTGTTTCCTTTACCAGTTTTTGAACCATTAATATCAGGAATGGTTGTTTACTCATCATTCTATTCCCAGCATGTAGTACAGTGACATATTGTTGCTTCTTGTTCAGTTGCTCGGTTGTGTCCGACTCTTTGTGACCCCATGGGCTGCAGCATGCCAGGCCTCCCTGTCCTTCACTATCTCCTGGAGTTTGCTCAAACTCATGTCCATTGAGTCACTGATGCCTTCCAACTGTCTCATCCACTGTTTCCCCCTTCTCCTCCTGCCCTCCATCTTTCCCAGCATCAGGGTCTTTTCCAATGAGTCAGTTCTTCACATTAGGTGGCCAAAGTATTGGAGTTTCAGCTTCAGCATCAGTCTTTCCAATGAATATTTAGGAATGATTTCTTTTAGGATGAACTGGTTGGATCTCCTTACTGTCCAAGGGATTCTCAAGAGTCTTCTCCAGCAAAAGCATCATTTCCTCAGTGCTCAGCCTTTTTTATGGACCAACTCTCACATCCATACATGAATACTGGAAAAACCATAGCTTTGACTATGTGGACCTTTGTCAGCAAAGTGATGTCTCTGTTATCTTTTTTTTTATAGAAGACATTTATTTCTAGCAAGGTGGGGAGAGAATAAATTAGCAATATGAGATTAACAGATACAAACTACTATACATAAAATAGGCAGCAAAGATTTACTGTACAGCACAGGGAACTCTATCCAATGTTGTATAATAAACCTATAGTAATAGTGTTAGTTTTAGCAACTCTTAGCAACCCCACAGACTGTAGCCCACCAGGCTCCTCTGTCCATGCGATTCTCCAGGCCAGAGTAGTGGAGTGGGTTGCCATTCCCTCCTCCAGAGTGTCTCTGCATTTTAATATGCTGTCTAGGTTTGTCATAGCGTTTTTTTAATTTCATGGCTGCAATCACAGTCTGCAGTGATTTTGAAACCCAAGAAAATAGAATCTGTCACTGTTTCCACTTTTTCCCCACTTATTATCCACGATGTGATGGGACTAGATGTCATGATCTTACTGTTTTGAATGGTAAGTATTTTTTAATGAATTAATAATAATAACCAGTAGGTACTTTGGGTAAACTCTGGGAGTTGGTGATGGACAGGGAGGCCTGGCATGCTGCAGTCCATGGGGTCACAAAGAGTTGGACATAACTGAATTGAACTGAACCGAATTTGTGGGTTGAATGTTTGTGTCCTCCCAACATTCATATGTTGAAGTCTTAATCCCCAGTGTGGCTGAAATTGGAGGTAGTAGTTAAGGTTAAATGAGGTCATAAGGGGGTTCTGAGCTAATGGGATTAATGTCTCTCTCTCTCTCTATATATATATATATATATATATATATATATACATACATACACATAAATAAAGAACCCCCCCCCAAAAAAAAAGAACCCAGAGAAGTTGCTATCTCTTTGCACTGAGGAATGGTCTTGGGAAGACATGGTGAGAAGGCTGCTGTCTGCAAACCAGGAAGAGAGTGCTCAAGAGAAACTGAATCAGCCAGAATGCTGATCTTTGACTTCTTCTCTCTGCAATTCTGAGAACAAAATTTCTGTTGTTTATGACATCCAATATGTATTGTATTTTATTATGGCTGCCTGAGTAGTCCTACTGAAGTGCAAAACAAATGCTGGAACATTTAAAAGGATAAAGACATCAGTTCTAGCTGAGGGAAAGTGGATCACATCACTGAGGAAGTAGCATCAGAGAGCCTTGAAACAGAACAGATGCTTTTTCCTGTAAGAGGGAACATGATGAGCAAAACAGATAGAGGAGAAATAATAGGAAATGAGATGACAAAAAAGAGATGACTTGTCTGAAAATGGGGTTTGAGAATGTCAATACTGTTGGGGGCGGGTAAATTTATGTCCACTTAGGATTTTTGAATTTATTTTCATAAGTATCAGAGATTGTTCAAATTTTGGGCAGAAATACTAACGTGATCAGAGCAATGCTTTGAGAGTAATTGCTTCCATGTTCAGGTTTCCTGTCTGAGGGCAAATGATATTAGGCATGACTTCACCATAGATGGTCCCAACAGGATAATCCTATCTTGTATATAGTACATCAGCTCCCAGACTCGTATGTGATAATCACATAGTTGCAGGGAATTCATTGCTTATATCACTGATAATACAAAGGTTAGTTTGGGGCCAGCTCTTATCCAAGCAACTTATCCACCCAGGGTCATAAGGAATCCGTTGTAGGAGAAAACAGTAGCTCAGGAACCTCCTTAAATTTACCACTGGATTTATTTCCAATTCCTTTGTAATCTCTTCCTTAGAGCAGTAAATTCTGAGCTCACAGGGCTTTACATTTAATTCCAGTATTTGGATTGTGAGAGCTTTTAATACCTGTGGACTTGGCAATTGCAGAGAGTAAAATGCATCCCCATTAATCAGAACTGGACTGAGTCATGTTACACAAACCATAGATTTCTACAAGAAAATTAAAAGGCAATATCATTTCACTTCTGCTAAATGTTTTCTTATGATTCAGAGGAAGAAATGGGACACACTATATTGTGTCCAGTGATGCTGCCAAAAATATATCACCAAGAGACACGACAAATGAATGTATAAATAGGAATTGCTCAGAAGGGGTTAGTCATAAATCATTGAATGAGCCAGAACCCATGCTTCTTTTTTTGTGTTGCTTAAAATGTGAAACATTATTGGTGACTTCTAGAAAAACAATCTGATTTTTGTACAGTGGCATTAGAAGGTTGTGGGAAACAGGGAAGTATAATTTCCTTAGGTGAAATCAAAGGCAAGGTACACATTTTATGGAGACTCTAGGAGTGTACAAGCTATTTTGAAAAATGAAATGGGGTTTGTTAAATAATAGCAATGGTGTGGTTTCTACAGTCATGAGTTTTCTCAAGAACATTTAAAAATCTGGGATATGGTGATGGGCTGACTTTGGGTCAAAAATAGAGTATAATAAATTGGATTGAGGAAGGAGCAACAATTGTGGGACTTTTTTGTCGGGGTCCTATTCTTCTTCTTCTTTAATACTTACTCCTAGAAAACTTTTCTCCATATTTTAAAGGACTGCTTTCTGATGTCCTGAATTATAGTTCAAATAATCATTTTTTTCTTAGGGGGAAAAATGAAACCAAGTTTCTATTTGTAATTAAAGTGGAAGCTGGGACATTATGGCTAAAAGACACTAAGAACTTCACAGAAATGTTAAACATTTTCTTAAAACTGCAGATATTCATGCTAAAAAATTTTCTTACATATAAAATTCTTATGATATTTGTCAGCTTTTTCATTAAAAGGAGTATATTTCCTTTTGCTTAGGAGCATAGTGTTTGATAATGCTACTTTTGTTTTCATAAAATGTAACTCTTTTATAAGAGGCTCTGTGTGTGTGTGTGTGTGTGTGTGTGTGTGTGTGTGTGTGTATGTATGTTAGTCACTCAGTTGTGTCTAACTCTCTGTGACCCCATGGACTGTAGCCCACCAGGCTCCTCTGTACATTGCTTAGGGGATGGTCAATTTGTTCAGTCATCAAGCTCAACACATAATCTCTTAGAACACAGTCAGGTTTTATAAATGGCATAAAGCATCTGATATGGTTCCCAAAGTGCTACAACTTCCTAATAGCCCAATTTTGAGTTGTTTTTCCCTGTGTAACAAGCTACTCTGAAACTTGGTGGTTTAAAACATTCACCATTTATTAACCCACAGTTCTGTGGGGTTAGCAGTTTGGTCTGGGCTCAGCTGAGTGGTTCTTCTGTAGTTTCTAGGTTCACTTATGTGGTCATGGTCAGTTAGAGAGCTGGCTGTAGTCAGTGTGTTGGTCCCAGATGGCTTACTCACATTTCGGGAGTTTGGCTTGGGGGACTGGACTGCTTGTTTCCAACATCTGCTAAGGTTAGCCCTGGCTTCTTCCTTTCTTGACTTGTTTCCAAAAGCCCCAAGAGGGTAAATTTCAGTGTGCAAGGACTTTTCAAGCTTTGCTTGCATCATGTTTGCTAGTGTCCCATTGGTTAAATAAAGTCACATGTCTAAGTTCAGATTCAAGGGATAGCAAAATAGACTCCAACCCCAGTGTGGTTTGACTTTTCCTTTTTATAGGCTTACTGAAAATAATGTTAGCAATCTCAGCTCCTGGGCTCTTGAAGAAAGGGGTTGCAACATATTGTAGGGTGTGTTTGTGTGTATGTATGTACATGTGTATGGTCAGTCTATCTTACCCCACTTTTTCTTTAGTAATATGATCCCAGTGGTGGAAAGCTATCCTAGTTCTATTACGCACTAGGTGTAAGACTTTGGGAAGCGTCCTTAGCCTCTTCATCCCCCAGTTTTCTCATTGCCTCATGGGATTAAGAATAGTATGTTATCTTATAGGTTGAAGAATTGAGTGAGTTAACAATTATAAGGCTTGGAAAAATGCCTGGAATACAGTGTATACTCAGTAAATATTAGTTATTATCAATTTTTGTCCTGTATCTCTGTATTAGATTTTTATTGCTGATGTAACAAATGGCTTCTGACTTAGTGGCTTAAGCTTCCCTTGTGGCTCAACTGGTCAAGAATCTGCCTGCAATGCAGGATACCCAGGTTCAATCCCCGCATTGGGAATATCGCCTGAAGAAGGAAATGGCAACCCATTTCAGTACTCTTGCCTGAAGAATTCCAAGGGCAGGGGAGTGGGACAGGCTGCAGTCCATGGAACCGCAAAGGGACGCAGTAACTGTGTGGCTAACTTTCACTTAGTGATTTAAAATGACACAAATTTATTAACTTACAGGTTTTGAGGTCACCACATGATATCTGGATTTCACTGGGCTAAAATCAACATGTTAGCAGGACTGTGTTAACACATTTTCCTGCCCTTTCAGCTCTAAAGATGGTATACATTCTTTGGCTCATGGGTTCTTCTTTGAAAGTCCTTATTGGCTGGTTGAGTCTTTCTCAAATCATTACTTTGACTTCTGCTTCTGTCCTCATATATTCTCAAACTCTCCTGCCCTCTTTCACTTATACAGACTTAGATGGGGCTCATCTCAGGATAATTGTCCCATCTCAAGATCCTTAATCACACCTTCAAAGTCCCCTTTTCCATGTAAGATAACATATGCGCAGGCTACAGCTAGGACTTGGACATCATTGGTGGACATTTATTCTGTCTGTCCCAATATTCTTCATCCAGGGACATGGGTCATTTATCCATTAAAAAAAGATGCTGAGAAAGCTTTGCTCAGTCATGCTATTTAGGAAATTGTTCTAGTATCAGTGAAGAAATGCTGTCCTTATAATGTTGAGAGTATCTTTATCTACTGTAAACCACCAGGAGGGAGAATGGATATTTTGAGTGATGATACGAAAATGGTTATCCACCACATGTCAGTGAGAAGGGTGTGATGGAGAAGATGTCCTATATTCAAAAATCCTATTTATTTTTCCCCTGACATTAAATTTTATTATAATTCCATCCCTGTTCCCTCTAAGTGTGGCCACGAGGCAAATTCTCACCAATAAAATGAAAATATCTGTGATTGTAATTAAATCTGAGATGAGACAATTAAGAAAAGTTGTGCCTTCTCATGGTAACTTCCTTGTTGGGTGCCTGCACATAGAGGGTTCATCAGAGGACTCTGGGACTCTTAACAGTCAGGATACAAGATAGAAGGATCCTGGGTTCTCTGAGTGACAATATGGCTCAAAGTCCCACCTGTTAAGTCACTGAGGGTTGAGGAATGTGCCCTTCAGCCCACCATGACTAATGCAAGCAGTTATCCACATGCTGGTCTGCAGAAAGACCTTCATTCTCATCCCTGAAGCCTTAGTGGAGAGGGACATGGTTTGTGCTTCATCTTGATCTCATTCATTTCCTTCTCACTCCTGGACTTCAAGTGGAAACTTTAGGTATATCAATATTATAATACAATCTGAATTTAAAAAAAATACTTAAAAGCTACTCATCTTATCATGTTTGTGGCCACAGTGATCTTCACAGCATTGCAGAATTTAAAAAGCCAGAAAGTTTGTTAGTAATCATCTTGTCTCCTTACCGAATGGATGAGGAAACCTAGTCCCTTAAAGTTTCAGTGATTTTCTCAATTTTTCTAGTGAAACTCAGCAGTTGAATTGGGACTTGAATCAAATATAGCCCTGAGCTCAGCCCTTAGTTTAGTGCCTGGTGTACAAGATTTGTGAGAAGTTGTCAAATGAGTGGTTGAATGATGTGCTCATCCTTCAACGTCCAGTTCAATGACACCTTCTTCATGGAGTCTTTCTTAAAAGACACCATTTCCAATTAACCTCCCCCATCCTGTCTCTTTCAGAAAGATGGTATTGATCCCCTGTGTAGCATTTAATAAAATCTGCTGAGATGTTAATTTGAACGCATTTCTTCAACCCTAGGTGATAAATAGATTTTATTTCCAGTGACAAGTTAGATTGATTGGTGGTAATGCCTAGATCACAATATTGAAATGGAGAATGAGATCATTGTCCAACTCTGCACCATAAATGATTAGTAATGTCTGCCATGGGAAAAAAGATTAGAAAATAATGACACATCTGCCATGTGTTTACCAATTCTAGTCTATTGTTTCATTAGAATAAAAACTCCTTTAGGACAGGCACATGCCTTTTCCCCTCTTTGTATCCTGTATGGCACTAAGAAGAGTATGTTATATATAATAAATAGATGTATAATATTTGTTGAGTTAAACTCATAATACTGGATCTATAAGTGTCTGTAAACTTAAACCTTCGATATATCCTGTCCTGCTTTTCTTCTTTCTACACATTCTAATGTTTTTGAGGGGTTATTTTTGTTTTGTTTTTGAAAAAACAAAATCTGGGGAACTAGCCAGATGCACTATCTGATGTATTTTTAAAAACAGAATACATGAGTATATGCTCTAGTGTTCAATTTACATGCTTTTCTAGGGAAAATCCAAATCATTGGTCAGGGTGTTCTCTCTAACTAATTACTTTACAAAGAAAGAAACTGACCTGGAGACCCAGGGCTGTGTAAGAAATATGCTGTAATGATATAAAGTATATACTGACTCTTCGCTAAAAAGCAAGAGTAGAAGAAAGCTGGAATGCATTATTCAGGGTGTTCAGGAATTTTAAATGGCGCTTAAGCACTGAGATTTTACTCTTATATCTGCCTTTGAAGGTTAGATCCATATGCCCATTTTTGTAATCCAAATTTAGTACTCAGGGCATTTAAGAAAATGACAGTGTGGCTTTGGTCCTCCATTTGCTACAGCCTATTCAAATATTCCCCCTAGATGCCCCACAGGATTTCAAACTCACCCTGCATAACACAGAACTCATTCCTACCAGGAAATCTGTGCCCCCACTTCCACTAAAGGGGTGACCAAGCTCTCAGTTATCTAGGGATAACTAGACTCACCTTTGGGTCTTTCTTCTCTTCTTTTTTAGAAGAAAATATGTTAAAATTATAAATTAGTACTCTATTATACATAGGTATATATTTTCAACTGTTTTGAGGTATAATTGACCAATTTTAAATTATTGAAGGTATGTAGTTTATATTTTAGAGGGGGAAATGGCAACCCGTTCCAGTATTCTTGCCTGAAAAATCCCATGGGCAGAGGACTTTGGAGGGCTAAAGTCCATGAGATCACAAAGAGGTGGACACAACTGAGAGACTGAGCATGCCTGTTGTGTCTTCTTTCTTTCTCACATGGCACACCCTCTCTGAAGCTCAGTAAGTCTTATACATTGTGCCTCCAAAGTATGAGACTAAGTTCTCTAGAGATGGTTGAATTCAAGACCCATTTCTGCCACTTAAAAAGTGTAACCTTGTGTAAGACATTCACTGTTCTATGCCTTCACTTATAAATCTATAAAATGTAAGGAATACCTCATAAATTGATTATCCAGGTTTTCAATGATTTAATTAATATAAAGCACTGACCCTATGCCTTTTACAAGTATCAATAAAATACAAGTATGACTGATAATTGCTTCCATTATTTAAACTTCTTTTATTCACCCAGCCACCACCATTCTTCCTGTCCCATCTTTCTGCATTGTCAATCCTTGCAGTCAGGACCTTAGAACTTCTCACCTAGTGTCTCACACTTCCTTCCTCTCTAGTCCCTCACCTCAAGGCGGATGCTCCAGTGCATTATTCATACTGGTTTCATTCTTATCTTGCTGGTGCTTAGCTCTGGCCATATCACCTGCCATTCAAACACCTTCTATGCCTCCTCTCTCAAGTCTCCTGTTTCTCAGCTTTCAGGGTCCCCCAGAGTAGGAAAGGACATTCCACAGAAAACTGCACTTCTTTACTCTTGGAACTGCCTCAGCAAGAGTACTGCCTCAGGTAATCACTCCTGCTTAGAGTGACCTCAAATACTTGGGGAAATAAAATTCAGGGTTATAATCCAAGTCAAATCTCAGTCCCTTGAATGGAATAGAGACAAGGGTCAGGTCCAAATATAAAAAGATGCACTTCACTAGAAGTGTGTGTGTGTGTGTGTGTGTGTGTGTGTGTGTGTTTGGGAGTCGTAATATTAAATTACCCATAAAAAACAGTTTCTTGATTTGGCATCCACTTATTATTCATAGGCCTCCATGATATCCCAAGGTTCATGGCAGAAGAAATGGATTAAAGCTCATGCAAGAGCCAAAAATGTCTTCAAAACTCAAAACTTCAGCCTTAGTCACAAGAGCAGGGTTTGTAGGACAAAGCCTAATGGTAGTAATTTGAATTTCACTAGGGTGTTCTAATGGAGAAGGCAATGGCACCCCACTCCAGTACTCTTGCCTGGAAAATCCCATGGACAGAGGAGCCTGGTAGGCTGCAGTCCATGGGGTCGTTGAGGGTTAGACACCACTGAGCGACTTCACTTTCACTTTTCACTTTCATGCATTGGAGAAGGCAATGGCAATCCACTCCAGTGTTCTTGTCTGGAGAATCCCAGTGATGGGGGAGCCTAGTGGGCTGCTGTCTGTGGGGTCGCGCAGAGTCAGACATGACTGAAAAGACTTAGCAGCAGCAGCAGCAGCAGCAGAGTGTTTTAGACCTATTACATGTCTTTTAGGGACTTTCGTGCTGGTAGCAACTAGTAGAGGATTCATGGTTTTGGTGTCCTAGTCAAGGCACTTTCTAATTCATCACAAGCAACACAAGCCTTTTCTTAATTCAATTCAGAGAATAGTCCTGGACCACTTCCTTTCTCACAGCCACAGCACAAGGCCTGGGATATAAAGATAAGTAAGGGTCAATCTTTGTCCTTGAAACATTAAAACTTATAGGAGAGGCAGACACATAAATAATAAAGATACGACATGAAATGAGCTATAAGAAGAACATATAAATTTCTGTGGAAACATAAATGAGAAAGCAATTAATTCTATGAAGAAGGTTATACTTTCCAGGAAAATTAATCAGAATGCATGAAGGCAGAGAAGTGAAAATGCAGAGTGTCTAAGAACACTAAGTTAGCCTGCATATGGGGATGGGATACTTGAGGCCAGGCAGTAAGGGGAGAGATTGTGACTAAAACTTAAAAGAGGAATGATGAGTTAACTAGACCAGATTGGTATGGACTGTATGTGAGTTTCTGCTTTATTCTGCAGGTCTGTCTAGGCTCTCCAGCCCTAGAGAACTCTGCCATTAATTATGGGAGTCTTAGATATTTTTTTTATGTAGGAAGTGATGTGGTCAGGTCTACATCTGAGAAAGATAATACTGGTGGCAGAGTGACTGTGAACTGAGATCACATAGTGGAATCTTATACTAACTGAAAAGTTGATGAAAGCCAAGGGAAGGGATGTGATCGTGAGTAGGAAGATGAGAAATAATGTGAGAGAAGTTTCAGCAGTATCAGTGCAAACACTTGGTTGTTGATTGGCTGGGAAAAATATATCAAGGACAACTGAAATTTTTAATGTTGACAGCTGGGTTGGGGAGATGAGGGTGATATAAACTACATAAAAAAGGGACAAATAAGCAAAGTTTAGGGAGGAAGATGCTGGTTTTGTACATATTGGTTTTGAGATTTTGTGTACCTTCTTATCAGAAACATTAGTTGGGCAGCTGGAAATGGGAAATACGGAGATGGGTTAGGTCTTGAAATGCGTATTTAACATAAAGGTTTAGCATAAAGGAGGCTTTTGAAAAGACAGGGTGATTGATGGTGAGTTGAAAGAGTAGGTAGAGGAAGAAGAGAAGCAAATTTGGGGTAAAATTCTGAGAAGTTCAGCTTTTCAAAGATGGGCATTCTTTCTCTGCTTCTTTAATCATTTCTTCCCTTGACTGAGAACTTCACCCATGGATTCCTGCATCTCTTTATTGACTTGGCATACATCTTGAATTTCATGCAATATTTTATTTCAAAACATGTTAGAGCAATTTTGTGAAAAGTCTGTAAAAATCCTATTTCCCAGTCTTCTATGACAAGGCTGGTAAAATCTTAGGTGGTAGATTTGGAACAAGACATGAATTGAGCCACGATTCCCAGACAAATGGGCCAAATCCACAGGCATTACTGTTAAATATACACAAATGGTGCCAGGTACATGGTGTGAACACACAAACAGCGATTCTTTGACTTGCTGCACATGAAATACCATCATCAGGCACCACTGCCATCTGCTCAGAGGTCACTCGTCCACAAACCTGCCCAGCACTGGAGAACAATGGAAGTGGAGGAGGTGGCTGGCCTGGTTTTCTCTTGGGCAAAAGACTGATTCTTAGGACTGTGAAGGGAGAGACTGCCCTTCAGTGAAAGCCTGGGGCCTAAACTGGCCACTTTACTAGTATTCAGGAAATCCCAAAAGCCCGCAGGGACTTTGAAGAGAAGGGAATAGTCACAATTGAAATGAGGAAGCATCTTTATGGGGGAAAGAATCTGAGAATTTCACATCAGTAAAGGGCACAGTTAATACCCATAATAACTCAAAATTTTGTTACAAGAGAATAAAATATCCCATCTCCCTGTGCACGTGTGCTCAGTTGTATCAAGCTCTTTACGACCCCCTGGACTGTAGCCCACCAATTTTCTCTGTCCATGGGATTCTCGGCAAGAATCCTGGAGTGGGTTGCTATTCCCTTTTCCAGGGGATCTTCCTGACCCAAGGATCCAATCTGTCTCCTACATTGGCAGGCAGATTCTTTACCACTGAGCCACCTAGAAAGTCCATCTCCCTGTGGCCTGAACCTCAACCCTGCACTCTGAAATGTCTTATGTTTTGGGGCTCTGAAGAGGCTGGTGCTCATTCACAAGTTAGATAGAATATTTTGAAAAACAGCCAAATAGTGAATCCAAAGCAAGCAAACCTCTACCTTTTCCTAATGGTGCTGGGTGGGGGCACAGAGGCGGGAGCACCCCAAAATGGTATTTCATGTGCCTCCTGCCAAAAGCCACAGGCTTTTCTTTCTCATTTATTTTAAATCATCCTCTACAAACTCACCTCATAGTTCAGACTCTTAAGTTCTAGCAGTCTGCTTTCCTTTTCTCACACCCTTCTAAAACATATTGTGGTGTCTGATCTAATGCCAAGACTGACCACTGGGGAAATTTAGAAATAGAGTCACTCCGTATTTTGTAACCAGAAGGGAAGAAGAGGAATATATAATTTCAACAGTGCTGCCTACCCAGACCATTTCATCTGGTTATTGTGGATTCTCTGTACTTCCAGAGAAATACACAAAAGTAGAAAGGAAAAGAAAGGAAGCATCCAAAAATCCCATTCATAATCCTATAAGCCTGAAGCAACCATTGTTGTTGGTATCTTGTCGTGATTTCTTCCAGTCACTTCAAGTTATATTTATAATGTGGTTCAAATTTGCTGGTTTTCATTGGTAGATACACACTTTCTTAAAGGTTTAACCTAATCATTTGTATTTTCTTCTCCTAACAGTTTGATATCCTTGGTTTGTAGATGGTTTCATACATGGGATCCAAAGAGGTTAGAAAAGTCACACATAATGGATAGGCAGGCTGGAATATGAACCCAGTTTCTCTTGCTTCATATCTCTAATCTTTCTCCCTATAAATATAGCCACAAAATTGTGTTGCTGGATTTATTCAGAAGGCTAAGCTGTCTAAATTTCAGCTGGTGTGTTAGTGAATAATGCAGCCTGAACAGATTAGTATTCACAGGTGCTGAGCTTCAATAATAAAATTCTGGCTTCCTTGATCCCTGAAAACTTTGTTCCAAAATAGTATTCTAAGCTTTCTTAAAATAATTAATCTACCTTGATCAAATATCCAAGTTTCTACCAGTGAGTTGCTGAAATGCTTTCATTGTATTCTGATACAAGCTGAATAATAGATGAATTTTCATCTTGAAAATAAGTGGAAAATAGATAGCTGGTGGGCTTTATGAAGAGAAGTGTGTTTCCCTTGCCTAATGAGCTCTTATACGATCTTAGTTTTAGACCCTGTTGTTTATTTTTTCAGTCTACTAGTATGGTTGACCTGTGTTTGACACCTTGATCTTTGCTGCCGTCTCTCTGTTTGCTGAACAATGGTTTTGGAATTAATGTGCAATTAAAAATGGATTTCAAAGTCATAAATAAAATTTACTGATTTATTTTTCAGAAGTAAAAAAATGCTTCCAGAGAAGACAAGATGTTTTGTTCCAAATTCTAGTCTAGTTCACATTTTTGTAATTGAGTTATGACTCTACAAGAGCTGAATTTTGTGATGGGAAATTCAGAAACCACTTTTCCATAACATATATCTCACATATGTTGTTCAGAAAAAAGTTAATTACCTAGTTCCTCCCTGGAATGTCATAGAGGTACTCATCATCACTCATTAGAATTGTTGAAAACCACTGATGAGACCATAAGCACTTCCAAACCCTTTTCCTGTTCTGGCTCAAAGCTTCTGCATTGAAGTTCTCAGTTGCAGCTAAAAATGTGCCTTCCATCATTCATCACCTAATTTGTGTCTACCAGAAAAGATTGTATCTCTTGATAACAAACTCTCTTTTGGACAGGATACCCTGAAAAAGGGATCTTGAAGTACTTTACCTTTTTATTTTCCTTTCATTATGAATCCATAAACTAGGTTAGAAATTAACCCAGAATCATCAGTTCACTCAAATTCTGCTCCAGATAAAACAGATCAAACTTGTACCTATGGCTTGTAACCATTGTCTCAATTTTTAAACCTGACTCAGCTTAGCTCTATAACCAAATATTGCACATAAATTTGTACATAAGAAATTACATATATACGTTTAAACAAAGCATAACTTTCTCTGCTGCTGCTACTGCTGCTAAGTCGCTTCAGTAGTGTCTTGACTCTTTGCGACCCCATGGACTGTAACACACCAGGCTCCTCTGTCCATAGAATTCTCCAGGCAAGAGTACTGGAGTGGGTTGCCATTCCCTTCTCCAGGGGATCTTCCTGACCCAGGGATTGAACCCAAGTCTCCTGCATTGCAGGAAGATTCTTTACCACTGAGCCACCAGGAAAGCCCTCTAATTTTGTCTAAGTAGGAAAATAATAAGTTTAACTATAAAATAGTTGACAAATATAGAATATATTAAAAAAAACAATAATTCTAGCATCTATAAAAGACCTGCTAATATTTCATGTGCTTCTAGGTTTTGTTATGTGTTTATGCATATGTGTGCATATATAAAATATCATATTGAATGCATATTTTCAGATAGTATCATATAAGAATTTTTATGTCTTTAAAATGTTATAGACAATTGTTGATGGCTTAATCAAGTGCATGATTTACTTAGGTATTTTCTTCTTTCACTGGCTACTTAAGTTGGTTTTGGATATTTAGCTATATTTGAGATTTTGTTAATTTGGAACTAAATATAGAAATTGTTAGATATTTATGATCAGATTTATCTATGTCAATGAAAAGTTGTATAATATTCACTTATTTAACAGTAAGAAGCATTGAATTGAGAGAATCATTTTGTTTCATGTTGTTTGGGTTATTGTCCTTCTCAATAGACAATGGTTTATAAATGGATTTGAAGTCAAACCTGTCTTGAATTCTGATCTTGATTCAGATGTTGATCCTCAATAAATTAGCTATGTGACTTTAAATGGGTTTTTATAGTTCTACAATTTCTGAACGTTTTTTTATGAAATGGAGTTAATAATACTTATTTGATAGGAGAGTTGTGACAATTCAGAAGACAAGCTTGTAATGGGGCTTAGCGTTAGGAGTGGTGAGCAAGACAGATACAGAAGCAATATCAAGCAGCAGCATCAGTGGTCAGGTAGAATGAGTGCTATATGAGGGCTATATAAGAGAAGCAGCTAATCAGACAGGAAGGATGGGGCAGGGATCAGAGCAGGAAAGACTACTTGGTGGCGAAAACCAGGAGTAATAATGGAATTTTTTATTTTCCAAAGAGCCAAACAATTTTATATGGAAAGGACTTAGGAAACGATAAGGCTATAATAATCAAGCTGCAATGTTTGAGGCCTGGGTTGAGTCAGGAGTGCCACCCACAGGATATAATAATCTCTAGGAATTAAGGCTCCAGATGAAAGGATTAATAAACACTAATCCTACTTGTTGGACTGTCTCTTCTTGAGCCTCCTGTAGAAAAATAGAAGAAAATTCAGATGTATAGTCCTAAGACCTGAACATAACTACTTTCATATTTTTATATTTGAAAATATATGGGAAATTTATCCTATGCATGATTGCTTTGATATGATATGGTCATTCTGTGTCTATAATTTAGTGTCTTTTTATTCACAGCTTCATGTTATGCTGGAAACATCTTCCCATATTCTTATCAACTCTGTAGGAATATAATTTTTGCATAATAGTAAAATGTATTTAATGTACTTAATATTCTCCTGTTTAGCTTCTAAGTCTAATAAAATTGTTTTCTAGTATTCATAGTGGTAAGGCAAGCATCTTTATCATCTTTATTCCTATTTTACCATAAACCCTTTGGACAGATACTATGGACCCAAATTTCTGTGTTAACTGGAAACAAGATTATACTCAGTTCCTTTAGGGTCCTGCCTCACACACCCTTTGCCAGATCTCTCACTATATCTGTGGCTGAGATGGTCCAGCTCATTTTCTGCTGACAATATTTCACCGTAAAGGTACTGTGCACCTTTGCCTTTCTTCCTTCAGTAACAGGCGACTGCATTTGACCTGTGAACATATGAAGCTCCGCAGTGTCGGGGAGAGAGTAAGCCCCATGGCAACTCTTGATTGACCACATTTCCTGTAGGGTGATATTATGATAAATGTACCCATGACTTTTGGATGACAATTTAGGGTAGCATTTTGTATGCTTTTCAAAAATTTCCAACAGAACTGATGCCATTTCCCACTAACCGTGCTGCTGCTTCTAGAGCCTGGCTTTTCCTATTTCTCTCACTCTGGGTACTCTTTTATTTTTATTCCTTGGAATCACTTTTCTGCACCTAAATTCTTATCAAGCTCTGCTCTGGGGGAAACCTAAGCTAAGGCATAACTTTTTAAGGATCATAATGCATGCATGTTGAAGAACTGCTTTCCAAAATGCTCATCATTCTTTATAGCTTTACTCTAGTAAAATCTGGTTGGCTTCCCTTGAGAGTGAAGCTCCTAAACTAAAGCTGTACTTTGAGTAAGAACTGAACAATAATGCCTTTCTAACGCCATCCAAGTACCAACAATAATGATTTGTTCTTTTCAAGTTGAGTTGCCCTAAAAACAATGTGAGCCAGGACAAGTAATACATCAGGAGCTCTTCCTCCACCAGAAGACTGTCAGCAGAGAGTTTGTTGCCATATGCCCAGAGCCCAATGCCTGGAGGAAACAAAGCCTTGTGCTTTGCAAGCATGAGTTTTCAACATCCTGACCTGCCATCTGCTTTGAATTTTTGAATGGTACATTTCACCCTGGCCCTGCTTTAGTCCTGAAGGCCAACATCCCACAGAAGACAAAATACAGATCCCAGGGTTTTGTTCCTATTACACATGGTCCAGATGGTTCTGGGGACTCTCTCTGGCAGTATTCTGCTTTGGGGATTCCCAGTTTTATTTCATCCACATTTTCCTAACCCAGGATTTCTGCTCACTCCTAACTCAGCACACCTTCTGTTATTGACATCAGTTTGATTGGAATTATAGTCATCTATATGAAATATGGTAACTAAGCCCTAAGCTAGAAGACTACTTAAAAAGATGTCTAGAGGATGTTATACAGACAATGATGGAACAGAGATATGAATCTGGGTAAAAAATTAAGTCATGAGGAGGCTAGGGTTGAAAATTATAGGATTCCAGGCATGGAGTCCCTTTGATGTTTTCTTCATTAGTTAGATGTCAGGCTTTGTTCACCAAAGCCCATTTAGGTTTGAGGGTAAGAAGCACAAGCCCTGTCTAGAGGTGTCTAAAATGCCCTGGAAGATAGCTAAAAATTACATGTGATATGCTTTACATTTTACTGAATAAAAGGCTCTACTTACTTCACATTTCACTGTACTCATCAAGATGAAAAATCTGAATTCTTTTGCTCTTGCTTCATTCATTCATTCATTCATTCATTTAATGGCTACTCAGGAGAGTATAAAGAGACCACATTCTTTATAGAGATGTCTCTCATCCAATAACACTATGGCTGCAGGCATGTGGCCTTGCTGGGACCCGATGACACTGAACTACTTTTTATCAGAACTTAAAACTGTTTCTTTATCTAGAAATCCAACTCTTGTCTTGCACAAAATGCACTTGCACATAATCTGCTTATGTATTTTAGTGATAACAACATTATTTATGCTTCCAGTGTTACCTAGAGTCCATACCATTCATCATAGCTTGCAAACATATGTAATTTTTTTCTAATGATTTTCATCTAATTTTTTCAAGCTTCTTTTCATCTAGCGAGTAATGAACTAGAAAGAGCCAGTTTCAGTTGTCATTCTGTATTATGTAATCTCTAATCTAGGGTGTTCTCTGCTGCTAGTGGCATTCATACTATCATTAACTCATTTATAATATATAGTAAGTATTAATTGAATGTTTTGCATTCAATTACAACAGTGAGGAAAATAAATGTAGTTCCTGTTCTCATAGAATTTATGATCAGTTTTAGACGTACCTAACTTTGGGTCTAGAAGGGACCAAGTAGAGTTGCAAGGGGAAATTAGAATTAACATTTAAACTTGGGAACCCAGTAGGGAATGCTCATTCTCCTAAATCTGTGGACAAATTGTCAAGGGCCTGACAACTCCAGTGAGTTTCAGAAAGAATATGATGGTTTCTAGTCATGTAGGGGAGAAAGAATAGTTGTTTTCCAATCTCTATGACCTTGTCCAATCACTTCATCACCATGAATCTCACTTTGTCTCAAGCATAAAATGAGGAAGGTACTAATTCTTATTTCATAGAGTTGTGACTATTAAATGATTAAATACATGTAATGCACTGGGACAGTTAATGGCATTTAACAGGCACTGAGAAGTATTAGCTATTGCTGTTGCTGGTGATGCAGCCTTGAGAGGTCAACACTTTGGATTCAGGTATGCAATTATCATTCATGCACTTTGTTTAGAGGTAATATGCTATTGGCTCTTTAGTTCAGCTAACCGATAAACAGAATACTAATGAGAGAGGGTAGGACCCTGAATAGAAGCAGTTCTGGGGACTGGGCAAGGTAAGTGATAGAAGGTCTTGTGAGAAAAAAGCAACTATCCCAAAGTTGTTAAGTAAGACCTCATAGAAGAGGTGACATATAAATTGATCTGAGAGAATAAGGAAGATTTAGCCATGAAGAAAAGGAGATTATAACCGTTAGGAAGAAGAGTAAATTGTTTGAGAAACAGCAAATAATTTATTCTCCTTGGGGTATAAATGAGTAAGGTGAAAGAGGATACTAGAGAGGAAAACAGGGCCACATTTGTAGAACCTTTTTTGAAAATGACTAGTTAGGGAAGGCGACTAATAACAACAATCCCATAATGCTAATGGGTTAATCCAATAGAAGTTTACTTCTTGGTAAATTAACTGTTTAATGCAGATATTTCATGTGAGAACCTTCAGGGTTTCAGGGATCTGTAATCCTCAATTTTGTTGCTTCATCATCTTAGATATCTCAAGTATTGGAGTCTTCTGCTGAATCTTTGCATCTGGTCTAAAGACACAGGGGCAAGAGAGAAGGTCATGTTTTTATTCCTAGGCCTGTAAGTGGTGATGATCACTTGAAGTGACATTCCATTAGCCAGACTTGGTCACATGGTCACATCTGATTTGGTGGGAGGCTGAGAATGTAGTCATTTCATGTGTCCAGGACAACAACAGATAGATTTTGAGGAGTAATCTCAATCACAATAGTGTATTTTTTTTTAATTGTAAAAAATGACAGCAGAGATTGAAAATGCATTAGTTAGGAGTATGGACTTTAGAATCAGACAGAACTAGTCTTAAGTCCTGCATCTGCCATTTACCAAACCTCAAGTAAATTACTTAGTTTCTCTGGCTTTCAGTTTTTCCACTATAAAGTTTAAATAGCAGTAGTACCCATCTCATAAATATATAGAATAAAAATAACCTAATGTAACTACCAGTTTATTGAATGTTTTCCATATTCCATGCTCCAAGATGGCTCGTAGGAATACATTTTCTCACTTGTTCTGCTCAAAAACCCATAGAATCAATAGCTCTGTGGACTCAAAGATGGAGCAATAGTGTATTTCCAGAAGACTGCTAGAAAGGAAGGAGAGATTTATTTATACCGAGATTTCTTCAGTTCATGCACATGAAGAGTAAATGATCAGTCCTGCAGGGGCAATAGAGTCCTCCATGTAGAAGGAAAGACACATACACATTCATTGCCTTATTAACTCAATCAGCAAATATTAACTGAATACCAACCATATGTCCGGCATGATTCTAGAAACTGATGATTCAGCAGTAAATGAAATACACACGTGCCAATAGCATGAATCTTACAGCCTAGTGGAGGAGATAAAAACATAAGCAAATAAATATATAATATCAACTACCAATAAGTGTTAAGGAAAAAAGAATATTTTTAACTTATCTGAATAGATATAGAGGAATGCTCATGATAGCTTTGAAGGAAAAATCAAGTTACAGAGTAAAATAAAATGGTCCTATTTTAAACTAAAAACCTATAACTGAGGATTATGTATTTGTTTGTATGAGTATGGAAGAAATTGTTGAGGAAAACACACCAACTTGTTAAAATGAGTTGTTTCAGGGTGCTGAAGCTGGTGCAGGGGAGAGTTGTAGAGTATTCAGCTTCTTAAGTACATTCTCAAGTAATCTGAGTGGTTGGTAAATTAAATCCAATCATTAAAAATTATGCCTGTGATATTGATTACTTACTTATTTCAGTCGCTCAGTTGTGTCAGACTCTTTGTTACCCCATAGAATGAAGCATACCAAGCTTCCCTGCCCTTCACTATCTCCTGGAGCTTACTCAAACTCTTGTCCATTGATTTGGTGGTGCCATCCAACCATCTCATCCTCTGTTGTCCCCTTCTCCTCCTGCCTTCAATCTTTCTCAGCATCAGGATCTTTTCTAATGAGTTGGCTCTTTGCATCAGGTGGCCAAAGTACTGGAGCTTCAGCTTCAGCATCAGTCCTTCCAATGAATATTCAGGATTGATTTGCTTTAAGATTGACTGGTTTGATCTTCCTGCAATCCAAGGCACTCTCAAGAGTCTTCTCCAACATCACAGTTCAAAAGCACTAATTAGATGATATAGATGGTCCATCTAAAACAAAATTATGTCACCAACTGTCTTACACGAACAAGTAGCAACCTATATGTCCATCAGCCGATGAATGGATAAGAAAGCTGTGGTACATATACTCAATGGAGTATTACTCAGCCATTAAAAAAGAACACATTTGAATCAGTTCTAATGACATGGATGAAACTGGAGCTGATTATACAGAGTGAAGTAAGCCAGAAAGAAAAACACCAATACAGTATACTAACACATATATATAAAATTTAGAAAGATGGTAACGATAACCCTGCATGCGAGACAACAAAAGAGACACAGATGTATAGAACAGTCTTTTGGACTCTGTGGGAGAGGGAGAGGGTGGGATGATTTGGGAGAATGGCATTGAAACATGTATAATATCATATAAGAAACAAATGACCAGTCTAGGTTCGCTGCAGGATGCAGGATGCTTGGGGCTGGTGCACTGGGATGACCAGAGGGATGGTATGGGGAAGGAGGAGGGAGGGGGGTTCAGGATGGGGAACATGTGTACACCCGTGGCAGATTCATATTGATGTATGGCAACACCAATACAATATTGTAAAGTAAATAAAATAAAAATTCACCATTAAAAAATAAAAAAATTAAAAAAGAACAAGTAGCAGAAGATAAGGACACATTAGGGTTTAAGCCAGGGTTCTGGATGCACCCCAGCACCATCAGCAGTTACACTGATCTGAGTAGGACCTCTTGGACTACAGGAGCAAGCTCTTTCAGAAGGTGAAAGTGAGTGGTTGGTGTCACTAACTTCATCCTTCCCACTGTCCTCAATAAATCTACCTGTTTCATTATCTCATGAGCATGAAAACAGGAATGTAAAGTGTAAATGTTTCTTCTGACTTAATTCAGACTTGAATCTCTGCCCTTGATTTCAAAACTATTGCAGAATATGTAATAATTAAAAATCAAAGGCTCTGATTTCATTTAGACTAATATAATAGAAATCTCAGATTTGGGGCTTAATCCATGGTAGTTAGCAGTTCAAGAACTTTAATGCAGGGATCCCCAAGCTCTGGGGTCTGATGGCTGATGATCTGAGATGGTGCTGATGTAATTATAATAGAAATAAAGTACACAATAAATGTAAAGTGCTTGAGTCATCCCCAAACTCCCCCCACCCACCCATTCCTGATCCATGGAAAATTGTCCTCCATGAAACCATTCCCTGGTGCCAAAAAGTTGGGGGCTGTTGCTTTAAAGTACAAATTACAAAATGTAGTTATGAGAGTAAAATGAGATATGTAGGGTCAGGTGAGCATATAGTACGTACTGATGACTGCACACATTTATTGAATGTTTACTACATGCCAGATCATATGCTAAGTGCTTGACATGAGCCAGGTGTGCTTATTAAATAAGGCACAATTCCATTAAGTAACTAGGTTTCTAACTTATGTAAGTGGTCAGACTATATATACTACACTATACTGACTCAGGTAATTAGCAAGTCACTACATACTTTTTTGTTGTTTTATTTTGTTGTTACTGTTCTTGCAGGATTAGTCTAAATCTAACACATCTATGGCAGAAAGTGAAGAGGATCTAAAAAGCCTCTTGATGAAAGTAAAAGAGGAGAGTGAAAAACTTGGCTTAAAGCTCACCATTCAGAAAACGAAGATCACGGCATCCGGTCCCATCACTTCATGGGAAATAGATGGGAAACAGTGGAAACAGTGGCTGACTTTATTTTGGGGGGCTCCAAAATCACTGCAGATGGTGATTGCAGCCATGAAATTAAAAGATGCTTCCTGCTTGGAAGGAAAGTTATGACCAACCTAGATAGCATATTCAAAAGCAGAGACATTGCTTTGCCGACTAAGATCTGTCTAGTCAAGGCTATGGTTTTCCAGCAGTCATGTATGGATGTGAGAGTTGGATTGTGAAGAAGGCTGAGCGCCAAAGAATTGATGCTTTTGAACTGTGGTGTTGGAGAAGACTCTTGAGAATCCCTTGGACTGCAAGGAGATCCAACCAGTCCATTCTGAAGGAGATCAACCCTGGGATTTCTTTGGAAGGAATGATGCTAAAGCTGAAATTCCAATACTTTGGCCACCTCATGCGAAGAGTTGACTCATTGGAAAAGACTCTGATGCTGGGAGGGATTGGGGGCAGGAGGAGAAGGGGACGACAGAGGATGAGATGGCTGGATGGCATCACTGACTCGATGGACATGAGTCTGAGTGAACTCCGGGAGATGGTGATGGACAGGGAGGACTGGCATGCTGCGATTCATGGGGTTGCAAAGAGTTGGACACGACTGAGCGACTGAACTGAACTGAACTGAATACTGACTCAGATAATTAGCAAGTCACTACATACTTTTTTGTTGTTCTATTTTGTTGTTACTGTTATTGCAGGATTAGTCTAAATCTAACAGTTCTATTCTGATTTGATCATATAGATTTTTGTCTCTGTGGGGATTTTACTTGTTCCATCAACTATTCCTTCCTTCCCGCTGTCACAGTGGACCCAATAATAGAGACAGCAAGCCTTGGAGCAGGGCTCCAAATATTCTCTCTTAACCAGCATTATAACCTTATAAAATAGGAAATGTTTCTCCGCTTCTTAAACAGAGAACTGTGGCTTAGACAGTCACATGACTCTCCAGTGTCACAATGCCAGTAATTAGATTTCATCTGAATCCACATCAGCTTTACACTTCTTCATAGATGTCTGGGTTTAGAATGCCATTCCTAGAATTAAATACATTAAGCCTGCATTTCCTAAAACGTGGGCTGAGGTACCACAGGGTGCTGCAACTAACTCACAGAAGCTTTTCTTTTCTTTTAAATTTTCAAGAAAAGTTCAGTGATATTCAACGTCTTTCAGACATCACGTGAATTACTGGCTCTACTCTACTCTAGTTCAGAGTTTCAACATGGGATCATACTACATTCCTTCCAATGATGTCACACCTCTGCAAAGTTAGGGTTTTTATTTAAAAATAAGCACTAGGTACGTGGGAGGAGGAGCTATATAGGAACTCTCTGTATTTCCCACCAAATATTACCATGATAATGGCAGTCTAACAAACCTTCATGTTACAAGTTAATCCGTAGATTTCAGAACGATCCAAGGACGTGTTTAAAGGCAATAAACTCTATCTGGAAGAAGTATTTCTTGTGAGATTTTCTATTTCGAAAAGTTCATAGCACCTCCCAAAAATATAACAAGAAATTGGGATATTTGAGTGCAACAAGGCCAGGCAAGGGGTGTCAGTTAAGTCAATGCATCTCATATATGTTTCAGGGCCTAACACATAGTATCCACTCAACAGATGTTTGTATATATCCATAACATTCAGTAATGATCATCTATCCAAGGAAAGGAGAACCCTTTAATAGAGAGCATAGAATATTTTCCTCAGATAGGTTGAAAGAGGCACATTACCCATTTGAGTTTCTAACTCACTCTTTGGGTTCCAAATATGTTATTGAAATCTTCTTTGTCATTATTGTTTAATTACCATGGAACCTCTAATCCAGGCCAGAAATTCTTCACTGCCCACATTTCTTTCTACTTCAGAATGCGTATCTAATAGCAACCAATTACTTTTCCTATTTTCTCACTTGGAATCTGTTTGGGAAGTTGGGAATTGCTATCTCGCAAAATCGGGAACATCTGTGATGAAGGGTAACCTAGTGGGGAGAGTTAGCAGGCTAGACAGATTTCTTGAAAAGTACAGCTCTCTTTTTTTACTAAAAAGACGGCTCTGGAACAGTTACTCATAAGGCCTCTGATTTTTCAGATGTCTTTCTGTCTCTTCCATCCCGCCTTTTTTCTCTAAGTGGGAAAAGGGAATTAGTGTTTAAGAGGTCAACTGACTTAGAGGAACCATTCCAGCCTTCTGAAAAGTTTCCGTTTCAAACACACAAAAAATAATTCCAAAGGAACAACCCCAACTCTGCTTTGCTTCCAGGTATGGCTTTGATTTTCATGTTGGCATGCATTGAACACTTACTATTTTAGCTAGTCTTCCAAGAAGCTGGGCCCAGTGCCTGAACGCTGGGACTTTTTCACATTTGGCCATAACAGAGCTGATGCTGGAGCTTCAGGAGATTAGAAACCACATTCATACGTACACTCATCCCTAAGCTACATGGCTATCAGTCTTCCATCACATTCAGAAACATAATTTTGTACTTGGAAAACGTAGCCGAGATGGAATGGTGCTGGATGACTCTAGGGAAGGCAAATGATCCTTTAAAATGTATTAAATACTTTGTTTTGGATTGTTTTCCCTTATGTTTTTTTGAACAAAAACCTATGCTGTGTTCTTTGGCTCAACTGGTACCTTGATACATCTGCATTTTTCAGAAAAGACAAGTTCAAGGGTGAGAAAGATGGTTTTAGGGGAGAGCACTAATTTGCTGTTGTTGAACAGCTTCTCTGCTCTTTGAGCAAACAACAAAAGTGTTGTGATTTGGTTTAGGGAACTGGTGATGGATTATTTATACCACTAATGATGACTCTGAATCTTCCTGTGGAATGCTGTAACTTCATTTTCTTCTTTGTAAAAGATGAAACCACTTCTGGAGACATGGCTGACCCACCTGCATCCTTGAGGCAATCAGGTGTGATGTTTCCCTGACACAGATCCCTTTCCTCCCATTCTCCAGGCTATAGTTTTAAAACAGAAACCTCAGGATAGTTGGCCTTCTTTTGTATGACAGACATAATTTCTGAAATGAACTCACCAGGTTGAGGGAGAAGAAAGTCCCCCAGAAGCTCCTTATGACCAAAGACCTGACACCCTGGATCGTGTTAATATCTAAATTGCCAGCTGCAGGTACATAAACTTTTGAAACAGGAGACATTTTAGAAGCTTAGGCAATATTAATTAGGAGACTAAGCTAAAGAGGCAAAACTCTGGGAAACAGTCTTACTGAGAATTTATACTAAGTACTTGGTATATGTTATCTTATTTAACTCATAACAGCCTTATTTTGCTAATGAGGAAACTGAGTCTTAAATAGGCTAAATAATTTTTTTCAGTGGCATTTTGGTATTAAGTGGTAAAACTGAAAGATGAATCAGGAATATTACTCCAAACCCCATGCTGTTAACCACACATCTGTTTCTTAAGTCCAATTACATAGCAAGTAGGATGTTACGAGTTGGGAGTATAAAGGCAAAGAAGTCATTGCTTCTACCCTTGGGTGTTTTACATTTTTGACTTATATCTTTTGATTATATTATTTGTTCACTGGAAGAACATGAACTGAGTGTCCATTAGTAAGCTGTACCAGCTTCTATGTGGTGGAACGACTCTATTGTCAGAAATAAAATCTGGGGCATGCCATCAACTTGGAACGTGAATACTGAGTTGGGATATAAAGGGATGGAATATTTGAGTTTGGATGTTTTGACTCTGTGAAGAGGAAGAGAGAAAAGAGGGGGAAAGAGGAGAGGGGGCAGCCAGCCATCAAGGAAGGAGAAGCTTCTCTAAGTTGTGAGTCTGTTTCTGTTTTGTAAATATGTTCATTTTAGAGAATGAACTTGTGGTTACCAGGGTGGGGGGATAGAGGGAGGGAGTTGTAGTTAGTGAGTTTGGGACTGACATGTAAACACTGCTATTTTTAAAATGGATAACCAACAAGGACCTACTATATAGCACAAGGAATTCTTCTTAATGCTATGTAACAACCTAACTGGGAAAAGAATTTGAAGAAAAATAGATACATATATATGTATAATTGAATATATTTTTTGTACAATATTGAGTGCAACACTTTCACAGCATCATCTTTCAGGATTTGAAAGAGCTCAACTGAAATGCCATCACCTCTACTAGCTTTGTTCATAGTGATGCTTCCTAAGGCCCACTTGACTTCACATTCCAGGATGTCTGGCTCTAGATTAGTGGTCACATCATCATGATTATCTGGGTCGTGAAGATCTTTTTTGTACAGTTCTTCCATGTATTCTTGCCACTTCTTCTTATATCTTCTGCTTCTGTTAGGTCCATACCATTTCTGTCCTTTATCAAGCCCATCTTTGCATGAAATGTTCCCTTGGTATCTCTAATTTTCTTGAAGAGATCTCTAGTCTTTCCCATTCTGTTGTTTTCCTCTATTTCTTTTCATTGATCACTGAAGAAGGCTTTCTTATCTCTTTTTACTATTCTTTGGAACTCTGCATTCAGATGCTTATATCTTTCCTTTTCTTCTTTGGTTTTCGCCTCTCTTCTTTTCACAGCTATTTGTAAGGCCTCCCCAGACAGCCATTTTGCTGTTTTGCATTTCTTTTCCATGGGGATGGTTTTGATCCCTGTCTCCTGTACAATGTCACGAACCTCTGTCCATAGTTCATCAGGCACTCTATCTATCAGATCTAGGCCCTTAAATCTATTTCTCACTTACACTTTATAATCATAAGGGATTTGATTTAGGTCATACCTGAATGGTCTAGTGGTTTTCCCTACTTTCTTCAATTTAAGTCTGAATTTGGAAAAGGTCAGTTTTCATTCCAATTCCAAAGAAAGGCAATGCCAAAGAATGCTCAAATTAGTGCACAATTGCACTCATCTCACATGCTAGTAAAGTAGTGCTCAAAATTCTACAAGCCAGACTTCAGCAATAAGTGAACTGTGAACTCCCTGATGTTCAAGCTGGTTTTAGAAAAGGCAGAGGAACCAGAGATCAAATTGCCAACGTGTGCTGGATCATGGAAAAAGCAAGAGAGTTCCAGAAAACATCTATTTCTGCTTTATTGACTATGCCAAAGCCTTTGACTGTGTGGATCACAATAAATTGTGGAAAATTTTGAAAGAGATGGGAATACCAGACCACCTAACCTGCCTCTTGAGAAACCTGTATGCAGGTCAGGAAGCAACAGTTAGAACTGGACATGGAACAACAGACTGGTTCCAAGTAGGAAAAGGAGTACATCAAGGCTGTATATTGTCACCCTGCTTATTTAACTTATATACAGAGTACTTCATGAGAAACGCTGGACTGGAAGAAACACAAGATGGAATCAAGATTTCCGGGAGAAATATCAATTACCTCAGATATGCAGATGACACCACCCTTATGGCAGAAAGTGAAGAGGAACTAAAAAGCCTCTTGCTGAAAGTGAAAGAGGAGAGTGAAAAAGTTGGCTTAAAGCTCAACATTTAGAAAATGAAGATCATGGCATCTGGTCCCATCACTTCATGGGAAATAGATGGGGAAACAGTGTCAGATTTTATTTTGGGGGGCTCAAAAATCACTGCAGATGGTGACTGCCTCCATGAAATTAAAAGACGCTTACTCCTTGGAAGAAAAGTTATGACCAACCTAGATAGTATATTCAAAAGCAGAGACATTGCTTTGCCGACTAAGGTCTGTCTAGTCAAGGCTATGGTTTTTCCTGTGGTCATGTATGGATGTGAGAGTTGGACTATGAAGAAGGCTGAGCGCCGAAGAATTGATGCTTTTGAACTGTGGTGTTGGAGAAGACTCTTGAGAGTCCCTTGGACTGCAAGGAGATCCAACCAGTTCATTCTGAAGGAGATCAGTTCTGGGATTTCTTTGGAAGGAATGATGCTAAAACTGAAGCTCCAGTACTTTGGCCACCTCATGCAAAGGGTTGACTCATTGGAAAAGACTCTGATGCTGGGAGGGATTGGGGGCAGGAGGAGAAGGGGACGACAGAGGATGAGATGGCTGGATGGCATCACAGACTCAATGGACGTGAGTTTGAGTGAACTCCGGGAGATGGTGATGGACAGGGAGGCCTGGTGTGCTGCGATTCATGGAGCTGCAAAGAGTCAGACTCTTCGAGTGATTGAACTGAACTTTGTACAATAAAAACTAACACAACATTGCTAATCAGCTATACTCCAATAGAAAATAAAACGTTACAAAAGAAGAGAGAGGCTTCTGAAATTGAAGGAATGCTTGCCTTTATGGTTTCCGTTCTGAAGAAAAGTAGGCCATGTCCCAGCGAGATAGTTTTTGTCAGTTTCTGGCAGCATCATGGAGAAAAGCAGATCTTCATTTGGACTCAAGATTGGTGAGTAGAGAAGCTGGAGGACAATAGAAATCAAAGCTCTGCCAATGACTTTCACTGCTAGAAACCCGGCAGTTAGTGAGCGTGGAACTAAGGAGGAAACAAGCACAGGGACTTCCTTGTCCTCTGCCTGGAGCATCTGTGGGGTGGGCTAACTCCAGGAGTGAAGCAGGGAGAGTGTGATGTTAAGACTTATGACAACCACCTATACTCATTACCATGTCTAGCGGCAAGAGATGGCAATATCTATGCCATTCTGGCATTGCTTGTGATATTTTTAACGGGCAATACTTTTGTAGAGAAACGTTACTCATGCAAAGCCCTTTGCATAAGGAGGAATTGTTTCTGCCATTTAATAGTAGGAAATGTCACTTTCCTTCATTGTTGAAAATAAATTCTGAGTTCCAACTTTTGATTCTGATTCCCAGAGGGCTTTTCTTGGAAAACAGGACCAAAGCTCTTCTTCAGTGAGAGATCTTCTCCTTGTAGTCTCTGCTGCCCAGTGTGTCATTAGGCAAACTAGTTTTTGCAATAGGATGTACAAAATTAGGAGGGAAATATTTCCCTCACTTCCCAAGGAAGGCAGAGAAAATAGAGATAAAAAATTAGAAGCATTTGTCTAATACATCACAAGAGGCAATTGGAGGGGAGACAAATTTGCTTCAACTCAAATACAGGAATATTCAACCTGAAGTCTTCCTGGTGAGGCTAGGTCTTTGCAAGATAATTTAGCTCAACTTATAAGACTTTGATCACTTGCTGTGTGCTTGATCCTTTGCAAGTAAACATGGGTGTCAACCAGGGTAGAATAGGTTATGTGCAATAAGAAATAATCCTCGAATCTCAGTGCATTAAAACCAAATGCTTATTCATACTCAAGGTATAGAGGTTGACAGCAGAACCTGGCTCCTCATAATCATTTAGAAACCTATCTTGACACAAACTGCCACATTCATTACCACAGGAAAAGGAGATGTGATAAGTTATAACACTGGATTTAAAAGGGTCTGTCCACAAATGACACACATCACTTCTCCCATTGCCTGGAGAAAGGAAGCAACCTGTAACTTCGAGGAGGTAGGGAAGTGCTTGGAAGGAGAACCAGAAGTATTCAGTGAAAACTCTAACGATCATCACAAAAGGTGAAACTGATGATGTCCCCCAGCCTCTTTCAATATGAAAATCAGTTTAGCCAGAGGATAAAGAAAGGGGAGGTATGCTTTGCTCCAGTTCACTTGCGAGAGAAGAAAACTGAAGTTGGAGAGGGAGGAATGTGTGTAAAAAGTTGATGAATTGACTTTATTTTTCATTAACTTTAGGAGAGCACTAATGAAATCCTCAATTTATTAACCTATTCCTCATTTAGCTGTCATGTATCATAATAGTTACAGTGTAGATAAGAACTGTCCTAGAGGATTTACATGTATTTGTGCTGTGTGTGTTAGTTACTCAGTCATACCCGACTCTCTGCGATCCCATGAACTGTATGTAGCCTGCTAGGCTCCTCTGTCCATGGAATTCTTCAGGCAAGAATACTGAAGTGGGTTACCATTCCCTTTTCCAGGGAATCTTCCCAATCCAGAGACTGAACCCAGGTTTCCTTCATTGCAGGTGCATTCTTTATCATTTGAGCCACCAGGGAAGCCCTCTTATTTCATTTAAAATCTTTATGTACAATGTGCTATTTATATTTGTATATCTTAATGTCACTATAGACTGATGGATTCCTTTTTCATTCAGTTATTCATTTTTTGATGAGCCAATTGTCTCAGGTTACATCACATAATTCAGACTATGTATTTTTTTTCAGTCAACGTCATTGAGATATGATTTACATACAATAACATGTAACTATTTTAAGTAATCCTAAGGTCATTTAAGCAAATAATAACATGGTATTAGAATTTAATAACATGGAAGAGGTTTTAATCCTTATTTTCAAGCATGTCTAGAAACTTCAGCTATAGCATATGCAAAATATTGAAACAGGTTTTAAGTATCTAGTCAGAAATTTTTTTCAAGGATAGGAGAAAACTTGAAATGTTCAGATTCTTTGGTTCTAGCAAAACAAATTTCTCGTGATACAATTCTAAGCAGTCTTCTATAGTTAATCATCTTCTGTCTGGTTTTACCCTATAAGGCAACTCCTCTGTACACCTTCATACCTCTGTGTCTTTGGACCTACTATACCTTCTACTGCGATGCTCAATTTGCTTGTCTTCCTGGAGAAGTCCAACTTTTCCTTTAAGACTTGGTTTAACCATCACTTTAGGAGGCTTTCCCTGAACATTTTTTTTCTCATACGCTGCCTTCACATATTTCTACCAGGGCAATAACTATGCTCTGCCATAATTCTTAGTCTCTGAACTCTTACCAGGAAAGGTTGTATTTTTAATCTATGTTATCTTCAGTATATTACACATGTTCAGATTTTTAATATTTCTTGAATGAATAAGTTGAATGAATGCTTATGCTGATGTTATTATAGTACATTATCCCTTTGTTTGGAGGGGCATCTCCATAAATACAAGCTTTCAATTCTAAAAATTCTTCAATCAAAAAGAAGATTTAGCCAACAGACTAAAGCAGATAAGTTCAAGGTGTCTATACAAATGTAAATGCTCAGTCAGGCAATAGAATATGATTCTCCAGTCAGAAAAATGTCTTAGAAACCTAGTCCTAAAAGGGAATGCGTTATCTTGGTTTAACTTCCTAATATTTTGAGCCTTAGTCTTTCCTGTTAAAATGGAGATGATACAGCAGATATTTTTGTGAGGAAGAAAAGTGATGTATATTGGAGAAGGAAATGGCAACCCACTCCAGTATTCTTGCCTGGAGGGACAAAGGAGCCTGGTGGGCTACTGTTCATGGAGTCACAAAGAGTCAGACAAGACTGAGTGACTAAGCATGAAGTAATACATGTGAATATCTCAGGTCTCATGGGAGGTCGCTTTGCACTTTTAGGTTTCTTATTTGTATTTCCTTTTGTCTTGCATCAGTTCTACCCAAAGAAGCTGGCAACTCTTTCCATCTGTGTGGACATTGTATGAAATACATTAAAGAATGGCTTTTTATGCTTAGTTACACTGATAACCACCACACAAGTGGGTAGAACATATGCATATAAAGGGCGTGTGCATTTTCCCATTTGGTTGGGCAAAAGGCACATCTCCCTACCCTTTCCAGCTTTACAGAATGGATGATGGATTCAGCATCAAAGCTGCTGCTGCTAAGTCACTTCAGTTGTGTCCGACTCTGTGTGACCCCATAGACGGCAGCCCACCAGGCTCCCCCATGAATGGGATTCTCCAGGCAAGAACACTGGAGTGGGTTGCCATTTCCTTCTCCAATGCATTAAAGTGAAACGTGAAAGTGAAGTCGCTCAGTCATGTCTGACTCTTCGCAACCCCATGGACTGCCACCCACCAGGCTCCTCCATCCATGGGATTTTCCAGGCAAGAGTACTGGAGTGAGGTGCCATTGCCTTCTCAGCACCAATAGGGCTTCATTTCTTCCCACCAAGCCTTACAAGGAATATGCTTGCCTTCATTGCTTTCAGAAATAATTAGGTGTTGAAAGCTCTGACTAGGAGAATTAGCAATATGAATAACAACTTGACAGATCAAATCAAATACATTCTGACTTGATTACATTACTAAGTCAATTATTATTTATTGTCATATTAATTATGGCAAGAGTTATAAAATGTTGTCTTCCAATAATTCCCTAACTAAATCATAATGGCCATAGCCTTGTAGTGAGTCTGTGTAACATCAAGGGTACCTATTTGTCTAACAGTGGAGGAGGAACTGGAAGGAGGGAAGGATTTTTATATTAGTTAATTTACTAAATATTAATTTTAAGCACCCACTCTGTATTAGGCACTGGATTTATTATAGATATCGGGGATACAAAATAAAAAGATTCAGCCAGTGTTACTCTGAGGGTGAAACAGCCTACAAACAGATGAATCCATTCTGAGGTGTAGAAGAAAAATAAGAGTCTCAGTAAGTGGGTGGAAGAAGTTTAGTTATGATGATACATTTAGAGAGGTCTTCACAGAGGATTTCCTATTTTGATCTCCTATTATCTTGCATCAACTCTATCCAGAAACTGGCTAGAAGATATTTTACTGAACCAGATTATTGCTAGTAGAACAAATGACCCAGAAACATGCTAAAAAGGTGCACCAAGGCCTAGAGCACATTGCATTCTCACTCTGCCCCCAGCAATACATATGCCTAAAGTTTTAAAGTGAGACAAAGGGGTACTTCATGTTAAGATAAGCGTTACTTTGGTAAGTGATATGCACTTAGATGTACATTTTAACTTGAGGGTTCCTCCCATGAGCCAAGTACCAGGCTGAGCACATCCTATTACCTGAGATCACTTAACCCTCCCATACTCTTGAAGCAGATAGTATTCTCAAGGATTTTGTAGACTGGAAAATTAGAATTAGAAGGGCTGACTACTATGGTCACACAGTTAGTATGTGGCTGCACTAAGATTCAGACTTGGTTATCATTGATTTAAAAGAGTGTTCCAATGTGATTATGGAGCAATGTAAAATAAACATAGTATTTTCCCCAAGATGGGTCAGAATAAGTAAGAGAATTGCTCTAGGTTGTAACACAACCTAGTGTCAGAGCTGGAATTTGGATCCCAAATACACAGCTACCTCCAAATAACTTTTTTTCTCTTTTAAAATAATAAATTAAACCACAGTATGTATTCCTGGACATCTTGACATGCACATATAGAAAGTGATGCAGAACAGACCCAAAGAAAAACAATTTTCTCTATCTAGAAGTTTTATAAGAACTTAGCATGTCAAATTCTAAACACTAACTTTACATTTTTGCTTAATGAATAAAAGTAGGAGAAAGAGAAAGGGAATCAAGTAAGCATTCTGCTAAAAATAATAATAAATATAATTATTTATATTATATTTATTCTGCTAAAAATAATAATAATTACATTTACAACAACAGTTGCTAGGTATCCGGCATATATTGAAGAGCATTATGAGGATTCATGTGTACCAATGTGTTTAAGCTTTACAGTAACTTTAAGAAGTAGGTTCCATTATGATTTTCACTCTCTGAAAGTAGAAACTGAGGAGAGAGAAGTTGAATCTCTGCCCTGGGTCTCAAACTAAAAAGTGGCCTAATCATCAATCTGATCCTCATCATGCTTTACAAATGGTTTCTCATTTAACAGTAGATATATTCACATCTATTCTTTTAATTGCCATTTTCCAGTGGAGGAAACTGAGGCTCAGAGAAGGAAGAATGAAGTTCCCAAGGAGTCACCAAGAGCATGTGATATAAAGATAGAATTTTAAACTTATGACTCTGTGTTTGCTTTGGGCACTAGTAACATGCCAGACCACAAGTACGTAGAAAAGTACACTTGGATATCAACAAGATCTTCATGAGATCCATATGGTGTGATGGAGACAGGAAGGGTGGCTACTCTTGACTCTATTAGTCACACTTCAAACGAATCTTTTTGTCAGCTTCCTATTGTCCCCAGCTCCTTACAACTATGGACCAGTGATTTCAATCTTGGAGTAAACCCCTCTGTTATCTATATTATCCTTAACCAAAACTGACCATGTTATAGCAGGCTCACTCTCATCAGCAGATTAGAACTACAATTTATCTTACTCATTTTAAGAGGTGGCTGTAGTGTAAATATGGAGAAGGCAATGGCACCCCACTCCAGTACTCTTGCCTTGAAAATCCCATGGGTGGAGGAGCCTAGTAGGCTGCAGTCCATGGGGTCGTGAAGTCAGACACGACTGAGCGACTTCTCTTTAACTTTTCACTTTTCATGCATTGGAGAAGGAAATGGCAACCCACTCCAGTGTTCTTGCCTGGAGAATCCCAGGGACGGGGGAGCCTGGTGGGCTGCCGTCGATGGGGTCGCACAGAGTTGGACACGACTGAAGTGACTTAGCAGCAGTAGTGTAAACAGTGCATACAAGAACCTATAAAGTAGGACCTTTATGGCTAACTGTATGAGTTTAAATCTTGGTTTAACTAATTTCTATCTGTGTGACCTTTGGCAAACAATTGATCTTCTCTAGGATGTACTCCTTTTATACTTAAGGGGATATTTCTACATCCAGCCAAGACCTCAGACCCTGATATGACCTCCAGGCCACTCAAAGAATTGTCACACACGGCCTAACCCTTTCTCACACCCTCTCAATATTGCTTTCTATTGCCTATGACACTAGCTAGGACAGTGTCACAAAAATTGTTCAATCTGAGATTATGGTGGGACCATTCTTGTGACTTTAGGATTCTGCTCAGATTCTTGATTTCCATGGAGATCACAATGAGAGAAGACAAAGCTGAGCTTTTACACTTAACTGACCATATGACACTGACTCTTAGTTCAGTTCAGTTCAGTTCCGTCGATCAGTCGTGTCCGAGACTTTGTGACCCCATGAACTGCAGCATGCCAGGCCTCCCTGTCCATCACCAACTCCTGTAGTTCACCCAAACCCATGTCCATTGAGTCAGTGATGCCATCCAACCATCTCATCTTCTGTCATCCCCCTTTCCTCCTCCCTCAATCTTTCCCAGCATCAGGGTTTTTTCCAATGAGTCAGCTCTTCACATCAGGTGACCAAAGTATTGGAGTTTCACCTTCAACATCAGTCCTTCCAATGAATACCCAGGACTGATCTCCTTTAGAATGGACTGGTTGGATCTCCTTGCAGTCCAAGGCACTTTCAAGAGTCTTCTCCAACACCACAGTTCAAAAGCATCAATTCTTTTGTGCTCAGCTTTCTTTATAGTCCAACTCTCACATCCATACATGACCACAGGAAAAACCATAGCTTTCACAAGATGGACCTTTGTGGGCAAAGTAATGTCTCTGATTTTAATATGCTGTCTAGTTTGGTCATAATTTTCCTTCCAAGGAGGAAGCATCTTTTAATTTCATTGCTACAGTCACCATCTGCAGTGATTTTGGAGCCCAGAAAAATAAAGTCAGCCATTGTTTCTACTCTTTCCCCACCTATTTCCCATGAAGTGATGGGACCAGATGCCATGATCTTCGTTTTCTGAATGTTGAGCTTTAAGTCAACTTTTTCACCCTCCTCTGTCACTTTCTTCAAGAGACTCTTTAGTTCTTCTTCACTTTCTGCCATAAGGGTGGTGTCATCTGCATATCTGAGGTGATTGATATTTCTCCCAGCAATCTTTTTTTTTTTAGTTTTTATTTTTTAAATTTTAAAATCTTTAATTCTTACATGCGTTCCCAAACATGAACCCCCTCCCACCTCCCCTCCCCATAACATCTCTCTGGGTCATCCCCATGCACCAGCCCCAAGCATGCTGTATCCTGCGTCAGACATAGACTGGCGATTCAATTCTTACATGATAGTATACATGTTAGAATGCCATTCTCCCAAATCATCCCACCCTCTCCCTCTCCCTCTGAGTCCAAAAGTCCGTTATACACATCTGTGTCTTTTTTCCTGTCTTGCATACAGGGTCGTCATTGCCATCTTCCTAAATTCCATATATATGTGTTAGTACACTGTATTGGTGTTTTTCTTTCTGGCTTACTTCACTCTGTATAATCGGCTCCAGTTTCATCCATCTCATTAGAACTGATTCAAATGAATTCTTTTTAATGGCTGAGTAATACTCCATTGTGTATATGTACCGCAGCTTTCTTATCCATTCATCTACTGATGGACATTTGATTCCAGCTTGTGCTTCTTCCAGCCCAGTGTTGCTCATGATGTACTCTGCATATAAGTTAAATAAGCAGGGTGACAATATACAGCCTCGACGTACTCCTTTTCCTATTTGGAACCAGTCTGTCATTTCATGTCCAGTTCGAACTGTTGCTTCCTGACCTGCATACAGATTTCTCAAGAGGCAGGTCAGGTGGCCTAGGATTCCCATCTCTTTCAGAATTTTCCACAGTTTATTGTGATCCACACAGTCAAAGGCTTTGGCATAGTCGATAAAGCAGAAATAGATGTTTTTCTGGAACTCTCTTGCTTTTCCATGATCCAGCGGATGTTGGCAATTTGATATCTGGTTCCCTCTGTCTTTTCTAAAACCAGTTTGAACATCTGGAAGTTCACGATTCACGTATTGCTGAAGCCTGGCTTGGAGAATTTTAAGCATCACTTTACTAGCGTGTGAGATGAGTGCAATTGTGCAGTATTTTGAGCCTTTTTTGGCATTGCCTTTCTTTGGGATTGGAATGAAAACTGACCTTTTCCAGTCCTGTGGCCACTGCTGAGTTTCCCAATTTGCTGGCATATTGAGTGCAGCACTTCCACAGCATCATCTTTCAGGATTTGAAATAGCTCAACTGGAATTCCATCACGTCCATTAGCTTTGTTCGTAGTGATGCTTCCTAAGGCCCACTTGACTTCACATTCCAGGATGCCTGGCTGTAGGTGAGTGTTCACACCATCATGATTATCTGGGTCATGAAGATCATTTTTGTACAGTTCTTCTGTGTATTCTTGCCACCTCTTTTTAATATCATCTGCTTCTGTTAGGTCCCTACCATTTCTGTCCTTTATTGTGCCCATCTTTGCATGAAATGTTCCCTTGGTATCTCTAATTTTCTTGAAGAGATCTCCAGTCTTTCCCATTCCCAGAGGAGCTACCCCACACCTGAGGGCAGGGGCGGTGGCCCAGAGGAGCTGCCCCATATCAGAGGTAAGGAGCAACAGCTATGCTTTGCTGGAGCAGCCATGAAGAGAGACCCCACATCCAAGGTAAGAGAAACCCCAGTAGGATGGTAGGCACTGAGAGAGGGGATCAGAGGGCAGACAAACTGAAACTACAATCACAGACAACTAGCCAATCTGATCACACAGACCACAGCCTAATTCAGTAAAACTAAGCCATGCCGTGTGGGGCCACCCAAGACAGCTGGGTCATGGTGACTCATATTGAATCAACTCAAAGATGACTCCTGCCCTGTGTAGGACTATCAGAGTACATTACTTACTAGTGAATGTGTATGACTTACCTATCATTTCAAGTACATTGATAACCATCCATAGACAGTCCAGAGAAAGTTTTCTAGTATTCTACCCTTGAACTTCTCTTAATCAGTATTTTGGATGAAACATTTCTATCTCTTGGTAAGATTATAAAACAAATGAACCTAAGATTGTAGATGTTTGAAGGTAAATTAATATACTGGATAAAGATGGAATCTGTATGGGAACTAAGATACCTCTCCATTTTAAGATCTCATCCTCTGCAATTCTTAGTGGGGTTTTCTGGGAACAAGTTAATTCATTCATAAAACAGAATTGTAAAACCTTTGTTTGAAGTTAGGAGATCAGTAAAAACAACATCTCAGGATTTCATCCAGTTCTAGGATGTACTATTAGGGGACTGCGAGTTTTAGTTTTGTGGTTTTTAATGACTGTTGTTGGCCCAACCTTCTCTGGACTCCAAGATTATGCAGCTAATGTACATTCACTTTTTAGTATTTACATAATTGGTCCCTAAAAGAGTTAACTTTTTTCTAATTTGCCAGATTTTATAGACTAATTATGTATTTTGCCAAGAGTTGAAGATTTTTCCAATAATCTGTACTCAGGAGGGAGGCAGACCTTCTTATATGTAGTGGCTGAAACAATTTGGCCCAAATGGTCGATGCCACAGGCAAAATATCCAAAGATTGTTCACTTGAAAATTATGACTCTTTTTCAGGATTTTACATTGCATTATTTGTTTTATGGACTATTCAGTATGCATTGCACCAACACTAATTACAGTACTAATAAGTCAGTGTGTTACCAAGATGTTTTGCCATTATAATTACAGCCACATGTTGTTGTCCTTCTCAAATAGCCCAGGCTTAATTGCATCATTTTTCAGGAAAATTTATGTGGTGCAGCTTAATTCAAAATTAGTACATGAATAAATGAAGTGCAAACTATTTTCTGCACTGACTCACATGCAAAATAAATGTTCTAGAGAGAGTAGCCAAACGTTCATGTTCCCAATTGCCAGTATAATTTCTGTGATAAACCTCCAGTGGCAATTTACAGAATGGTGGGGTCATGAAATGGCAGAAGAATCTGGGTGAATATAAGAAAGAACATTGTGCAAAGTACTAGGAGCATGGGTTCCTGTCCCTGCTATTCACTTTTCATATGTCTCTGGGGGTTATTTTTCTTCTCTCAGACCTCAATTTTCTCATTTGAAAATTTAGCAAGTTCTTCAAATGAGCTCTGGTTCTCTCTAGCTATCTCCTCTACTAACGTTTTACTTCTTTGAGTGTAGTTCTGTGAACATAATATTAAAAGTCTGCCTGCCCTTTAAAGAATGACTGTTTGTTCCAATGCTAGAAATGGGAACAGTGATGCCTGAGGTGGAAGTAACCTAGATCGTTTGAATTCTACATTCTAGAAGTCATGTCTTCCCAACATTAGCCTATATAACTTTTTTCCTTAGGCTCTCTTTACTTTGTTTTTCTCCTTCCATCTCTTCCTTTTTCCATCTCTTCCTGTTCCTGACCTGCTGTTCATGGATATATACATAGTGCTCTCCTGGTCTTTGGAAGTTAGCTCCTATTACTGATAGTTTTCTATATTTGTGTGGAAGAAAGGTCATCTTGCGCCCCTGACTCTGCCCACTCAGACTGTTTTTTAATTCCTGATATTAAGTTCTAATACTTTAAATTCTGCTGGCTTTCAGATGGTATAAAACTTGACTCAGAAGGCAAACTCTTCTGCTTTCTTGCATAGAACACTTGAGAAGAGCAACAAGCAGTAGTTGGAGGAGGCAAAGAATATCAGTTCTTGCCCAGAGCTCCTGTTAATCACTCATGTTTTATTTCTGCAAAGAACCTGAGTTTAAGAGAGATTTTTGTTTTCTTTCTCATAAGACTGAGTAGAAAGACTGGAAGGATAAGAAAATAGAAATAATTACCAAGGACACCTGCTGTTGAGGGCCTCAAATTGCATCCTGTTTCTGCCCCATTTGGGCAAATCTCTGAAACTTGGTTTACTTATCTGTAAATTGGAGATAACCTTACTCATATGATTAAATAAAAAAAATATAAATCATGAGTCCCACAAAACTCCTAAAATGTAATGATTTCCTATGTCTTTAAAGGTAACTGAATAAATATAAGCAGTTGGTGATAAAAGCATTCTAAGTGTTAGTTGCTCAGTTGTGTCCAACTCTTTGCAACCCCATCAACTATACAGCCCATGGAATTCTCTAGGCCAGAATACTGGAGTGGGTAGCCTTTCCCTTCTCCAGGGAATCTTCCCAACCCAGGGATCAAACTCAGGTCTCCCACATTGCGGGTGGATTCTTTACCAGCTGAGCCACAAGGGAAGCCCAAGAATAAAGCATTCTAGGTGGTTATAAATAGGTCAACAGAAAGGTAGAGGAGAAAAAAAGGTGTGCTTGGGGGTCCCCAAAGTGAAACTGAAGCTTCAAGAAAGAGAGAGGTAAAACACATAAAGTGATAGGTGGGGCCAGATTTCAGAGAGCTCTGCAGAGTAAAGTGTAGAACTGAACTTTATGCTGGTTCTGGGAGGGACGATTAAATGATGGAATCTTGAATTCACAGTGAGGAATTCATACAATCTCCACCAGCCTGTGGGAAAAAAATCACACCTTCCTCAAGATACTTTTTCCATCAGTTAGAACTTTATGGTAAATATAAAATTCTAAGGTGTTTAAGATGTGAGCTGTGCCCTCATGAGAGAGGACATCTTGTTCCATACACCTGAACAGTTGAAGGAGACACTGAGTGCCTTGCCCTGTGGAATTCTTTAATACACAATGGTGGTGTGGAGCAAGAAATGATGGATTCATTCATTTCTTTCAAAAATATTTTCCAGGGGTCTCTTAGTGCCTTTCCGGATGCTAGGCATTGAAGGTACAGCAATAAAAATATGCAGTCCCTGATCTCAATTTAAGAGAGTCTAGAATAAGATAGGATAAATTATCTTGACTGGTCACAAGTTTGCCCCAAAATCTCAAGAAGGATAATATGCATGGTGAAAAGCTGACCTTGTTGATTTAAAGCAGTGGCTTTCAATCAAGGGTGATTTTTTTCCCCCTCTGGGGATATTTGGCAGTGTCTGGAAACAATTTTGGTTGTCACTACAGGTTGGTAGTGGTGGGGGGGGGGGAGTGTTATTGGCATCTAGTGGATAAAAGCTAGGGATATTGTTAAACATCTCACAAGGCACAGGGCAGCCCTCCCCTACCCCTCCACAATTATTCAGCCTAAAATGTCAGCCTAAAGTTCTAAGTTTGAGGAAAATCTTAGTCTAAATAAATGTTATACATTATGTTACTTTAAGAGTTCATATTTGAGATAATAGAGCATGAGATAAAGTTGCAGCAACAGCACCATGTAGGAAATGAACACAGAAAATGAGATAATGAAGAATAAGGAGAAAGTTACTTAATTGATTGGAAATGGAAATGAAGTATGGGAGGAGAGTCAAGGATGGATCTGAGAATTATAGGCTAATGACAAGAAGGATAGTGATAACCTTGTTTGGTATATATTGGTTACAGGGAAGGAGAAATGATGGTTGGGTTGATATGGCAGTCAGATGGATATGTCTAGGAAGAGTCAGTGTGAGGGTGGGGACAGTTTAGGACACTGGAAACCTCAGGGCATGGGAGGCATAGGAAGCATACTTGAAGATGTGAGAGTAAAGTGGATCTTCAGACAGCCTCTCTGCATATGACACATTCAATGAAAAGAAATGCCCCATAGGCTGTGGTTTTGGTGGCTAAAGAACTTGGATGTTTCTTATCCCCCTCCCTCTGCCCTCGAAGAAGGACAACATCTTAAGCCTTTCTACACCCACATTTGCTTCCTTCCAGGCTAAATTCCTTTGAAGTTAATGGGTACACTGGATGGCAAGATGTGGGGAAGGAGTGGAATCTGACCCACACTTCTTCAATTTCCATTAAATTACATGGGTCTTGCAAGATAAAAGGAAAAGGTCTGGGGGCAAAACACATTTTAGGTTTCATTGAACCACATTTTGGGTTTCCTAATCTGGGGTTTGGGCATTGCATTCATTCAGTCAGACTGTGAAGCAAACCATTTCAGGCCTGGAATCAGTCATGTGGATCTGGGACCCACAAGACCAAAGTCGGGGGTTGTGAGTCCCCCTTCATCATGGAGGAATGTGGCAGTTTCATTTTATGAGTGTTTCCATTTTTATGAGATTAGAAATTTACTATTGATGAGATAGGAAGAGAATTAAACCTGTCTGCCTGTCTTATTTTCTTCTCTCCCTCCTTCCTTGCTTTTCTTTTCCTTCTTTTTTAAAAATGTTTGATTGTGCTGTGTCTTTGTTGCTGTGTGTGGGCTGATTCTCTAGCTGCAGTGAGGTGGGGCTACTCTTCGTTGTGGTGCATGGGCTTCTTGTTGCGGTGGCATCTCTTGCTGAGGAGCACAGGCTCCAGGGCGTGCAGTCTTGGTAGCTGTGCCATGCAAGCTCCGCAGGTGTGGCGCACAGGCTTAGTTGCTCCTTGGCATGTGGAATCTTCCCTGACAAGAGATCAAACCCATGTCCTCCACTTTGGCAGGTGAATTGCTATCCTTCTTTTAACAAATGTTTATTAAATAGTGATGACAGCGCATTGTTTTAGGCTCAAAGAAGAAAGATGGTAGTAGTCAAAGCAATTTTGCATTTTATTATTATCTGTTCCTCACAACTACTCTCCACGAGGCCGTCTGGGTATTATTAGCTTCTCTTTCAGACAGGAAGTTTGGACTCAGAAGAGTTGTATCCTGCTTAAAACTATATAGCCAGTTAGTTATACACTCGAGACTAGAAGCCAAGTCTGCTGATTTACTCATCTGAATGAGAACAGCAAAGGGAACTTTACAAAATGATCAGTATGCTCTGGGAAAACTTCCTACAAAGCCTAAGCATGTATTGAGGCAGAGATGGCAGGCAAATAAGTCTTTTAACTGGATTGACTAGCTTTGTGAGATTTCTCTGAGTTTGGTTTTCTCACCTGTAAAATAGGATTGCAAGATGAAATAAGTGGCTTTCAAGCTGTTTTTAGCAGCTAAAACATATTTTCAAATGAAATACTCTTCAGAACCTTTCTATATAAAACAGATTAAAGTGGATCTGCTTTTATTGAAATGGAAGCAAGGACCCTGGAAGATCCCTTCTTGGTTCCTTGCCGTATGACCCTTGTCTTACCACCAGTGGTCACTCAGACACCTGTATATCTCAGGATTCTGCAGAACACAGTATTAAATCCCCTGGGCCACATCTTCCTGACCCAGTGTTTTGTGTTTCTAGTTATGATCATCCCTTGTCTAGTATGCTCGCTGCTTTCAGATCCACCATTTCATGTTGTAGTTGAGGAACCTGAGGCCAGGAACAGTAAAGAAACTTTTCCAAGATGATTCAACTAATGTAAGAGCTCCAACACCTAGGTTCCCTGTACTTCTTGGGGCTGCCTCCAATGGTTATGAAATTTTCTGCTACAGAAAGGAACTCCTGTTAAGTATCTGTTGTGTATGGGACCTAGGGCCTTAGGGAGTTGGTCAGCTTACCATTCCTGCTCTGTGAAGGAAAAGGCTCTCTGTGTCATTACTCGTGGTGTGGCATGCCAGGCCAGCTTGTCCCAAAAGCTGTTTTAAGAGTTATATATGTTAACAGAAAAAAAATGGTTTGTTCCCTTTGATCAGCTTGAATGGCATGGTTAGGACAGAGCAGAGAAGAAGGGATGGGGGATTCATCCACTATTTCATTCCCTCACTTGTTCACTCAACATTGTACTATGTATTGATTATTATACTCTACGTAATGGGAATATGGAAGTAAGCACAAGAAATACAGTGCCTGCCTTCAGCTTACAGCCCAGTGGTAGAAATAAAGCATAAATCAAATTATTATGTGTCAAAGAACACATCAGTAAGTTAAAATAGGGAAAGATACTGTTTCTATGAGAGTATGAAACACCTAAGCAAATTTGAGAGATCAGAAAAAGCCTCCCTGAGGAGGTGGGATTTGAGAAGGGATGCTAAGGAAGTGAGTGAATTAAGGATGGAGATAGAAAGTGGTACAAGGAGAGCAAATAGCAGGCATATGGAAGGAGCTGAGCATGGCTGGACTGGGCAGAACAAAATGTTGATGGCATGAGATAGGTTTGAGAGATCTCAGGGTCCAAACCATTGGTTGCCTAGCAGATGCTGTGTAAGGTCTGGATTTCATTCTGAATGCAGTGGGGAACCACCAAAAGGTTACAAACAAGGTTGACAGGATCAGATTATGGTTTTAAAATTTTCACTCCAATTGCTGCTTGAAGAATAGGGCACACACTTGAAATGTTCTGGATCCTTCTTGCCTGAAAAATTATCAAAAGCCACCAGGCAGAGTTTTGAAAACAGTCAAATAGGATCTAACCTAAGATTTGATAAATGCATAATGAAAGCAAACTTTTTGTGCTTTAGAAGCTAACATGTATACAGTTAGAAAAAATAATCCTGATTTATATAAAATTTGGATTCATTATCTGTGGGTTATCAGACTAATTATTTCACTTCTGTGTGCCTTAGCTTCTTCATCTGCCAAAAGAGGTAAAATATCTACTTTGCCAAAGTGTTGTAATATAAAAACAATATTTAAAAAAGGCAAGACACCCCACACTGAATATTCTATTCAATACATGTTAGTGATTTATATATGTTTTAAGTTGTAAACTAAATGATTTCTTAGTTTATAAATAAATTAAAGAGCTGTCTCTTTAAAGAGAGCTGACACCCACATGTTTCCATAAGAAAACTAAGCAGATGATTAAAAATTGCTTATTGACTTGAACAATGACAGTTGATGTTATATATGTTAACATGTGCTTAATTGCCATTTCCTGCCACAGGAACACATTCCTAGGAGCAATCTGCTCCAATGGGCTCCTGAGGCTGTACAGGTGGAGACTTCCTTGAATGCCTCTCCTAGAAGTGCCAAGTGTATATTTTGGCAATCTGAGCCCAAAGTGCCCCTACATTTTCAGCAAGATTCAGAGCCAGAGACTCTTGCAAAAACAACTAATTTAGTTTAAAGCTAGAGGCTGTGCTGACCCAGAGGAAAGACTGCCAACACTCATTTGGCAGCTGGCGTATATACCCAGTCAAAGCCAAAAGATATAGCCCCATCCACAAAGAGGTGTAACCATTGCATCCTAGTCCTTCCTGGAAGGATGCTCTTGGTATCTTTATGAGGCCAACACAACCATCCGTTGGTTCTGTGACTACTGTTTGCTAACGACACAGAGATGTCCCTTTCCCTGGAGAAATGCCCTTGACTCCTAGGACATCAGGCCCTCTCATAATCTGGAGTAAGACTGTAGAAAATAAATGGTTGGCATGGGCCTGCGGAAGGTTGGCCCATTGCCTGAAGATGGGGCTAAGTCTGTGGTGTAATTCACGCTCCAGACCTCACCGTAGCATCAGGCTGAAGCTAGTTTTCAGCTGAGAGACACATCCTTAGCTTTCCCCCCATGCTTATCCTTCTCAAGTTCCCTTTTTCTTGAGACTAAGCCCTTGAGCAAGAATCCCCCTATCAGACCATTTCTAGGGAAATCAATCGTGTTTAAAGCATTGAATTGTTTCCTGGGAGCCTATCAAGGAGTCACAGTTAAAAACAAGAGCTGCCGAGACAGATCTGAGTCTAGATCCAAACTCCATCACTGACTGACTGTCTGATCTTGAGAATGTTTCCTTTCCTCTCTAAGAATCTATTTGCATGTGGGAAAAAATAAGACGAGTTGCTCTACCTCAAAGAACCCTTGTAAGAGTAACAGTTTGAAGAGTGCTTGGCTTTTTAAATTCTCTATCAGACTGTCTTTTACACACTACAACTGTTCATTAAATATTTGTTCATTTATTTGATAAACCCATGCTATCATTTGCTTTACACCATGAACTGGGTTTGGACTGCAAGTAGAGACCAAGTCTGGGCAGTTTTCATAACAAAAGTTATGAGAGTGTGGGGTGACACTGAGGAAGGGTGACCAATATGTTTGGGGGGAACACAAGAATGACAGCTAAGAGGAAATCAGGCAAATATTTTTGTTTCTAGCATGTTCATATACTTTCTGAGCAAAAATTACTTGCAACCTGGGTTAGAGGATGACTGATTAGCATCCCTACGATAGTGAGATACTTCAGAGACAGTTAGAGGTTTATCACAACTGGATCTAGGTGTTTGTTTCAAAGGAGGAGAAAACCAGCAGCCATTTGGTTACATTCTAAAGGGTTATAACAACTTTGAGACCTTTTTCAGAGAGCTATTTGTTTATACTAATTAGGAAAGTTTTCGGGGGAACTGTAAAGATGGCAGAGGAATAGGACGGGAAGACCACTTTCTCCCTCACAAATTCCTCAAAAGAACATTTTGACGCTGAGCAAACTCCGCAAAACAACTTCTGTAGGCTGGCAGAGAACATCAGGCAACCAGAAAAGCAGACCATTGTCTTCAAAAACAGGTGCTGTATAGATGGAGAAGCCTAGAGGCTACTGTAAAAATAAAACTGAAAACCAGAAGCAGGTGGCGTAAATCCAAAGCCTGAAAACATTAGAGAACTCTTGAATTCAGGGAACATTAAGCAATAGGAGCTCATCAAATGCCTTCATACCTACACTGAAACCAAGCTCCACCCAAGGGCCAACAAGTTCCAAAACAAGACATACCACGCAAATTCTCCAGCAACACGGGAACACTCCCCTGAGCCTCAATATACAGGCAGCTCAAAGTTATTCCAAAACCTTTGATGTCTCATAACCCATTACTGGTCACTCCACTGCACTCCAGAGAGAAGAAACCCAGCTCCACCCCCAGAACTCCAACACAAGCCTCCCTAACCAGGAAAACTTGACAAGTCACTGATAGAACCCCACCCACAGTGAGGAAGCTCCATAATAAAGAGAACTCCACAAATTACCAGAATATAAAAAGGCCACCCCAAACGCAGCAATATAACCAAGATGAAGAGACAGAGGAATACTCAGCAGGTAAAGGAACAGGAGAGTTGCCCACCAAACCAAACAAAAGAGGAAGAGGTAGGGAATCTACCTGAGAAGGAATTCCGAATATTGATAGTGAAAATGATCCAAAATCTTGAAATCAAAATGGAATCACAGATAAATAGCCTAGAGACAAGGATTGAGAAGATGCAAGAAAGGTTTAACAAGGACCTAGAAGAAATAAAAAAGAGTCAAAATATAATGAATAACGCAATAAATGAGATCAGAAACACTCTGGAGGAAACAAATAGTAGAATAACGGAGGCAGAAGATAGGATTAGTGAAATAGAAGATAGAATGGTAGAAATAAATGAATCAGAGAGGAAACAAGAAAAACGAATTAAAGAAATGAGGACAATCTCAGAGACCTCCAGGACAATATGAAACGCTCCAACATTCGAATCATAGGAGTTCCAGAAGAAGAAGACAGAAAGAAAGATCATGAGAAAATCCTTGAGGAGATAATAGTTGAAAACTTCCCTAAAATGGGAAGGAAATAATCACCCAAGTCCAAGAAACACAGAGAGTTCCAAATAGGATAAACCCAAGGCGAAACACCCCAAGGCACATATTAATCAAATTAACAAATATCAAACACAAAGAACAAATATTAAAAGCAGCAAGGGAAAAACAACAAATAACACACAAGAGGATTCCCATAAGGATAACAGCTGATCTTTCAATAGAAACTCTTCAGACCAGGAGGGAATGGCAAGACATACTTACAGTGATGAAAGACAATAACCTACAGCCCAGATTACTGTACCCAGCAAGGATCTCATTCAAATATGAAGGAGAAATCAAAGCTTTACAGACAAGCAAAAGCTGAGAGAATTCAGCTCCACCAAACCAGCTCTCCAACAAATTCTAAAGGATATCCTCTAGACAGAAAACACAAAAAGGGTGTATAAACCCGAACCCAAAACAATAAAGTAAATGGTAATGGGATCATACTTATCAATAATTACCTTAAACGTAAATGGGTTGAACACCCCAACCAAAAGGCAAAGACTGGCCGAATGGATACAAAAACAAGACCCCTCTATCTGCTGCTTACAAGAGACCCACCTCAAAACAAGGGACACATACAGACTGAAAGTGAAAGGCTGGAAAATGATATACCACGCAAATAGAGACCAAAAGAAAGCAGGAGTGGCAATACTCATATCCGATAAAATAGACTTTAAAACAAAGGCTGTGAAAAGAGACAAAGAAGGCCACTACATAATGATCAAAGGGTCAATCCAAGAAGAAGATATAACAATTATAAATATATATGCACCCAATATAGGAGCACCACAATATGTAAGACAAATGCTAACAAGTATGAAAGGGAAATCAACAATAACACAATAATAGTGGGAGACTTTAATACCCCACTCACACCTATGGACAGATCAACTAAACAGAAAATTAACAAAGAAATGCAAACTTTAAATGATACATTAGATCAGTTAGACCTAATTGATATCTATAGGACATTTCACCCCAAAACAATGAATTTCACCTTTTCTCAAGTGCTCATGAAACCTTCTCCAGGATAGATCACATCCTGGGCCATAAATCTAAACTTGATAAATTCAAAAAAATCAAAATCATTCCAAGCATCTATTCTGACCATAATGCATTAAGATTAGATCTCAATTACAGGAGAAAACTATCAAAAATTCCAACATATGGAGGTTGAACAACACACTTCTGAATAACCAACAAATCACAGAAGAAATCAAAAAAGACATCAAATTATGCATAGAAACTAATGAAAATGAAAACACAACAACCCAAAACCTGTGGGACACTATAAAAGCAGTGCTAAGAGGAAAGTTCATAGCAATACAGGCATACCTCAAGAAACAAGAAAAAGTCAAATAAATAATCTAACTCTACAACTAAAGCAACTAGAAAAGGAAGAAATGGAGAACCCCAGAGTTAGTAGAAGGAAAGAAATCTTAAAAGTTAGGGCAGAAATACATGCAAAAGAAACAAAAGAGACCATAGCGAAAATCAACAAAGCCAAAAGCTGGTTCTTTGAAAGGATAAATAAAATTGACAAACCATTAGCCAATCTCATGAAAAAGCAAAAAGAGAAAAATCAAATCAATAAAATTAGAAATGAAAATGGAGAGATCACAAGAGACAACACAGAAATACAAAGGATCATAAGAGACTACTATCAGCAGTTGTATGCCAATAAAATGGACAACGTGGAAGAAATGGACAAATTCTTAGAAAAGTACAATTTTCCAAAACTGAACCAGGAAGAAATAGAAAATCTTAACAGACCCATCACAAGCACGGAAATTGAAACTGTAATCAGAAATCTTCCAGCAAACAAAAGCCCAGGTCCAGACAGCTTCACAGCTGAATTCTACCAAAAATTTAGAGAAGAGCTAACACCTATCCTACTCAAACTCTTCCAGAAAATTGCAGAGGAAGGTAAACTTCCAAACTTATTCTATGAGGCCACTATCACCCTAATACCAAAACCTGACAAAGATGTCACAAAAAAGAAAACTACAGGCCAATATCACTAATGAACATAGATGCAAAAATCCTCAACCAAATTCTAGCAATCAGAATCCAACAACACATTAAAAAGATCATACACCATGACCAAGTGGGCTTTATCCCAGGGATGCAAGGATTCTTCAATATCCGCAAATCAATCAATGTAATTCACCACATTAACAAATTGAAAATAAAAACCATATGATTATCTCAATAGATGCAGAGAAGGCCTTTGACAAAATTCAACATCCATTTATGATAAAAACTCTCCAGAAAGCAGGAATAAAAGGAACATACCTCAACATAATAAAAGCTATATATGACAAACCCACAGCAAACATTATCCTCAATGGTGAAAATTGAAAGCATTTCCCCTAAAGTCAGGAATAAGACAAGGGTGCTCACTTTCACCGCTACTATTCAACATAGTTCTGGAAGTTTTGGCCACAGCAATCAGAGCAGAAAAATAAATAAAAGGAATCCAAATTGGAAAAGAAGAAGTAAAATTTTCACTGTTTGCAGATGACATGATCCTCTACATAGAAAACCCTAAACTGCACCAGAAAATTACTAGAGCTAATCGATGAATATAGTAAAGTTGCAGGATATAAAATCAGCACACAGAAATCCCTTGCATTCCTATACACTAATAATGAGAAAGTAGAAAAAGAAATTAAGGAAACAATTCCATTCACCATTGCAACGAAAAGAATAAAATACTTAGGAATATATCTACCTAAAGAAACTAAAGACCTATATATAGAAAACTATAAAACACTGATGAAAGAAATCAAAGAGGACACTAATAGATGGAGGAATATACCATGTTCATGGATCAGAAGAATCAATATAGTGAAAATACCCAAAGCAATTTACAAATTCAGTGCAATCCCTATCAAGCTACCAGCCATATTTTTCACAGAACTAGAACAAATAATTTCAAGATTTGTATGGAAATACAAAAAACCTCAAATTGCCAAAGCAATCTTGAGAATGAAAAATGGAACTGGAGGAATCAACTTGCCTGACTTCAGGCTCTACTACAAAGCCACAGTCATCAAAGACAGTATGGTACTGGCACAAAGACAGACATATAGATCAATGGAACAAAATAGAAAGCCCAGAGATAAATCCACACACATATGGACATCTTATCTTTGACAAAGGAGGCAAGAATATACAATGGAGTAAAGACAATCTCTTTAACAAGTGGTGCTGGGAAAACTGGTCAACCACTTGTAAAAGAATGAAACTAGATCACTTTCTAACACTGCACACAAAAATAAACTCAAAATGGATTAAAGATCTAAATGTAAGACCAGAAACTAGAAAACTCCTAGAGGAGAACATAGGCAAAACACTCTCAGACATAAATCACAGCAGGATCCTCTATGATCCACCTCCCAGAATATGGGAAATAAAAGCAAAAATCAACAAACGGGATCTAATTAAAATTAAAAGCTTCTGCACAACAAAGGAAAATATAAGCAAGGTGAAAAGACAGCCTTCTGAATGGGAGAAAATAATAGCAAATGAGGCAACTGACAAACAACTAATCTCAAAAATATACAAGCAACTTCTGCAGCTCAATTCCAGAAAAATAAACGACCCAATCAAAAAATGGGCCAAAGAACTAAATAGACATTTCTCCAAAGAAGACATACGGATGGCTAACAAACACATGAAAAGATGCTCAACATCACTCATTATTAGAGAAATGCAAATCAAAACCACAATGAGGTACCACTTCACACCAGTCAGAATGGCTGCGATCCAAAAATCTGCAAGCAATAAATGCTGGAGAGGGTGTGGATAAAAGGGAACCCTCCTACACTGTTGGTGGGAATGCAAACTAGTACAGCCACTATGGAGAACAGTGTGGAGATTCCTTTAAAAATTGCAAATAGAACTACCTTATGACCCAGCAATCCCACTTCTGGGCATACACATCAAGGAAACCAGAATGGAAAGAGACACATGTACCCCAATGTTCATCGCAGCACTGTTTATAATAGCCAGGACATGGAAACAACCTAGATGTCCATCAGCAGATGAATGGATAAGAAAGCTGTGGTACATATACGCAATGGAGTATTACTCAGCTGTTAAAAAGAATTCATTTGAATCAGTTCTGATGAGATGGATGAAACTGGAGCCAATTATACAGAGTAAAGTAAGCCAGAAAGAAAAACACCAATACAGTATACTAACACATATATATGGAATTTAGAAAGATGGCAATGACGACCCTGTACGCAAGACAGGAAAAAAGACACAGATGTGTATAACGGACTTTTGGACTCAGAGGGAGAGGGAGAGGGTGGGATGATTTGGGAGAATGGCATTCTAACATGTATACTATCATGTAAGAATCGAATCGCCAGTCTATGTCTGACGCAGGATACAGCATGCTTGGGGCTGGTGCATGGGGATGACCCAGAGAGATGTTATGGGGAGGGAGGTGGGAGGGGGCTTCATGTTTGGGAATGCATGTAAGAATTAAAGATTTTAAAATTAAAATAAAAAATAAAAAAAATAAAGTAAAGGGATATTTGCTAAAGCCTGCAGAGAGTAAAAAAAGAAAGAAAGAAAGAAAGAAAGTTTTCCCTCCCTCTCTCAACAAGGAAGTGGAACAGCTAGGCAGCAGTTCCTATATGAGTTCCCAGGTTCGTGATTTGGGGCTTTTTCTCTCTCTCTGCTTTGCTGTGACCTTTGCTGTCATCACTTTACCCTAAGAGGCAGAATGGGCATAAGTAAACAATATAGTTATTGCTGTAAATAAAAATAAGCCTAGTTGGGAAGATCCCCTGGAGTAGAAAATGGCAACCCACTCCAGTATTCTTGCCTAGGACAGCCCATGGACAGAAGGGCATGGTGGGCTGCAGTCCACAGGGTCTCAATGAATTGGACATGACTGAGCACACAAGCACAATAGTTGACACACAAATCTAATGCTTGCTTTCAGAATAAAACAAATATGCATACTTAAAATTTATCAGCAGTATAAGTTATTAGATTAAAAATCACAAGTGAATCATTGATATAAGTCAAAAAGAATGAACAGGTGAAAGTGAAGGAAGATATTCCAGGCAAGGAACCAAATGGGCTAAAAGATGGATGGGTGAAAATAATATGTAAGCATTTCAACTGCCTATTATTTAGGATATGTGTTTATCCCTCATTATGCATGACCCATCTCTTTTTTCTTTTTTAAAGTAATAGTCTTTGGCTATCGTTGGTGATGTCTCAGTTGTATCCTGTTTCAGAGAGAAAAATATTAAGCAAATATCAACATTATGTCTTGAGGTTATATGTTACAGAGGGCAGAATATTTTTTTCTTAAGTTTCAAAAGCAATGTGAATTGAAATAGAGAAGCTTTGCTTGATTCAGTTCAGTTCAGTTCAGTTCAGTTGCTCAGTCGTGTCTGACTCTTTGCGAACCCATGAATCTCAGCACGCCAGGCCTCCCTGTCCATCACCAACTCCCAGAGTTCACTCAGACTCACGTCCATCGAGTCAGTGATGCCATCCAGCCATCTCATCCTCCATTGTCCCCTTCTCCTCTTGCCCCCAATCCCTCCCAGCATCAGAGTCTTTTCCAGTGAGTCACCTCTTCACATGAGGTGGCCAAAGTAGTGGAGCTTCAGCTTTAGCATCATTCCTTCCAAAGAAATCCCAGGATTGATCTCCTTCAGAATGGACTGGTTGGATCTCCTTGCAGTCCAAGGGATTCTCAAGAGTCTTCTCCAACACCACAGTTCAAAAGCATCAATTCTTTGGCGCTCAGCTTTCTTCACAGTCCAACTCTCACATCCATACATGACCACAGGAAAAACCATAGCCTTGACTAGACGAAACCTTAGTCAGCAAAGTAATGTCTCTGCTTTTGAATATGCTATCTAGGTTGGTCATAACTTTTCTTCCAAGGAGTAAGCATCTTTTAATTTCATGGCTGCAATCACCATCTGCAGTGATTTTGGAGCCCCCCAAAAATAAAGTCTGACACTGTTTCCACTGTTTCCCCGTTGATTAGGGGTTAGTAAAAGCCAGCAAGGTGCTAACCTGTGCACATGTGTGGACTGGAGCGAGTTGGTCTACATAGCTCCAACAGAGGGAGATTACCATCTGTAGAAGCAAAGAAAGTGATTCAGAGGAGGAGAATCAGGGAGCATGCAGAATGCAAAGACTGAAGAAACTCCATTTCTGTCTGGTGCCATTTTTCTCCATTCCAGTCCTAATTGTAGATGCCCAGGGCTGGCGCTTTCTCAGGGGATGTTTTTGTGGTTAAGAGGCTTGAGATTATGTAATAACACATTTGGAAAGCTTTCTAAAATTGATTTTAAATTAAAAACATTAACTTAGTGATATAAGAAGGCAGACTTTACTCTTCAAGTAATATCATTTTTGGAAGTATGCAAAACACATACAAAGTTATAATGTTGACAGGCACAGTGAAAGATGCCAGAACAAAGTCTGTTAGCTGAATAATAATACCTTTCAACTAAGTAGCACTTTCAGTGTGAAAATATTGCCACAAACACAGTCTCATTGGTTTCTCCCATAGTCTTTTGAGGAAGGCAACTTGAAATTACAAGAAAAAAAAGGAGTTTTGGAATGAGACAGACCTGGGTTCAAATCTATGCTCTTCTCCTGCTATGTTGACCTCAGCAAATTTCCTAACATCTCTGAGGCTCAATTATTCATAAAGATAGGAAAACAAATACCTTGCAATCAGTTGAAAGATTGGACCATAAATGCAGGTATCACCCAACATAGGCCAGCAACATAGATTATTAATAATCTGACTTTTTGTTAGGTGCAGGTAGATTATAATAGCCTTTCTAATTTTTTTTTGGAGAGAAAATTAACACTTAAAAGTGATAAATGATAATTCCAAGGTCTTCAAACAGAAAACAAATGAGTTTAAAACCAATCTATTATATCTTCAAGGAAATTCCTATCCATGACATTGTGCTGCTAAACAAAAATGCTCTAGAGATTTCTAGAGATAAACTTGCATTACAGAGGGAGATTTTTACTCACTCCAAAGAAATGTTTTAAGATATTTCTTCTTCAAGCTTCAATGGGAGCACCTAAACAGGTGTATCTTCAAAAATACTGAAGTGATTGTTAGAAAATAGACTCATAGGATCTCACAGTTGGAGTGAACTTTAAAGGATACTGGATATAATTATTTTGTGAATGCCTACATCCTTTGTTAGACATTACTGATAACAGAGTTAAAAAGACTTCTCATTTGTGTAGTATTTTAGAATATCTACTGCTCTTTACTAACACTAGATTGAATCTCACCACAAGCCTTTGAAATAGATTGGATTCTTACCAGTGACCTGTTTTTAAAAATTATTGGATAATATTAAGCCAATAAAGCCAGACATAAAAATGAAAAAAAAATTGGAGTATAGTTGATTTCCAGTGTTATGTTTCAGGTGTATAACAAAGTGAATCTGTTACACATATACATATATCCATGCTTTTTTAGATTCTTTTCCCATATAGGCCATTACAGAATGTTGAGTAGAGTTCCCTGTTTGTGTCATACAGTAGGCTTCCTTGATGGCTTGGGTGGTGGAGAAACTGCTTGCAATGCAGGAGACATGGGTTTGATCCCTGAGTTGGCAAGATCCCCTTGAAAAGGGAATGGCTACCCACTCCAGCATTCTTGCCTAGAGAATTCCATGGACACAGTAGGTTCAGATTAGTTATCTATTTTATATGTAGTAGTATATATATCAATGGCCTCTTTTTAAAAGAATATGCAATGTCGAGAAGACAGAGCTTCTGCTGATTTTACACAGTTGGTTGAGGTCATTTCAGGCCATTTTGGGGTAAATCCTTTTGAGGCCTGATTTAACTGTTTTTCATGGAAGCTTAGGATTCTAAAGGAGAGCTGGGTACTGGGCTGGGGCTGAGAATTAATGCTAAGAAAATCAAGCATAGTCTTTGCCATCATGGAATTCACAGTCCAGGGGACAAGGCAGATAAGCAAATATAATACCATGAGGTGATCGCAGGTGAATGAACCCAGCACATACCCTGTGGAATAGAAGGGCAGGAAAGCCTTGACTACTGAAAGTTTGGCTCCTAGTCCAGGTTTTGTTTCTTATACTATGCGGCCTCTTCTGGATGGTAATTAATTTACCAAAGTATCCAGGACTGACTTACCTGTGAACCTCATTGACTTGATTTCCCCTTCTTCCTGAGAGTCTGTATGAAAGAAAAAGTGAAAGAAAGTGAACTGTAGCCTACCAGGCTCCTCCATCCATGGGATTTTCCAAGCAAGAGTCCTGGAGTGGGTTGCCATTCCTTCCTCCAGAAAGTCTGTATAATGAAAGCTAAATGGATGACAGAGGCAGGCATGGCCAAGGCTAATTTCGCCCCAATTCAAAAGTCATTCTAAAGACTTGTACTGAAGACAAGGATACTGAAGCTATTTAGAGATCTCTAGGAAAAATGACTTCCTTGTAACTTACATTTCTTAAAATAACCACTTTAAAGAAACAAAATTTCATTCCTGGTATAAGTAAAGGGTCTTTTCCGGGTCTTTTCCAGTGAGTTGGTTGGTAGCATCAGATGGTCAAAGTATTGGAGGCTCAGCATCAGTCCTTCCAATGAATAGTCAGGGTTGATTTCCTTTAGGATTGATTGGTTTGATCTCCTTGCTGTCCAAGGGACTCTCAAGACTCTTCTCCAGCAGTTTGAAGGCATAAATTCTTCAGCGCTCAGCCTTTTTTCTTGTCCAACTCTCACATTCGTACATGACTACTCATAAAACTACAGCTTTGAGTATACAGACCTTTGTAGGCAAAGTCATGTCTCTGCTTTTTAATAAGCTATCTGGGTTTGTCATTGCCTTTCTTCCAAGGAGTCTTTTAATTTAATGGCTGCAGTCTCTGTCCACAGTAATTTTGGAGCTGAAGAAAATAAAGTCGGTCACTGTTACCATTGTTTCCCCACCTATTTGCATGAAGTATTGGGGCATGAAGTGTCATGATCTTCATTATTTTTTTTTTTTTTACTTTATTTTACTTTACAGTACTGTATTGGTTTTGCCATACATTGACATGAATCCACCACGGGTGTACATGCGATCCCAAACATGAACCCCCCTCCCACCTCCCTCCCCACAACATCCCTTTGGGTCATCCCCGTGCACCAGCCCCAAGCATGCTGTATCCTGCATCGGACATAGACTGGTGATTCGATTCTTACATGATAGTATACATGTTTCAATGCCATTCTCCCAAATCATCCCACCCTCTCCCTCTCCCTCTGAGTCCAAAAGTCCACTATACACATCTGTGTCTTTTTTGCTGTCTTGCATACAGGGTCATCATTGCCATCTTCATCTTTTGAATGTTGAGTTTTAAGCCAGGTTTTTTCACTCTCCTTTCACATTCATCAAGAGGCTCTTGAAATTCTCTTCACTTTCTTCCATAAGGGTGGTGTCATCTGCATATCTGAAGTTATTGGTATTTCTCTCCACAGTCTTGATTCTAGCTTGTGCTTCATCCAGCCTGGCATTTCACATGATGTACTTTGCATGTAAGCTAAATAAGCAAGGTGACAATATACAGTTTTGACATACTCGTTTTCCAATTTAGAACCAGTCCATTGTTCCATGTTTGGTTCTAACTGTTGCTTCTTGACCCTTATACAGGTTTTACAGGAGGGAGGGAAAGTACTTTCGTATTCCCACCTCTTTAAGAATTTTCCATAGATTTTTGTGATTCACACAGTCAAAGGCTTTTGCACAGACTATGAAGTAGAAATAGATGTTTTTCTGGAATTCTTTTGCTTTTTCAATGATCCAGTGGATGTTGGCAATTTTGTCTCTGGTTCTGCTGTCTTTTGCAAATCCAGCTTGTACATATGGAAGTTCTCAGTTCATGTTGGCTTCATGTTCACTATTGAGGCATAGCTTGGAGAATTTTTATTGCAAGCATGTGAAATGAGTGCAGTTCAGGGATAGTTTGAACATTCTTTGGCATTGCCCTTCTTTGGGATTGGAATGAAAACTGACATTTTCCAGCCCTGTGTCCACTGCTGAATTTTCTAAATTTGCTGGCATATTGAGTGCAGCGCTTTCACAGCATCATCTTTTAGGATTTAAAATTTTGAATTCCATCACCTCCACTAGTTTTGTTCATAGTGATGCTTCCTAAGGCCCACTTGACTTCACACTCCAGGATACCTGGCTCTATCTAGGTGACTGATCACACTATCATGGTTATCTGGGTCATTAAGATCTTTTTTATATGGTTCTTCTGTGTATTCTTTCCACCTCTTTTTAATATCTTCTGCTTTTGTTAGGCATACTGTTTCTGTCCTTCATTGTGACTATCTTTGCAAGAAATGTTCCCTTGGTATTTCTAATTTTCTTGAAAAGATCTCTAGTCTTTCCCATTCTATTGTTTTTCTCTATTTCTTTGCATTGTTCACTTAAGAAGGCTTTCTTATCTCTTCTTGCTATTATCTGGAACTCTGCATTCAGATGGGTATACCGTTCCTTTTTCCTTTGCCTTTCAGTTCTCTTATTGTCTCAGCTACTCAAAAGGCATCCTCAGACAACCATTTTGCCTTTTTGAATTTTTTTTTCTTGAGGATGGTTTTGATCACTGCCTCCTATACAATGTCATGAACCTCTGTCCATTGTTCTTCAGGCACTCTATCAGATCTAATCCCTTAAATCTATTTTGTCACTTCTACTGTATAATAATAAGGGAATTTATTTAGGTCCTGTCTGAATGGGCTAGTGGTTTTCCCTACTTTCTTCAATTTAAGTCTGAATTTTACAACAAGAAGTTCATGATCTGAGTCACAGTCATCTTCTGGTCTCATTTTTGCTGACTGTATAGAGCTTCTCCATCTTTGGCTATGAAAAATATAATCAGCCTGATTTTGGTATTGACAATCTGGTTATATTCATGTGTAGAGTCATCTTTTGTGTTGCTGGAAGAGTTTTTGCTAATCAGCACATTTTCTTGGCAAAACTCTGTTATCTTTTGTCCAGCTTCATTTTGTACCCCAAGGCCAAACTTGCTTGTTACTCCAGGCATCACTTGACTTCTACCTTTTCATTCCAGTCCCCTATGATGAAAAGGACATCTTTTTTTTTTTTTTTTGGTGTTAGTTCTAGAAGGTCTTGTAGAAACCCTATTGCTGGGAAATACTGAAGGCAGTAGAAGAAGGACAGAGGATGAGATGGTTGATGACATCACTCCCTCAATGGACATGAATGAGCAAACTCTGGGAGATGGTGAAGGACAGGAAAGCCTGGCATGCTGCAGTCCATGGGATCACAAAGAATCAGACATGACTGATGACTGAACAACAACAAATAGGTAAAGGAAGGAGTAAGACTCTAAGAGAATCTAGTTTCTATTCTGACGAGTCACAAGTTTATGTGAAATTGTACTATGTCAAAGAGATTAGGGAAGTGATTAATTTTATAAAGTTTGGGCCAGAGTTATTATTACATCAATTGGAATTAGAAGTAAACTATAAATCACAGTGGTTCTTGAGTAAATTTAAGAACCTGGAAGAGTACTTCATTCTTTTGTAAGTGTGTGGGTGTGTCTATATATGTATGGTAAGGGAGGAAAGAGAGACAGAGAAAATCAATCAACCTTTTCCTTTCACTGTAGAAAATATGACTTTTTCCAGTGACATACTTTGCCATACAGGCTTAGAGAAAATGCTTTTCAGGAGCTTCATTCTGAAGGTTATTTTGAAATTTGGGACTTAGATATCAACATCTCAGTCTTACTTCCCCACCCTCATAATTAATGATGGTACCTTTCTGAAGCTAAGGAGCAAAATGTACAGATTTCAGTTCCAGGCCTAAGTTCACTTTGACTTGAAGACTGCTTTAGGAGATGAAAAGAAGGAAAGAGAGAGTAAATGTAGGTGGCTGATTTGAGTACATGAAACTGTATGCTGAAATGATTGTCTCTGAGATCATCTCTGGTATTTAATCACGCAACCTGTGGGCTCTTCCTAAAACCTCCATTTTTTTCAACCATTTTTCCTTATATTTCTTCTTTAGTTTCTCTAATTCCCCTCCTGTCAAACTGTTTGCTCCTTCTTTGTCTCTTTTGCTAGTTCTTCTTTCTGTTCTTCTTCCTCACATCTAGTCTTTGGCCCTTGGATCATTTCTTCTCTGCTTGTCCCTTAAAAATATTACATGCAAAATGGTTTCAAAGTATAGATAAGAAACTAGAGTCTAGACTCTAGCCATCCAAATATTGATTCTATTACTTATTAACTGTGAACAGTTTAGAAAGTTACTAATTTTTCAGTCTTCCAATTTCCCCATCTGCAAAGTGGAGCATACATGCCCCTTATAGCTTTAATGTGAAGATTAAATGAGATAGTACATGAGTCATTTAGCAAAGTAATTACAAATTGAAAGAACAAAATAAATATTTACCATCATCATCATTGCCATCAACATCACCATCAATATCATCATCTTCCATTCCCTCTCTGGAATATTGCCCCAACCTACATAACTCTAGTCTTGGGCACCGTCCTCTCATTTTTCCATCTGTCAGTGAAAGTCCTCTTGAATTTCTGTTGACATCTTCAAATCCACATAACTAATTCCAAACTCATTCCTTCCTTCTGAAATTCTAATTGGATATAAATTCACAGGAACCTAGTAATAGTTGAGAACTTGGTTCTCGGAGTATTTGAATAAATAGGACTATGGGTAGGAAATGGGGGAGTGTAGATTTGTCAGGGGAGGAAGGATTTGATAATCACAAGGAATGTGGATGGATAGAAGATACAGTAGTGTGTTGCAAGAGATTTGACTGCTAGCATTTCGTTCCTCTATCTGAAGTTCCCCCAGTGCATTTATTATCTGAATTTAGACCACAAGGCAAGGCACGGTACAAACCAACAATCAATTTTCTTACAGGTAATTCTCTCTCTTCCATGGCTTAGTGTGGTTTGCCTCATTTGGAGCCACAATCCTGAGATAGTTGTTAAGATGTTTCTAATTTCTATTTTATGAACTTGGCAAACTTTGGTTCCCAGCACTAGGCAGTAAGCTCAGTACTAGTTCTGACCCATCTAGGACACTAATACCCTAACCCTTTCTTTATTGATTTATTTTTATCTTTTCGTATTTGCTTTTACTGGCCAAATGCCTTAAAATGAGGAATTTGAATGCTTTTTACATATCTATTATTATCTGTCTGTACATAGTGAAAACTAGGAATTCACATTGATAAATTCAATCCCAATCCAACAACAAGTGGCCCATTCTCTTTTATTATTGTCTATACCTGGAACTCTCCACACTCCATACAAGGCTGATTGTCTGAAGAAACACCCTCCTCATCATGCTTGGGCTCTGACATCACACCCCAGGCTGTGCTCTTGTGTGCGTAGACATCTTCTTCACCACACTTGGATTCCAGCTCCCTATTCTGTGTCCCCTCCCATGGATATGTCCTTCCTAGCCTACTTTGGCCTGAACACCCTATAAAAGCCTATCTCCACCCCCAGCTGAGATGACTTCCTTATCCTTCTTAACGTCTGACCCTCTACACAGGCTGTTTCCACATGCAGACTCCATCCTCACCTGACTCATACTCTGAATCCCTCTGCAGAGTCAACCTCCTCACATGACACTCTCTTCATCCTCTCAGGATTCAATAACTATAATCAAATACACCCCTCACTCCGCTTGGGCTCAGAGTCCCCCTCTGGTTTCCATGTCAATGTCTTCTTTACCAGTCAAGCATATTTCCCTTACCTGTTTGGTTTCCATCTCATAGATACAAGAGCAAACTGTTCAGAAAGGGAAGGAGAGAGAAGGAGGAAGAGAAGGAAGGAAAGCAAACTCAGCCCTTCACATGAATATGGAGTCCTGATCCACCCATGAGCTGTTGAGCTTTAACTCAGACTTATGGCCATGGCTTGTGTGAGACTCCTCATTTCTTACAGTTAGAAAAGTACAGTCTTAAGCATGCATTATTAAAAGAATTCTTGTATTTTATCTACCACCTTTTGTGTGTTTTGAATAGAAGCAAAGTTTTCCTTGATCAACATTATCTCTTGCATCGAATAGAAGATGATAATATGTGAACTGAAATTGAAAGAATGGGTGAGGAGTTAAGTAGATGAAGTAGGGAAGGAAGACTGTTACAGGCAAATCTGAGAGTAGAAAAAGTAAAAATTGGGAACATTATGGTTGAAATAGAGAGAGGAGAGGAGAGCATGGTTCAGGATGAAGCTGGAGAGACAGGAAGGACCAGGCCACACAGAACCTAAAAACAAAGGGAGAAAAGATGTTTTGAAGATTTTCTACCAGTCACCTTGTAAAAGCAATGGGGGTATCTCTAGCAACAAAGTTTTTCATTGTTCTACCACATAAGTAGGCCAGTGAAAGCTGGCTAAGGCAGTGGCAAATGCCTAAGAGAAACTCAGGAGGTAATTTTCGTACGTGCCAGATCCTCAGATTTTTGTCTTCAATTCCTACTTACTCCTGGGGACTGACTCCGCCTTGCTTCTGGAGTTCAGCGGATTTATGACTTTCCAGTACATTCTCAAATGAACTCCCAGGGCTGATTTGACTGTCTGCCCCAGTGTTGTGTCTGAAATCTCAGACAAAACCTGTTTCCCAAACCCACATTCCCACTTTAACTTTGGGTTCCTACCAAGTCCCATTATGCTTAGATGAAATTTCACTCAAAAAATTTCAGCTGGCAAGATGGCCCTATGAAGCAAATGGCATTTTATGTCAAATCAAAAGAGTTTTGTCATCATTAATAAATGCTTTTAGTATCCTATGAGGTTTACCCCCACCAAGATTCTCTATGATGGCATTTATACTCTGTTCATTTGGCTTTTTATGCTAATTGGAACTTCAAGTTGTTGATGGTGCCTTTCCAAAAAACCCTTCTATCTTCTATTTTTTTTCAATAAGAAAGTCTTAAAACAGAACTCTCAGGGAAGTGTGGATCATGAGTGCATTAAATCTCATTTGAAGACAATTTTAATTAACGAACATCTATAAATACTCAGTTGTGGCTAAAATGCTTGCAGGCTGTGCCATGGCACCTGAATACAATTAATTATAGAAGTGGATTTTTTAAAGATATGAAACTGGAGAATAGAGGAATGACTAAATGTATAGCACCTGTCCTTAAGTTGAGGTCTTCAGTGGAAAATTCAGATAAAGATTTCAATGTGAGATGAAACTCTTAAAGTGGCATCAGAGACTTTCAGAATCATCAGTAGGCTGATCTCTTCTGTGGAGGAGAAAAATGCAATGGAAACAATGCCAACTGTGAAGTCTAAGACAGTTTCATTTTCCAATTCTGGTTGTTGGCTTTTAGTATAAAAGGTAAATTACTTTCAGGTAAATTGCTTAATTGTTCCAAATCAAGTAACATATATGTAAAATGTGGATGAACACTCTAAATGATTTTAAAAAATGCCATGAAGTAGGCACCTAGTGAATATCATCAGCATTGTCTCCTCTGTGTAGGCCACAACTAAATACTCACTTCATCATAAAGTTTAAATTGGCTCTTGGAGCTGTCCTTTGAGAATAGATAAATACTGATTTTGCCTTAATAAAAGGAGACACACCCCTTCAGTTGTCAGTGAGTTTCCCAGTTTTAGAAAACTTTTTTTTTTCTATATAGGTATATATATATCATATATTAAGTAATGGAATCTTTACTTTTCCAAACTATTTGCCTCGTTGTCCGCCAATGAAGACTCAGAGAAACTGAAATGCAGTCATGAAATTAGAAGACAGGGTGTAACTGCCCTTGTCATTCCTTTTGGGCACAGTATAAGACACAGGGCATAATGACTTCTTTTCCTCCCAAGTGTACAAATTTCTCCTTACATAATATTCATGAGACTTTTTTTTTTTTGAGAGCAGAATCTCATAATGTATTTGCTCATTCAATAGTGTTCAAAATCTTTGTTGTTTCGGATTATAAAAATAACATTTACCCACTTTAGAAAATTTGAAGAACATAGAATATCCTCCAAAAGAATGTAATTAACTAAAATACTACCAGACAAAAAACTTTTTCTTTCAAAAGTATTCACTGAATGTCTACTTTGTACTGATAATTTGCTAGGCACTGGGTATCAGCAGTAAATTATAGGTAAAGTTGCTTTTGGGGAACTTGTTTCAACAGAGGGAAACTGTAAATAAAGAAAAGAGTCAATTGTAAATTGTGATAAAAAGTGTGATGACAAATAAGGTGGTGTTTAGGAAAGTAATAGTGCTTCAGATAAGGTGCACAGGATGAGGTTCTAAGGTGACTTCAGTCTGAGTAAAAGATGAAGATGAGAGTGAGACAGCCATAAAAAGAGCCATGGATAGAGCTTCCTGGCTCTGTTGCATGTTAGGAGGCAGAAATAAGCTTGATGAGAAAGAGAAAGGAGGTCAGATTGAATGGCATGCTGTACATGGGGAAGAAATGATATAAAGTTATGATGTGGGAAATGAACATTTTGGTATATATCTTTCCAGTGTTTTTCTGAACATTAGGTTGATCATTTTCTCATAATTTCTTTTTCTTTCTTTCTTTCTTTCTTTCTTTTTTTTTGTTTTGTGTGTGTGCCTAAAATGACTAAATGCCTAAGCCAGCCCAATAGAAGATCCAGAATATTGCCTGTTGGAACTGCCCTATGTGTGTACAGAAGGAACTGACCTACCATATGCTCCTGATTTGCTCAGTCACTAGATGTGAAGTATATTGGGAAGAGTGCAACCTTGGGTTAGGTGACCTTGTAGCTGAGAAAGACCATGATGTTGCTGACAACAGTTGAATGCTGTCTACCCATAGTATGTTCAGCTTTAAGATTTATTTGGTATCAACCAAAAACATATCTGATTTTGCTGCCTTACACACAACCCCTAAAAATAGTGATTTAGAATAACAAAAGCCATTTATTTATTTATCTGACTCTATGGCTAAGCAAGGTGGTTCTTCTGGTCTGGGCCGAGCATGGCTGATGCACACTGCCTGTGCATCTGCCCTCAGCTGGGGGATTGACCAGCAGCTAGACGGTTCAGGTTATCCTTACTCACACATCTAGCAGTTGGCATGCTGAAGGCTAGAGTGGTGGGTGACTGGACTACATGTCTTTTGCCATCCAGCAGATGAGCTTAAAATGTGCACAGAGCCCCCAAGAGCAGTGTAGTGTAAGCCCCAGTGTGCAAGCAAGCACTTTTTAAATCCCAGCTTGCGTTGTGTTTGCTAACCTCTTATTGGTCAGAGAAAGGCACAAGGCAATCTAGATTCAAAATGTGAAGAAAAAGTCTTACCTTATAATTAAAGAAGAATTGAGACATACCGTATTTCATAATATATCACAAAATGACTCTTCCAAGTGAATGTGAACTCAGTTCAGTTCAGTCACTCAGTCGTGTCCAACTCTTTGCGACCCCATGGACCACAGTACGCCAGGCCTCCCTGTCCATCACCAACTCCCGGAGTCCACCCATACCCACATCTATTGAGTCGGTGATGCCATCCAACCATCTCATCCTCTGTCATCCCTTTATCCTCCTGCCCTCAATCTTTCCCAGCATTAGGGTCTTTTCAAATGAGTCAGCTCTTCTCATCAAGTTGCCAAAGTTTTGGAGTTTCTGCTTCAACATCAGTCCCTCCAAAGAACACCCAGGACTGATCTCCTTTAGAATGGACTGGTTGGATCTCCTTGTAGTCCAAGGGACTCTCACGAGTCTTCTCCAACACCACAGTTCAAAAGCATCAATTCTTTGGTGCTCAGCCTTCTTTATAGTCCAACTCTCACATCCATACATGACCACTGGAAAAACCATAGCCTTGACTAGACAGACCTTTGTTGGCAAAGTAATGTCTCTAGCCAGCTGTATTAGGCAGGATCCCAGCTGGAAGCCAATTCACTACAGATGGTTCCAATGAATAGGATCTATTAAAAGACTACTTGCAGTGGTGTGGACATGGTTAAAGAAACAAACAAGGGGTATAAGGGACCCAGAGAATAGCAACATCAAGAAACCATTATCACCTCCAGGACTGAAGGAATAAGAAGAGAAAATGGAAATACTGATCCCAGTGACAGCTGGAATCATGTGGAGACACCACTTCTGCCTGAGAGGTGGCTCTGAGACAAGGTGGAAACAGAGAAGAAGTACTTTGTCTTAGGTTGGTTTTCTTAGAAGCAGAGTCCAATATAGTGATTTGGATACTCTTGGTAGATTGAAGGCTTTCTCTCAGGAGAAAGAGAATTCGGGAAGCAGGATGAGGCTTGAGAGGAGTTGAAGGATCTGGTGGCCTCTAACTTCACTCTAATCTGGAACATGAGAGTTGATCCCACCTTGAGACTCATGCTACCATATTAGCAAGCTAGTGAATGTTGGGTAACAACTAGGTGGGATGGAAGCTCTTATACTAGATGACTTTTCATTCAGCCAAGCATGAGGCTTTGGAGAAAGGAGCAACAGTGAGTCATGAGAAGCTAATCCTTACAGATGCTCAGTGGGAGCCCTGTGCATGAACAAGATCTGGATAGGGCACCCGCAGAGTCTTTCTACACTCTGATTTCCCTCTAGCCATTTTCATTGGCTGAACTCAACTGAGGCCAGCCAAACATACAGCTGAGATTTGCCATCCTGCCATACAAATTCTAGCACAAAACATATCCCAAGTATATAGAATTTGAGCTTGGGACAAACTTTGTGTTCAGCCTTGAAATTTTACACTTTCAGAGGGATGTTGATATTAATCAGACTGTACTCATAAAAAAGAAAAAAAAAGATAATTTCCAAACAATGTCCTCTAAAGTGTGTTTGAAGGACCTAGTGACGTTTATCTGAAAGAAGTGAATATTTAAGAGGACAGAAAAGAGCTTTTCTTTCTATACTTCATGCCCAAAGCTGTCATCTGAGAGTGTTCTTATTCAATATGGCCTTGCAAGTTAAAGAACTGAGACCAATGGAGAGAAAAAAAATAACTGATCAATCTTGGGAAGCACTTTCTCACAGTAATATAAATCTTACAGTGGATCAGGGTACCAGATGAATAAGTAGGTTTTGCAAGCTTGAAGATAGGCAAATTAAGCTTGGGAGGTTATAGTTCAGTTCAGTTCAGTTCAGTTCAGTCACTCTGTCATGTCTGACTCTTTGAGATCCCATGAACTGCAGCATACAAGGCCTCCTTGTCCATCACCAACTCCCAGAGTCTACCCAAACTCATGTCCATTGAGTTGGTGATGCTATCCAGCCATCTTATCCTCTGTCGTCCCCTTCTCCTCCTGCCCTCAATCTTTCCTAGCATCAGGGTCTTTCCAGATGAGCCAGCTCTTCTCTGGACTGGGAGGTTACAGGGATGATCCCAAGATGAAATACGTAATATGAGTAGACCAGACTCGTGCGTGCTTTCAGGTATGAGGCTATTATTTCTAGTATGGAATCCAATCCATATCAGTCTAATATGCAGATAGTAATTAGCATACATGTGTATATGTGTGCAGAAGCCAGAGTTACTTGAGTTCAGGGAGGAAGGATGTCAGGAATTTAGCTTTGTTTTGCCAAGAAGAAAAAGGAAGGAGTTAAAACACAGCACTAGTATTTTTCAAAAGGGATTTTGGCAAGAACATCAATTGGAGGCAAGGGGGGGGGGGTGGGAAGAAATTTAACTGACCTGGGAAATCCTACTGCTCTCACATTAATAGGATCCTCTGTAGGACCTCACAGCTTATTTATTTAAAATCTTTGTCACTATATGAATATAAAAACTAGCTGTTTTAAAATTATGACATACGGATTATCCTGTTTCTTAAAAATGTATACTTGTTTCTGGCAACTCTAAATTATAAAAACTTGCAAATTTTATTTATATTGCCTATGGAAGAATGACAACTAGAGTTGGAAGCCACAATTTGGTCCAAACTCTTGTATCAATTAATGTATTTCCTCTGCAAACAGTAGCCCAACCTCCTGGTCAACGCTTGCAAGATAGATACATACTGCCTGAGGCAGATCACTCCAGTTTATAATAAGAGTGATTTTTCTTCTAGCTTGGGCTTTCCTGGTAGCTCAGATGGTAAAGAATCTGCCTGCAATGCAGGAGATCCAGGTGATCCCTGGGTCAGGAAGATTCCCTCATGAAGGGAATGGCAATCCACTCCAAGTATTCTTGCCTGGATAATTCCATGGACAGAGGAAACTGGTGGGCCGCAGCCCATGGTGTCACAAAGAGTCAGACACGCCTGAGCGACTAACACTTTCACTTTCCTTCTAGCCTAATTTATCATTCCAGATTCCAACATCTACTTGAGAATAGCTTGTGTTTCAGTCAGGATATTTTAGGCTGCAAGTAACAGGCAGCTCTTCTCAACATAGCTCAAACAAAGGACAGTTGGTATTGTTTCCCTTATGGGAAGTCTTGAGGTAGGAAAGAATCTCCTGGTTATTTTAGTGATTCAAGAATGCCATCAAGGTTCAGATTCTTTCCATCTCATGGCTCTACCATCCTCAGGGCTGTTTAATTCTCATGCTGGTAGCAAGAGGCATCACAGGCATCACATCCACATATAACTATATACAGAGGAAAAGAATGACGTTTATAGAGAGAGCAGAATCCTTTCTCAGGAGCAACCCCAACAGACTTCCTCTTACATTTTATTTTTCAGAATCAGAATTGCCATGACTGCCTTAGACCAATCATTCTGGGGAAGAAGGGACACAGATAAATCAAACCAGTGGGTTCTGTTTATACCTCTTCTATTTTTCTGTATCCCTAATTGTACATAGATGGATTTAGGAAAGAAAACTATGTATGGAAGAAAGTAAAAGGAAGGGTACTAATGTAGGGTCTCTTTATTCAAGCATCACAGTCACTTCCTCACCTGAGTATTTGGCCCATATTAGGTATAGTGGTGTGGCATGGGCGTGGGCTAATAGAGTCCCACCATTAAACTTTGATTCAGTTCTTTTCACTTGCTGCATGACATTGGTTAAGTCACTTAACCTTTCTGTGCTCTTTCCTCATCTGAGAGGCAGAAATGATAACTATCAGTTCAGTTCATTCACTCAGTCATGTCCAACTCTTTGCAACCCCATGGACTGCAGCATGCCACGCTTCCCTGTCCATCACCAACTTCTGAAGCTTGCTCAGACTCATGTCCATCAAGTCAGTGATGCCATCCAACCATCTCATCCTCAGCCACCCTTCTCCTCTTGCCTTCAATCTTTCCCAACATCAGGGTCTTGTCCAATGAGCCAGTTCATCGTATCAGGTGCCAAAGTATTAGAATGTCAGCTTCAGGATCAGTCCTTCCAATGAATATCTAGGACGGATTTCCTTTAGGACTGACAGGTTCAATCTCCTTGTACTCCAAGGGATCATACCTATCTAAAAAAAATTGTTCTGGGGATGAGTATGTAAATGCATGCTAAAGCACTTAGACTATCACCTCTCATGTTGTAAATCTTTAATAACTGTGTCCTTATTAAATAATTGTCTTTGCCTCCACAGAAAACTAGCTTTTAAAAATAACTCCTCTCATCCTCATTATCTAACACAATAAGGATACTATTACAAGTATATTTCCTTCAGAATGGTTGTAAGAATTAATTGTATGTAATAACCAGCAATGTGTTCAATACATGGAGTTGATAGCATGATACAGTGGGACAAATGTGAACTTTGATGGATTAAAAAAGAGTTCAAGTCCCAGCTCAGCATCTTACTGGGGCAAGGCACTCCTCTCTGAGTCCAGTCTCCTCATCTATGAACTGGAGAATGTGGTTTCTGTCTGTCAGGCATGTTCTGAAGCCAAGTGAAATCATGCATCTAAAGCAACTTCCTGGCGGCAGGCAGTAGGGATTAGCAAATATGCTAGGTAATTGTGCATGATCATTCATGCTTATGCAGGTGTACTATCAACTCTTGCTCAGTGCCTGACTTGATCCAAAGGCTTTCCTAGCCTCTGTGGGGGAACCAAGAAGTTCCCCCAATGAACCAAATGAGCTTTCTGAGGAGAGCTTAGTGCTAAACTGTGGTGTCAGTTGCTTTGCAGATTCTCTGATTGAATATTCCCAAGGAACCCCCAAACCCTATCTGCAAACACCTTTCCATATATTTCATTTATTTGTTTTTTTTTTTTTTTTTGCGTAGATTTTAAGCATTCTTTATTATGTGTGGGTAAGAGTGAACATCAAAAAAATATTTCTACTTCTATGTATTTCTACTACTTCTCTTTTAACATGGCCTCCAGTGTTCTCTTAAACCACAGACTGAAATGAAATTTAACCCAGTTTCTACAGGGTTAGTAGCTTTATGGACATGTGATCTTCCAAAGGGACACCATTTTCTATCCTCTTTTGAACACTTCTGTGGCAGATTATTTGGGAAGACCAGGGCAGTCTTAGACTTCCCTTGTGGCTCAGACGGTAAAGCTTCTGTCTACAATGCGGGAGACCCGGGTTTGATCCCTGGGTCAGGAAGATCCTCTGGAGAAGGAAACGGCAACCCACTCCAGTACTATTGCCTGAAAATCCCATGGAAGGAGGAGCCTGGTAAGCCACAGTCCATGGGCAGTCTTATAACTATGGCTCTTCCTGCCCACACAGAGACAGGTCCTGGAAGGAGCCCACTTGGTATCCACACAGCTCCCCACTCCTGTTTTAGGCTGTACACACTCTAGTTTTCTCATCACCACATCTTAATAGCGAAAGAAATACAATGCAGAGCACTCAGCTCTTCTGCCTCAAGTCAATCACTGAAGATGGTAAAATGGGAAAGATGCAGAGCCAGAAAAAGAAGCCGCCTTGCCTCTGCCAAGCACGTGCTTCTGCTGCCAATTGCAACTCCCTGTGTGTAGACAGTCTGTGTGGCAGATTAGGATGCGTTTCAAGCACTGCATCTGCCCGGGGCTCTTTCCCAGTATAGTTTACTGCCCTCCATCCCACCCCTGAGGATCTCACCTCCCCATTTCCCACCAGCCCTCCGTGACAGCTTCTTGTCAATTGACTCTCCCCCACAAGTCTTTTTTGACAAATCTCAGAGATGCAACAGCTGGTCACCCTTCAAGACTTCCACATGTCTCTGTTGCCACTTATGTAGATTTCTCTCTTCCTCATTGATTTTTTTTTCCCATTTCTCCTCTTCTGTTCTGTGGGTATCAGCTAACAGTTTACATTCTCTTGTATTGCTCAGTTCTCTCTATTTAAAGTATCTACCTTGTGGCAACTTCTGCACATATGGACCTTCCAATTATAAAAATTATAGGAAACAATAATAGATAATAACTTGTCTCTATTTGCATTCTGTTCTACTGATCAAAAGGTTTTACACAAGTGATTGTATTACAAGTTATTTCTGAGGCAGGCTACTGATACAGGGATTTATTTTCAATTTTTTATAAAGGTTGAGTAGAGGCAAACTAATAATAATGACATAATTTAAAAAAAACACAAGCATCCATGCATACATTATCAGACTTACAAGATGGAATATTATCAGCATGTTTGAGTCCCCCAGAGTCAGTCCTCCATCTCAGCCCCTCCAAACAAGACATCAGAATCACCTGGATCTTGGAGTTATCACTCCATCACTTTTCTTTGTAGTGATATAGATATGACCTCATATCATATATCCCTAAATAATATAAAATTTAGTTTTGTTTACTTTGAATGATGGAATATAAATAGAACTTACTGTTTTCAACTTCTCAAACTGGGCTCTTCAATATGATGGCTAATAGCCACATGTGATTACTAGCACTTTAAAAGTGGCCCGTCTAACTTGAGATGCCCTATACATATGCACACCGGATTTTGAGGATTCGGGATCAAAAATGTCATATATCAGTAATTTATATTATTGACTACATGTTGGAATAATAACTGTAGATACATCAGGTTGAAATACCAGGCTAAAATTAATTTTATCGGTTTCTTGTTTCTAATATGGCTACTAGAAATTTTTAAATTAAATGTGTCTCACATATTCCTGGTAGACAGAACTACTCTAAAACTTGTATTTTTGCTTGCTGCTTTTTTTGTGAGAGTCATCCATGTTGGTGTCAATAGCAGAATTCTCTGTGTGTTGTATTCCAGTTTATTTTTTCCATTCTGTGCTTGGTGGACATTTGAATTTGTTCCATTTTCCTCCCCGCCAGTTGTACACAGTGTTGCTCAAGTAGGCAAGTGTTTCTCTAGGGTACTGCCAGGTTGCTTGGGTTTGCAACTGTTAATCTTGCTAGACACATAAAATTGTTTACCAAAGTGGTTGTTTCATTTTCACTCTTACCAGCAGTACAAGGAAAATATACTCTTATGTTCCATATCAGGGGTTAGCAAACTTTTTCTGTAAAGAGCCATGTAATAAATATGTTAGGCTTTAGCACCAAGTGGCATAATCAAGCAACTATTCTCCATGAAAGTCTAATAGCCTTTTTATACTTTTCTTTAAAATATGTAAAAACCATCTTGACTTATGGGTTGTACAAAGGCAGGTAGCAGTCCAGATTTGGACCATGAGCTGGAATTTGCCCATCCTGCTCTGCATCACTGGCAATACTTGGTATTATTAGATTTTTAACTTTAGCTAACCTCAGGGTTACAAGGAGATGGCTCACCATGGTTTTAATTTGCATTATCCTGAGTACTAATGAAGATGAACTACTTTCATTGGCTTATTGGTTTGCATGTTTCCTTTTCTGTGAAATGCTGGTTGAAATCTATTGCTTATTTTTATTGACATGGTAGATGTTTAACAAGTACTTCCTGAATGGAGGAATGATCTGTTTTGCCAGTGAGTGAATGGGTGACTTCTACATGCCAGGAATTGTTGGGTCCATTTATATGCAAGGCTAATACAAAAACATTCAAATATAGTCATTTGCACTATAAATTTGTTCACTCAAGTAGAAGACATAACTTAAGACATGTGGGTTGCATGAAGCCAAAGAAAAGAGAGACAAAGAATAAAAAAATGTGTCCCTCCATCCTTCCAGTATCTCTCATGGGTGTGGGAAATATTATTAAAAGAGACATAAATGAGACAGCAATCTTAGAATTTGAATATTTCTTTGATTGAAAAATAATATACTTGAGCAGTATTTCTGAGGCTTAACAGTCATGATTTAAGGAATAAATGTGTCTTTTGTAGATGACTAACCATGAGGCTTGATCCCTATTAATATAACATTTATATGAATATAATAAAATATAAACAAAATAATATACTGTATTTATATATTTATATTGGAATGGTCAAAAGGTTCATTTGAAATTTTCTGCATGATGTTATGGAAAAACCCAAATGAATGTTTTGGCCAACCCAATACTTAGAAAAATCAAACATTTGATTTGATTTCACATTGAAAGTGCTGGTAAATTCAGAAAGAGTAATATTTTCAAAATGTCTTAACTAGAATTCTAAACAGAATATCCCTGTAAGCACAGATGCCCTGGCAACCCCCAGCCCATCCCAGTTTCCTAGAGACCCATCACACATTCATTTCAGTTCAGTGGCGCAGTTGTGTCTGACTCTTTGTGACCCCATGGACTGCAGCATACCAGGCTTCTCTGTCCATCGCCAACTCCTGGAGCTTGCTCAAAACTCATGTCCATTGAATCAGTGATGCCATCCAACCATCTCATCCTCTGTCACTCCCTTCTCCTTTTGCCTTCAATTTTTCCTAGCATCAAGGTCTTTTCTAATGAGTCAGTTCTTCTCATCAGGTGACCAAAGTATTAGAGCTTCAGCTTCAGCATCAGTTTTTACAATGAATATTCAAGATTGATTTCCTTAAGGATTGACTGGTTTGCTCTCCTTGCAGTCCAAGGGACTCTCAAGAGTCTTCTCCAACACCACACTTCAAAAACTTCAGTTCTTCAGTGCTCAGCTTTTTTATGATCTAATTCTCACATTCATACATGACTACTGGAAAAACCATAGCTTTGACTAGATGGACCTTTGTTGGCAAGGTAATGTCTCTACATTTTAATATGCTGTCTAGATTGGTCATAGCTTGTTTGCCAATGAGCAAGCATCTTTTAATTTCATGGCTGCAGTCACCATCTGCAATGATTTTGGAGCCCTCAGAAATAAAGCCTGTTACTATTTCCATTGTTTTCCCATCTATTTGCCATGAATTGATGGGACTGGATGCCATGATCTTCATTTTTAAGCCAGCTTTTTCACCCTCCTCTTTTACTTTCATGAAGAGGCTCCTTAGTTCCTCTTCACTTTCTGCCCTAAGTGTGGTGTCATCTGCATATCTGAGGTTGTTAATATTGTTCTTGACAATCTTGATTCCAGGTCGTGCTTCATCCAGCCCAGCATTTCGCATCATGTACTTTGCATGTAAGTTAAATAAGCAGGGTGACAATAATACAGTCTTGATATACTCCTTTCCCAATTTCGAGCCAATCCATTGTTACATGTCTGATTCTAACTGTTGCTTCTTGACCATCCCAGTTTCCTAAAGACCCATCACACATAGGTAACAATTATGACATCCTTGTAACAGATGGAAACAAACACTGTGTCAAGCTTGGGAAGAAATGCTAAGGACTGACTATGCACAAGAAACTCTTAAGAATTCCTGATAAATATATTCTGTTAAGAAAATTCTGGGGAAGAAAAATACTTGATGGGTTTGGTAGATTTCATCTCTAGAGGAATGAAAATGAGACCAGCACATTAATAAGAGGAATGCTTAGGGAATCTCAAGTTGTTTGAAATACAGTGTCACTGGATTGAAGAGCTAAATGTAATTAGAAAATAAGATAATAAATACAACAAAAATAGAGGTAATTTTAAAAAATCTTGTCAAAAGTAGAAGAATTTCTAAGCTAAAAAATAGTAAAGAATAAGAATAGAGAAATGAAAAAACAGTGAATTCAGAAAGGTCTCAAGTAAATGCAGGTTTTTAAAATAATTAATAAGGATGACAAGTCAAGTCAGTAATAGAGAAGAGCTTTGAAGGAAATAAATAAATATATATATATATATACACACATATATAAAATATATATTTAAACCTCTACATTTTACTAAAATGAATTCTAGAAGATACATATACAATATATACATACAAAATCATACAAATACTTGATTAAATGGGCAATATTTTTACTAAATGATTCAGTAACATTTAGTATCCTTACAGTAGGCATGGTTATATTGCCATATCCTCAGTTATATCTGACTCTTTGTGACCCTTTGGACCTTTTGGACCTTTTGTGACCCTTTAGCCAGCCAGGTTCCTCTGTCGGGATTTTTCAGGCAAAAATACTAGAATACTGGAGTGGGTTGCATTTCCTCCTTCAGGGGCTCTTCCTGACTGAAGGATTGAACCAGGGTCTCCTTTGTCTCCTGTTGCAGGCAGATTCTTTACCACTGAGCCACCAGGGGAGTCACTTTAGAGTAGGGGAACTAATTATGACATTCCAATTATTTAAAGAGGAAGGATGACTCTGACTCTATATAAGTAAAAAAGAAATTGTGTATATAAATAGGTATCATAAGTTAAAAGACAACTGTTAACTGAGGAATTTTTCAACATGTGAGACAAAGCACTCATTACTCTAGAACATAGAGTTATAAACAAAAACAAAACAGTTGGTTTTTTTATGATTAAATGACATAATTCTAAAGTTCTTAGAGTTAAAAACAAAAGCTAAATGGCCTTAAAAATATATAAGCAGGAAAGAAATTGAACATGTTTGTTATATCTAAGGATGAGGGACATGCTAATTAAAGCACAATAACTCTCTTTACCTACTAAAATAACAAAAAATGAAAAGTCCAAGAAAACCAGTATCAGCTAAAGAGTAGGGAGAGAGTCAGCAATGTAGAAGTAAAATCAGCATGACCATAGTAGAGAGCAACGTTGCAACCCTTGTTAAATTTTAAAATGTGTGCATACCTTTTGATTCAATTTTATTTTTGAAAGTTTTAACTATAGATATAACAGATATGTTCATATATGTGTAACATATGTAAAAGATAGATTTACAAGGACATTTATTACAGTTCTATAAGAAATAGATAATAATAATGTAAATGTCCATGAGTAAAATAAATCATGGTACAACTGTATTATGGAATATTACATTACTGTTAAATTGAGATTAAAAAAATAAAAAGATACATTTATTATTCTTACTATATGTGATTCAATCTTTATAACAATTTTATGAAGTATATACTATTATTCTCTGAATGGGTAAGAAAAATGAGGTATAGATATGCTAAATAATGTGCTAATTTTGCAAAAGTTATTATGTGTTGAAGCCAGAATTCAGTTCAGTCAACTCTGCTCTAGAATCTGGCTACTACCACAAAATATACTGTCTATGAAAATAATATGCCCATTAATACTTTTTCATAACAGTGTGTAGAATATGGTTATCATGAGCCCATTTGTACTAAATATACACACATACCTTTACCCTTCTAAATTGATAGACATTTCTGCAAAGACACACAAACAACTCTTAACAGCAGGTATCTCTAAGTACTATAATAGTAACATTTGTGTTTATTATCATAGCAAAATACTGGAAACAATCCAACTTTCTGAAAATATGTAGGTTATAATATGCTCCAGTATTTTAGCTATTAAAATTCTTATTTAAAAAGTTCATAATTGTGTGGAAATATATCTCTATTATCATATTAACACAAAAATAGCATATATATCAATGACCATATTATATTGAAAAAGTATACATAAAATCATTACAGTAATGAATGCACAAAAATGTTTACAATAATCATTTGAGGATAGTCCAAAAAGCAGAGAAGGCAATGGCACCCCACTCCAGTACTCTTGCCAGGAAAATCCCTTGGGTGGAGGAGGCTGGTAGGCCGCAGTCCATGGGGTCACTAAGAGTCGGACACGACGGAGCGACTTCCCTTTCACTTTTCACTTTCATGCACTGGAGAAGGAAATGGCAACCCACTTCAGTGTACTTGCCTGGAGAATCCCAGGGACAGGGGAGCCTGGTGGGCTGCCATTTATGGGGTCGCACAGAGTCGGACACGACTGAAGTGACTTAGCAGCAGTAGCAGTCCAAAAAGGGTTTTCCATCTTCCTACTTTTGCATATTTCTGAAAGTTCTATATGTACTTACATTAAAATATATTTTGTTTTACAAATCAGACTTAAAAGCAGAGGGTTAGCCTTAAGACCATAGTGATCTCATTAAGATCTGTTAAAGATGGTATTTGACCAAGGGATTTCAGTTATACCTGGCTCGCTCAACCCTGCAAAAAGAGACCCTCCCACCGCAAAGTCTTGAGTAGAGGAGGGGAGTCTACATACAAGGAACTATGGATATTGCTCTAAAACCCCTAGTTGAAATTCATTAAAGAGAGGAAGGAAACCCAAAGCTAACATAAAACATCACAGAATTCACACTTAATTGGGACAACATGTGTTGGACTAGACTTGTGTGGAAGATCATTAGAACAAATGAAATGCCGATGAAAAATAAGGTTGAAGAACATTCTCCATGGTCCCTTTCAAAAGTTCTAGGGCGGGTTCTGGCATTAATTGTGCTTTCTTTGTTATGCTGCTTGTTGGTGCAGCATATGGTTGTTTTGTTAAAGCCACATAGACACATGTCTGCTCAAATAAATTAATGTTCCCATCTCAACTGGATGATTTGGCAGGAATAATACACTTACCAGCCAATGTGTAGACTGACCCACATGACTCCTTCACTGAAAGATCTAAAGTGGAACACTGTGTATTTTGCTAATAAGCAGTTAGATACAGTACAATTTTCTTTTAAATATTTTCTGTAGTAACATCTATTGACCTTCACCTCGCATCCTATATAATCCACATGTGTCAGATTTTGAAAGTGTAGAAGAGAAGCTGGGGAATGATATGCAAATTGGGACAGTGCTCAAGAGGCATTCTTCAAATTAACAGGATGAAAACACTGACTTCGCAATACTTAACACAAAAAAAGAGACTTTGCTTAAAAGATGGGCTGCATGTGTACAAACACATACCCAAGCAGACATTTATACATACATTTTCTAACTATCAGATTATCTGAAAAGTTTGGAAAATGTTAGGTCTATATAATTCTAAAACTAACAAAAATATTTTGTATTAAGACTATTTTTATTTTGTTTGACCCTACTCCGATTCCTTCTAAATATTATTGCAAGACTCAGCATATAAATTAAAGCATCCTTTGCTTCCTTAGCCAAAGCAATATCAAGATATTTCCTAGTCATGGTATTTTCAGTTTATCTATTCTATTGCCAAAAAAATGAAACACCTCTTTCCATTCTATATGGGACACACTATATAACTATAATTAAGTACAATTAACCTGTATAGTTTATGACCTGAGAGGCATAGTCATATTTAGGAAAAGCAGAAGTATTATCATCAAATTTCAACTATTGCAGCCCACTAGAGGGTACCAAAGTGGTTAGGAGAGTGAGCTTTCAATTCATTCTAACTCTGGGTTTAAATTCTCATTCTTTTTCTTATCAGCCGTGTGGTCTTGGGCAGTCAGATTATTCTGTGAACCTAAAAGAGGATATTCAGACTTATCCTAGAGGATCATGAGTAAACAGAGTAACATATAAAGGCTTTTATCAAAATGGCTCACACATGATGATTCAGAGCCAGCTGGAGGCCTGATGGTGATCACAGTACATTTGAAGAGAAGGGATAGTGATGGGCATGTGAGCCTGGAAAGTCAGTGGATGTTCAGGATTCTTAGCTTGAAGGATTTTACTGTCCTTCAGCTTGGTTAATAAGCATGTTGGGATTTTGAACTCGATCTTTATGGTATAAGGAAGTGGTTAAAATATAGGTATATTCTTATAAAAGCTTTTTGCAGGTAATATGAAAACATATCTAATATGTGATAACACTTTTCTAGGCACTCTGGACTTCAAGAAAAGCAGTCAGCCAGGAAATCTTCTAAGTTGTCTGAAATTCAAGTTTGCTTAAATTTCCAATTCCACAACTTATTAACCATCTGGATATCAACTCAGCCATCATTTATTGCTAAATTCAGATTCAAATTTTTAAAACCAGTTTTCATTTTGTTTTATTTTGAAAATAAAACACCTGTCTGTCTTTGTCTCTCAGTCCCCTCCTTCCTCCTTTTCATGGGCTACGTCAGTTTCCTGTCCTCCATGTGATAAAACCAAAGATCTGCCTTGGCCTCTACCTACTGATAGTCATGTGGTTCTGAAAGGTACTATGTTCCTAGCTCTGTCAATGTAATTTTGCTTGAGATGACTGTTATATGATTGAGGATTTGCATGAGGGATTTAAAAAATTCTTAGATGCTCTTCTAGGTCTTAAACAATCTTTATTAATTCTTTAGATGCTCTTCTGGTGCTTAAACAATCTTTATTAATGCTTTAGATTCTGAAAGGTGAGGCTTGTTAGAAACTTAGATTGTAATACCAGCTTTGGAAATTGCAGCTACTGAAAAAACGATTCTATCCCAGAGGACTGAGACTAAACAGAAAAAAAAAAAAAAATTAGGAAAGGATTTCTTCTGGACTTGAATTCTTTTGATATTTAATGAAAATGGCAATTTAGTTTTTGGAATTCTTTTTCACTCTGTGAATTTATTCATATTGTCCAAATTGTGGAGCTTTTTGTTTTACAGGCTGTGCATTAATTTATATATTTTTATGCTGTTGCTTGGATTCATTACATAATCTCTGGGGCATTATATTGGATAATATGCATGTACATAATTTGAAATGGAACTCAGAGCAGGGAATGTAGTTCTAAACCAGGGTATTGTGTGGCCTTTAGTCAATGAAGCTGATGAATTATACTGATCCATATCCATGAGCCTTCTGGTTGGAATGCTGTTTTGTGGGGTGTAGAGATTGGGGACGGGAACCCAGTTCACATAGATGAGAACAACCACAATCGTTAGCCTTGCTTCTGGGGATAAATCGGAATTGCCTGCCATTCTAGGAGCAGAGTTTGCCATTGATGAGGGAACTACTAAGAGTATTATTATCTTGCTGAATGGAAGTGAGACCATCTACTGGGCACTGACTTGGGCATGAGTATTAAGATCAATGAGCTGAGGAAATAAAAATGCAGCAGTTATATGAAACAATATTCTTCTTTCTCTTTTTTTCCTGTTTCTGCCCCTAAAATAGGAAGCCCCCTTCCCTCTCATAAACTTTGAGAAGTAGTCTTGTCCCTTTGCCCCATCTCCATTTTTCTCTTAGGTTTAAACCATTTTCTCAATTATAACTTTATCTATAGTAAGACTAACATTTTGTTCATTAAAAAGTCATGCATACTCAGAAGGATATATGTATAATTTAAAAAGTTTAAACTCAATTCTGCTCCAAGAAAAAAAATTCCCAGGCATACTCCTAGAACATTTCTATATGTATGGAAGTACATTCATACATATAAAACCAACATACCTTACACGTATAATGCATGAGAGTCCTCAATCCTCAAACCTTTGTCAGATATCATCTGGTTAGGATGATAATAAGCTGTTCTAAAAGAAGAGTTCATTTCTGAGATGAAATGTTGTTATGCACTATAAATTATTTAGGCCATATTAAAAAAAAACCCAATTGAGGTGCTATTACCATTCCCACTCTAAAGATTGAAAAGACAAGGATCAAGGGGGTTAAGTGACTTAGTCAAGTCTCATAAGGCTGGTAAGTAACTAGAACCCATGATGACTTCTAAAGTTAAAAATTTTTTCAGCTTTATCACATTTATTTCTGCCATCTCTGCCTCCTTCCCTTGAAGTCTTGGAATAACCTGGGAACAAAAGATATGATTCTGATGTTATGTTTCATATCTGGCTAAATTTGTCTCCATATACTTCAGTCAGGTCTAACTTGAGGCAGAGCTGAGTAATAAAGTATGTGTGAAGCTATTTGCTGTTTTACATAATTCAAGTAGAGGGGTCTTCTGGCACAATCTTTCCAGCATATCATTAAAGGCCTGGGATATTTATGAGAAGCTGTTACTTCTTCTAAAGGAAGGGTTGCTTTTTGAGAGATCACCAGCTCACGGCATTTTAGGTGCATGTCTCCTCACCAAAACGGTTTACGCTACAGCACCTGTTGGTGATGAAGCAGGAAACAGTTGGCAGTGAACTGCAAGTGTAAGAATTTGAAGGTAACTGGGTCTTATTACCGTATGCCTGTATAAAAATATTATTTCCCTTCTGTGGATGGAGGAACAGAAGCCTGATGTCTGCAAAGATATGAACATTTGCTTGGGAAATTTATGTTGATATATAACAGCATATGGTCTTTTTCATCATGGATTTATGTACAGGAGGCAGACTTCATGTTCACAGTTAGAAGCATTAAAGATGGAGCCACATGAGTGACCTAGTAAGTGACTGCCTTGGCATCTGTGATGAGATGCACAATACTTGGCACACATATACTATCACAGAGGAAAAGGCCAACACTACCAATAAAAATGTTGATCTTTTAACTTATCAAAGGGACATTGATACCACCTTCAGCTATGGGCTTCAGTGAGGACCACAAATCCCTAGTGCAGCGGAGCTGCCTATTTCAGAGAATCCTCAAGCCTTGGTGCCCACCTCACGCCTCCCACACCCCCGGCCAAAAAAAAATTATGAAAGCAAGAGGAGCAAGAATACGATACAAGATCTTGCTAATGATTAGAAAATACCCTTTCCACCTGCTTTTGAAAATAAAAAGTGGAACCTGTAAGACCTCTGACAATAGTATTGCCTGCTTTTGGGATTAGTAAACTTTAGGTTTTTTACTGGCTTTCTATGGTAGCACTTGTGTTTTATCCACCTATCTAGATTCAGTTTACTGGTAAATTGAATATCTATTCCCATTTTGTTTTTCATATTTACGCAGTTTAGTCTACAAATATCTGCAGTGCTGAGATAGTTGGGTTATGACATGTAAGAATTAAAGATTTTAAAATTAAAAAAATAAAAAAATAAAAAAAAATAAAATAAAGGACACTAGGCTTGAAATTGTCCTAGTTTAGATATTTCCAATAGTATCTGAGTAATTTATGACTTCAAGACTCAGGTGCATATCCAGGTAGCGAGGTTACTATGCATGAAAGTTCTTCTTAAACCTAGGGAGACAGAGTATATGGTTTGAATATAAGGGTACACTTGCATTAGTTTGTTACTCAGGCTGCCATAACAAAATACCACAGACTGGGTGGCTTAAACAACAAACATTTATTTTCTCACAGTTCTGAGGCTTAAAGGTGCCAGCATGGTTGGCATCTACCAGGCTTCTCTCCTTGACTTGTATATAACCATTTTTGTCACTGTGTCCTCAAATTGTCTTTCCTCTATACACATGCATTCCTGGGGTTCAGAATGATTCAAGTGTATTACATATATTATGCACTCTATATTATTATAACATCAACTGTACCTCAGATTATCAGGCATTAGATCCTAGAGGTCAGGGACCCCTGGTTTAAAGCATCTTGGAACCAAATTTCTGCCATTTTTGCCAGTGTGTGATCTTGTGTAAGTTTCTTAGCCTGTCTGTTATCTCTAAAATGGAGATAATGAAATACTTATCTCAAAGAATTCCATGAGGTAACCTATTTAAGCATATAGAACACTGTCTGGTGCACAGAAAACTTCAGAAAGGGTTAGAAATTATTATTTTTATTAGCAGTTAAATGACTGGATGATGGTTAGCTAAATGGAAGGATGAATGGGTGAATGAGATTTCAGGTGACATTTGGCAATAAGTTGCCAAGTTAGTATCACTAATCAAGTTTGAGGCTTTTTTTTTTCAATTTAAATATATGTTAGACACTTAAGATGCCTTTAAACATGGTTTATTTTTTGCTTTACTATCAAATTTGTCAACAATGATAATGTGGGCTCTGTCAGAATCAATATTCTGGCATGAATTTTTAAGAAGGAATAGGCTAAGATACAGTTTTTGCATAGTGTCTCTGACAGCATCTGGGAATATATTCACATCAGAAGATTCCCTTTTATCATATGCTGACTTTTCATTTTTTAAAAACTGTCTTTCCCTCCAGTGCTGGCACACAGTAAGGCACTCAATATTTGTTGAATGAGTGAATGAACGGCATAGGGCACACAATTTGATGAATTATCATTGCTCTTCAAGTTCACTGCTAGAAAATACTGGAAAATTGCAACTGGAAAATAACTGGAGACTATAAATTCTTTATGGTGAGATTCTTAATGTTGTTTTTATCTCTCTTCTTGTCTTACATTATAAAACAAACACCTACTGTGATATAGCATAAAGTTGGACCCTAAACAAACTCTTTTTGGATGTATAAGGTATGGAAGTCATCCAAGTTCTATAAGCTTCAGTATCTCATCAGTAAAACGAGCATAATTATATTCGTCTACAGTACCATGTGGATTAAATGATATAGTAACTATGAAATATTTATGCATTGTGGTGTTTGTAAAGGTTTTCATTTCCTTTCTTCTGGTCGGTCATCAGCCAAATGGGGACATATTTTTCAGGTTTTCATTGTCACAAGGAAATGGAGATGATTAATGGACACTGTCATTATAAGCAACTTAATGGAAATGCTCTTTGCTATTTTTCTAGACTGATTCAGTAAAAAAAATTCAAGTTAAAAAAATGTAAACTTTACGATGGAAAATTTATGCTAAGTTCAGAAAGCATTTTCCAGAGTAGTAGAACTATGGACAAACAGTTGAAAATTTAGCCTTCAACTAGTTCTATAGGCCAAAGCGTATCTGCAAACTTGATTAAACCTAGAGGCCTAAAACTCAAAACAAATTGTTGGAAGACCATTATAGCTATAGACATTTCTATCAATCTTTTAGAGTAAGAAGTAAAAATGGAATTCATTGATTTTGAAATAAAATTTATATTTGACCTATTTCTTCTTTAATTCTTACAAAATTTTGCTATTTAGTTAGATAGTTGTGCATTTATCAGTTTATGATGGCTTTGTTATATATTAGAGAGAGAACACCTTTTTGGAAGGATAGAAATGGGTCCTATTCTTTAGGCCATTATGATTAGCCATACACTTTTGTCAAGTCACAACTTTCACCTAATGCCCAGCTTGATTCCAGGACAGCGTCTCTCCTCAAAGCTGGGAGATTTTGTATAACAAATACCCATCCTCACTAACATATTCCAAAAGAAACAAATGCTATGAAAGAAGTGGTAATTTTAACAGCAACTATTTTGTCTTCTTTGATAATAAATGATCAAGGAAGGAACTATATCAGTCAACTATTAATCTGATTCTAAGTTTTGTTGTTGAATTCCTTTTTCTTAAAAAAATTTTTTTTTGAGGCAGTGTGGTGAAATGGAAAAGGCTTTAAACTAGAAATCAGAAGACACATTTCCTTGCTAGACTCGGGTTTATAATTTCCTGAATATGCTTCTTTGTGCAAGTCATTTAAGATCTGACATTTTTAATAAATGAGAATAAATTTTCAGTTTTAGTTAATATGTCATTTGTGATAACCCAACTTAATTAAACTTAAATTCTTGTGTACTGCTTCTGGGTTCCTTTCTGTGTTTCTTAACTTACATTCAACAAATTGTTCTTGAACATCTACCATTTCTAGATGTTGTACTGGGCTCTAGCCTACTGTCTTAGAAGCTGCTCTTCTCGTAGGGGATAATGCATGACATCTATTGAGGTGTTCAATACTATGCTAGGCATATGACCATATTGTGCTGTGTGTGCTGTGCTTAGTCGTTCAGTCATGTCCGACTCTTTGCAGCCCCATGGACTGTGGCCCACCAGGCTCCTCTGTCCATGGGATTCTCCAGGCAAGAATAATGGAGTGGTTTGACATGCCCTCCTCCAGAGGATCTTCCCAACTCGGGTTGAACCCAGGTCTCCTGCATTGCAAGTGGATTCTTTACTGTCTGAGTCACCAGGGAAGTTGTGACCATATTACTAGATGAAAACTGAGGAGGGGATGATTAACTCTGTCTGGGGTAGTGATAAAGTCACCAAAAGTCTCAGAGAGGGAGTGAGTGACATGTGAGTTCAGCCTTGAAGCATAATCAGGGTTTCTCTGAAGAGAAAGAAACTGAAAGTGAAGTCGCTCAGTCGTGCCTGACTCTTTGCGACCCCATGGATAGTAGCCTGCACCAAGCTCCTCCGTCCATGGGATTTTCAAGGCAAAGAGTACTGGAGTGGGTTGCCATTTTCTTCTCCGGGGAATCTTCCTAACCCAGGGATCGAATCCTGGTCTCTCACATCTTAGACAGATGCTTTACCATCTGAGCCACGGGGGAAGTCCCTGGGTAGAGAAAGGATTAGCAAAACAGAGTAGTAAATGGAAATACTTGGCCAAATGTGAAACTATGACAGATTTCTGCTACTATTTGTAGCACCCTTATAGTGTGCTGCTGCAGATGTTGCAAATGGCAGTGACTGTAAGTCTGTCTTAAGCAACCAATTGGTCAGAAACACTAAGGAGAAAAGCCAACTCCTGTGGGCCTTCTTTTTTCTTTTAAGTGCTTCATGAGTGAGTGAGTGAAGTTGCTCAGTCATGTCCGACTCTTTGCGACCCCATGGACTGTAGCCTATTTACCAGGCTCCTCCCTCCATGGGATTCTCCAGGCAAGAGTACTGGAGTGGGTTGCCATTTCCTTCTCCAGGGGATCTTCCCTACCCAGGGATCGAACCCGGGTCTCCCGCATTCCAGGCAGATGCTTTAACCTTTGAGCCACCAGGGAAGCCATGCATGATCACTATTTTGGAATTGGTCGCACAAATTGCTTCATCTCTGTCATACCAGTTGGTTACACCACTGCTTCCTTAACGTTTTGAAGTACCTACTATATGTATTCCATCACCTCCACTAGCTTCATAGTGATGCTTTCTAAGGCCCACTTGACTTCACATTTCAGGATGTCTGGCTCTAGGTGAGTGATTACACCATTGTGATTATCTGGGTCATGAAGTTCTTTTTTTTTTTTTTTTTCTGTACGAACAAAGCTAGTGGAGGGGATGGAATTCCAGTTGAGCTGTTTCAAATACTGAAAGATGATGCTGTGAAAGTTCTGCAATCAATATGCCAGCAAATTTGGAAAACTCAGCAGTGGTCACAGGACTGGAAAAGGTCAGTTTTCATTCCAATCCTAAAGAAAGGCAATGCCAAAAAATGCTCAAACTACTGCGCAATTGCACTCATCTCACATGCTAGTAAAGTAATGCTTAAAATTCTGCAAGCCAGGCTTCAGCAACACGTGAACAGTGAAATTCCAGATGTTCAAGCTGGTTTTAAGAAGAACCATAGATCAAATTGCCAATATCCGCTGGATCATCGAAAAAGCAAAAGAGTTTCAGAAAAAATATGTTTCTGCTTTATTGACTATGCCAAGGCCTTTGACGGTGTGGATCACAATAAACTGTGGAAAATTCTGAAAGAGATGGGCATACCAGACCACCTGACCTGCCTCTTGAGAAACCTGTATGCATGGAACAACAGACTGCTTCCAAATAGGAAAAGGAGTACTTCAAGGCTATATATCATCATCCTGCTTATTTAACTTATATGCAGAGCACATCATGAGAAACGCTGGGCTGGAAGAAACACAAGCTGAAATCAAGATTGCCGGGAGAAATATCAATAACCTGAGATATGCAGATGACACCACCCTTATGGCAGAAAATGAAGAGGAACTAAAAAGCCTCTTAAGGAAAGTGAAAGAGGAGAGTGAAAAAGCTGGCTTAAAGCTCAACATTCAGAAAACTAAGATCATGGCATCTGGTCCCATCACTTCATGGGAAAGAGATGGGGAAACAGTGGAAACAGTGTCAGACTTTATTTTTTGGGACTCCCAAATCACTGCAGATGGTGATTGCAGCCATGAAGTTAAAAGATGCTTACTCCTTGGAAGAAAAGTTATGACCAACCTAGATAGCATACTAAAAAGCAGAGACATTACTTTGCCAACAAAGGTCCATCTAGTCAAGGCTATGGTTTTCCAGTGGTCATGTATGGATGTGAGAGTTGGACTGTGAAGAGAGCTGAGCACTAAAGAATTGATGCTTTTGAACTGTGGTGTTGGAGAAGACTCTTGAGAGTGCCTTGGACTGCAAGGAGATCCAACCAGTCCATTCTGAAGGAGATCAGCCCTGGGATTTCTTTGGAAGGAATGATGCTAAAGCTGAAACTCCAGTACTTTGGCCACCTCATGCGAAGACTTGACTCATTGGAAAAGACCCTGATGCAAGGAGGTATTGGGGCAGGAGGAGAAGGGGATGACAGAGGATGAGATGGCTGGATGGCATCACTGACTCGATGGACATGAGTTTGTTTAAACTCTGGGAGTTGGTGATGGACAGGGAGGACTGACGTGCTGCGATTCATGGGGTTGCAAAGAGTTGAACATGACTGAGCAACTGAACTGAGCTATATGTGTAGTCTATATGCATAGGCTCTGTGCTAAGTGCTTTGCATCTTTTTACTTATCCAATGATAAGTAATGGCCCAATGATAGAGATATTGCTATCAAAACAACAGAAATAAAATTGGATATCATGTATGGATTGATGTGACTTGTCTGGTGTCACAGAATTTGTCAGTGGTGGTATTCTAAAACTGATGTGTCTTGAGTCCAGTGCTCATGTAGCTTTTCATATGATGGTTCTCTGAAAGATTAGGTATATGGAACTGTGGCCCAAGATCTTGAGAATATTTAAGCCCATGTATTTTTATCATAAGTAAATATTGCCATGCTTGGCATATATTAGATACCTCTTTGGTATCTGATTGTTTTACAGTGATACCCCTATTCTCTCAGTTAGTCCCATTCACAGAAGTGAGACCCTATGACCATATCTGTGTTGTGTTATCATGTCCCTCTGCTCAAAGCTGGAAGGTCTAGGAGTGGGCTTCTTATATAAACTGGGCCAATAATGGTTTTCCTCCCTTTTAATGTATTTTATTCTGTTTATTTGAATTGGATGTGGGAAAGAGGTAGCCTCTGGTGGTGAAAACTGCAACATATGTTGCCTGGAATTTGCCAGAGGCCATTTGCTTCAAACTGGAGATAAAGCTATTGTCTACATCCTTGTTTGTTTAATAACAGCCTTGTTGAGATATAATTCACATATCATATATTTCACATTTTAACCTCTACAATTGAGCAAGTTTTAGTATATTTGGAGTTATATATCCATTACCCCTAAACCTAGAATATTTTTTATCATCCCCCAATGAAATCTTGTACTCATTAACAGTCCTTTCCATTTCTCCCAGCCCCTGTAAACCACTCTTTTCATCTCTATGTTTTAACCTAGTATACACATTTTTTATAAATGGAATCATATGAGGAAGCCATTCTTTAGTAAAAGTAGATAAAGCTGACACCTAGCAGAAAGAAAGAGAGATACAGAGACAAAGGTAGGAAGAGAGCCGCAGATTAGCTCATTTAACTTATTTTAGCTCTAAGTCACTTAAATTTCCTCCCTAGGCTGTCACTCAATAATCAAAAGGAAAAAAAATCTCCAGTATATTTTAAGATTAGTCCAATCCAGTAATATAAAGTATGAATTCAGCTAAAATTCAGGTTCTTTTGCAGAAATAGGCAAATCATAGGTAATACGAATCCTCCTTTGGTTCAGAGGACAGAGGATGTGCTAGATTTAAATCTAGATAGACTGTGCTATATATAAATCCATGTTCAGTCATCAGACAGCTACATCACCTTGGGATAGTCATTTCCTTCCTTGGAGTCTCAATTTATTCTTCTAATAAATCAGGATAATAACTAACAGAACTTTTGAAAAATTGAGATTGCAATTGAGAAGAATGTTATAAACTTCCTGGGATAGGTGATAAGTTCCATGCTCCCTTGTGAGTTTAGGCATATGTAAGGGATGAAGGGATCCAAAATCTGCTGGATCATGGAAAAAGCAAGAGAGTTCCAGTAAAACATCTGTTTCTGTTTTATTGACTATGCCAAAGCCTTTGACTGTGTGGATCACAATAAACTGTGGAAAATTCTGAAAGAGATGGGAATACCAGACCACCTGACCTGCCTCTTGAGAAACCTGTATGCAGGTCAGGAAGCAAAAGTTAGAACTGGACCTGGAACAACAGACTGGTTCTAAATAGGAAAAGGAGTACTCCAAGGCTGTATATCGTCACCCTGCTTATTTAACTTCTATGCAGAGTACATCATGAGAAATGCTGGGCTGGAAGAAACACAAGCTGGAATCAAGATTGCCCAGAGAAATATCAATAACCTCAGAGGTGCAGATGACACCACCCTTATGGCAGAAAGTGAAGAGGAACTAAAAAGCCTCTTGATGAAAGTGAAAGAGGAGAGTGAAAAAGTTGGCTTAAACCTCAACATTCAGAAAACTATGATCATGGCATCTGGTCCCATCACTTCATGGGAAATAGATGGGGAAACAGTGGAAACAATGGCTGACTCTATTTTGTGAGCTCCAAAATCACTGCAGACGGTGACTGCAGCCATGAAATTAAAAGACGCTTACTCCTTGGAAGGAAAGTTATGACCAACCTAGATAGCATATTAAAAAGCAGAAACATCACTTTGTCAACAAAAGTCCATCTAGTCAAGGCTATGGTTTTTCCTGTGGTCATGTATGGATGTGAGATTTGGACTATAAAGAAAGCTGAGTGCTGAAGAATTGATGCTTTTGAACTGAGGTTTTGGAGAAGACTCTTGAGAGTGCCTTGGACTGCAAGGAGATCCAACCAGTCCATTCTAAAGGAGATCAGTCCTGGGTGTTCATTGGAAGGACTGATGTTGAAACTGAAACTCCAATAGTTTAGCCACCTGATGAAAAGAGCTGACTCATTTGATAAGATCCTGATGCTGGGAAAGATTGAGGGCAGGAGGAGAAGGGGACAACAGAGGATGAGATGGTTGGATGGCATCACCAACTCAATGGACATGGGTTTGGGTGGACTCCGGGAGTTGGTGATGGACAGGGAGGCCTGGCCTGCTGCAGTTCATGGGGTCACAAAGAATCGGACATGACTGAGCGACTGAACTGAACTGAAGGGATGAAGGAATGGCACAGTCTGCCAGAAAGTAGTGTTTTACCTTCTGTAGTATGGAGTTCTTGTTGGGAGGCAAATCCCCCACCAGTCACTTTATTTTTCAACTTTACTCAATTGAACTGGCCATGAGCTACATTTCTCTAGTGGGAAGTGAGTGTAAGGGATGTGTATTGCTCTGGGTCAGGAATTTTGTCATTTTAATTTTTATTTTATATTATAGTATAATTGATAAAAATGTTGTGTTAGTTTCAGATATACAGAAAAGTGATTCTGTTATACATGTCATGCGTCTATTCTTTTTCAAATTCTTTCCCCATCTAGGTTGTTACAGAGTATTGAGCAGAGTTCCATGTGCTATACAGTAGGTCCTTATTGGTTAACTATTTTAAATATAGCAGTGTATATATGTTAATCCTAACCTTCTTGTCTATCCATCCCCCACTTCTTCCCCATGGTAACCAAAAGTTTGTTCTCTAGGTCTGTGAGTCTTCTTTTGTTTTATAAGTAAGTTTATTTGTATCATTGTTTTTTTTTTTTAGATTCCACATATAAGAAATATCATAAGATATTTGTCTTTCTCTGACTTACTTCACTTAGTATGATAATCTCCAGGTTTATCCACATTGCTGTAAATGGTGTCATTTCATTCTTTTTAATGGCTGAGTAATATTCCATTATATAATGGAATATATATATTATATATATCTCACATCTTTTATATCCATTCATCTGTCAATGGACACTTAGGTTTCTTCCATGTCTTGGCTATTGTAAACAGCACTGCAGTGAGCATTGGGGTACATATATAATTTTCAATCATGTTTTTCTCCAGATATATGCGTGGGAGCAGGTGGGAATGCTGAATCATGTGGTAGTTCTATTTTTAGTTTTTAAGGAACCTCCATACTGTTCTCCATAGTTGATGTACAAATTTACATTCCCACGAACAGTCTAGGAAGGTTCTCTTTTCTCCATACCCTCTCTAGCATTTATTGTTTGCAGACTTTTTGATAATGGCCATTCTGACTGGTGTGAGGTGATATCTTACTGTAGTTGGATATGCATTATCTAAAAATTAGAGATGTTGAGTATCTTTTCACATGCCTCTTGGCCATCTGTATGTCTTCTTTGTAGAAATGTCTGTTGAAGACATCTGCCCATTTTTTGATTGGGTTGTTTGCTTTTTCATATTAAGCCACATGAGCGCTTTGTAAATTCTGGAGCATTATTCCTCATCAGTCATATCATTTGTAAATATTTTCCCCCATTCTGTGGGTTGTCATTTCATTTTGCTAATAGTTTCCTTTCCTGTGTAAAATATTTTGGATTTAGTTATGTCCTATTTATCTTTGTTTTTATTTCCATTACTCTAGGAGATGGATCAAAAAGATTTTGCTGCAATCTTTAAATTAATTTTTATTGGAATATAGTTGCTTTACAATGTTGTGTTAGTTTCTTCTGTATAGCAAAATGGATCAACCATATGGTTGACCCAACCTTTTGGACTTCCTTCCCACTGAGGTACCACAATGCATTACGTAGGGTTCCCTGTGCTAGATACAGTGTGTTCTCATTAGTTATCTATTTTATACATAGTATCGATAGTGTATATGCATAAATCCTAATCTCCCAATTCCTCCTATTCTCTCTTCCCCCTTTGATACCCGTATATTTATTCTCTATGCCTGTGTCTCTGTTTCTACATTGCAAATAAAATCATTTATAGCATTTTTCTAGATTCCACATATATATGTTAATATATGATATTTGTTTTTCTCTTTTGGGGACTTACTTCACTCTGTATGACACTCTCTAGGTCTATTCATGTCTCTCTAAATGAATCAGTTTCATACTTTTTTATAGCTGAGTGCATTGGCTATACACACACACACACACACACACACACACATACACATACCCACATCTTCTTTATTCTTGTTGATGGACATTTAGAACCTTAGGTTATGAATAGAGTGAGAAGTTAGAAGTTTTTAACAAAGAATTAGAAAATAAAAAGTAACCAACAAACAGATTAAGAATACAATAACTGAAATGAAAAATCAACAGAAGGAATGAGTAGATTATAGAACACTAAGGAATGGATCACTGAGCTGGAAGACAGAGTAGTGGAAATCACTGAAGCTGAAAAGAAAGAAAGAAAAGAAATGAGAACAGTTTAAGAGACCTATGGGATAATATAAAGCGTATTAATATTCACATTATAGGGGTTCCAAAAGAAGAGAGAAAGAAAGTGGCAGATAACATACTTGAATACATAATAGCTGTCTCCCCTAACATGGGAAAGGAAAGAGATATTCAAGATCAGGAAGCAGAGTCCCAAAGAGGATCACACCAAGACACATTGTAATTAAAATAGCAAAAATTAAAGATAAAAGAGAATATTAAAAGCAACAGGTTACATGCAAAGGAACTCTCATTAGGCTATCAGCTGACTTTGCAGCAGAAACTATACAGCCCAGAAGGGAGTGGTACAAGCCAGCAATATTCTACCTGACAAAACTTCCATTCAGATTTAATGGAAGGATGAAAATTTTTGCAGAGAAGCAAGTTAAAGGAGCTTAGCATCACCAAAAGAAGTTTAAAGAAATGCTAAGGGATTTCTCTAAGTGACATAGGAAAGGCCATAACTAGAAACATGAAAACTACAAAAAGAAAAAGCTCATTAGCAAAGTAGTAAACCACCCAGGTACAAAGCTAGTAGAAAGGTTAAAGAAAGGAATTAAATAATTTATATCTGAAATGTGTAGTTAAGGGACTTGTTAAGTCACTTGGTTGTGTCTGACTCTTTGAGACCCATGGACCACAGGAGGCCAGGCTTCCCTGAACTTCACCATCTCCTGGAGCATACTCAAACTCATGTCCATCAAGTCAGTGATGCTATTCAACCATCTCATCCTCTGTCATCCCCTTCACCTCCTGCCTTCAATCTTTCCCAGCATCAGGGTATTTTCCAATAAGTCAGCTGTTTGAATCAGGTGGTCAAAGTATTGGAGCTTCAGTTTCAGCATCAGTCCTTCCAATGAATATTCAGGACCGATTTCTTTAAAGATTGACTGGTTTGCTCTCCTTGCTATCTAAGGTACTCTCAAGAGTCTTCTCCAACACCACAGTTCAAAAGAATCAGTTCTTTGGGACTCAGCCTTCTTTATGGCCAAACTCTCTCCTCCATACCTGACTACTTGAAAAAACATAGGTTTGACTATGTGGATGTTTGTTGACAAAGTAATGTCTCTATTTTTTAATACAGTTTGTCATAGCTTTCTTTCCAAGGAGCAAGCGTCTTTTAATTTTATGACTGCAGTCACCACCTGTAAGGATTTTGGAGCCCAAGAAAATAGTCTGTCACTGTTTCCCCATCTATTTGCCATGAAGTGATGGGACTAGATGCCATGATCTTAGTGTTTTGAATGTTTAATTTTAAGCCAGCTTTTTCACTCTCCTCTTTCTGCAGATGGTGATTGCAGCCATGAAATTAAAAGACCCTTACTCCTTGGAAGAAAAGTTATGACCAATATAGATAGCATATTCAAAAGCAGAGACATTACTTTGCTGACTAAGGTCCGTCTAGTCAAGGCTATGGTTTTTCCAGTGGTCATGTATGGATGTGAGAGTTGGACTGTGAAGAAGGCTGAGCGCCGAAGAATTGATGCTTTTGAACTGTGGTGTTGGAGAAGACTCTTGAGAGTCCTTTGGACTGCAAGGAGATCCAACCAGTCCATTCTGAAGGAGATCAGCCCTGGGATTTCTTTGGAAGGAATGATGCTAAAGCTGAAACTCCAGTACTTTGGCCACCTAATGTGAAGAATTGACTCATTGGAAAAGACTCTGATGCTGGGAGGGATTGAGGGCAGGAGGGGAAGGGGACGACAGAGGATGAGATGGCTGGATGGCATCACTGACTCAGTGGACGTGAGTCTGAGTGAACTCTGGGAGTTGGTGATGGACAGGGAGGCCTGGCGTGCTGCGATTCATGAGGTCACAAAGAGTAGGACACGGCTGAGCTACTGAACTGAACTGAACTGATGGGACTAGATGCCATGATCTTAGTGTTTTGAATATTGAATTTTAAGCCAGCTTTTTCACTTTCCTCTTTCACTTTCATCAAGAGGTTAGTTCCTCTTCACTCTCTGTCATTAAGGTGGTGTCATCTGCATATTTGAGGTTATTGATATTTCTCTGGGCAATCTTGACTTCAGCTTGTGCTTCATCCATCTTGGCATTTCACATGATGTACTCTGCATATAAGTTAAATAAGCAGGGTGACAATATACAGTCTTGAAGTACTGCTTTCCCAATTTGGAACCAGTCTGTTGTTCCATGTCCAGTTCTAACTGTTGCTTCTTGACCTGCCTACAGATTTCTCAGAAGTCAGGTAGGGTGGTCTGGTATTCCTGTCTCTTGAAGAATTTTCCACAGTTTGTTATGATCCACACAGCTGAAAGCTAAAGCGTAGTCAATGATGCAGAAGTAGATTTTTTCTGAAATTCTCTTGCTTTTTGTATGATTCAAAGGCTGTTGGCAATTTAATCTCTAGTTCCTCTGCCTTTTATAAATCTAGCTTGAACATCTGGGAGTTCTTGGTTCATGTACTGTTGAAGACTAGCTTGTAGGATTTTGATCATGACCTTTCAAGTATGTGAAATGAGTGCAACTGTGTGGTAGTTTGAACATTCTTTAAATCGCCCTTCTTTGGGATAGGGATGAAACTGAGCTTTTCTAGTCCTGTGGCCACTGCTGAGTTTTTCAAATTTGCTGGCATATTGAGTGCAGTACTTTCACAGCATCATCTTTTAGGGTTTGAAATAGCTCAACTGGAATTCCATCACCCACCTCCACTAGGTTTGTTCATAGTGGTGCTTCCTAAGGCCCACTTGACTTTGCATTCCATGGTGTCTGTCCTTAGGTGAGTGATCACACCATCATGGTTCTGGGTCATGAAGATCTTTTTTGTACAGTTCTATGTATTCTTGCCACCTCTTACTATCTGCTGCTTCCATTAGGTCCATACCATTTCTGCCCATCTTTGCAAGAAATGTTCCTTTGGTATCTCTAATTTTTTTGAAGAGAGCTATAGTCTTTTCAATTCTATTGTTTTCCTCTATTTCTTTTCATTGATCATGTAGGAAGTCTTTCTTATTTCTCCTTGCTATTCTTTGTAACTCTGCATTCTGATGGATATCTTTATTTTTCTCCTTTGCCTTTTGCTTCTCTTCTTTTCTCAGCTATTTGTAAGGCCTCTGAAGACAACCATTTTGCCTTTTTGCATTTCTTTTTCTTGGGGATGGTTTTGATCACCACCTGCTGTATAATGTCTCAAACGTCCTTCCATAGCTCTTCAGGCACTTGGTCTATCAAATCTAATCCCTTGAATCTATTTGTCACTTCCACTGTATAATCATAAGGGATTTCATTTAGGTCATACATGAATGGCATAGTGATTTTCCTTAATTTCTTCAATTTAAGTCTCATTTTTGCAATAAGCAGTTCATGGTATGCACTACAATCTGCTCCCAGTCTTGTTTATGCTGACTGTATAGAGCTTCTCCATCTTTGGCTGCAAAGAATATGATAAATCTGATTTCAGTATTGACCATTTGGTTATGTCCATGTGTAGAATCTTGTCCTGTATTGTTGGAAGAGGGTGTTTTCTATGACCAGTGTGTTCTCTTGGAAAAACTCTATTAGCTTTTGCCCTGCTTCATTTTGTACTCCAAGGCCAAACTTGCCTGTTACTCCAGCTATCTCTTGACTTCCTACTTTTGCATTCCAGTTCCCTATGATGAAAAGGACTTTTTTTTTTTTTTTTGATGTTAGTTCTAGAAGATTTTGTAGGCCTTCATAGAACCATTCAACTTCAACTTTTTCAGCATTAGTGATTGTTGCAGACTTGGATTACTGTGATATTGAACGGTTTGGCTTGGAAGCAAACAGATCATTCTGTCGTTTTTGAGATTGTGCCCAAGTACTGCATTTTGGACTCTTTTGTTGCCTATGAGGGCTACTCCACTTCTTCTAAGGGATTCTTCCCCATAGTAGCAGCTAAATGAAGTGCAGATGCTCAGTCATGTCCAACTCTTTGTGACCCCCTGGACTGTAGCCCACCAGGCTCCTACATCCATGGAATTTTCTAGACAAGAGTACTGGAGTGGGTTGCCATTTCCTTCTCCAGAGGATCTTCCCAACCCAGGGATTGAAACTTGGTCTCCCACATTGTGGTCAGACGCCTTACTGTCTGAGCCACCAGGGACTCCCATAGTAGGTAAATGGTCATCTGAATCAAATTCACCCATTCCAGTCCATTTTAGTTCGCTGATTCCTAGAATGTCGATATTCACTCTTGCCATCTCCTGTTTGACCACTTCCAATTTACCTGGATTCATGGACCAAATATTCCAGGCTCCTATGCAATATTGCTTTTTACAGCATTCAACTTTACTTCCATTACCAGTTACATCCACCACTGGGCATTGTTTTTGCTTTGGCTCAGCCTCTTCATTCCTTCTTGAGCTATTTTTCCACTTTTCTCCAGTAACATATTGGGCACCTACTGACCTGATGTGCTCATCTTTCAGTGTCATATCTTTTTGCCTTTCATACTGTTCATGGGGGTCTCAAAGCATGGATACTGAAATGGTTTGCCATTCCCCTCTCCAGTGGACCACATTTTGTCTGAACTCTCCACCATGGCTCATTCATCTTGGGTGGTCCTACACAACATGGCTCATAGTTTCATTGAGTTAAGCAAGGTTGTGGTCCATGTGATCAGTTTGGTTAGTTTTCTGTGATTGTGGTTTCCATTCTGTCTGCCCTCTGATGGATAAGGATAAGAGCCTTGTGGAAGCCTTCTGATGGGAGATCCCACAGGCTGTGGGGGAATTTGGGTCTTGTTCTGATGGGCGGGGCCATGCTTAGTAAACGTTTTACCCAATTTTTTGTTGATGGGTGGGGCTGTGTTCCCTCCCTATTTTTTGGCCTGAGGCCAAGATATGGTAGAGGTAATGGTGACCTCCTTCAAAAGGACTTATGTCAGAACACCCTGCAGCTCCCAGGACTGTTATATTCAGTGCTCCTGACTCTATAGCAGGCCATTGACAACCTACACCTTCACAGGAGACTCCTGGATACTCACACACAAGTCTGACTTGCTTATTCTCTTGTGGGGCCACTGTTCCTTTCTTCTGGGTTCTGGTGCACACAAGGTTTTGTTTGTGCCCTCCAAGAGTCTGTTTCCTCACTCCTGTGGAATACTGTTCTGCCATAAAAATATTTCCATTTGTGACACTATGTATGGACCTAAAGGGTAAAAAATAATTCATAAAATAAGAGAAAACACTGTATGTTATTACATATATATGGAATATAAAAATAATTTTTTTAATGAATGACCGCAACAAACAAAACAAACTCAAAGAAAACAAACTAGTGGTTACCAGTGGGAGAAAGAAGGGGAATTCTCTAAGATTGGAGTAGGGGATTAAGAGGTATAAACTCTGATGGATAAAAATAAGCTACAAGGATAGATTGGACATCATGGGGGATATAGCCATTATTTTATAATAACTTTAAATGGAGTATAATTTGTAAAATTTTTGATTCACTATGCTGTACACCCCAAATTAATATAATATTGTAAGTCAACTATACTTCAGTTTTAAAGAAGAGTGTAGAGATTGTCTCATAAATAGGGTTTTGTAGAAAGAGTGAGACTTTAACGCCACTGAAATTTATATTTGATTCCTACCTTCAACCTTTCTGAAATTCATTTCCCTCATCTGTAAAACAGGAACTCTAATGCCAATTTCATAGGGTTAAAGAGGATTTAAAGTCAGTTATATACTGTGTGGAGTAATCTAGTAAATTCCCAATAAAAGGTAAGAGGTATGAATATTATCCCAAGAAATCCCATCTAATTTACTAACTCAGATATCTTATGACCTCATGAGTGACAAGCATTTCTGTATTACTTGGCTCCTCTCCCTCTTTCACATTCATGGATGGCTGTCTGACCAAGTCTAACTCCAGTACATGGATGTATCCACATGTCTGCCCATGATTGCACATGCATATACAAATATGCACACATACACACACATGTACATATACATGAACACATATACTCTCATACATTTTTCTTCTGTCTGAGGATTCATGATGAAGGACAGCTCAGTTTCCTCATTCCAAAGGTTCTAAAGATTCTGCTACTTCTGCCTATATTAAAAAGTTTCTACTCAGCTTCCTGAATGAAATTTGTTCATTTGTTTTGCCACTGCACATTTTAGGTTGTTTATTATTATTGTTTAACTCCACAGAGAAGCAAAAACTCAGTGCATCTCACCCAGAAACAAAGGTCCAGACTTTTAAAAAGTAATTTTGAGCAATAATCTATAAATAAGCTACATTAGAATTATATAAAAATAATATGACACTTCTGATAATTTTTAAAGCCTTAGTACAAATTTCATGTGTTCAGGTTTTCTATAAAAATAGGTGGGTTGGTGATGTGCTTAATAACCTTTGACCTTTCATCTGAAAATACTATCTGTCTGGGTTGTCCTCAGCTCTTTGTGTTCATGTTACTGAAAGATAAAACCAAATGTGGAATAAATTTAGTGGAAAGTTTATTTTTACACAATCCCTAGCTGGGAAAGACCGGTTGATGGCAAAAAATGGTGGAAGTACTAATTTCCTCTCTTCCCTAACTGCTTCTGTACTTGAGCATAGCCTGAGTCTGATGCTACTTTCAGATTTAGGAAGGGTTAATAATTCAGTCCCTAAATGTGAAGGAAAGAAATCACCCTCTCTTTTCTGGTGTCTGCCCCTACAAAAAAGGGCCATCAAGAAAATCAGTTTCAGGGGGGTGGTCCTAAGATGGCGGAGGAATAGGATGGGGAGACCACTTTCTCCCCCATAAATTCATCAAAAGAACATTTCAATGCTGAGTAAATTCCACAAAACAACTTCTGAATGCTGGCAGAGGACATCAGGCACCCAGAAAAGCAGCTCATTGTCTTCGAAAACAGGTAGGAAAAAATATAAAAGACAAAAAAAGAGACAAAAGAGGTAGGGAGGAAGCTCCATCCCAGGAAGGGAGTCTTAAAAAGAGAGAAGTTTCCAAATACCAGGAAACACTCTCACTGCCGAGTCTGTGGTGAGCCTTGGAAGCACAGAGGGCAACATAACAGGGAGGGAAAATAAATAAATAATTAAACCCCATAGATTACGTAACTAACGGTAACTCCCCCAGCGGAGAAGCAGTGCAGATGCCTGCATCCACCACTAGCAAGCGGGGGCTGGGCAGGGAGGCGTGGGTTGCATTGCTTTTTAAGGATCAGGCAGGAATGCCCCAAGTGTAGCCAGAGCAAACTAACTTGGGCTAGCAAACCAGACTGTGGGATAGCTACCACGCGAGAAGCTCTAACATAAGACATTGCCAGGACCGCGCACAGAACAAAGGATGGAACAGAATTAGCCGGCTGCAGACCATCCCCCTCTGGTGACAGGCAGCCAGAGCTGGAAGGGCCGGAAGGGGGCAATAGCAGCCCCAGAGAGACATTAACTATCAAACTGCAAACAGGCTTCTTTGCTAACTAAGACTTCTTGGGGTTCTGGAAAGTCATCATCTGCCTGAGAAGATGTGCCAGTTGTACACCCAGAAAACAGCAGCAGGGATGGGAGAGGCAATAAGTCACAGCAACTACGCTCGCCAAACACCTGAGCTACTCGGACCTGGGAAAGGAACAAAATGCAGACCCAACCGAGTCTGCACCTCTGAGGACTACCTGAGTGCCTGAGCCTGAGCGGCTTAGACCTGGGAGGTGCATGCAGCCCAGGGCTGGCCTCAGACAGTTCCCTGCGGAGCAACCTAGAGCCTGAGCTGTGTGCACCATGAACGGGGGCAGGCCCAGTGTAGCTGAGACACTGCAAGCACATGCCAGTGTTATTTGTTTGCAGCGTCCCTCCCTCCCCACAGCACGACTGAACAAATGAGCCTAAAAAAAGTGTCCACCACCGCCTCCTTTGTGTCAGGGCACGAAATCAGACACAGAAGAGACCAGCAAACAGAGGAAGCTAAAACAGAGGGAACCGCCTTGGAAGTGACAGGTGCGATAGATTAAAACCCTGTCATTAGCACCGACTACATAGGAATGGGCCTATAGATCTTGAGAAATATAAGACAGACCAAGGAACTATCTGAAAATGAACTGAACCCACACTGCCCACAGGAACACCAGAGAAAGTCCTAGACATATCTTTACTATTTTTATGATCATTCTTTTTTGTTTGTTTGTTTTTTCTTTTTTTTAACATTTTTTTAATTTTTAAGTCATCTATTTCTCCTTTAATTTTCAATTTTATAACCTACTATTACTTTTCAAAAAAAGGACCCTATTTTTAAAGCAAATTTCATATATATATATATATATATATTTAATAATCCTTGTGAATTTGTTTTTCTTCTTCTTTTCTTTAATATTGTATTTTTGAAAATCCAAATTCTACTCTAGATTTTTAACCCTTGCTTTTTGGTATTTGTTATCAATTTTGTACCTTCAAAAACCCAATCATCAGTACCCGTTTTTACTTGAGAGTGAGATTACTGGCTATACTGTTCTCTCTTCCTTTGGACTCTCCTTTTTCTCCACCAGATCGCCTCTGTCTCCTCCTTCCCCCTTCTCTCCTCTACCCAACTCTGTGAATCTCTGTGTGTTCCAGATGGTGCAGAACACTTAGGGAACTGATTACTGGCTGAATCTGTCTCTCTCCTTTTCATTCCCATCTTTTATCCTCCTGGCCACCTCTGTCTCCTTCCTCCCTCTCCTCTTTGTATAACTCCATGAACATCTCTGAGTGATCCAGACTGTGGAGCACACATAAGGAAGTGATTACTGGCTAGCTTGCTCTCTCCTCTTTTGATTCCACCTCATCTCATTCAGGTCACCTCTAACTCCCTCCTCCCTCTTCTCCTCTCCATGTAACTCTCTGAACCTCTCTGGGTGTCCCTCAATGTGGAGAAACTTTTCATCTTTAACCTAGATGTTTTATCAATGGTGTGGTACAGAAGGAGAAGTCTTGAGACTACTGTAAAAATAAAACTGAAAACCAGAAGCAGAAGGCTTAAGTCCAAATCCTGAGAACATCATACAACTCCTGACTCCAGGGAACATTAATCGATAGGAGCTCATCAAACGCCTCCATACCTACTGAAACCAAGCACCACCCAAGGGCCAACAAGTTCCAGAGCAAGACATACCACACAAATTCTCCAGCAACACAGGAGCACAGCCTTGAGCTTCAATATACAGGCAGCTCTAAGTTACTCCAAAACCATTGACATCTCATAACTCATTATTGGACACATCATTGCACTCCAGAGAGAAGAAATCCAGCTCCATCCACCAAAACACCAACACAAGCTTCTCTAACCAAGAAACCTTGACAAGCCACTGATACAACCCCACCCACAGCGAGGAAACTCCATAATAAAGAGAACTCCACTAACTGCCAGAATACAGAAACGCCACCCCAAACACAGCAATATAAACAAGATGATGAGACAGAGGAATACCCAGCAGGTAAAGGAACAGGATAAATGCCCACCAAACCAATCAAAAGAGGAAGAGATAGGGAATCTACCTGATAAATAATTCCAAATAATGATAGTGAAAATGATCCAAAATCTTGAAATCAAAATGGAATCACAGATAAATAGCCTGGAGACAAGGATTGAGAATATGTAAGAAAGGTTTAACAAGGACCTAGAAGAAATAAAAAACAGTCAATATATAATAATGCAATAAATGAGATCAGAAACACTCTGGAGGCAACAAATAGAATAACGGAAGCAGAAGATAGATTAGTGAAATAGAAGATAGAATGGTAGAAATAAATGAATCAGAGGGGAAAAAAGAAAAATGAATTAAAAGAAATGAGGACAATCTCAGATACCTCCAGGACAATATGAAATGCCCCAACTTTCAAATCCTAGGAGTCCCAGAGGAAGAAGACAAAAAAGAAAGACCATGAGAAAATACTTGAGGATATAATAGTTGAAAACCTCCCTAAAATGGGAGAGGAAATAATCACCCAAGTCCAAGAAACCCAGAGAGTCCCAAACAGGATAAACCCAAGGTGAAACACCCCAAGACGCATATTAATCAAATGAACAAAGATCAAACACAAAGAACAAATATTAAAAGCAGCAAGGGAAAAACAACAAATCACACACAAGGGGATTCCCATAAGGATAATTGCAGATCTTTCAATAGAAACTCTTCAGGCCAAGAGGGAATGGCAAGACATACTTAAAGTGATGAAAGAAAATAACCTACAGTCCAGATTACTGTACCCAGCAAGGATCTCATTCAAATATGTAGGAGAAATCAAAAGCTTTCCAGACAAGCAAAAGCTGAGAGAATTCAGCACCACCAAACCAGCTCTCCAGCAAATGCTAAAGGATATTCTCTAGACAGGAAACACAAAAAGGGTGTATAAATCCGAACCCAAAACAATAAAGTAAATGGCAATGGGAGCATACTTATCAATGATTACCTTAAACGTAAATGGGTTGAATGCCCCAACCAAAAGACAAAGACTGGCTGAATGGATACAAAAACAAGACCCCTATATATGTTGTCTACAAGAGACCCACCTCAAAACAAGAGACACATACAGACTGAAAGTGAAGGGCTGGAAAAAGATGTTGCACACAAATAGAGACCAAAAGAAAGCAGGAGTGGCAATACTCATATCAGATAAAATAGACTTTACAACAAAGGCTGTGAAAAGAGACAAAGAAGGACACTACATAATGATCAAATGATCAATTCAAAAAGAAGATATAACAATTATAAATATATATGCACCCAACATAGGAGCACCACAATAGGTAAGACAAATGCTAACAAGTATGAAAGGGGAAATTAACAATAACACAATAATAGTGGGAGACTTTAATACCCCACTCACAGCTATGGATTGATCAACTAAACAGAAAATTAACAAAGAAACATAAACTTTAAGTGATACAAAAGACCAGTCAGACCTAATTGATATCTAAAGGACATTTCACCCCAAAACAATGAATTTCACCTTTTTCTCAAGTGCTCATGGAACCTTCTCCAGGATAGATCACATCCTGGGCCATAAATCTAGCCTTGATAAATTCAAAAAGATTGAAATCATTCCAAGCATCTTTTCTGACCATAATGAAGTAAGATTAGATCTCAATTATAGGAGAAAAACTATTAAAAATTCCAACATATGGAGGCTGAACAACATACTTCTGAATAACCAACAAATCACAGAACAAATCACAAAAGAAATCAAAATATGCATAGAAACAAATGAAAATGAAAACACAACAACCCCAAACCTGTGGGATAGTATAAAAGCAGTGCTAAGGGGAAAATTCATAGCAATACAGGCATACCTCAAGAAACAAGAAAAAAGTCAAATAAATAACCTAACTCTACACCTAAAGCAACTAGAAAAGGAAGAAACGGAGAACCCCAGGGTTAGTAGAAGGAATGAAATCTTAAAAATTAGGGCAGAAATACATGCGAAAGAAAGAAAAGAGACCATAGCAAAAATCAACAAAGCCGAAAGCTGGTTCTTTGAAAGGATAAATAAAATTGACAAAACATGAGTCAGACTCATCAAAAAACAAAGGGAGAAAAATCAAGTCAATAAAATTAGAAATGAAAACGGAGAGATCACAACAGACAACACAGAAATACAAAGGATCATAAGAGACTACTATCAGCAGTTGTATGCCAATAAAATGGACAACGTGGAAGAAATGGACAAATTCTTAGAAAAGTACAACTTTCCAAAACTGAACCAGGAAGAAATAGAAAATCTTAACAGACCCATCACAAGCATGGAAATTGAAACTGTAATCAGAAATCTTCCAGCAAACAAAAGCCCAGGGCCTGATGGCTTCACAGCTGAATTCTACCAAAAATTTAGAGAAGAGCTAACACCTATCTTACTCAAACTCTTCCAGAAAATTGCAGAGGAAGGTAAACTTCCAAACTTATTCTATGAGGCCGCCATCACCCTAATACCAAAACCTGACAAAGATGCCACAAAAAAAGATAACTACAGGCCAATATCACTAATGAACATAGATGGAAAAATCCTTAACAAAATTCTAGCAATCAGAATCCAACAACACATTAAAAAGATCATACACTATGACCAAGTGGGCTTTATCCCAGGGATGCAAGGATTTTTCAATATCCACAAATCAATCAATGTAATTCACCACATTAACAAATTGAAAAATAAAAGCCATATGATTATCTCAATAGATGCCGAGAAAGCCTTTGACAAAATTCAACATCCATTTATGATTAAAAAAAAAAAAAAAAAACCTCTCCAGAAAGCAGGAATAGAAGGAACATACCTCAACATAATAAAAGCTATATATGACAAACCCACAGCAAACATTATCCTCAATGGTGAAAAATTGAAAGCATTTCCCCCTAGAGTCAGGAACAAGACAAGGGTGCCCACCTTCACCACTACTATTCAACATAGTTCTGGAAGTTTTGGCCACAGCAATCAGAGCAGAAAAAGAAATAAAAGGAATCCAGATGGGAAAAGAAGAAGTAAAACTCTCACTATTTGCAGATAACATGATCCTCTACATAGAAAACCCTAAAGACTCCACCAGAAAATTACTAGAGCTAATCAATGAATATAGTAAAGTTGCAGGATATAAAATCAACACACAGAAATCCCTTACATTCCCATACACTAATAATGAAAAAGTAGAAAAAGAAATTAAGGAAACAGTTCCATTCACCATTGCAACAAAAAGAATAAAATACTTAGGAATATATCTACCTAAGAAACTAAAGACCTATATATAGAAAACTATAAAACACTGGTGAAAGAAGTCAAAGAGGACACTAATAGATGGAGAAATATACCATGTTCATGGATCGGAAGACTCAATATAGTGAAAATGATTATACTACCCCAAAGCAATGTACAGATTCAATGCAATCCCTATCAAGCTACCAGCAGTATTTTTCACAGAGCTAGAACAAATAATTTTACAATTTGTATGGAAATACAAAAAAAACTCCAATAGCCAAAGCAATCTTGAGAAAGAAGAATGGAACTGGAGGAATCAACCTGACTGACTTCAGGCTCTACTACAAAGCCACAGTCATCAAGACAGTATGGTACTGGCACAAAGACCAGAAATATAGATCAATGGAACAAAATAGAAATCCCAGAGATAAATCCACTCGCCTATGGACACCTTATCTTCGACAAAGGAGGCAAGAATATACAATGGATTAAAGACAATCTTTTTAACAAGTGGTGCTGGGAAAACTGGTCAACCACTTGTAAAAGAATGAAACTAGAACACTTTCTAACACCATACACAAAAATAAACTCAAAATGGATTAAAGATCTAAACATAAGACCAGAAACTATAAAACTGTTAGAGGAGAACATAGGCAAAATACTCTCCGACATAAATCAAGCAGGATCCTCTATGACCCACCTCCCAGAATACTGGAAATAAAAGCAAAAATCAACAAATGGGATCTAATTAAACTTAAAAGCTTCTGCACAATAAAGGAAACTATAAGCAAGGCGAAAAGACAGCCTTTGGAATGGGGGAAAATAATAGTAAATGAAGCAACTGACAAAGAACTAATCTCAAAAATATACAAGCAACTCATGCAGCTCAATTCCAGAAAAATAAATGACCCAATCAAAAAATGGGCCAAAGAACTAAATAGACATTTCTACAAAGAAGACATACAGATGGCTAACAAACACATGAAAAGATGCTCAGCATCACTCATTATCAGACAAATGCAAATCAAGACCACAATGAGGTACCATGTCACACCAATCACAATGGCTACAATCCAAAAGTCTACAAGCAATAAACGCTGGAGAGGGTGTGGAGAAAAGGGAACCCTCTTACACTGTTGGTGGGAATGCAAACTAGTACAGCCTCTATGGAGAACAGTGTGGAGATTCCTTAAAAACTGGAAACAGAACTGTCTTATGACCCAGCAATCCCACTGCTGAGCATACACACCGAGGAAACCAGAATTGAAAGAGACACGTGTACCCCAATGTTCATCGCAGCACTGTTTATAATAGCCAGGACATGGAAGCAACCTAGATGTCCATCAGCAGATGAATGGATAAGAAAGCCATGGTACATATACACAATGGAGTATTATTCAGCCATTAAAAAGTACATTTGAATCAGTTCTAATGAGGTGGATGAAACTGGAGCCGATTATACAGAGTGAAGTAAGCCAGAAAGGAAAACACCAATACAGTATACTAACACATATATACGGAATTTAGAAAGATGATAATGATAACCCTTTATGCGAGACAGCAAAAGAGACAGAGATGTATAGAACAGACTTTTGGACTCTGTGGGAGAGGGAGAGGGTGGGATTATTTGGGAGAATGGCATTGAAACATGTATAATATCATGTAAGAAATGAATCACCAGTCTAGGTTTGATGCAGGATACAGGATGCTTGGGGCTGGTGCATGGGGATGACCCAGAGAGATGGTATGGGGAGGGAGGTGGGAGGGGGGTTCAGGATTGGGAACTCATGTACACCCGTGGCGGATTCATGTTGATGTATGGCAAAACTAATACAGTATTGTAAAGTAAAATAAAATAAAAAAAGAAAGAAAGAAAGAAAGAAAATCAGTTTCAGGGGAGTGAAAAATCATTGCCCTAATAACAGGGGTAACACTTTCTTGTTAGCATCAATGAAATTTGAGCATCTCATTTAACTCACAGTATCCTCAAAAATGCTCTAAGGCAGGTATTAATATTATCCATATTCATGAGTAAGGAAATATAGACAGACTAGATGCACTGTCAAGTAGCAGAGGCAAGGCTTGAACCCAGGTAGTTGGATTTTTGACAGCTTGACACTATTGGCCCTTAAAAGCATTTACCCAGAATTTCTGTGGAATTATTACTGAGAAGCTGTGTAATCCTGATTAAATTCATAGATTATGGTGTTAGATATCCATTAACTGTAATCCTAGGTCTGCCATGTATGAACTGTGTGTGACCTTGAGCAAACTAACCAATTTTAAGGCTTCTTACTAGTATCAAGGGATAGATAGGATTCCTTAGATGGTTAATGGAGTTAAGAATGCTGAGCACTCAATAACTGTAAACTATTTTGATTATTTCCTTCCCACTAGCTTGTAAGATTCTCAAGGCCAGACTGTTGGGTCATTACTGGATTGCTCATTGCCTGGTGCCACACTTGGCAGCTCAACAGAGGTGGAATGGTTGAAAAGAACACTTCTGTTTTGCAGGGTATTCACTGGTTATTGAATGTGTGCCTCATACCCCAAAGGATCTTCTGCATTTTTCTTTGAGAATAAGGCCACTAGGATGTTGAAGTTATAGGGCCCTTCAGGCAAAAATAGACCCTTTGCATAAATAGTTGAGGTTATTTTCCCTCCAGGAAGCCTTACACACTGACACAAAGTTCCCCTAGGCCAGATTTCATGAATAGCGATGTGCTGGTTGGCAGCAGAGTCTTATCCAGACAAAAATATACTAGGCCTCTAGGCCATGTATTCATTGAACAATCATTCATGGAATAAATTCTGTGTGTCCAGCTCTATTGTTCATATCTAGGGATGACATTAGGCCAAATGAAATCAAAGGACATCAGTTCTCTCTCCTCAACAAGCCTATAATCTGAGTTAAATAGAAGCAAATGCTTGTTATCTTCTTGCCTCTATACCTGGGCCAAGCAGTCACTAGAATAAAGCTCCTTAGCAGCAGACTCTCAGTTTGTTCACTGTCATTTCCAGGGTGTGGTCATAAAACGTGTTCACTATATACTTGTCAAATGAAGGAATTAAACATAATTGGCACCAAGGGTGAAATCTGTTAGAAGTCTGACTCTAGGGGAGTTGTAATTCTGATTCTAGGAATCATCAGCTTAGCCAAGTAAAACTGTTCTTACCATCCGGACTTGTAATCAATAAACCCTGCCAATGAAGACTTTTACATAATTAATTTAGGAAAGGCAGACCCATTTCCCTCTCTACATGCTCCTATGAATGTATCTGTTATATATTTCAGGTGGTGTATGCTGTCACCCTTACTTCATGCTTATTATTAATAGAAAAATAAAACAGAACTAACAAAAGTGTTCCAACATGTGACAAACATAAAAGTTATACGTTAACAGTTGAGTACAGATAATCTGGCACCTATAATCACTAAGGGAATTCCCTGGTGGCTCAGAAGTTAAGACTCTGCCCACAGTGAGGGATACTTGGGTTCAATCCCTGGGTAGGGAAGATCCCCTGGAGAAGGAAATGGCAACCCACTCTAGTATTCTTGCCAGGGAAACCCTATAGACAGAGGAGTCTGGTGGGCAGTTCATGGCGTTGCAAAGAGTCAGACATGACTGAACACTAAACACTATAGTCACTAAGGGGCATCAAAGTGGCAGAGATTCTAGAATCTAGGCTAAGTAGGCAATGACCCACAACTAGACTATTGTAAAGTACAGTGATTGTGAAAAAGTGGAAAAGAGAAGAGACTTTAGAGTCAGACAGACAAAGGTTTACTTCTAAATGTTGCTATGTGGTCTTAAGCAAAATACTGAGATGTTCTAGGCTTTTATTTCTTAAAATGAAATATAATCATATGATCTAGCAATCCATAAGCAATATACATCCAAGTATATATCCAGAGGAAATGAAATTGATATCTTGAAGAGGTATCTGCACTCCCATATTCATTGAAGTATTATTCACAATTGGCAAGACATGGAAACAACTTAAGTATTCATCACATGAATGGATAGAGAAAATTATATACATACACATGCTACATACACATGCACATGCATATAAAACAGACATATTATTCATTCATAAAAAGAAGAAAATCCAGCTACTTATGACAGCAGGCACAAATCTGGAAAACATTAGGCTAAATGTAATAAGTCAGACACAGAAAGACAGATACTATATGATCTCACTTATATGTGAAATCTAAAAAAAAAAAAAAAAAAAAAAAAAAATCCACAGAAGCAAAGAGTAGAATTACCATTGTCAGGCAATGGGGATGTGGGAAACGGAGATGTTGATCAAAGGGTATAAACTTTCAATTATATTAATAAGTTCTGGGGGTCTAATGTAAAGCATGGTAACTAGTTAATAATACTAATACTGTGTTTTATACAACAAACATCATTGTCAGGTGAAAAAACACTGAAAGCATTTCCTCTTAACATCAGGAATAAGACAGCCTTTGGAATTCTTAACCATGACAATCAGAGGGGAAAAAGAAAAGGAATCCATACTGGAAAAGAAGAAATAAAACTTTCACTGTAGCTGACATGATACTATACATAGAGCTACCAGAAAACTACTAGAGCTCATCAGTGAATTTGATAAAGTAGCAGAATACAAAATTAATATAGGAATCTGGTGTATTCCTATATACTAATAACAAAAGATCAGAAACAGAAAATTAAAAAATATAATCCCATCTACCATTGCTTCAGAAAGAATAAAATATCTAGAAATAAACCTATATAAGCAAACAAAAGGCCTCAGAAAACTGTAAGACACCAATGAAAGAAATCAAAGATGACATAAACAGATGGAGAGACATAGTATGTTCTTGGATTGAAAGAATCAATATTGTGAAAATGACTATATTACCCAAAGTAATCTATGGAGTCACTGCAATCCCTTTAAATTACCAATGGCATTTTTCACAGAATGAAAATTTGTGCATTGTAGGCAGATTCCTTACCTTCTGAGCTACCAGGGAAGCCTTTTCACACATGGAAACACAAAAGACCCCAAATAGCCAAAGCCACATTGAGAGAGAACAACAGAGCTGGAGGAATCAGGCTTCCCAACCTCGGACTATACTTCAAAGCTGTAGTAATGAAGACAGTGTGGTACTGGCACAAAACAGAAATATACATCAGTGGAAGTGAATAGAAAGCCCAGAGATTAACTCATGCATATATAGCCACCTCAGTACAGTTCAGTCATTCAGTCATGTCTGACTCTTTGCGACCCCATGAATTCCAGCACGCCAGGCCTCCCTGTCCATCACCATCTCCTGGAGTTCACCCAAACTCACATCCATCGAGTCGGTGATGCCATCCAGCCATCTTATCCTCTGTTGTCCCCTTTTCCTCCTGCCCCTAATCCCTCCCAGCATCCGAGTCTTTTCCAATGAGTCAACTCTTCACATGAGATGGCCAAAGTACTGGAGTTTCAGCTTTAGCATCAGTCCTTCCAAAGAAATCCCAGGACTGATCTACTTCAGAATGGGCTGGTTGGATATAGCCACCTAATCTGTGACAAAAAAAGACAATGTACAATGGAGAGATAATATACAATAGAGAGAAGACAGTCTCTTCAATAAGTGGTGTTGGGAAAACTGGACAGCTAGGACAGAGGAGCCTGGTGGGCTGCAGTCCATGGGGTCGCTAAGAGTCGGACATGACTGAGTGACTTCACTCTCACTTTTCACTTTCATGCATTGGAGAAGGAAATGGCAACCAACTCCAGTGTTCTTGCTTGGAGAATCCCAGGGACAGGGGAGCCTGGTGGGCTGCTGTCTATGGGGTCGCACAGAGTCGGACACGACTGAAGTCACTCAGCAGCAGCAGCAACATGTAAAAGAATGAAATTAGAACATTCTCTAACACCATACACAAAGATAAACTCAAAATGGATTAAAGACTTAAATATAAGACCAGATATTCTGAAACTCTTAGAAGAAAACTTAGGTAGAATGCTCTGTGACATGGAAAATTGCAGCAAAATCTTTTTTGAGCCACCTCCTAGAATACTGAAAATAAAAACAATCAAATGGGACCTAATTAAACTTAACAGCTTTTGTACAGAAAGGAAACCATAAACCAAACGAAAGGAGAACCCACAGAACAGGAGAAAATATCTGCAAACAAAGAGACTGACAAGTGGTTAATCCCCCAACAATACAAATTCTTGCAGCTCAATTAAAAAAAAAAGACATGAGCAGAAGATCTAAATAGACATTATTCCAAAGAAGACATATAGGTGGCCAAAGAGCACATGAAAATGTGCTCAACTTCACTAATTAAAGAGAAATGCAAATCAAAACTACAATGATACATCACCTCACACTGGTAAGAATGGCTATCATCAAAAAGTTGGCAAACAATAAATGCTGAAGTGAGTGTGGAAAAAAAGGGAATATATACTATTGGTGGGGATATAAACTGGTACAACCACTATGAAGAACAGTGTGGAAATTCCTTAAGAAACTAAAAATAGACTTACAATATTATTCAGCAATCCCATTCCTAGGCATATATACAAAGAAAAATATGTATTCACAGATGTGAAAACAAACTTATGGTTACCATGGGAGAAGAGGGAGTGTGGGATAAATTGGGAGATTGGGACTGACATACCCACACCACTATATAAAAAATAGTCTTCCCTGTAGCTCAGGCAGTAAAGAATCTGCCAACAATACAGGAGACCTGGGTTCGATCCTTGGGTTGGGAAGATCACCTAAAGAAGGGAATGGCAACCCACTCCAGTATTCTTGCCTGGCGAATCCCATGGACAGAGGAGCCTGGCAGGCTACAGTCTGAGGGATTGCAAAAAGTTGGACATGACTGAACGACTAACAGTACTGCTACTACTATATATAGAGTAGGTAACTAAAAAGGACCTATTGTATAGCACAGGGAACTCTACTCAATACTATGTAATGACCTATATGGGAATAGAATCTTAAAAAAGAGTAGAAATATGTATATGTATAACTGATTCATTTTGCTGTATATCAAATGCAGAAACAAATGCAACATTGTAAATCAACTATACTTCAATAAATTGTTTTTAAACAAAACAGAGGAAAAGAATGACAAAACTTCAGAGTGTCCCAGGAGAAGCCTTTTTCTTACAAAATTTGTATCTAGCAGAAATTCTCTGCATTTAAATATTTTAAAATTAAAACATGTTTTATTAGATTATAAAAATAAAGTGAAATACAAAAATCAATAAACAGAACACTATTTTCTACTTGAATTTGTTAACAGAGTAAGGATTAACTGTTCTAACCATAAATATACAAAATGGTAACTATGTAAGGTACTGCAAGTGTTAGTTTGAATGTGTTAATTATTTCATGATGCATATAAAATCATTAAATTGTATGCAATAAATATACACAATTTTGTCATTACACCCCAATAAAATTAGAAGAAATGAAAAATAAATAAAAGCCAAAAATAAAGAATGATTAATATAACATATTTCATAACATTCTTCTGATAATTATATGCGATCATGAAAACTGAAAGCCTAGTTGATTGAAAAACTAAATCATTAGTAATTTCTAATCATAGCTATTGTTTGCTTGATTTACCTCTTACATCACAATGCAGACAGTAGAGGACAATGTACTCAATGTATGTACAACTTTTCCAATTGTCTGCTGTATGTGGTGCCAATTACATGAGTTTCAGTTATACTGCAATTCAATTATAAGCTGGTTGGACAATTAAATTCTAATCAGTAGAGAGACGGTCCTAAGATGGTGGAGGAATAGGATGGGAAGACCACTTTCTCCCCCACAAATTCATCAAAAGATCATTTGAACTCTGAGCAAATTCCACAAAACAACTTCTGAATGCTGGCAGGGGACACCAGACACCCAGAAAGGCAGCCCATTCTCTTTGAAAGGAGGTAGACAAAATATAAAAGATAAAAAGAGAAACAAAAGAGTTAGGAATGGAGACCCATTCCAGGGAGGGAGTCATGAAGGAGGAGAAGTCTCCAAACACCAGGAAACACTCTCACCAGTGGGTCTGTGGGGAGTTTTGGAATATTAGAGGGCAACAAAACCGGGGGGGGTGGGGTGAGGCGGGGCAGGAAAGACCTACAGACTACGCACCTAACCACAACTCCCAGTGGAGAAGTAGCCCAGACGCTTGCATCTGCCAGCAGCGAGCAGGGGCTGAACAGGGAGGCCTGGGCTGCATGCTTAGAGTAAGGACTGGGCCTGAATGCCCTGAGGACAATCTGAGAGAGCTAATGTGAGATAGCAACCCAGAGAGATTAAAAAAAAAGAGAGAGAGAGAGAGAACTTTCCTGGGAAAAGCTCTAGGCACAGCCTGGCCCTCTCAGAACAAAGGACAGAGCCAATACCAGAGGAAAGCTAGCCAGCTGTGGATAGGCCCCTCCCCTGCCTGAGGCAGAGAGGCAGGCAGGCATCAGCCAGAACCAGAAGGCGAGGGGCAATCTCAGCACCAGAGACGGCATCCTCTACCAAACTGTGAGCAGGCTCCTAGTTGCTAACCAAGTCTTTCTGGGACCCTGGGTGATTGACATCCACCAGGAGGGTCGCAGTCAGAGATCAGCTCCCCAGAGGAGACACATGGCACACCTGAGACAGTGCTCCCGCTGCACACCCAGGACTGAGCAGCTGGGACCGGGGAGGTGATAAGACACACCACCCTCCTGGGACAGTGTGCTCACCAAGCACAGAATACAGGCCCAACCAAGTCTGTGCCTTTGTGGAGTACCCAAGAACCTGAAACTGAGCAGTTTAGTCCTGGGAAGTGTACACAACCCAGGGCCCGCTTTAGACAGTTTCCCTGCAGAGCAACCTAGAGCCTGAGCAGTGTAGACTGGGAAAACGCACACACTGTGAGCGGGGGCAAACCCAGTGTGGCCCAGACACTGTGAGCACTCCCCACACACACCAGTGATATTTGTTTTCAGTGTTCCCCCGCCTCCCCTCAACAGCACAAGTGAACAAATGAGCCTAAATAAGTGACCACCCTTGCCCCCTTGTGTCAGGGCTGAAATTAGACACTGAAGAGACTTGCAAACAGAGGAAAACAAAATAAACAAAGAGGGCACCATTCTGGAAGCGGCAGGTGCAACAGATTAAAATCCTGTAGTTAGCACTGACTACATTGGAAGGGGCCTATAGACCTTGAGAAGAAGTATAAGCTGGAACAAGGAACTATCTGAAACTGAACTGATCCCACACTGCCCTCAACAGCTCCAGAGAAATTCCTAGATATATTTTACTATTATCATTTTTTAAAATTTTTTTTAATTTTAAAGTTCTTTATTACTCTTTTAATTTTCATTTTTATAATCTACCATTACCTTGCTAAAAAAAGATCCTATTTTTCAAGAAAATTTCTATATATATATTATAATTTTTGTGATTTTTTCTTAATATTATATTTTTGAGAGTCTAACCTCTACTCTAGATTTTTAATCTTTACTTTTTGGTGTTTGTTATCAATTTTATACCTTTAAGAATCTAATCGTCAGTACCCATTTTTACTTAGGAGTGTGATTACTGGCTTGATTGGTGTCTCCCCCTTTTGACTCTCACTTTTCTCCCCCAGGTCACCTCTATCTTCTCCCTCCCCCTTCTCTTCTCTACCAACTCTGTGAATCTCTTTGGGTGTTCCAGGCTGTGGAGAAAACTTAGGGAACTGATTACTAGCTAAATATGTTTCTCTCCTTTTGACTCCCTCTCTTCTCCTCCTGGACACCTCTATCTCCTTCCTCCTTCTTCTCCATGTAACTGAATCTCTCTGGGTGTCCCTCACTGTGGGACATTCACTATTAACCTAGATGTTTTATCATCAGTGCTGTATGGATGGAGAATTCTTGAGGCTACTGTAAGAATAAGACTGAAAGCCAGAGGCAGGAGGCTTAAATCCAAAACTTGAGAACACCAGAGAACTTCTGACTCCAGTGAACATTAATCAACAAGAGCTCATCCAAAAGCCTCCATACCTACACTTAAACCAAGTTCCACCCAAGACCCAACAAGTTTCAGAGCAAGACATACCAAGCTAATTCTCCAATAATGCAGGAACGTAACCCTGAGCATTAAAATACAGGTGGCGAAAAGTCACACCAAATCCACAGACGCCTCAAAACTCACTACTGGACACTCATTGCACTCCAGAGAGAAGAGATCCAGCTCCACCTACCAGAACACCGACACAAACCTCCCTAACCAGGAAATTTTGACAAGCCACTCGTCCAACCCCACCCACAGGGAGGAACCTCCACAATAAAGAGGAAGCACAAACTTTCAGCATACAGAAAGACCACCCCAAATACACCAATCTAAACAAGATGAAAAGGCAGAGAAATATTTAGCAGGTAAAGGAACTTGATAAATGCCCACCAAACCAAACAAAAGAGGAAGAGATACAGGGTCTACCTGAAAAAGAATTCAGAGTAATGATAGTAAAAATGATCCAAAATCTTGAAAACAAAATGGAGTTACAGATAAATAGTCTGGAGACAAGGATTGGGAAGATGCAACAAATGTTGAACAAGGACCTAGAAGAAATTAAAAAAGTCAATCAATAAAAATAATGCAATAACTGAGGTAAAAAACACTCTGGAGGAAACCAACAGTAGAATAACTGAGGCAGAAGATAGGATAAGTAAGGTGGAAGATAGAATGGTGGAAATAAATGAAGCAGAGAGGAAGAAAGAGAAAAGAATAGAAACGAGGACAACCTCAGAGACCTCTAGGACAATGTCAAACATCCCAACATTCAAATCATAGGAGCCCCAGAAGAAGCAGTCAAAAAGAAAGGCCATGAGAAAATACTTGAGGAGATAACAGTTGAAAACTTCCCTAAAATGGGGAAGGAAATAGCCACCCAAGTCCAAGAAACCCAGAGTCCCAGACAGGATAAACCCAAGGTGAAACACCCAAGACACATATTAATCAAATTAACAAAGATCAAACACAAAGAAAAATATTAAAAGCAGCAAGGGAAAAACAACAAATCACATACAAGGGGATTCCCATAAGGATAACAGCTGATCTTTCAATAGAAACTCTTCAGGCCAGAAGGGAATGGCAGGACATACTTAAAGTGATGAAAGAGAAAAACCTACAACCTGGATTACTGTACCTGACAAGGATCTCATTCAAATATGAAGGAGAAATCAAAAGCTTTACAGACAAGCAAAAGCTCAGAGAATTCAGCACCAACAAACCAGCACTTCAACAAATGCTAAAGGATCTTCTCCTGACAGGAAACCCAGAAAAGGTGTATAAGCTTGAGCCCAAAACAACAAAGTAAATGGCAATGGGATCATACTTATCAATAATTACCTTAAACATAAATGGATTGAATGCCCCAACCAAAAGACAAAGACTGGCTGAATGGATTCAAAAATAAGACCCCTATATATGCTGTCTACAAGAGACCCCACCTCAAAACAAGGGACACATACAGACTGAAAGTGAAGGGCTGGAAAAAGATATTTCAAGCAAATGGAGACCAAAAAAGCAGGAGTAGCAATATTCACATCAGATAAAATAGACTTTGAAATAAAGGCCATGAAAAGAGACAAAGAAGGACACTACATATTGATCAAATGATCAATCCAAGAAGAATATATAACAATTATAAATATATGTGCACCCAAAATAGGAGCACTGCAATATGTAAGGCAAATGCTAACAGGTATGAAAGAGGAAATTAACAGTAACACAATAATAGTGGGAGACTTTAATACCCCACTCACACCTATGGATAGATCAACTAAACAGAAAATTAGCAAGAAAACACAAACTTTAAATGATACAACGGACCAGTTAGACCTAATTGATATAGGACATTTCACCCCAAAACAATGAATTTCACCTTTTTCTCAAGTGCACATGGAACTTTATCCAGAATAGATCACACCCTGGGCCATAAGTCTAGCCTTGGTAAATTAAAAAAAATTGAAATCATTCCAAGCATATTTCTGATCACAATGCAGTAAGATTAGATGTCAATTATTGGGGAAAAAAAAACATTAAAAATACAAACATATGGAGGCTAAACAACACGCTTCTGAATAACCAACAAATCACAGAAGAAATCAAAATATGCACAGAAAAGAATGAAAATGAAAACACAACAACCCCAAACCTATGGGATTCAGTAAAAACAGTGCTAAAGGGATGGTTCATAGCAGTACAAGCTTACTTCAAGAAACAAGAGAAAAATCAAATAAGTAACCTAACCTTACACTTAAAGCAACTAGAAACAGAAGAAATGAAGAACCCCAGGGTTAGTAGAAAAAAGAAATCCTAAAAATTAGGGCAGAAATAAGTGAAGAAGAAACAAAGGAGACCATAGCAAAAATCAGCAAAGCTAAAAGATGGTCCTTTGAGAAGATAAATAAAATAGACAAACCATTAACCAGACTCATCAAGAAAAAAAGGGAGAAAAATCAAATCACCAAAATTAGAAATAAAAATGGAGAAATCATAACAGAAAACACAGAAATATAAAAGAGCATAAGAGACTACTATCAGCAACTATATGCCACTGAAATGGACAACTTGGAAGAAATGGACAAATGCTTAGAAAAGTTAACTTTCCTAAACTAAACCAGGAAGAAATAGAAAATCTTAACAGACCCATCACAAGCATGGAAATTGAAACTGTAATCAGAAATCTTCCAGCAAACAAAAGCCCAGGGCCAGATGGCTTCACAGCTGAATTCTACCAAAAATTTAGAGAAGAGCTAACACCTATCCTACTCAAACACTTCCAGAAAATTGCAGAGGAAGGGAAACTTCCAAACTCATTCTATGATGCCACGATCACCGTAATACCAAAACCAGACAAAGATGCCACAAAAAAAGAAAACTACAGGCCAATATCACTGAGGAACATAGATTCAAAAATTCTTAACAAAATTCTAGCAAACGGAATCCAACAATATATTACAAAGATCATACATCATGACCAAGTGGGCTTTATCCCAGGGTTGCAAAGATTCTTCAATATTAGCAAATCAATCAATGTGATACACCACATTAACAAATTGAAAGATAAAAACCACATGATTATCTCAATAGATGCAGAGAAAGCCTTTGACAAAATTCAACATCCATTTATGATAAAAACTCTCTAGAAAGCAGGCATAGAAGGAATATACCTCAACATAATAAAAGCCATGTATGATAAACCCACAGAAAAATTATCCCCAATGGTGAACAATTGAAAGCATTTCCCCTAAAGTCAGGAACAAGACAAGGGTGCCCACTCTCACCACTACTATTCAACATAGTTTTGGAAGTTTTAGGCACAGCAATCAGAGAAGAAAAAGAAATAAAAGGAATCCAGATGGGAAAAGAAGAAGTAAAACTCTCACTATTTGCAGATGACATGATCCTCTACATAGAAAATCCTAAAGACTCTACCAGAAAATTGCTAGAGCTAATCAATGAATACAGTAAAGTTTCAGGATATAAATTAACACAGAGAAATCTCTTGCATTCCTATCACTAATAATTAGAAAACAGAGAAATTAAGGAAACAACTCCATTCACCAATGCAACAAAAATAATAAAATACTTAGGAATAAATATACCTAAAGAAACAAAAGAACTATATATAGAACACTATAAAACATTAATTTAAAAAAATCAAAGAGGACACAAAAGATGGAGAAATATACCATGTTCATGGATCAGAAGAATCAATATAGTGAAAATGCGTATACTACCCAAACCAATCTATAGATTCAATGCAATCCATATCAAGCTACCAACAGTATTTTTCAGAGAACTAGAACAAATAATTTTACAATTTGTATGGAAATACAAAAAACCTTGAAAAGCCAAAGCAATCTTGAGAGAAAAGAATGGAACTGGAGGAATCAACCTGCCTGACTTCTGACTCTACTACAAAGATACAGTAATCAAAATAGTATGGTATGGGCACAAAGACAGAAATATAGATCAATGGAACAAAATAGAAAACCCAGAGATAAATCCATGCATCTATGGATATCTTATCTTTGACAAAGGGGGCAAGAATATACAATGGAGAAAAGACAATCTCTTTAACAAGTGGTGCTGGGAAAACTGGTCAATCACTTGTAAAATAATGAAACTAGAACACTTTCTAACACCATACACAAAAACAAACTCAAAATGGTAAAGATCTAAATGTAAGACCAGACACTATCAAACTCCTAGAGGAAAACATAGGTAAAACTCTCTCTGACATAAATCACAGCAGGATCCTCTATGATCCACCTTCCAGAGTAATGGAAATAAAAACAAAAATAAACAAATGGGACCCAATTACGCTTAAAAGCTTTGCACAATGAAGGAAACTATAAGCAAGGTGAAAAGACAGCCTTCAAAATGGGAGGAAATAATAGCAAACGAAACAACTGACAAAGAATTAATCTCAAAAATATTCAAGCAGCTCCTGCAGCTCAATTTAAGACCCAATCAAAAAATGAGCCAAAGAACTAAACAGACATTTCTACAAAGAAGACATATAGATGGCTAACAAACACATGAAAAGGTGCTCAACATCACTCATTATCAGAGAAATGCAAATCAAAACCACAATGAGGTACCATTTCATGCCAGTCAGAATGGCTGCGATCCAAAAGTCTACAAGCAATAAATGCTGGAGAGGGTGTGGAGAAAAGGGAACTCTCTTACACTGTTGGTGGGAATGCAAACTAGTATGGCCACTATGGAGAACAGTGGGGAGATTCCTTAAAAAACTGGAATAAAACTGCCATATGACCCAGCAATCCCACTGCTGGGTATACACACTAACGAAACCAGAATTGAAAGAGACACGTGTAGCCCAATGTTCACTGCAGCACTGTTTACAGTAACCAGGACATGGAAGCAACCTAGATGTCCATCAACAGACGAATAGATAAGAAAGCTGTGGTACATATACACAATGGAATATTACTCAGCTATTAAAAGAATGCATTTGAATCAGTTCTAATGAGGTGGATGAAGCTGGAGCCGATTATACAGAGTGAAGTCAGAAAGAAAAACACCAATACAGTATATTAACACATATATATGAAATTTAGAAAGATGATAACGATGGCTGTATATAGAAGACAGCAAAAGAGACACAGATGTAAAGAACAGACTTTTGGACTCTGTGGGAGAAGGCGAGGGTGGGATGATTTGAGAGAATAGCATTGAAATGTATATTATCATATGTGAAATAGATCACTAGTCCAGGTTCGATGCATGAGTCAGGGTGTACAGGGCTGGTGCACTGGGATGACCCTGAGGGATGGAATGGGGAGGGAGGTGAGGGGGGGTTGTTCAGGATGAGGAACACATGTACACTCATGGCTCTTTCATGTCAATGTATGGCAAAAACCTCTACAATATTGTAAAATAATTAGCCTCCAATTAAAATAAATTAATTAATTAAAAATTCTAATCAGCAAAAATGTCTAGTTCCAACCAGTGTGCATTTATGTCCTGCTTTTATCTGTACTTTATCTTAGGAGCTTTAAGTGGTCAGAGTTTATTTTCCCTGCTTCCAACCTTAGGCTAAGACTTAGCCATCTTAACATTGCTATAGCAATGGGGTAAAGTTAAGTACATCATAGTCATCATAGTACAATAAAAACCATGGATTTTGAATTAGAAGTATCTGGTTTCAAATTATGCCTCTGTTACTAGCTAGACTGACTTGGGGAAGACATATAATCTCTCTTGGCAACAGTTTCTCACCCCAAATGTTTGGCAATATAATGATGACTCAAGAGGGGTTCCTTGACTTCAGACTTTATTCAGTCCTAAATCATGTTTGCAACCCCATGGACTGCAGCATGCCCAGTTTCCCCATCCTTCACTATCTCCTGGAGTTTGCTCTGATTCATTATCCCTTCACATTTGTATTCTAGTCTATTCTTGGAGTGATCTTTCTAAAGTATAAACCAGACCATGTTTCTTCCTTACTTAAACTCCTCTAAAACTGGCTACATCAGAATTAGTTGTTGGTGGTAGCTGTGGGGGGATGTTGTTGAACATACAGGTTTTCTGCTTCCTCTACCACCCAGATTTAGTAATTCAGTCTCCTAGCATGAAGCCAGTTATCTCTAATTTCATGTGGTTCCCTTGTGAACTGCAGGGTTTACATTCATTAGCTTAACCTTTCTTCCTTGATCCAACCCAGGCCTTTGCTCAGCATTATCTCACAACCCCCATGTCACAAGCTATCTGTAGCAGTACCAACTGCTGACAGCTTTCCTAACATGTTCTGTGTCTCCCCTTGCTCTCCTAATTCTTTTACTGGAATTATTTTTATATCTGGTTTTTCTTCTAGACAACCCCACTCATATTTTACAACACTCAGAAAACCCTATCTCTGTAAGGTTTTTCCTGTCCCAATTCTAGAAAAAATAAATATTCTTTTTAAGCCTCTCAATATACAATGCAGACTTGAAAATCAAGTCTGACTCTCTAACACAAACTGTCATCTTCTTACCTGTAAAGCCTCTAAATGGCTGGATATGATTTGTCTTTATTTGTTCTTGTATTATTAGCACCTGCATGTATTAACTGACCAACAAAGTTTTGATGGGGAAATGAAGCCCATCTTTTGAAATTATGAACTCTGGTACAGAGATGTGTAGCTTTGAGGAATGAGGGCACAGAACTACAAGCTGTAAATGATCTCTTTGCCTTTGATATGGTAAGAAACAAATCAGTGTCTCTCTTGGGTTTGTTAAACTTGGACCATTTCATCTGGGGCTTTGGAGGAACTATTTCTATTGAAAGCTGACTTCTATTTTTTAGGGTAGTCAGTGGTTTCAGACACTGGCCTGCAGCTGTGGCATTAAAACACATGCCGACATGTCAGTATGCCCAAGGAGCAAAGCTTTTTTGGGTGGGAAGATTACCAAAGCTTTTTATTTCAGTCCAACCCAGATATTCAGGGATGATATAAACAGGACGCTGTTTTATCTATCTGTGATCACCCGGGGAAGCGTGTTGTATTTTATGGGCAACCTGGTGGCAGGAGATATATTGTCCAGTGGTTTTTCTATCTGCTGTTGATTTATGATTGAAGGTCAGATATATTATGGCTCACCTGACAATGCTAACTACCTTTCACAAAATTATGGTCCTACTGAATGGATCAATGTCCCTGAGTACACACTTTCCATCAGAGCTTCGTAGGCAACAGTTACTGATGCAGGTTGGTTCTTGGCAATAGCATTAAACTTCAAGCTATAGACAGTGAGGACCCTTGGACCTTCTGATGTGTGGCTCAGCCCTTAAGATCTTTACAGGGAATACAAATAGTGATGCTAAATCAGACTGATCTTTCTTCTCTCCTTAAGCTTCTTTTCCTCTCTAGTGTCACATTCTGCTGGTGTAAAGAAGTTAAGGGTCTGTCAACAGATATTTATTCTTTGCTGAGTCAGGAACTCACTCTATAGCTGTGTGTTTTTCATCCCTTTTCCATCTAGCAGTGATTTGGGGCTCCAGTTAGGTGATGGATTCTGTTGAGAAATTCTTATATGAAGAGGAGTTTAAGGGTAGAAATCCTTACACATCTGCATTACATTCTAAAGTACTCAGTTGATGACTACCCAGAAAATGAGATATATAAGTGTGAAATGAAGTGAAGTTGCTCAGTTGTGTCTGACTCTTTGCAACCCCATGGACTATAGCCTACCAGGCTCCTCCTTCCAAGGGATTTTCCAGGCAATAGTACTGGAATGTGGTGCCATTTCCTTCTCCAGGGGATCTTCCCGACCCAGGGATCGAACCCAGGTCTCTCAGGTCATAGACAGATGCTTTACCATCTGAGCCACCGGGGAAGTCCTAAATATAAGTGTGTGGCTTAACAACTCATATTCCTATAGTTCTTGACATTCTATGAAGTGCTGCCTCTTGCAGTCTCAAAGTGGTACAGTAGAAGTTGAGAGAATGTATTCTAAAGCTAGAAAGGATTGGGTTTGATCTCTGCTGGTCGTTGTAAATGATTGGCCTTGAGTGTCTCTCTGTGCTCCTGGGATAATGGTGACAAAGCGTCACATGCAACATATAGTAAACATTCAATAAATATTAGTTATTTTTATAGTTTATTAGCATTTTAGCTAGTGACTTTATTAATGTCCACCTTCTCTAAATGTTCTTTAATAATAACATTATCAGTGCGTGCCTCAGCTTTAGCAGTATAATAAGGCAAGAGTACTCTAAAGGCCATCCCATCTACAGTTCTCCAAAAACACTAATATTGAAAGTAAAAGTCTTAGTAGCTCAGTCACTTTGCAGCTCCATGAACTGTAGCCTGCCAGGCTTCTCTGTCTATGAAATTCGCCATACAAGAATACGGGAGTAGGTTGTCATTTCCTTCTCCAGGGGATCTTTCCGACCCAAGGATTGAATCCAGGTCTCCTTTATTGAAGGTGGATTCTTTTCTGTATGAGCCACAAGGAGATTTTAGCAAAAATACTTATCATTCTATATTATAATTTTGGTATTTTAGTGTTTTTTTCTAGAAATGGTTTCTCTGAACATGTTATCTGAAAAACCATCACCTTGATAATTTCCAACTAAGAAGGCTATGTACTAAGATGATTAGGATAGAGTAGAGATTGAAGGCATGAGTTTAGGATGATACAGAACATGGAACAAAGCTATGCTTTAGCTCTTTTAATTACATAGTATATGAATTTGGATCAGTTATCCTTTCCTAGTAGCACTTATTTTTTATAAAATGAGAACAACAAATATGAGTAACAAAATTCACAGGAATTTTATGACAATGGATTAAAAACATAGTGGGCTTCCCTTGTGGCTCAGCTGGTAAAGAATCTGCCTATAATATAGGAGACCTGGGTTCAATCCCTGGGTTGGGATGATCCCCTGGATAATAGCATCTGGCTCATACTTAGCACTTCTGAATGCAAACTCCTTTCCCAATAGAAGACTTGGCCTGAAAATATCCAAAATGTAGTACCCAGAGAGACAGACAAAATAGGAACAAGAAACACTGTTAGCAACAAGTAGGGATCTAAGAGAAGTAGTCACTGCTAATTTCTAGTCTAATTTCAAAGAACTTCTATTCACCAAAGGGTGTTATGGAGAAATACCATTTGAAAGATGTCTAGAAAACTGCAGGCATAATACCATTTATGACCTCTTTGAAATATTTTTCATTCATAGCCTCCCTAATAGTGACACCCAGGGGGAAAGTGAGGCAGCACAACTGAGTACTGCAGTCCTCTGAGCTCCATGGTCTTTGTTAACTGAAAAAAAAGGTAAAAACTGAATTGTGGTAATTGACAGAAGTATTTCTAAAGCATATGTGTCCGGGTGGGGGGGGTGGGGGGCGGGCAGAAAAGTGTCCTAGTTGAGGCTCTTTGGCTTAATCAAGCAGCAATGTTGAGATTGAGTAGTCCATATTCTGGGGGCTTCCCCAGTAACTCACAAGTAAAGAATCCACCTGCAATGCAGGACATGAAGGGTATGTGGGTTCAGTCCTTGGGTGGGGAAGGTCCTCTAGAGGAGGGCATGGCAACCCACTCTAGCATTCTTGTTGGGAAGATCTCATGGACAGAGGAGCCCAGAGGGTTACAGCCCACAGGGTCACAAAGAGTCAGACATGAGTGAAGAGACTGAACCAAGCACAAGTTCATATTTTTAATTTACCAAGACTAATGACTGAGTCCCTTGAGTATATAGACAATCTCTGGCTTAGCAGAGTATAACACTAGGCTCAAAGTCTTAAAAATTGCTCTTGGATTAATAGATGGGTGAATGAATAAAGTTTTGAGATATTTAATAAAAGTTGCTTTCATTGTGTGCCTTGCATAAGATAGGAGCCCAAGAAATGGTTGGTTAGTTAATTAATTAATTGGGATACAGTTAGGGAGTAGGCGACTCATGGGCCCCAGTGACTCAGGCATAATTCTAATTTTTCTTCAATGTTTCATAGCATTTCAAATACCTTTCACTTCTAATGAATGATTTTGAGATTCTTCCAAATACTCACTAGCCAAGAACAGTCAGCATATTTTCTACAACTTGGCTAAAATTATAATGTGTGGAGAGAAGAGGAGTCTAATTTTTTAAATGGAGTGTGAGAGGTTCACTGTGGGGAATCACATTGCCTCAAGAGTTCTTCACTCTTTGTGATTGGTGTTAAAAAAAATTGATTTTGAAAATAAAGACATATTTTGGTCCCTTCTAGCCACTAGCCACAGCAATATGCCTAATTCTCTCTTACTCACAGGCCCCTAAGGAAAATTTCCTTATAACAGTAGACAGCAATATGTTGACTCATTAATCTTCCCCTTTTTAGCTTTTAGTTGTTCCGAAGATTGGAGCTTTGTGGTGTAGGCCAACTTTAAGACATGGTATTCTTTCAGCTATTAGAAATAATGATGAGCCTTTTGAGTAAATTTCATGTATCTGTGGGAATATGGATTATTACATCCCCAAAGTATCATCTGTCTCATCAATGTTTTGAAAATGATTAAAGAAACACAACATAGGACTACAATATGGGACATTCCCTAAGAACTGACTGCCAAAAAGTAGATTTTCTTTTATTCCAATCACTTGTAATCACAAAGCTATCTGGGTCTAGTTGTTTTCCATACAATAGATAGGCATAGTCTTCTAAGAGATTAATCCATTACTAAAGTCAGTCAAAACTTTGGGTTGTTTTCTGTTATTGGATTTTGATATATATTGTTGATTCAATTAGGTTTTTCCACCCTTATTCAGAAAATATTAGCCAACTTTTTAATACTAAAAAGTTATTTATGCTACATCATATGAAAGTGAAAGGGTTAGTCTCTCAGTCGTGTCTGTAGCTGGCCAGGCTCTCCTGTTCATGGAATTCTCCAGGCAAGAATACTGGAGTGGGTAGCCATTCCCTTCTCCAAGGATCAAATCAGGAATCAAACCCAGATCTCCTGCACTGCAGGCAGAGTCTTTACCATCTGAGCCAGCAGGGAAGCCCTATGCTACATCATAAATGCCTTAATATATTTTAAGAGGTAGCAAAAACACAAAAGTGCTATGCTTGTTTTGTCACTATAGAGTCCATAGCTGCACTATCCAAATTGGCTATTTAATTTTAAATTTTAATTTAGTTAAAACTGTTAAAGAGAAAAAACCACAGACTCCAAATAGTGTCACTTGGGCTAAAGCCCATGATATCAAACCTAGATATAATACTTAACCTAATTGCAGTTTTGAGCTTGTTGCTACCCAATTCATGAATAGTCTAATAAAGCCAGTTAGATCTTCACATTTTCTCAGCTGAATATTTTTTTAACAAAATTAAAAATTCAGTTTCTCAATCACAATAGTCATGCTGTAAGTACTCTATAATGGCACATGGCTAGTTTAATGGAGAAGGAAATGGCAACCCACTCCAGTGTTCTTGCCTGGAGAATCCCAGGGATGGGGGAGCCTGATGGGCTGCCGTCTTTGGGGTCACACAGAGTCGGACATGACTGAAGCGACTTAGCAGCAGCAGCAGCAGTAGCAGCAGTTTAATGGACAGCATATATATGCGGCATTCAATCAATGCTGAACTTTCTACTGGACAGTACTGGTCTAGAGTGACCAACAAAGATGTCTCAATTACAAGAGACTTAATTGATGTCTGCAGGGTAGGCCATTTGGTGTTATACTCATCTCCATCAGCTCAGCAAGTTCGAAGGAAATGTGTTTATCCTGGATGACATATGAAGTCCTCCATAGTCAATTACTTCAAGTTTCAGGATTCTGAAATTCCATGTCACTCTCTTTTTGACTCCTGCTTCTACTCCCATTTCCCCAGTTAACTCTTCATTTCTTAAATGTTCTTTAAGAATGGCGGCATGCTGTCTGGTTGGGGGTAAGGAGAGAAAGGAAAAAGGATTAGAGGGTGCACTGATGTATAAGCAATAAAACCCTGGTGTTCTGGGTTTAGAAGTTCTCACATTGTAAGAGGTTCTAAAGTTTCACTTTAGCAAAAGAAGGAGCCTTTAAAATGTTGATTTCTGCTTTTTCTGGCAAACCTTAACTTCCTGGTTCAAAGAAAAGACATGTATAAATGAGGCCCACAAGACTTCCTTGACATCAAATCGCTCTTACAGCACAACATTTTGATGAGTTAAGTGTAAATGAACCAGAAACATATGGATTAAATTTCCCCCATGATAGTAAGAGGTTAGAAAAATTGAGGGTGAAACATGCCTGGGAAAATGCTGGGCTCTCAGTGCTTAAAACTCAGAGCATACAGTTTTGCTCCCAGCAAAATGTAAAGTGGAATCAGTCACCTCAGTTCTGTGTCTTATTCAAAGCTTCCGGGGGAAACTGGAAATGACATTTGGGATTCTCATTTAGCTGACAGATCTATAATCTAGGTTGAGAGAGTTCCCTGTGTACTTGGCACAATGGTGAGAAAAGGGGAGGGTGAGTGGAACGGGGAGGGTGTTCCTTTCCCTGTACCAGCGAGTAGAGTCAGCTTTGATAAGATGGGGTTGCCTGGCCCATCAAGATCTCTTAGAAAAAGTGGCATTTTCTGAAAGACAAGCCCTTTTGTATCTGAAAACACCAACAGTCTAGCCTGCCTTTTGGGAGCCACTGAAAGATTTGAAGTGGATCAGATTTGAATCAGGTCATCAGGCAGCACTGAGGAGGGTGGATACAAAGGAGGAAAGATGTGAGTGAAGGAAAATAAGTCAGGGAGTGTAGGCAGGAGGTGGGAGGCCCAGAATTCAGGGGCAAATGTAAATATTTAGGGAAAATGTTAGAGCTTTATGATCCATTTGATACAGAAGATAAAGTGAGGCAGTGAGGTAAGAATTAAGTCATTTGTTCAAAGTCATAACTTTTTTCACTCCAATGTCTTTTTCACCCCAATGTTTCTGACTTACATAAATCAGGTAACCTGGATATCATTCATTTATTTAATCACTGATAAGTATTTACTGAGTATATATTGTGAGTAAGACATTGTATTAGGTATTTCAAACAATGATGCTGAGCTTGGGGAGAGTTACTGCTGTAGCAGGGAAAATAGGTCACTAGTATCTTATGACATTGTTCTCCAAAATCCTTCCTGAAGACAGACTAGATAATCAGAGAAACCTAAATCACTCCTAATCCAACTAGACTCTTTCAAAACCTTTGTTGTCATACTTTGGCTTGAAGGTTTTGAAATAAGCTTGAGTTGAGGAAGAGCTATCTCTTTTCTCTAAATCAGTTTGTCTGTGAGGAGCCATTGGCCAGTGTCACTTGGCAGGCAGCAATTTGCTGCATTAAAGGAAATTGCCGCTATTAATACTTGTAGGCTGTTATAAAACACTACCTCCATGCAGAATCTAAGATCAAAATACATGTGGTCAGGCCATTGCCCCAAAGAAGCAACTGATTCTTTCAAAAGGGCTATATGTCACCTTGTTTTGTGAATAGAAGTAATAGCCTTTCTGTTCATGGCTGGCCTTGGCCAAGAAAGAAAAATCCCTGTTATTCTTTTAATTCAAGATCATACGGTTTGATGAGTTCTCACATGATGAATTCTTGTTTAACATAAGGGCTGGAGGGATGAAAGGGAGAAATGGTAGGATCACCTCCCAGAAATTATTACACTGTCCCATGTTCTCAGTCAGTGAAAAACACATAAAGCTGAGATTTAACTGAAGTCTATCTACCTCCCCAATCGATATTCTCTTCACACTACCATGAGTTGAAGGTAAGTCAACCTAATTAATCAAGTTAATCATCTCTCTCTTCCAAATTTCCTCTACCAATAGGTGCCAAAGAGAGAGAGGATGGGGGAAAAGTTAGTCCATGAGTCAAGGAATAAAGAATAGATCTTTATTCTCTACTATAGAATTTCTAACACAGATTAAGCTTAAATGTAAAAGACATGATGGCCTCCTCTACTGGCTGAGAAACTCATGATGATTTGGGAATGCATATATACATCATCTGGTAGCTCATGAGGTGAAGAATCTGCCTGCAATGCAGGAGACCTCGGTGGATTCCCGGGTCAGGGAAGATCCCCAGGAGAAAGAAATGTCAATCCACTCCAGTATTTTCACCTGGAAAATCCCATGCACAGAGGAGCCAGGTGGGCTACAGTCCATGGGGTCACAAAGAGTCATGACTGAGCAACTAAGCATGAAGCACGTTCATCTTCAACTGGAACTTACCATGTTTGCTATGTTTTGTGAAAGATTACAACTTTTGTGTTATTGTCATAATGAGTCTGAGTCTAGGTTTTTCCAGTTCCCTGCTGTGTCAGTCAGTTCAGTTCAGTCGCTCAGTCATGTCTGACTCTGCGACCCCATGGACTGCGGCACACCAGGCTTCCCTGTCCATCACCAACGCCCAGAGCTTGCTCAAACTCATGTCCATTGAGTCAGTGATACCATCCAACCATCTCATTCTCTGCCATCCCCTTCTCCTCCTGCCTTCAATCTTTCCCAGCATCAGGGTCTTTTCAAATGAGTCAGTACTTTGCATCAGGTGGTCAAAGTATTGGAGCTTCAGCTTCAGCATCAGTCCTTCCAATGAATATTCAGGACTGATTTCCTTTAGGATTCCTTGCTGTGTAAACTTGGTCAAGTCACAATTTTTCTGCATCTCAATCTCTTCATCTAGATAATGGGAAAAGTAAGATCACTATTTCCTAAGATCGTTTGAAAATTAAATGATTTATTATATTTAAGGTCTTAGAACAGTGCCTGACATATTGTTAATACTTAATAAATGTCACCTATTATCTTCTTTGTCTCCTATATGAACTTCACACTAACTCGCCTAATATTTTGACTACCATTTATTGGGAATTTATTATGTATCAGGCATGTGCTTCATATATATTATCTACATTGTCTTATAAAAACCTTAAGAGCTATGTACTATTCATTCATTTAATTCATATTTATTCAGGGCTTTCTTCGTGCATGTCAATGTTTGAGACACTGAGAATATATTAGTGAATAAAACAAAGCATCTTTCAATTGAAATGAAGAAATAAAAGTAGTATATTCTGTGGACAGTACAATGTAAATAAAATAAAATCTGAAACTGCTCCATGAGGAGACCACTGTAAGAATGTCAACCTATGGGGAAGGCAGAGCTGAGAATTTTAGAGAAAAATTGTAGTCTCAACAACATATGAACCTCTAGTTCAAACTATGCCTAGAGCTGCCATATTTCTGAAGTTGTAAAATTCACAAGGCAATACATTCTTTATTTGTAACTAGTTTGATTTTCATCATCGGTGTTTTTACTGATGTCTTTGTTGTGCTTCGTAACTGAAAGCGTCTTAAACAATAGACAAAGCAAAGGTCAAAGCCAGGCTTCCTCCTTGCCTAGAGTCATTACCTTCATCTCTCTATCATCTCTTCTTTATTTGTGCTTCTTTTACTCTTCTTTATCTCCTCCCTACTTTCCAGCTCTTTTACTCTTCAAAATTCATATGGCTCCTATCAACACCACTGGTAGAAACATTAACAGACATAATAATGCGCTCCCGAAATATTTATTTCATAGAAAAATATGTTAGAGCTGGAAGGGACTTTGAGAGATAATGGGTTCCAGCCCCTTCCTTCAGGCAGATAAGCTATTATTATTCTCAAGAGGCAAATGAAGTCCAGAAATACTAAATGACTTGTTCAAGCTAGTTAATGTCAGACTGGGGAATAAACACCAAATCAAAGGGTCAGAGAATCACAGCACTGAGAAGCTATGAGGATTTCAGAGACCTCCTGGTTCTAACCCACTCATTTGATATCTGGGGAAATAGCATTGCTGATGGTTAATTACATGTTCAAGGCCATATTGCTAGTCTATGGCAGACCTAGGATGAACACAAACTTTCTGAATCCCTTTTTAGTGCTATTTCCACCAGGCTAAACTGCTTCTGCCTTTCTAATGCACTTTCTTAAAGTGTTGGGCAATTATTGAAATTAGTGTGCCAAAGCTTGAAGTTCAATTCTCTGTCAAAAGGGCTTTAAATCCTCTATATTGCCTTGATCTCTGTGGGAACTGTATCTATACATAACATAGGATTCAGAAATAAATTTAACTATAAATCCATAAGTAATTTTTGTTGAAATCAGTTGCTTTATTCCTAAAGTATTCCTAATTAGTTTTTAATAAATGTTTCCTTCCTCTCAAAGTTAATTCTCTAGCATTTGTGGTGGGAAGGGGATTGGGCACTAAAAGCTTGTTTCTTCACCCCTGCACTTACTTGGAACAGTCTGCATTTTTATTATAAGAATCCTGTTTTTACCAACAACTACTAGGATGGGGTTGCTCTGGACACTGAAGCTAAAAGAAACTGAGGCGGGGTATCAATATCTATAATGAGAGCAGATTTCCCATGTCATTCACTCATATAAGTACTTGTTCAGCCCCTGTGGAATAAGGATGGTGCCACCAACTTGCTGAAAGTTCTTTTTTTAATGTTTATGTTTCTCTTGAGTTCAAACTTCATGGCTCTTTTCTCCACTCTCTTTTCATCTGAGACGAACACAGCCATAGGTCAAAGCTTTTACGCAGTCTTCCTTCTAAGTCCTGGATTCTCATAGTAAGACTTCTCTCATCACTACCCTTCCTAAGTACTTTTCACACTTCACAATGTTCCCTAAGGAAACAAAGTTCAATGTCTATAACCAGGATTTTTATGTTACATTCCCATGCCAAGAAAACTCCAAACTCTCAGTTGGATGAAATGAGATTTTTGGATATACTTTCCCCACCCCTATTCAGGCTGCCTGCGCAGCGCGGTTCAGTTAGAGATTTCCCTCTGCGTTGTCATTGTACTTATTTACTACCCGGGCTAAATGGGAAACTTAATGTTGCTATGGCAGAAAGAAAAGAGTTCTAGAAGTTTTAGGATTAGCAAATAAATTCTCTTAGCTCGAAAATGATGCATACAAAACTTATGTTCAAATCCATTAGTCAAAGAAAGTCACATGGTTACATCTAATTACAACTGCAGCAAAAGAGAAAGTCACAATATGCATGCATGTTCCTAAAGACCACCATTCAACATTTAACTAAGCTATTTCTCAAAGAAAGTGGATTGACAGAGGGAGGAGGAGGAGGATGAGAAGGAAAGGCATGAGGGCTAGTGAATTTTGGGAATTTACTTTGGTGTTTAAATTTTGGTGTTTTCTCTACTGTCTAGACCCTTCAGTGGTAGCCACATAACATAGAAAGAGGCATAGACAAATATCTATTCTGCTACTAGAATGTAGACATATTTTGTTCCCTGGGAGATGGAGAGAGTGAGTTTCAAACATCTTTAAGTAACCAATAAGACTCTTTATTTCTCTGCTCAATGATACATTTTACTCAAATAAAAGTCTGTGTATTATTTTTATCATTATTCTATACTTTCAATGACCATTTTACTTAATATATATAGTTAATTTTTTATTCATCAACTGAATGATTACATTAAAATTAGTCCAAAACTACTACAAATGAAGTTATTCTTTCTAATCGAATGTTTATTGCATAAAGCTACAATCAATACAGCACTTTAGACCTTCCTAGATTAAAAATAATCTATCAGACATTTTAAGATATTATTTTGAATTACAAGAAAACACCAAACTTTATGGATTACACCCAATACTTTTCTATCTCCAATAAAGGTAACACTCTAAAAGAAGCTTCTCTGGAAATTTGTTGGCCCTAATATAGATTTTTTTCATCTTTCAAGATCTGTTAAAAATTAAAAATAGCTGTGCAAATAATAGAGACAAATGTTTTCATGCCAGTGATACATTTTCTGTAGGTGGTACTTGGTTTTCCATCTATGAGTTACTGTTGGTGTCCACTTATTCTGGAGAAATTATTGCTTTTATTTTACCTGATAGCTTTAAAATAGAAAATCTCTTCCTCAGGTCAATTCTTAGTTTTAAAAACTAAAATCCATTTGATATGGAGTCATGGACTGGAAGCAACCTTGTCACTTATCTCTTTCAAATTCTCAGTCATGCAGAAACAACCTCTCCAGTATGAAAAAGAAATAGACACCCAGCCACTTTTAAACCCTTCTAGTAATCTAGATCTTACTAGCTAGTCCATTTTTTTGGTCGGGTTTGGCAGTGGCAGGGGCAAATTGAGGTGGGTCATAATGTTGAAATGGGTTGAAAGGTCACAATAATTACATTTAAATAGAACCCATCTTCATGTGTCTCCATGCATTGATCTTATTTCTCCTCTTCTTACACATATAAAAAAGCCTGAGGCTCCATTTTTATACTTAGTCTTTATATATTTGTAGTTAGCTACACTGGCTCCTAAGCCTTTTATTTTCTTAAGCTTATCACGTCAACAGCCTTCAGATGTTCTTTATATGAGATGGATCACAGTTTTTATTGTTCTTCTCTGGGTACAGTCATTTGTCACTGTCACTCCTTAGGGCATAGTGCTGTGTGTGGGAATCTTCTCTTACTGGAATTTCACAAGATGCTTCATGATGAGTTACTGCCCATCATGTTTGGAGTAAATGTGCCTGAGACAAACTGAGTGTAAATGTGCCTTAGAAAAATTTTTGTGGTCAAATAAGAAATAGACTCATTTGTTTCAAAATATGGCATGAATGCAGATACATTTTGTAAGTATATAAATGGACTATAGATAATAGGAATATCAATCAAATGTCTGATCCTCATGAAGATAGGGCTATATTTAAGACAGAATAATAACTGAAGTAATCAGATGACACATTTAGTAGCTCAAGGGCCCCTTCAGTGGTTCTTTTCCCTTTAAAAGCAGGCATCGATTAACTCTTATGATGGGGCTCCCTGAGTCAATATGACTCCGTTCTTTTCCTGAGTCTGTTTTCCATGATATATTCCCTTTTTCTTTTCTCCCAGAGTCAACTGAACAACCATCTCCTCACATCTATAACTCAGCCTTCCAAAGGAATCTATTTGGTCCATGAAGTCATCATTATCAGATAGAGCTGTTGCACCAGTTGTATACATGGTGAATCTATCAGTTTTCTTTCTTTGGGTTAGATGGCCACACCTGGACCATCATGATCAGTCATGACCAAGTCATGATCAGTCATGATCAAGGGTAAGTCAGGCCACATGATAAAAAGCATGGCTCCCTTTTAATAAGGAAACGCTTATGGTTGCCATCTTCTCTGGAGTGCCAGTCATTGTGACACAAGAGTCTAACGGATTCCTCTTTGGGATCAAAGGGAAAGGAGTAGAGTAGATAATCCAGCTATGCATCTGAATAAATTTGTTAACTTTATGAGGAAGTAAGACAATTATTTAGGGTCTTTTCTGAGGACAACCCCTTAGTTCTTGTAATTTGGGAACGACTGTGAATAAGGGGTTGCTGGCTAGAAAAGCGCCAGAGAAGGGACAGAAGTGGCGCTGCTGCTTGGTGTATGCAAAGCTTCATGAAGGCAGGGGCAATGAGGCACATTACTCTAAAACTAAGTCCAATATTTAAGCACACAGTAGATCTCCATAAACAGAGATGGTTTTTTTTTTAAAAAAGACTCTTAAATGAACAACTGAAAGAGACCTCAGGATCACTTTAAATAGAGGTTTCTGAAAACAGGAAAACGGGTTTCTTTTCCACAGAAACTATAGACACTGGCCAATGAGGAAGCAGGAGATAAGACTCTGACTTCCGATAACCTAATTAACATAGGATTATCTTGATTTCTATTTTTTTCCAAAGAAAAGTCAGATCATTCAGTTACCTCTGGGCTTATTCGTGTGGATATTATTTAATCTTAAAGATTAAGTTTGGGCTTCCCAGGTGGCACTAGTGGGAAAGAATCTGCCTGCCAATGCAAGAGATGCAAGAGAACAGGTTTGATCCATGGGGTGGGAAGATCCCCTGGAGAAGGAAATGTCCACCTGGCATGCATATTGTAAAATAAGTACCACTTTCAAATGCCTTTTTAGGCTCTTTGTATGCTTCAGTAATTTATTTTCTTCTATCTTCACGTGGCTTGTGTCTATATCAGTGATGGCAAATACCGACCCAAGTACTATCAGTCTATACTATACCCATGCAGACATCATTAATCAATTATAGCACTTGCCTGTAGGGTGAAGTTAACACTGCAGGTGTAGCTTCTTTGATGATAACCTCAGGCTTAGCTCCTACCTGATTCTGTAGACTCATCCTAATGTCAGCATTTGCCAACATGGCCACCCAATATTTGCCAGGTTTCTATGGCTTCAGATAACTTTATTTACAGCTTTTCCTGGGTATGGAGCAAATTAACGTTTGCATGAAGTCATTAGTCTTGGTCGGTTTCCAGTTCTGTTATTTTACTTTCCAACCTGTTATTCCTCATCTATCCGGGGTGGATATCTTTTTTTTTTTTTTTCTTTCAAGACTAACTTACAGCATTCCTGAGGTCAATTAAAATTCATGACCAAACCTCTGGTACTCAGACTTATTCCCCAGATTGTATAATTTTTTTGTAGAGCAGAAATCTAATGCTGTATAGTTGAAGCTCTCATTTAGCCCAAGCACTAAAGAAGTGTTTCTGATCAGAAATGAATCAAGTGAAAAAAGATAAATTGACCAACCAGAAAATGCATTCAAAGGATAATCAAGAGATCTACCTGTGTAAGAAATACCTAATCAGACAGAATTTCAGTCATTTCTGACCAGGTTCTCCTTGAGTATACACACAAACACTCAATATTTATCTGTCTGCATGTTTCATTGAAATTTGCAAACCAACACATCCAATGTAGGGTTCTGCATCCTCCCTCTAATCATTTAATTTTATCCTTTATTTTCTGTCATACACTGATTCAACAAATATTTCTTGAGCATCCACAAGTATTAGGAACTATACAAAATGCTCTTAATATGTCAAGGGATAAATGGATCTAGTTCTTGCTGTCATGAAGTTTATGGTGTAATAGAATGAACAGAAATAGAATAAGCAATTACACAAGTGATTGGTCACTAAATATAGAAGATGAGAGCCATGCATACTTCTGTCTTGTTCTCACTAAATCCCTCAAGATTTCCTTGTCTAAATCTCTTTTGAATCCTAATCTTTCTATGCATTCCTACTTCCACTGCCAAAGTTCACTCTTATCATCTCTCTTCTGTACCAAAATAATCACCTTATTTTATTCTCCCTCAAATGCAGTTCTCATATATCCATCACCAAAATGTTCTAAAATGCAAAATCAGCTTCAAAACCTCTGAATATTCCTAAAGTATAATTCCCAAGGTCCTTCACCTAGTCTACAAAACCCTCCAAGATTGTCTATTATGCTCACTTCTACACCTATCACTCTTTACCTACACTCACTTCTGTTCCGCTCACTCTATACCTGTCTTTCTTGTGCTCACAACAATGAACGTTTTCCATATTTGGAAAATATGGGAAATATTTTTACATTTATTTCTAAAGATACTTCCATATTTCCACACATTTTACATGCCACTATGATTTTGCTCATGGTATGCCCTCTACCTAGAATGATTTCTCTCTCTGCTTGGCTTTCCCAACTTTGAACTATCCTCAAATACTAAAGATTCAGGTCTGAAATCTCCAACTCTCCAAGGATGAATCAGGACTTTCCAAACACCTGGATATGTCTCAAACATTGTACTCACTTCTTTGTACTATAACTGTCTTCTTATAAGCTTTACACCATGGCATGTTAGGATTCTTCAGGGAAAGGATTCTATTTTCTATCTCTGGGAACTCAGAGCCTATTTTAGAGTTTGACACATAGCAAGCACCCTAGAAATATGTTTAGTGTATGGATGAATGAATGGCCTACAAACAAGACATCCACATTTCGGGAATAAAGTTTTTGTTGGTCAAAATCCTACCCATTTATTTTTCACAATATCTGCCTGTCTGTCCCAGAGAAGGCAATAGCAACCCACTCTAGTACTCTTGCCTGGAAAATCCCATGGATGAAGGGGCCTGGTAGGTTGAAGTCCATGGGGTCCCTGAATTAGACACGATTGAATGACTTCACTTTCACTTTTCAATTCATGCATTGGAGAGGGAAATGGCAACCCACTCCAGTGTTCTTGCCTGGAGAATCCCAGGGACGAGGGAGCCTGGTGGGCTGCCGTCTCTGGGATCGTACAGAGTCAGACACAACTGACATGACTTAGCAGCAGCAGCAGCCTGTCTGTCCTGCAAAGCCATTTGACTTACTCACATACATAATAAATCAAGACTTGATGGCTAGATTGCATCTAATCCAATTAATAGTAGATATGCAGGCAGGGCAGCTTTTTGGTTAATGCAAACACTTTGCCTGGCTAAACAATTCCGGTTGATGTTTCTTTCTTTCTTCTTTCTTTTTTTTAAGAATGCACTTTAACAGCTGTTTTAAGTCACCATTCAAAGCTCCAGGCTATCCCACATGTTACGGTGATTGACTTGATCCATCCTCACACACTGCTTTAGGTCAAAACTCCATTGTGGTATGAATCCCTTCACCAACTCATACAAGCTGCCCTCCACTCCTGAGTTGGTCTGTGGATATATTTTTTCATTCAAGCATGTACTATTTTGTATACGTTTATACATGTCTTATGGGAAAACAAAGTAAGGAGGTCAGAGATAGCTGTTATAGTCTGCTTTATTCCAGGTTTTTAACGTGTACTATTTCCAGTTTTGAAACTGCTCAATCATGTCTGACTCTTTGCAACCCCATGGATAATCTATGGAATTCTCCAGGCCAGAACTCTGGAGTGGGTAGTCTTTCCCTTCTCCAAGGGATCTTGCTGACCTAGGAATAGAACCGGGGTCTCCTGCATTGTAGGCAGATTCTTCACCAACTGACCTATCAGGGAAGCCAATTTCACCAACAACACAAGAAAGTAAGTTCACATAAATAATTTTAAGCATAATGAAACTGAGATTTGGTCATATGAGATAGTTTTCTTAGGAATCTACAGCTGGTGGTGGTGATGCTAGTGAGAGGGTAACAGGCAGGAAGGCCAGGGGTCTCCAAATGGAGGAAATAGCCTGCAAGTGTCAGACATTTTTATCTCTCTTAAGTGGCAGGAGGAAACAAACAAGTGATATCTTTTCCTTCTCTATACAAATTTAAAAAGAGTTTTCTCTTAAAATGCTGTGTTGCCATAATGTACCTGGTTTCACCTGAATTTAACTATTCTCAAACCTTGAGTTAACCAATGCATTTTTCTTTTGGAAATGTTTGTCTTAAACCATGTTAATGTACTATGCATTTACCCCAAATTCTGTCTTCAAGTCGGTTCCGCCCAATGGCTCAGAACCTACTTGACAAACCAGTATGTTATATTCAGATATAATTTGTTTCCCTAGTCTATGTAAACAAAACTATTTTTATGGTAATCTGTCCTTCTACAAGATTCAAGTTAATCATTTTATGGCCCAGGATGAATCGTCTAGTGCCAAGATTATCCCAAAATGCATCTTATGGGTGAGGGGCCTGGTGCCATTCTGAGTTTTAAGACATTCCTTTCTTTCATTAACAGACCGTTAGTGGCTATGTATCATCCAGCTGAAGACTAGTGGGGGGTACTCTTTCTGCCCCCTCTGACGCCTATGTCAGAAGCTTTCTCTACCTCCTTTATACGTTAATAAAACTTTACTACACAAAAACTCTGAGCGATCAAGCCTCGTCTCTGGCTCTGGATTGAATTCTTCTCCTCTGGAGGCCAAGAATCCTGGCGTCTTTTCATTCAGCAACACCCTTCACTAGGACTTGGAGCACAAAGACATCTGACTGCAAAGTTCCCCATCTTTGCAAGTTTCATTGTTTGTATGTAGTTTACTTTCCTCTTTATAATGCACAGATATGCAGTAGCAGTATGGGGACCAAGTAATGAGGCTGAGCTACTATGAGCCAGATTATTGGATTATAAAGGGAAATTTTATAGTTGTGGAAGGAGGGGAGGGAAGAGGTCATGAAGATTAATGTGAGAAATGAAAGAGACTAACATCAAGGGAACAAACATTAAGTGCAGGAGATGATGTATATTTAGTATTTATTTTATATATTGACTCTTTGTGAAATTCAGATGTGTTGTTATCTCCATTTTGTAGATAAGGAAATGAACAAAAAGCATTAATTATCTTGCCTGAAAGCAAACAGATAATAAGAAACTTGGATTTGTACCCAAGTTACTATGAGCCCAAATTCTGTTTTTCATCACTCCAGACTCCCAGTAAACACACTATACAAATAGCCATGAACATTGTGGTTGATAAAATGTCCACAAAAAACCATGGTTGTTTTCGCTCATCTCTGCTCCTGAGAGCCACTGTATGGCCCACCTACTCGCCTTCAGGTCTCTCCACCTAATTATGCCTTTTGATGACTGAGCTTAAAAGATGCTTGTTCCTTAGAAGAAAAGCCATGACAAACCTAGAAAGCATATTAAAAAGCAGAAACATCACTTTGCTGACAAAGGTCCGTATAGTCAAAGCTATGGTTTTCCTAGTAGTCATGCATAGAAGAGAGAGTTGAACCATAAAGAAGTCTGAGCACCACAGAATTGATGCTTTCAAACTGTGGTGCTGGAGAAGACTCTTGTTCCCTGGACAGCAAGGATATCAAACCAGTCAACCCCAAAGGAAATCAACCTTGAATATTCATTGGAAGGATTGTTGCTGAAGCTCCAACATTTTGGCCACCTGATACAAAGAGCTGACTCATTAGAAAAGCCTCTGATACTGGGAAAGATTGAGAGCAGGAGGAGAAAGGGGCAACAGAAGATGAGATGGTTGGATGGCATCACTGACTCAAAGGACATGAGTTTGAGCAAATTCCAGGAGATAGTAAAAGACAGTGAAGCCTGGCATGCTGCAGTCCATGGAGTTGCAAAGAGTCAGACATGACTGAGCAACTGAACAACAACAAATGATTGAGCTCCTAGGCCAATAGGTCACCATTTGGAAGACAAAGTTAAAAAGCTGGCTACAGATGTTAATAGAATGTCCGTTCACATTTAACTCTGCAATATAAATATATGTCTCTTTTAATTTATACATTTTTCCCCCAAGTAGACATCAAAATAACTGAAGTGATTGGAAACCAATCTATTTTCTGAAAGAGAACAGCAGTTGCCATTTCTCTTTTTTCTTTCTTTTGTTCAGTTTTAGTTAGCACTGTGCTCAGAATTTCTCATAGATTATCTAATTAAATCATAAAAGGAACATGTGTTCTGTAACATTTATTTACCCACTTTACAAGAGAGAGAACTGAGCCTTAGTAAGATTAATATGCATAGATACATAGCTGATAATTCAGAGGCTTTGTCAAAGGAGAAATTATGTAAGACTAGCCCCATTAAGTACAAGAAAAACACAGACATTAATCCATCAACTACTTGTTAAATCCATAACAAGTCTTTTATGGGATAAAGACAATCCATGTCTTTTATCAGGATAATATCTCACATATGAAAGAGATCAAAGGCATAGATTAAGGAAAACCTACAGTAATTGATGGAAAATATCATTTGATGCAGCAGAATAAATAGATTGTTATAACCCAATTTTAACAAAACATTTCAGTCAATAAGTTCATTATAGCTATTAAGACTTCCCAAGTTGGTGAGGCAAGGATATCTATCCCAGAGAAAATCAAATGAGATTTAATGTTAAAGCATTTTGTAAAATGTTGAGCCCAAATACAAATTTAGAAAATTATTATTTGATTTATATGTGAGCTATAGTTGACTTGAGATGTTGAACTTTCCTTTTTTGAAATATTATACTCATAAAAAGTTACTAAACATTTGGGAAAGAATACAAATTGTAGTTGATATAAAGTAGTATATTAAGTAATTGATTCCAGTAGGAATTTATGAAGAGTTTGGCAGGGAGCAGAGAGCAAAATTACCTAATGAACTGATTTTATTTTATATGCCAAGAAAATAATTGAATATATACATTTATTTACATATATTTTAATTTCTCTATTATATATAAATCTGTCATCTATTGATACTTTCATGTTACTATGATAGTTGTCTAACTGTTAATAACAGAGAGAAGTTTCATATTTGTATTTAATACTTTTGTTATTGTTGGCAAAATTTGTCAGCAGAATTTTATAAATTATGACCTTAAATGCAATTACCTTTTGAGTAGTAACAGGTTTATCATCCTTTTTCAGTCCAAGTAATATGATACCCAATCCAGGTATGGAAGATGTAGAAACAAGAAGGGTTCTAAAGAGAGTCAAAGCTAGACTGAGAGAAATGTCAGATACTATGGTCCTGAATCAGAGACTTTCTTTAGCGTCATATGTGCAATTGCTGAGACTTTCTTTTCTTCACCCTTCCCCCAGGTTTATTGAGATATATTGACATGTAACACTAAGTACAGAGAAACAGATCAGGGTGGCAGAGTAGGAGGACACAAAAACTACTTCCTCCCATGAATATATCTAAAAGATATATAAACATGGAAAAATTCCACTGGAAACTAACTAGAGACTGGCAGGATGACTCCTATACAACCAAGGCTGTAAGAAAGATCCATGGAAAATCTGGTAGGAAGGGAAGAGAAATGATCATGTCAGGACCTGTACCACTGGGAGGTGGACTCAGAAGGGGAGGGGGTTTACAAAGGTAGAGACCCTCTCTGGGGAGTAAGCAATTTGAGTGGCGCGTTGGGTCCCAGCCCTGGGATCTGATTTCCTCTTGGTTGGATGGAGGGCCACTGGGATTAACATAAGGGCTGTGGGAAGTTTGGAATCTGCTCATCAGGAGCATGCACATGCTTGCTTACTCCTACAATAGGGCAGAGATGGTGAACTGAAATAGCACAGGAAGCTGGCTGATCTTCTGTGGCTCTCCTAGCATGTGCCCCAGCCTGAGCCAAGTGACTGCTCATGGTCTACTTGCTTCACAGTGCAGCTCTACACTTGGGCAAGGGCTGTGACAGTCTGGGGAGAGCTCAGCCAGGTGGCACAAAAGTGACTGAGACTGAGAGCAACCTCTGACCAGGGCAGGGGCAGTCATTATGGCATTTACACAAGCAGTGCATCAGAAGCAGTCTAGGTCTCTAGCTATGACTGAACCATCATAGCCCATGCACAGACCTATGCCAAGTGCCAAGGCTGGCCTTTTCTGCTCTGTGGCTTAGCTGTACACCAGAGCAAGGGTACCAGTAGACAAAGGGAGAACTCAGCTTGAGGGGAAAGAGGCAGCTCAGACCCAGAGCAACGTTTGATCAAGACAGTGCAGCCTCTGTGGGTGCTTACTCAGACAGTAGGTTAGGCCACTGACTGCAGCCAGAAGTAATCTGGTCATTGACTGTAGCCCTGGCCCATGTCCACACCCATGCCTAGCACCCATACCAGCCTCTCCTGGGCTAGCACTATTCTGCTCTGGGGCAAGGATGCTAGTACAACCTGATAAAAGGTATGGCCCTTCTTCCCAGAAATATACAGACATAAGTTAATAATCAACAAAACTGCACACAGTTAGGGGTTCCCTGATGATCTGAGGTTAGGCATCCCTCCTCTAGATTATATGGTCTCTAAGACAACTAAAGTTGGTTGTCTTTTTAAATTATTGGTTAAGTGCTGTGATCCCTCTGATGCAATGGTAATCACCTTGTACTAGAGACTCCTAGAAGGGAAAAACATGTGAAGCCTTTCTGAAACTCCTGGTCTGGATCATCCTCTTTTACACTCTGATAATACAGTGTTTTTATTCTAATCAGTATGCATTTCCTTCTGCTCTGTACAAGTGTGCCTCCCCATGAGAATGGATGTCCCTTGGTGGAACAGAAATATCTAATACAAGTGACTAGAACAACTTTGAACACTACCGCTACCATTAACTGAATACCAATTATAGCTTGGCAAGCATCACTGTATCCCAGGCACTACTGGAATTCATTTAATTTTCTCAACAAGCTAATAGTGTTGTTGTTTAGTTGCTAAGTCATGTCCTACTCTTTGCAGGCCCACAAACTACATCCTGGCAGGCTTCTTAGTTGATGGGCTCTCCCAGGCAATAATACTGGAGTGGGTTGCTATTTCCTTCTCCAGGGGATCTTCCAAAGTTAATGGGAAGAAAGCCAGCTAGGACACAACCCTCAGGACTTGGGACCTAATCTCAGCATGATAAGGCAGTAACAGCCATTGAGCTGAAAAGAAGCCCCAATTCATGCATGGACCTAGTCCTTGTCCCTTCATCTCTGGCATTCTACCATATTCTACCACACTCTTGGGAAAGATACAACTTGTGTTCATATCATATCCAGCTTGCCCACCAAAGCCAGTGAGCAAATGCAGTCTGGGTAGAAAAGCGCAAAAGAAGAACACCACTATGAGACTGTAATAGGCAACTGTTCCGCTTAATTTCACAGAGGCCAAGAGAGGTTAAGAAAATGAGAGGACAGAAGAATTTGTTTCAAGTGAAAGAACAACAATAACAACAACAAAAACCTGGGTGGGGGGTGGGAAAGATGAAATAGAAATAAACTATTTACCAGAAAAATAGTTCAAGACATTAGAAGAAGGAGAGAGAGAGGAAGGGGGTCAAAAACATATGACTGAAAACTACCCAAACCTGAAGAAGGAAATAGATATCCAGGTAGAGGAAGTACAGAAGATCCCAAGAAAGATGAACCCAAATAGACCTACAAAAAGACATGTATAATTAAAATAGCAAAAGTTAAAGAGAGAATTCTAAAGGCAGCAAGGGAAATGCAAAAGCATATATTAATACATGTAACACCCACAAAGCTATCAGCTGATTCTTTTGGAGAAATGTTGTAATCTATAGAAGGGAGTGGTGGCATGATATACTCAAAGTTCTGAAAGGGAAGAACCTACAACCTAGGATCTACCCAGCAGAATTATCATTTAGAATTGAAGGACAAACAAAGACAAAAAAAACTGAAAGAGTTCAATACAAAATCTACCTTAAAATAAATATTAGAGTCTTCTCTCAGCAAGAAAAAGGCCATAACATGAAGTAAATATATATAGGAAAGGGAAAATCCCATTAGTAAAGCAAAATATATATAATAAGAGCTGAGGATCAACTACTTAATAAGCTAGTATAAAGATTAAAAGACATGAAATTATAAAATCAATAATAACTATAATAACCAGTAAACGGATAAAGACAAAGATGTAAAATACGACATCAAAAACATAAAATGTGGAGGAGGGGGATAAAAATGTAGATCTTTTAGAATGTACCTGAACTTAAATGACTATCTGTTTAAAACAAGTAGATGTAGTTATAGGTCAACATATATGTACCTCATGGTAATCACAAATCAAATCCTACAATAAAACACACAGAAACTAGAGAGAAAGGAACATAAATATAATACCGAAGAAAATCATTAAAACACAAGGAAAGAAACTGAAAGACAAAGAAAATAGCAGAACTACAAAACAACCAGAATACAAGTAACAAAATGGCATTGAAGACATACCTATCAATAATCACTTTAAATGTAAATGGATTAAATGTTCCAAACAAAAAGACATAGAATGCATTTTTACATGAAAAAAATCTATATGCTGCATACAAGAGACTCACTTTAGAGCTAAAGACACACACCGACTGAAAGTTAGGGGATAAAAAAAAAGACATTTCATGCTAATGGAAATAAAACAGTAGAGTGGCAATACTCATTTCAGACAAAATAGATTTTTAAAACAAAGTCTATTAAAAAAAGATGAAGACGGGCATTATATAATAAAGGGATCAATATAAGAAGAGGATATAACATTTGTTAACTTGTATGCACCTAATACAGGAGCGCCTAAGTAAAGCAAATATTACCAGCTGCTGCTGCTGCTGCTAAGTTGCATGAGTCGTGTCCGACTCTGTGTGACTCCACAGATGGAAGCCCACTAGGCTCCACTGTCCCTGGGATTCTCCAGGTAAGAACACTGAAGTGGGTGTCATTTCCTTCTCCAATGCATGAAGGTGAAAAGTGAAAGTGAAGTCGTTCAGTCATGTCCAACTCTGCGCGACCCCATGGACTGCAGCCCCCCAGGCTCCTCCGTCCATGGGATTTTCCAGACAAGAGTACTGGAGTGGGTTGCCAGACAAAGGGAGAAGTTGACAGTGATACAATAACAGTAGGAAACTTCCAAAGACTTACAATATAGCTCAGAAGGCTTAAACATAAAGAGACCTGATACCAAACATTCCATGCTCAAATTAGGATTATGTAGTGGAGAGGGCATGCAAGATAGAAAAACTAGTTGAGTTTGGAAATGGATTGTGCTTAAAAAAATATTTTCCAGACAAGAGGACTAGTCCTAAACACTGGGAAGTGAGAGTACATAAAACATTTCTAAATATTAAGTATTTCAGTAAAGCTGATAGGAAAGGATGTTTATAAGGAAATGTGGTCAAAAATAGGACTAGAGAGAGAATCAGCAGAAAAGATAACATTGATATCTATTCAAGATCTAAGAATCCATGCTTTATTCTAAATGAGGCAGAAAAACCAAAATGTGAGTAAGAGAATGACAGAATAAGACATGTTTTAGAATGTTCTCTTTTGCATTAGAGTGAAGGTTGTATGGAAGGGATCAGGCAAGAGTCAGGAAGATCACATAAGAGTCTCTGGAAATGCCCCTTGAAAGATATAAAGATTTTGGGGGTTGGTGAAGGTATTAACTAGAAGAAAAATAGAACCTCAAAATACTTAGGATTAGAACTGGTACACCCTGAGTATGATAATAAGAGCTTGAAAGGGAACACATAGCTCCATTTCTACTTCCTCTAATCTCATTTCTGACACATAGAAATCTCTCAACCAGATGTCTGAAGAATGACTCAGTAGAAAAGTAAAGGAAGCCTAAACACCGTCTTTAGGTGGTACTAGTGGTAAAGAACCCATCTGCCAATGCAGGAGACATAAGAGACAGGGTTCAATCCCTGGGTCGGAAATATCCCCTGAAGAAGGGCATGGCAACTGACTCCAGTATTCTTGCCTGAAGAATCCATGGATAGAGGAACCTAGAGGGCTACAGTCCATGGGATTGCAAAGAATTGGACAAGACTTAGTGTGCGCACACATGCACACAATCAATACTATAGACTGAAAGCTTTTTGGCATCATGCTTTTGTTATTTAGCTATATGAACACACTGAATACTTACAATAGCCCTGTGTGATAGATTCCATTATATTTACATTTTATAGATTAAGAAAGTGGAACTTTCTAAAGTCTCTAAGAACATGGAGGAATTATAACATGGGTATCAGGAATATAACTGGAAAATTTTACTTCTGTAATATCTTAATATGCACTCAATATGCCAGCAAATTTGGAAAAACTCAGCAGTGGCCACAGGACTGGAAAAGGTCAGTTTTCATTCCAAATCCAAAGAAAGACAATGCCAAAGAATGTTCAAACTACTGTACAATTACACTTATCTCACATACTAGTGAAGTAATGCTCAAAATTTTCCAAGTTATGCTTCAATAGTACATGAAATAAGAAATTCTAGATGTTCAAGCTGGATTTCAAAAAGGCAGAGGAACCACAAGTCAAATTGCTAACAGCTGCTGGATCATAGAAAAAGCAAGAGAATTCCAGAAAAACTTCTACTTCTGCTTTATTGACTATGTCAAAGCCTTTGACTATGGATCACAACAAACTGTGGGAAATTCTTAAAGAGATAGGAATACCAGACCACTTGACCTGCCTCCTGAGAAATCTGTATGCAGGTCAACAAGCAATAGTTAGAACTGGACATGGAACAAAAGAGTGGTTCCAAATTGGGTAAGAAGTACATCAAGACTGCCTATAGTCACCCTGCTTATTTAACTTATATGAAGTGTACATCATGTGAAATGCCAGGCTGGATGAAGTACAAGCTGGAATCAAGATTGCCGGGAGAAATATTAATAACCCCAGATACACAGATGATAGCACCCTTATGGCAGTTAATAAAGAGGAACTAAAGAGCCTGTTGATGAAAGTGAAAGAGGAGAGTGAAAAAACTGGCTTAAAACTCAACATTAGAAAAATGAAGATCATGGCATCTGGTCCCATCACTTCATGGCAAATAGATGGGGAAACAACGGAAACAGAGACAGACTTTATATTCTTGGGCTCCAAATCACTGCAGATGCTGACTATAGCCATGAAATTAAAAGACCCTTGCTCTTTGGAAGAAAAGCTATAACCAACCTAGACAGCAAATTAAAAAGCAGGGACATTACTTTGCTGACAAAGGTCTATCTAGTCAAAGCTATGGTTTTTCCAGTAGTCAGGTACTGATGAGAGTTGGACCATAAAGAAGGCTGAGCATCGAAGAATTGATGCTTTTAAATTGTGGTGTTGGAGAAGACTCTTGAGAGTCCCTTGGACTGCAAGGAGATCAAGCCAGTCTGTCCTAGAGGAGATCAGACCTGAATACTCATTGGAAGGACTGACTGAATTTGAAGTTCCAATACTCTGGCCACCTGATGCAAAGAACTGACTCACTAGAAAAGACCCTGATGCTGGGAAAAATTGAAGACAGGAGGAGAAGGGGATGACAGAGAATGAGATGGTTGGATGGCATCACCAACTAGATGGACATGAGTTTGAGTAAGCTCCAGGATTTGGTGATAGACAGGGTAGCCTGGTGTGCTGCAGTCCATGGGGTCACAGGAGTCACACATGACTGAGTGACTGAACTGAACTGATAATATCTTAGAAAACTGACATTTATCCAATGTTATTTGAATTTTCACAAATGTTATGAAAAATTAGTCTTAAATTTTTTAAGGAGCTTGCCTTCTATGTTTTATAGAGAACCCCACATATTGCTATCAGAAAAGTGGTCGGGTTGGAATTTCATGGAATATGGGTGAATTGTACATCAGTACAAGCCCAGAAACTTGGAAAATATAGCCCAGATGAAAGATAGTGTTTCTTTTCAACTGTAAAGTCGATTCACAGAAACAGAAACTAGGAGAAAAGTAACATTGTCCTTTGCATCCAGTTGTTCCACTGTCACTAAAAATAACAGGAGTGATGCTGCGGTTTTCTTTTCTCCATAATGAAAGGCCTAAATGCATCTGGTAATTGCATATGACTGAAGGTAATTCAACTGAAAATAAACTGTGACTTTGCTTTTTGAAAATGCAGGCATCTTGACTTTCTCATATGTGTCTTATGTTTTATTAGAGCTTGTCACTAAGATTAGAGGAAGTTTCCTAACATTTAAGGTTTCTGTCCATGGAACTCCATGGAATTACACTGTTACCATAAGTGTCGAAAAGCCAGGAACAATTTGATATCTGTTGAGCTTTTTCACTTCTTATTACTCAAAAGCAATTCATCATAATTACCATCACTATTATCTTATGATCATCACAGCAATTTCACTAATATATATGTTAGAGTATCTACAAAGCAATTTCATTTTTAATATTTCACTTGATTCTCTCAAAAAACAAGAGGTGGATAACAGGTATTCCTTAATTGCTTATGAAAAATAAAAGTTCAGAGAAATTAACTGACACCAGAGCTTGAACTTAAGTATCTAAACACAGTATTTTTCACTAGTTAAGTACCTACCCAAAGACTTAATTAATTAAAAAAAATACACTCAGTATACACACCTCTAAGATATATTAGGAACGTAGCCTTGAGGAATAGAATTTTATTATTAATAAAATAAATTAAATAAGGGAAATGTCAAGGGTAAGAAGGTAGAATAAAGCTAGATCAGGAATTTTCTCTCTCAGAATAAAGGGATTTTTAAATTTGGATTTTATATTTTTTAAAAGGATTAAAAATAATAACCACAAAACAAAAGCTGTTTAAAATAGCCAAATTAATCATCAGAAACAGCAGCTGGTAATAAGAATAATAAAATTAAATTACAAATCAAAAAGTGGTTGCCAAGGGCAGATACAGAAGTTTCGGTACAGCAGGCTGAATAGTCTGGCTCCTCAGTTGCTCCCAAACACTAGAAGTAGTACTGAATAAAAAGTTGGGGAAGATACAATTCTAAAAATTCACACTATAAATAACCTCCTGATTGGAAAGAAGCAGGATAATGGGGAACTATGGAGCAGGCAGTTCTATCCAAGTTCTTTTTTGAATTAAGTTGTTGGGTTTTTTATTGTTGAGTTTTGGGAGTTCTTTATATATTCTGGATATTAATCTTTTAACAGATCTATAATTTGCAAATATTTTCATTCTGTTGATAGTGTCCACTGTGTTCTTCATAATTTTTTCATAGAAATTGTATTCTATAATACATAATGCCACAGACTCTGAAATTAAGCTTACTGAGTTGGAATATTAGCTCAACTACTTATTGACCATCTGATCTTGGACAAGCAATTCAAACATTCAAATTTAGCTTCTTCTTATATCAAAATGGAATAATAATAGTGTCTGGCATAAGGCTAGGTATTATATGAATGTAACACTTATATAATGAAATAATCCAATATAAAATACCTAGCCTAGTTTCCAGAATATGTTTAATAAATGAGAGCCTAAACTAAAACAAAATTGACCATTCATTCTTCATTCTGTTGAACTTCTGGAGTAGAGAAAATGGGAGTATAGAAGTAATACGGAATATTACTATATCTAATGGGGAGAGTGAAAGTGTTAGTCACTTGGTTGTATCCAACTCTTTAAGACTCCATTGGTTGTAGCCTGCCAGGGTCCTCTGTCCATGGAATTCTCCAGGCAAGAATACTGGAGTGGGTTGCCATTCCCTTCTCCAAGGGATCTTCCTGACCCAGGGATTAAACTCAAGTCTCCTGATTACAGGCAGATTCTCTAGCATCTGAGCTACTAGGGGAAATACCTAATGGGGGAAAGGCCTTAAATATACTCAATATAAGCCTGCCATATAAAACCTGGGAAATATAAGGAGGATCAGAAGGGAAAGGTTATAGGATTACAGGGCAAAATAATGGGAGAGCCAGTTAGAGGACTAGGGTATATTAATTCATGTTGGAAAGAGGGACTATAACATGTTTAATATACTTTTATACCATGAGTTATGTTTAACATATTTTTATATCATGAGTAACCAGCCCAAATGTCTATAACTATTGAACAGTAACTGTTGAATAAATGGTTGTAGAAAGAAAAATTTAAAGGAGAGTTTAGAATATTAACATAATACAAATTAGATGCAAAAACCAGAGACAGTGAGGTCAGCCCTGAAATAACTGAAGCCTTATCATTGGCCTGATATCTTAACTTTTGTTTGTACTATCCTGGACAGAGAAGGAAAGAATCAGATCTACCTGGATTTTCTTTATTTGAGAAAGTTATTTCATCCTAGAGACCATAACTCTCTCTAGTTCTCAAGCCAGTTATTTAGGAACAATGGATCACAGCAAAACCCATTTTGAGAAGAATCAACCAAATTCATAGATGACAAAAAAGTACTGAAGAAAATAAGGCTGTCAAGCTTCTGTTCTCCCAAACATGTCTTCAGAAGGCCCCATGTTTTACCAATCACCCAGTTTAGATCCAAAAGATAATGAAAGCTGGACTCAAGTACAAACTTAAGAATATTTCAATCATGAGAAACCAAATAGATACTTGACCCTACACATCTAGTAATTGATTTTGCAACAGAGCAATGCAGTAAAAAGATATATTCCAAATTGGGAAAGGAGTATGTCAAGGCTGTATATTGCCACCCTGCTTATTTGACTTATATGCAGAGTACTCACATGAAATGCCAGTCTGGATGAAGCACAAGCTGGAATCAAGATTCCCAGGAGAAATATCAGTAACCTCAGACATGCAGATGACATCACTCTTTTGGCAGAAAATGAAGAGGAACTGAAGAGCCTCTGATGAAAGTAAGAGAGGAGGGTGAAAAAGCTGGCTTAAAACTCAACATTCAAAAAACAAAGATCATGGCATCCGGTCCCAACACTTCATGGCAAATAGATGGAGAAACAATGACAGATATTCTTTTATTGGGCTCCAAAATCACTGCAGTTGATGACTGCCACTGTAAAATTAAAAGATCCTTGCTCCTTGGAAGAAAAGCTATGACAAATCTAGACAACATATTAAAAAGCAGAGACATTACTTTGCCAACAAAGATCCATATAGTCAAAGCTATGGTTTTTCCAATAGTCAAAGCTATGGTTTTTCCAGTAGTCATGTATGAATGTGAGAATTGGGCCATAAAGAAGGTTGAGCACTGAAGAATTGATGCTTCTGAACTGTGGTGTTGGAGAAGACTCTTGAGAGTCCCTTAAACTGCAAAGAGATCAAACCAGTCAATCTTAAAGGATATCAGTCCTGAATATTTATTGGAAGGACTGATGCTGAAGCTGAAGCTCCAATACTTTGGCCACCTGATATGAAAAACTAACTCATTTGAAAAGACCCTGATGCTGGGCAAGATTGAGGACAGGTAGATAAGGGGATGACAGAGGATGAGATGGTTGGATGAGATGGTCGAGTCAAGCGTCACTGACTCGATGGACATGAGTTTGAGCAAACTCCAGGAGTTGGTGATGGACAGGGTATCCTGGTGTGCTGCACTCCATGGGGTAGCAAAGAGTTGGGCACAGCTGAGTGACTGAACCAAACTGAAGTGAAATAAAGTAGTACCTTTAGAATGGGTGAATAAAGATCTCCAAACATATGGTTCTTAAATAAGCAATAATGACACTCGTAAAAGTGATCAAAAGTAAGTTTTTCAGCACTCTGGAAATTAACAATATGATGAGTGTTATTTCAAGAAAATGACAGAATTATAGGAAGAACAGCAAGCTTTATGGTGCTTTTACTTTCCCTGTTTCAACCCTAGCCCCTCAGCTCCATAATAGTCTTGAAAACCAACAGCATTGCAACATGAGTGGCTGTGAAAAGTAGTACCGAGGAGCCAATGGTAGTCAGAGAACTCCTAAAAAGACATATCCAGGAAATTATTATTTGGCTTACTCTGACAACTCCTGAAAGGCTGCACTCTCAGAGTTTGTTTTTTATTTTACCTAATTGAGAGCTTACTCTGTATTAACAGACCTAGCTCAAGGATGTTTGTCAAAAAATAATCAGTGGTAATTGCTTAGCAGTTCAGCTGTCTGTGTTGGTAGCACCCGTTGTGACTAACAATAGACTGACAAATTATAGAAAAAAAATGCTGATGGATATCTCCAAAGAGTACTTTGAAAAGCCCTGATATATTCCTGGGAGTTCAGAAGCTTACAAGCCCAGAAAAGACCACAGAAGGTCTAATCTATCACCTCTAATTGACTTTGAAGTTTTGTATAAGCAAATCAGGAAACCTAAAACAGAGTTATAAATTTCCTGCCAGATACTTAAAAGGAATGTCCTATCACATACAGAGCCCCTAGGTCAAGGCTGGGATACTTGTCAATTTCATGTATTAAGGAAATCTGTTTAATAATTAGCTGACTATTGATCTAACCAAAAAGAAAAATCAGTAACCATACATGAAAAAGCATATTAAGTTTACAGAATTAGACCAGGAAAGTCACTAAACAAATAAACAGCAGCAGCAATAAAACAGAAAACAGAGCAAAAAGAAAGGAAGAAGAGGAAATCTTTTCCAGAGTTGCCACATTATACAACTTAAAATATTCAGTTTCAAAAAAAAAGTGTAAAACATGCAAAGAAATGGGAAAATTTGGCCCATGTATAAAGGGAAAAATGCAGTCAATGGAAATTATCTCTGGAAAAGTCCAGACATTGGACATAAAGATTTTTAAGTCAGGTACTTTAAATATATTCAAAGAATCAAAGAAAATCATGTCTAATGCATTAAAGGATAAGGTGTGAGAATCATATGTAACCAAGCAGACTATTATTAAAGAGATAGGAATTATTTTTTAAAAAGAATCCAATAGAAATATTGGAATTGGCTTTTCCTGTGGGAGCCACCAGGTTGAGAGGAGCCTGGCCTTCTTCTCTCCCTTCCATGTGCTCGTCCACTGATATCAGTGTACTCTGAAAGGGGAAGTCATCTGGCAAAAATGTCACTTTGCCTGCTGTGTTCAAGGCTCTCATTTGACTAGATACTGTTAACTTTGTTCACATCAACTTGCACAAAAACAACAAACAGCCCTATGCTGTCAGTGAATTAGCAGATCGTCAAACCAGTGCTGAGTCTTGGGGTACTGGCAGAGCTGTGGCTCTAATTCCCAGAGTTCGAGGTAGCGGGACTCACCATTCTGGCCAGGGTGGTTTTGGAAATATGTGTCGTGGGGGCCACATGTTTGCACCAACCAAGACCTGGTGACGTTGGCACCGCAGAGTGAATACAACGCAGAAGCGATACGCCATCTGCTCTGCACTGGCTGCCTCAGCCTTACCACCACTGGTCATGTCTAAAGGTCATCGTATAGAGGAAGTTCCTGAACTTCCTTTGGTGGTTGAAGATAAAGTTGAAGGCTACAGTAAGACCAAGGAGGCTGCTTTGCTTCTGAAGAAACTTAAGGCCTGGAATGATATCAAAAATGTCTACACCTCTCAGCGAATGAGAGCTAGCAAAGGGAAAATGAGAAACTGTCTCCATATTCAGCACAGGGAACCCTGCGTCATCTATAATGAGGACAATGGCATCATCAAGGCCTTCAGAAACATCCCTGGAACTACTATGCTTAACGTAAGCAAGCTGAACATTTTGAAACTTGCTCCTAGTGGTCATGTGGGACGTTTCTGCATTTGGACTGAAAGTGCTTTCTGAAAGTTAGATGAGCTGTATGGCACTTGGTGTAAAGCAGCCTCCCTCAAGAGTAACTACAACCTCCCCATGTACAAGATGCTCAATACAGACCTCAGCAGAATCTTGAAAAGCCCAGAAACCCAAAGAGCACTCCAAGCACCATGTAAGACGATTCATCGCAGAGTCCTGAAGAAGAATCCACTGAAAAACCCGAGAATCATGTTGAAGCTTAACCCATACGCAAAGACCATGTGTGGGAACACCATTCTTCGACAAGCCAAGAACCACAAAATCCGCATGGATAAGGCAGCAGCAGCACTAGAAGCCAAATCAGATGAGAAGGGGATTCCGGGCAAGAAGCCTGTGGTGGGAAACAAAGAAAAGAAGGCTGTTGGCGATAAGAAGCTGAAGAAGCCTGTGGTGGGAAAAAAGGCTGCAGGGACCAAGAAACCAGCAGCTGAAAAGAAGCCCACAGAAAAGAAACCCACCTCAGAGGAAAAGAAGGCTGCTGCATAAACTGAAATTTGTTTATTCCATAAACGCCAAATCATTTTGGACAGCTAATTTTGAATGAAGACCTGGACAAAGAGGCATTGTGAAACACACACATAAAAAGGAAAGAAATATTGAAATTGAAAATTTATTAATTAAAATTAAAAATTAATTAGAGAAATACAAAGCGAAAATACAATGAGGCACCACCTCACACTATCATCAAAAATTCTACAAATAGCAAATGCTGGAGAGGATGTGGAGAAAAGGGAACCCTCCCACACTACTGGGGGGAATGTAAATTGGTGAAGCCACTATGGAGAGCAGTATGAAGGTTCCTTTAAAAAACCAAATATAGAGTCGTCATATGACTCTGCAATCCTACTCTGGGGTATATATCCAGAGAAAACTCTATTTGAAAGGAACATGTACTCCAGTGTTCCTAGCAGCACTATTTACAAGAGTCAAGACATGCAAGCAACCTAATGGTCCATTGACAGATGAATGGATAAGGAAGATAGAGTATACATACACAGTGGAATACAACTCAGCCATAAAAAGGAAATTAAATAAAGCCATTTGCAGCAACATGGATGGACTTAGAGATTATCATACAACGTGAAGTAAGTCAGAAAGAGAAAGACAAATACCATAAGGTTTCACTTACAAGTGGAAACTAAAATATGACACAAATGAGCTCATTTATGAAATAAAAACAGACTCACAGACATAGAGGAAAAAAAACAAACTTATGGTCATCAAAGGGTGGAGGAGAGATAAATCAGGTGTTTGGGGTTAGCAGATACAAACTACCATATATAAAAAGGATCATCAAGTTCCTACTGTATAGCATAAGGGACTATATTTGGTATCCTATAATAAACCATAATTGGAAAGAATATGTGTATATGTATAAATGAATTACTTTGCTTTTCATAAGAAATGAACATGTTGTAAATCAAACCAATACAATATTGTAAAGTAATTAACCTCCAATTAAAATAAATAAATTTATATAATAAAAAAGAAAAAAAGCATACTTCAATAAAAACATATTCCTAACCTAAAAAAAATTTTTTTAATAAAAATTCATTAATGGAGACCAACAGCAGACTTGAGTGAGCAGACAAAAGAACCAGTGAATTAAGTCAATAGAGCTTATCCAATATGAGTGATAGAAGAAAGAATCATCAATAAAGAATAATTAACAGAGCTTCAGAGACTGGGATACCGTCAAGCATAACAAGAAACATGTAGTAAGAGTCCCAGAGGAAAGGAGAGAATAAAGGCATAAAGAATACTTTTTTGAAAAAAAAGTGGCCCCAAATGTCCCAGATTTGATGAAAAACATTATTCTGAACATTCAAGAAGCTCAATTAATTCCAAACACAGTAAATTAAAAGAGATGCATACCCAGATACATCATAGTCAAGCTGTTAAGAGACAAAACAAAGAGAATCTTGAAGTCAGCAAGGGAAAAGCAACTTATCATGAGTAAGAGATCTTCAACATTAACAACTGATATCTCATCAGAAATCATGAAGTACAGAGAGCAGGAAGATGACATATTTGATATACTTTGTTTACCAAAAATTCAATATTAAATAAAGCTGCTGCTCCTGCTGCTAAGTCTCTTCAGTCGTGTCCGAGTCTTTACAACCCCATAGGTGGCAGCCAACCAGGCTCCATCGTCTCTGGGATTCTCCAGGCAAGAACACTGGAGTGGGTTGCCATTTCCTTCTCCAATGCATGAAAGTGAAAAGTGAAAGTGAAGTCGCTCAGTCCTGTCCGACTCTTAGCGACCCCATGGACTGGAGCCTACCAAGCTCCTCTATCTATGGGATTTTCCAGGCAAGAGTACTGGAGTGGGTTGCCATTGTTGTCTTTATTAAATAAAACTATGCTTCAAAAATAGAGATATTAGCATATTCCCAAAGAAATAAAAGTGGAGAGAATTCATCACTAATATACTTGCTCTACAAGATATATATATCGGAGAAGGCAAATAATCATTAGACTGAAATGAATGAATAATACACAGTAACTTGAAGCCATGGGAAGACAAGAGATCATTGTAAAATAGCATAATTGTTTTTGTTTGTCTTTTCTGTACTCTAAAATAAAAGGCAATGACAAAAAAATAATTGTAAACCTGTGTTGATAGTCTTAAAATGTATAAATATGTAATTTGTATAAGAAAGAACAAAGGAAGAGGGTGATAGAGTGGAGCAAATTTTTTGTATCCTATTGAAATTAGTAATAATCTGAACTGATTGTTTTAAGTGAAGATGTAAATTATAATCTCAAGGGCAGTTCAGTTCAGTTGCTCAGTCATGTCCAACTCTTTACAGCCCCATGGACTGCAGCACACCACATTTCCCTGCCCATCACCAACTCCCAGAGCTTGCTCAAACTCATGTCCATCAAGTCGGTGACTCCATCCAACCATCTCATCCTCTGTCCTTCCCTTCTCCTCCTGCCCTCAATCTTTCCCAGCATCAGGGTCTTTTCCTGTTCTCAAGGGCAACTAATAATAAACTAAAAAATATAGAGGAAAGGTATTGGCATGGGAATCGACTGGTGTAAGCATGTATTTAATGCAAAAGGAGACAGTAATGGAGAAACAGAGGAGGAACAAAAAATATAACACATGTAAAAATGCCAAACGAAAATAAAATATAGAGCTTGATGAGATGGAAAAATTATGATTTAACTATACATTTTTTCTCCAAAGACACCCTTTAAAGAGACTCATTTTAGATTCAAAGACACAAATAGGGTGAAGGTAAAAGAATGGAAAAGTATATGCCATGCAAATAGTGACAGATATGGAGTGGTTAAACTAGATCAGACTGCCAGGGGCCAGCGTGAGGAACTCCGCCCAGGGCAAAGGTCATGAGGAAGGAGGCTTGGCATACGCAAAGGTGTGATCAAGCCTCAGGAAACCCCCTGTTCCTGAGCATCTAACCCCAAAACCAGAGTCTGTTTTATGCTCTCACCTACACCTCTGACTTTACGGGGGCTCTCCCCCATAACCGTTTCTCTAGGAGAAGGAATAAACGTGCAGCTCCAAGGCAATAAAAATTCTTGGGCGTGACAAGAGTGTTTCAGCTTACGGACTCCTCTGAAGGTTATCTAGCCCACCTGTATAGGTTTGTCCGGCCACATGTGATTGTTTACATCCTCCCAACCTGAGAGGCACGAGATGTTTTAGACTTACTAAAGGCAAATTCTTTTGGGGAGTTAGAAATTATTAGTATAGTGTGTTGGTTAGGAATTATATTGGTGAAGGGTTTTTCATTTGTTGTGTCAATAATTGCTGCTAATTCCCTGCTCTGGGTGGGACAAGGATGTCTCAGGTCAAACCTCTCTGCTGACAGACTAGCTTGTGTGACAGGATTATCCATACTCCTGCCACTGTGCACATGATTGTTTACTACCTCTCAACAGCACAGAGAGTTTTGGAGTATTTTGAAAGTCTTAATTAGCATAGGGCTTTTTCTTCTTGTTGAGTCAATGATTGCCGCCAGGCCTCCATATCCTTAGACACATGGGAATATATTAATCAACGTATTTGGAATATAGAAAAGGAAATATAGTAGTTTTTAAGGTTAGCAATACTAGACTTTTTGAGTTAATGAATTTTCTCTTTTGTAATAGATCACTGTGCTTTGTTATAAATCACCGTGCTTTGTTATAAATCACTGTGTCCTTGCTATGTAAAAATGTAACTTTATCACTATCTTAAGACTAAATAGATCTTAACGGGAGCATTGGTGAAAGGATTTTCATTTGTTGGGCTGATGTTTGCTGCTAAATCTCCATGTTCCCTGCCCTTATAAAGAATATAACTAACATATAAGAGAAATAAGTATTAACCTTTAAGATTAATCATGTTAACCTTGGGTTAAATAAATTCCTTTCTTGATTGTAACTCACTACACCCTCACCCAATAGGAATGTAACTTTATTTGGAGGGTGGTGCCTGGTTTAAGAAAAAACACCCTTGGAAAAAATAAGGTTTTTGGTTATCAGAAAGAAAGGATCATAAAATCCCTAAGATCTGTTTATGTGAAGCACCTGATTTTGATAAAGGTCAGGACTGCTAACCCCCACGTGACTCTGTATTCATCCCTATGTGTAACAAAATATATATAAAAGCAAACCTAAAAATAAAGAAAATGGATCAGTTTCTGGAAAGACTGATTCCCGCATGTCGCTTCTTTCTTGCTCCTGTTTCTCTGGCTGAATTCCCATCTGGATTCAGCCTCCTTTTCTCCACTACACTATCTCCTACTACACTATCTGTTTCTAATCTCTCTATATATCTGTAATTAAATATGTATTCTTCCAAAGACGCAGACGCCGTCCCCACCTTCGAATTCCCTGGATCCACTGGGGCTGGGCCCTGGCATCAGACAAAAAGAAATTTATGACAAAATTGTTATTCTAGTTTTAAAGGATGATTTATAGTAATAAGTTCAATCTATCAAGGAAATAAAACAAGTTTTAAATAAGATGCACCTAATGACAGAGCCTCAAAATACATAAAACAAAAACTGACATAATAGAAGTGAGAGACAGACAATTCAGCTATAGAAATAAGAGAATGCAGTCTTTCACTTTCAATAATAGTAGATCTAGGTAGAAGATCAACAAGGTACAAATTATAAATCAATAAGATCTAATAAGCACCTAAATTTCCCTTCAACTAACAATGGTAAAACACATTTTTCACAAGTACACATGGGATATTTGACACTCTTTTAAGATGAAAGTCAATCAACATATCAGTAATAGAAGGGGACTTCTTCAACTTGATTAAGGTCACCTATGAAACACTGACCTAACATGGTATAAAAGACTGAAAATTTCCCTACAATTAGGAACAATATAATGTTGTTCACTTTTTATTCTGCATTGTACTAAGCCACTGGCTGCAGCAATTAGGCAAGGAAAAAATGCATCCAGAGTGGAAAGGAAAAAGTAAAGCTATTTGTAATTCTTTTATAGAGAAATTTTTTAGAAATTCACAAGAAAACTACTAGAAGTGATAAATCCTGAAAGATACAGGGTTAATACCAAAAAATTCATTGTTTTTCTAAGCACTGCTAATGAACAATCTGAAAATGAGATTAAAGAAACAACTTCATTTATGATGGAATCACAAAGAATAAAATGCCTAGGAATAAAATTAACCAAAGAGGTTCAAGTCATGTACACTTAAAACTAAAAAATGTTTTTGAGAGTAATTAAATAAAACCTAAACAAAAAAGACATCTCTTGTTCACAAATTGGAAAACAATTGATATACAGATGCTGTACAATCTCTATCAAAATCCCAACTGACTTTTCTGAAGATATTGAGAGGCTGATCCTAAAATTCATATAGAAATGCAAGAGACCCAGAATATCCAAAATATTTTTTTAAATACTAAAATTAAGAGGACTCACATTTCCTGATTTCAAAACTTACTATAAAGCTACAGTAATCAAGATAGTATATTACTGTGCTTAGACATATAGAATAGTGAAATAAAAATGAAACTAAACCTAGATGTCATTTATATAAAGTATCTACAGTAGGCAAATTCATAGACATAGAAAGTAGATTAAGGGCTGATGATGGGAAGGAGGTGGGTGGGCAGTGACTGCTAACAGATATAGGATTTCTTTTGAGCATGATGAAAATGTTCTAAAATTCAATAGCAATGGTGGTTTTACATACTAAAATACCATTGAATTTTATATTTTAAAAAGGTTGAATTTTATGGTATGTGAATTATATCTCAATAAAGCTGTTATTAAAAAGTAAGAAGAAATAGTCTGCTCTTTAATTATGAGGGGTTTTTTGAATGATGATGTTTGTGGCATGCAGAAAATTAAATATTTCTCTAAACTTAATACAACAACCCCAATGGACTTTTCATAGGGTTTTATTTTTCTCTTCCAAATTTCTGATTTTTTTTCCATCCATTCAATGAGTTCTCCAGAGACTCTCATCTTTACTACCTTTCTTTTTGTTCCTTTCCTTTTTCACAAGGCTTCATTTAATACTTTTATAATAAGGAAGGCACACGGATAGCATCTAGTTATTTCCCTTTTCCAGTATGGGAGCTGAGAGATAATGCAACTTACACATCTCCTCCCTGAAAAAAATTTGCCTGCCTTTCATTTTTTTTCCCCCTTAGTTATATTGAACTGTAATGAGGAAGAAAAATTCGTAGAGAATGGCAAATCCACAGTTAGTGGAAATCTGCATTCTGTATGGTTTTGTAGTGCAGAGGCTCCTATTAAAAAAAAAAAAAAAAGATTTACCTTTCTTTAAATTTTCCTTAAAGAACACTTCTAAAGTGATTTATTTTTTAGGAACAACCTGTTTTCCTCCTAATAGGAGAGGAGGCTGAGATCAAGGGGAATGATGGAAAAAATATATTACGACTTAAAGGTAAAAGCAACAACACATCGTTTTCTATTTTAAAAAATAACTAGAAATGGAAAGAAAGAAAGCACTGTTCATTGTTGGTAAGCAAATTGAGGTTCATCTGACCCTTTTTGAATTATGAAAATAGAGGTCAAAGGTAAAGAAAGTAGTTGAGGAAAGTGATTCATACAACATGGAGGCTGAAAAGGACCTCAGAAATATCTTGTTCAGCCCCTCATTTACAAATGAAGAAACAAAGGACCAAGCAATTTTCCACGGTAACCAGGTCAGTTACTGAGGTCTTCTGGTTTCTTTTCAATGTCTTTTCTACTTTGTCTGAATGGCAAAGATGATAATTGTCCCACTATCCATTTCTCTCCTTTACATTTAGAAAGAGAATTGTCTAGGTTTTAAGGCTAGATATCCTCCTAACAAAGATGCTCCCTTTCCCAATATGGGAGCTGAGAGACATGCAACTTATGTATCTCCTCCCTAAAAGGAGATCGCCTTCCTTTCATTGCTTTTTTCCCCTCCTTGGTTAAATTTAACTGTAATGAGGAAGAAAAGTTTCTAGAGAATGACAAATCCACCGTTAGAGGAAATCTGAATTTCTGTATGGTTTTGTAGGGCAGAGGCTCCAAAGCACTGGATCCCTTATCTCTAAATTGTTGCACAAGGGGAAAAAAAAAAAAAAAACCACAACCCTTTCTGACATAGGCCACAGTATTTTGGAATCTTTTGTTTGAGCATCTTAATCTGTACCTAATAAGTACAAAGGCCAACCCTGGTGGCTCAGATGGTAAAGTATCTGCCTGCAATGCAGGAGACCCAGGTTCTATTCCTGGGTTGGGAAGATCCCCTGAAGAAGGAAATGACAATCCACTCCAGCACTCTTGCCTGGAAAATCCCATGGACGGAGGAGCCTGATAGGCTACAGTCCATGGCGTTGTAGAGTTGGACATGATAAGCACAAACATTAAAGAAAGATATGCCCTGAAAGATCTTTACAGTCTAAGAGATCAACGAAAGTGAAAGTGCAAGTTGCTCAGTCATATCTGATTCTTTGCAGCCCCATGGGTTATATAGTCCATGGAATTCTCCAGGCCAAAATATTGGAGTGGGTAGCCTTTCCCTTTTCCAGGGGATCTTCCCAACCCAGGAATCGAACCCATGTCTCCCACATTGCAGGCAGATTCCTTACCAGCTGAGCCACAAGCGAAGCCCAAGAATATTGGAGTGGGCAGCCTATCCCTTCTCCAGTGGATCTTCCTGATCCAGAAATCGAACCAGGGTTTCCTTCATTGCAGGAGGATTCTTTACCAACTGAGCTATCAGGGAATCAACCCTAAGAGATCAAGGACAGCCCAACAAAGATAACAGTGAAATGGGGAAAGGACACGAAGGCCAGAAAGAGGAAATCATATATGATGAGTAAAATAATCAAACAGTGAAAACTAAAGTTGCTTTTAGGTAAACGTTTCCATAGGACCTTTCACCTTTTTCTGCTAATCATCACAATTTAGAGTTCACTGGTTATTTACACTGAGTTATAGAGGTCCTTTGTTGTTGAGGAATTCTCCAGGCTTCCTCTGGAGATTCCCCGAAGGCTTGCCTGGACCAGCTCCTGATTTGAATTTTACCTTTTAACAGAAGGATAAATTTGTACTTAAAATGTACTGTGGTTTGGATTATTCCAAAGCACCTAAATATTGTGGAAAGAGCATCTGCTCTTTACAAAAGTTGTTTTCCTTCATCCTGTGAGAAAAGCTGTGGCAGAATATAGATAAACCAGACGAGCCAGGCCTGGTGAAAAAGTGAGTGACTGCTGTTATATTTTAAATAGATAACCAACAAGTTCCTACTGGATAGCAAAGGGAGCTCTGCTTAATATTATGGGGCAGCCTGAATGGGAGGGGAGTCTAGAAGGAGAATGGAGACATGTATATGTATGGCTGAGCTCCTTTGCTGTCCATCAGAAACTATAACATCATTAATTGGCTATACTTCAATATAAAATAAAACGTTAAAAAAAAAACAAACAGAACATAAAGATAAGAGATGGCTCTTGCCTGGCCCTCAAGGAGTTTATAAACTAGTAGTAGGAAAAATATAAACATTATTTAGCCACTATTTAGAATAATCCTGAGCAAGCTGCCTAATTTTTCTAAGCATTATTTTCCTCATCTATAAAATGAGAATAAAAATAACTACCTTATGGGATCCGTGAGAGGATTAAATGAAAATGTACATAAAAGTACCCATTAGAGTGACACAAAATTGGCAACTAATAAAGTTAGATACTCTTCTTTTATTTTAAAAAAGTGAGTGACTGGAGCCAACAGGGGGCACTTCTGGTCCCTTAAGACTCCTAAAACGATGCTGATGAAGATGCCAAACCCTCTTCCCCCACCCCAAATAAGAGACGTATAACACACCAGAGAGATCAGGACTGTGTTCCATGCTTGCTCTGAAGAGATCTATTTTCACTCTAGAAAGTGAAGTGAAGTGAAAGTCATTCAGTCATGTCCGACTCTTTGTGACCCCATGGACTATGCAGTCCATGGAATTCTCCAGGCCAGGATACTGGAGTGGGTAGCTGTTCCCTTCTTCAGGGGATCTTCCCATCCCAGGGATTGAACCAAGGTGTCCCACATTATGGGCAGATTCTTTACCAGCTGAGCCACAAGAGAAGCCTAGTACTTCTTTATTAATATTTAGCCAGCATTTCAGGTAGTGCCTTGAACAAAACAAACAAACAAACAAAAAAAAAAACCCACACCAATAATTAATGAAGGCAATAACAAAAACCTAATGTCCAGAAAGTTATTTTATGGAAAGGAGGACTTTAAGGCACCTATCAATTCATCTGGTACAATCTTGACTACTAACAGATTGTTCCCTAGAGTAAATTTCTAATTATTCTAACCAGGCTACTTTTAAGTGACTCAGGTGAAGAGGGTTTTTACAACTTCCATTGGGGGAGAGTTTTCCGCGGTCTGATACACATCACTGTTTCAAATTGGTTGGTTTGGTACGAGAATTTCCTTTTAAAATTTGTTTTGCTATTTTCCACCAAGAACCTGCTATATGGAAAAGAATTAGGTTACCACATGCTGGTTTCCTATTCTGTTTATTTCAGGGTGAATCTCTGTTCTCAGAAAGTTTCAATCAGATTTCTGGGCACCACAGTCTGCTGCATCAATTCTATCCAGCCCCAGGAACTGCAGCTGAAATTCCCTGAGGAGAAATTCACAGTTGTTATCAGGAAGGATTTTGACCAGCATCTGTAGGCATCCTTCTGGTTGATCCATCCACTTGTCCCCCTCCTCCAGCTCTCAAGGTAGATCTATTTAGGTATCCTCCCTTCTTATACACAGAAACTAACACTTATCATTAACTTCTCATTGTACTCTGAATAATAGTGTGATCGAGTTTTCAGTTTTAAAACACAATGTAAATATAAATTGCAAACACTTTTTAGTAAACTTTTATATATAGTACTCCTTAACTAAGGCATCTGTCATATTGCTTACTGACTCTACAACCCAAATATTGTTGCAGGAATCACATCTTTAATTTCTTTGTATCCCAAATTTTTATATCTCACAAAACTCAGTTTTGTGTCTGACATGTAGCATGCAATAAAGATTTAGTTTTAAAAAACACAGCTAAAGGGATGATTATCTGGACTTTTTCAAGATTGCTGTGATAAGCCTCAAGTTATATATGTAAAAGTATAGTTGAAGTGTGTCACCTTAATAAAATAGCCACCATGTTCCTGTCTTCATAATTAAGTGTATATACATATATATATTTAATTACATTTGCATTTATACCACAGTCTCTCCAATGAGTTGTCATGTTATATTTAAAAATGCATAGACTCTAGAGTCAAACAGTCTTTGGTTTGACTTTTCACTATTTGCTATCTGTCTGAACTTGGGTAGGTCATATAATCTCTGAGCTTCTGTTTCTTTGTCTTCAAAGTGAGTATTCCAATAATTATCTCATGTCCTGTTCTTGCATATTAAATGGTATCTTTATGTTTTTGAAGGTCCTTAGTCTGGTGCCTGGCCTGTAGTTTTCAACCTTAATCAGTTAGGACCCTTTAGCACAAGGAACAGAAAGGACAACCATGAGTGAATTAAACAGCAAGGAAAATTTATCTCATATTATAGGGAGTCTACATTAGGGCCCTGTCTTAGCTTAGGCTACCATAACAAAGTATCACAGACTGAGAAATAAATGCTTGTTGCCTAAACCACCCAAAGTTCCAGAGGCTAGAAGTCCAACATCAAGGTGCCAGAAGATTCAGTTTCTGCTAAGGACTCTCTTCTTTGCATCCTCACTTGACAGAGAGAAAGATCTCTAGTGACTTTTTGTGCTTATAAGGACACTAACCCATGCTGAAGGCCCCATCCTCATGACCTAATCTAAAATTAATTACTTCCCAAAGGTACTACCTTCTAAAATCATCACTTTGAGAGTTAGGACATCAATATATGAATTTGGGGGATACACAACTATTCAGTTCCCGAGATCTAGATTCAAGGTTGGTAAATTCAGTGACGTGAGAATGCTGATCATTGGGCTTTGGAATTTTCTGTTCCACTATCCTCAGTGTAATCACAACCTCTCTGCTAAATGTTTCAGGTGGGTTGCTACATAGGTACCTTAAAGACATGGTCATATCCATCAAGTGGGAGAGTAATTTCTCTTTGTGTATCTCTTCGTATTAGGAAGGCATATTTTTTCTTTAGAACCCATTGGTTAATATTGGGTTCTATTTTATACTCCAGTAGCAAGGAATCCAGTAAAAGCAAATTTGTGTTATATTCAACCTAAAGGATCAGGATCTGCCAGACAGGACAAAACTGGGCAAAGTCTATTGAGAAGAAAGACTAGTGTGGTGTCAACTCCTTTTTCCCTCTGTTGGATCCACGGCACATTCTAAATATCAATTGCTTGTTTGTAGTAGATTCTTGGTGGTAGCTGTAATGATTATCTGTTTTATTCTATACCTTTGGGAAAATGTATGGGAAATGAAGCCAATGGGTCAGGAAACACAGTCAACCTGAATTATAAACTAATTTCACATGTGTAATGCAGACAAGAGCTCTGGAAGTATACATTTGAATTATTTATGTGCCAACCCGTCTTCCTAGCTGTGTAACACTGGGGGCAAGTCCTTCATTCTCCGTGATCCTCACTTTTCCTATCTATGCCAGCAATCAAATAAAGCCCTAGTCTTTATTTTGAGCTCAAAAGGCAGATAATATTATCATTAATGTAGGCATCTAAAATAACTTACATGTTATAGGCCTGCTGTCACTGAGGATTCAGATGAAAGTGATCTGTTTAAAGGCACTTGCCATTTTTCTCCCTCATTGCAGCTATTCTGAAAATCAAATGCACTATTGAAACATGACTCTTGAACACCCAAATCCTGTCCCTAGCTCCGCTGTTATTGTTGTCTCCTGTGATCCTGACAGACAAATTTGTTTCTTCAGTTTGCAAAACTGATTCTGCTTATTTTACAAGGTGTCACAAGAAATCCTAGGGACAAGTCACTGGGCTTTTCACATAGTTGGCGTTCAATTAGTGAATGGGCCATATCTTTAAAGCTTTTTGTTTGTTTGGGTTTTGGTTTTTTGTTGATAAGAAAGACAAGAATGCCAGGTGTAAGTGAGGATACAGAGAAACTAGAACTCTCAAACACTGCTGAGAAGAAAAATTGTACAATTACTTTGGAAAATAGTTTGAAACTTTCTTAGAAGTTAAACATATTTATTATACTTAAACATAGTTATTATCTGGCCATTTTACTCCTAGATATTTATTAAGAAGAAAGGAAATAAATATCTGTACAAAAACTTGCACACAAAGTTTATAGCAGCTCTATTTTTAATTGCCCCAAACGGAAAACTCAAATGTCTATAAACTAATAAACAAATTGCAATAGATATCTATATAATGAAATAATACTCAGCAATTAAAATGAATAAAAAAACTATTAATCCATGTAAAATATGGATGAATCTCAAAATAGTTACTCTGAAAGAATCCAGGCATATATATATATATAAAAATATATATTATAAATATATGTATATAAATATATATTATAAATATATGTATATATATATAAACACACACATACTCACATATAATACATGACTTCATTTATATAAACATCTAGAAAATGTAAATTAATTGATAGTAGCAGAAAACAGACCAAAATTTGTTAGGGATCAGAGACGGACAGGAGGGAAGGATTACCAAGGACATGATGAAACTTTAGGAAGTGATAGGTATGTTCACTATCTTGATTACTGTGATAGTTTCATAACTGTATATATATGTCAATATATATCAATTGTATACTTTTAATATGAGCAGCTTTTTGTATGTCAATTACACAGGAAAAGAAAGTTGTTTTTGTTGTTGTTGTTGTTGTTGTAAAAGATGGTAAAAGTCATAACCCAGTAGGTATACTCTTCTGAAGCACAGAGATTCAACTAAATGATTAAGTTAAGTGGCCCAGGAACAATTACCATGTAAATGCATTTGTAGGTCAATGACTAACTGAAGTCTAATGAATTATTTTAACCTACATGAGGGTTTTCAACTAAAACCTCTTGGCTTTGGAATTAGGATCTGGGTCTCAATTAGAATCTCAAGCAAAATAGGGCGTGCCTTGACTCACAATTCTCACCTTGCTTAATTGAAGTGAATCTTGCTTTAGTGGTGGAGCTGGAAGCTCACTTGTGCTTTCAATTGCCCCCATTTTACTTGATCCAGAACTCTTGATTTATTTTTAATCCCTTCACCCCCTTTGCAATTTGATGGCCATGTTCTACTTCTCAAGCACCTCTCCAGTTTTTTATTTCTTTAATTGCACCCCTTACCCATGCTGCTCTTCTTGGTCACATTTGCTCAATTAGCTCCTTAATTTTAGACCAGGGACATCACGGCTTTGTGCACCACATTTTTTGTTTTTGTTTTTTTTAACCATACTGACACTCACGATAAATGATGACTGTATATACCTTTAGCATAAGGAGCTGCTCTCATTGTAATTCCAAGACAAATTTGTAATCCTGTAGATGGTCCTGTCATCTCATATCTTATTTTTGGAGGATAAAAAACTCATACGTAGATAAAACAAAAGAAACAGAGCTTTCAGGGTGGCCTAAGTGGAAAATATAGAGGAGGAAGAAAGTTTAGATTTCAATTACAGAAAAATAAAGTATGCTTGGAGCTGTCTACCTCATGCTCAGAATTGCTACTAACCTCTTTGTGTTTGGAGAGCCTTGGCAAGGCATTCTGTTCCAGATGTGCTTAATGTTGGCCATCTCCTTTCAAAACAATTCACATCTTCTTTTTCCTCTCCTGGTAATAAATTGTGGAACAGAAAAGAATGTAAAGGTTCTGAAGAGAGATGAAGACAGAATATTGGAAAGTCAGGAAAGAAAAGGAGGTAACAGAATGCTGCTGCTGCTGCTGCTAAGTCACTTCAGTCATGTCCGACTCTGTGCGACCCCATAGACGGGCAGCCCACCAGGCTCCTCCGTCCCTGGGATTCTCCAGGCAAGAACACTGGAGTGGGTTGCCATTTACTTAGGGATGCCCAACCCCACCTCTGTTATAAATGCTGGGTGCCATTCCCTGCCATTTGAAACTCTTGGGAGACAGTGTGTTCTATAAGGTTACAGTGTGGTCTTGAATTCTATTTGACATGTCAGAGTCCTCATTTAATTCAATCTTTGTGTTTTACAGTTAGGAAAAAAAAAAAAAACGAAGCTCACATAGAAAAAATAATTTGCCTAGGTCACACAGTTAAAAACTTATCAGTCAGAGATTACCCAAATGTTATTGACTGAAGCATTTCAATATTCACAATTGCCGACCACAGGTGCTAGTTTCTGCAAAAAGAAAAATACCCAGTCGATACTGTGTTAAAAGGAACAATTGGGAAAACTTTGAGATAAGAAAAACTTCCCTGGAAAATAAAGATGTCAGCTTTGAGCAGTACTCACGGCAGTAGGGTGCATAAACAGCAGCTGAGATCTCAAAGAGAGTGGACAAAGAGCATTCGAGTGACTCTTGAAGCAAGGAAGACAAGACAGTAGAGAGGCTGTGGAAGATAGCTAACTGGCTGAATCTGCTGTTGGATGGGCCTCTTGTTGAATATCTTTGCTTAATTTGACATTACTAGTGGACTACACTAACAGGGCAAATACTCAAAATTCAAACAGAAAATTGTTTCCTCTGGGCTGGCAAGGCACAAAATCAGAAAGCTCTGTAAATCTGGACTCTCATATGTGGTTCTCAGCTGGTGTAAGTCCCTGAAAGAATTACATGCAGCCAAAGAAATTAATGCTACACACATGGGGCCCAACTTAAAAGGAAGAATTGCATCTGGGAAGACTCTGCCAGGTGCTAAGGAACTCTGGAAAGCAGAGAGTCCACAATGATATGTTATGCTGGCTATAGAAGACCCCCAGTGACATTATGATCAAGCACAGGAATAATGTATAATAAATGAGCAAGGACACAAATTGAAAGAAGAGCAAAAAAGCAATAAAGGATGCCATAATATTCAGCGTCCTCTAGTTGGGTGGAACTAAGTGGGTGTTAACTCTCACTTTCCTGCCCATCGGAAATACCACCTTGTTCTGAGTGAATTTAGTGTTCTTTATACACGTTAAAGCCTGTAGCCAAATGATTTAGGATGACCCCTTTTCCTCCTGACCTCATACTAATTGACTTGAGAGTGAGTTACAGTCCCAAGAGAATAGCAGTCACACACTGGGTGTATTTTTAATGTCAATTTCTGTAGGAGCTTTTACACAAGGAAATTGTTGTAACAATTATTCTCTCTATCCTGGGCCCTAGGATAGGTATTGATTTTTAGCACATTAAATGAAGGATGGATGGGTGTATATAAATGCAAAATGAGACGACAGTCACTTGGGTCTTTAGGTAAAGCAATGCCAGCCTGGTGGTTGGGGAGTTGTGATTTTTTACCCCTTTTTACTCCTTTTTAGAGCATCCTGGGTTTTGAAAAGCTGAGAAGCAAGAAAGCTAAATGGTTTTTATGGCTATAATCATAGGGCTGGTGGGTAGAATTGAAATTTGTAAACTCAGAAGTAAAGTGAAGTGAATCGAAGTTGCTCAGTGGTGTCCTACTCTTTGCGACCCCATGGACTGTAGCCTACCAGGCTCTATCCAAGGGATTTTCCAGGCAAGAATACTGGAGTGAGTTGCCATCTCCTTCTCCAGAGGATCTTCCTGACCCAGGGAAGCCAGGTCTCCCACACTGCTGGCAGACACTTTACCATCTGAGCCACCAGGGAAGCCCAAGAAGTCACTCAGGGAAACTCAGAAGTAAGGGATATTAACCAATGATTTCAGAGATGCTTTCTTTTCTGTCATTGATAATAGATTTTTGTATTGATGGCTTAAATGTAAAATTTAAGATAATTCACAATGTCCAGAGACAGAACTGCCAGAGGGTATAACTTGAACATAATTAGTGCAATTACCAGCAGTAACCACAGATGCTCAGTTGAGAATCACCTCCTGCATTGCAGTATAGAAGAGCATAATATGAGAGGCATTTCAAAGATGTAGTATTATAATGATGTTAAAATAGAAATTAAGTTTCCAGAATAAACTACAGTTGATTGAGGATTATGAAGACAATTATATTTGTATTTGTTTTCTTATGTGGAAATGAAAAGGTAGAATACGTTATTCAAGCAAGGCATCTGATGAAAGTTTTGGTTAGAGAAAACAAAAAGCCCATGAGCTACTAAAGGAGGCAATTTAAACAATGTTGGTTGAAGAAGTCTAGACCCCAATTAACAAGGTCAGACATTGTGGTACAGAGGGAAAGCCAAAGCACGTTTCAGATTTTATCTAAGTTCCGTGTGTCCTAAAGTGGGTAAAGGACCAGGAGTTAGAAGTCAATTAGTAAACAATGTTTAAAGAAAAAAACTCGATTTCACCAGAAATCAAAAAATGTAAAGCAAAATGTAAGTGAAATGCCAATCCTATTATACTTGCAATGATTTTATAACACCCACTCTTCATTCATCTACCCAAGGAAACAGCACTAGATAGGTCTCTTTAAGGAGTGAGGAGATGGAGTTTTCTGTCTAGCTAAGATCACAAAGTTAGTAATTTTTCTAACATCCATTTAGCATCAAGAGTCAACATCCATTTATGAGAAAAAATCTCAGCAAAGTGGGTAAAGGGAATATACCTCAACATAATAAAGGCCCTATATGACAAGATCATGGCTAACATAGTCAAGACTAAAAAGCTGAAAGTTTTCCTCTAAGATCAGAAACAAAATAAGGATGCCCACACTCACAACTTTTATTCAGCAATGCAGTGGAAGTCTTAGCCACAGCAATCATACAAGATGAGGAAATAAAAATTGTCCAAATTGGAAAGGAAGCAGTAAAACTGTCACTATTTACAAATGACATGATATTACATATAGAAAAACACAAACACTCCATAATACTGTTAGAATAACTTTCAGGATACAAAATTAATTTACAAAAATTTATTGCATTTCTATACATTAATAATGAACTATCAGAAAGAGAAATTAAGAAAACAGTTTTACTTACAACTGCATAAAAATACCTAGAAATAATTTTAACCAAAGTGGTGAAAGATCTGTACACTAAAAACTTTAAGACATTGGTTAAAGAAATTGAAGACACAAATAAAGGAAAAGATATTCCACCATTATGGGTTGTAAGAGTCAATATGGTTAGAATACTGTTATCATGTCTGTACTATCCAAACCAATCTATAGGTTCAATGCAATCCTATCCAATGGAATTTCTCATGGAAATAGAATAATATTAAAATTTGTATGGAACCACAAAAGATCCTGAAAAGCCAAGCAATATTGAGAAAGAATAATAAACCTGGAGGTATCAGGCACCCTGATTTCACTCTATTACGAAAGTATAGTAATCAAAACAATATGGTGTGAGCATAAAAACAGATACTGAGATCAATGAAATAGAATAAAGAGGCCATAAATAAACCCATGCATAAATGGTCAGTTAATGTATGAAAAACAACAAGAATATACAGTGGGGAAATGGCAATTTCTTCAATAAATGGTATTGGGAAAGTTGGAGAACCATATGGAATAATACAAGGCCAATATCTTACACCATATATAAAAAATTAAGTCAAAATGGGTTACAGACTTGAACTTGAGACCTGAAACCATAGAAGTCTTAGGTGTCAATCTCCTTGACATCAGTCTTGACAATGTGTTTTTGGATCTGGCTCCAAAAGCAAAGGTAACAAAAAAAAGTGGACCTATCAAACTAAAAAGCTTCTGCACAACAAAGGAAATCAACAGGGAAATGAATGGGACATTTTCTCCCCACTGAGTGACAGAAAATATTTACAAGTCATATATTTGATAAAAGATTGATATAAAAAGTATATAAATTACTCATATAACTCAATAGTAAAAATAAACAACCCAACTACTAATGGGCAGAAGACCTGAATAAGCATTTTCCAAAGAGGACATACATATGGCCAAAAGACACATGAAAAGATGCTCAGCATCACTAATCAAGGAAATGCAAATCAAAACCACAATGGGATATTATCTCACACTTGTTAGAATGGCTACTATCAAAAATACTAGAAATAAGTGTTGGCAAGGATGTGGATAAAAGGGAGTTATAGTACACCATTAACAGGAATGTAAATTGGTGCAGTCACTATAAAAATACAGTATGGAGTTTCAAAAATTTGAAAATAGAACTACAATATGAATTGCCAATCCACTTCTGAGCATTTATTCAATGAAAACAAAAATACTAACTGGAAACTTGCTCCCCCACATTCACTGAAGCATTATTTACAATAACTTAGACATGGAAGCAACCTAAGTGTCTACTGATGGATGAATGGATAAAAAAAATCGATATACATACACAGTGCAATACTATCCGGCCATAAAATCTTGCCATTTGCAACTGGGTAGACCTTGAGGTCATTATTCTAAGTGAACTAGTCAGAGAAAGACAAATACTGTATGATCACTTATGAAAGTAAAAGTGAAAGTCAGTTATGTCCGACTCTTTGTGACCCCATGGGCCATACAATCCATGGAATACTCCAGGCCAGAATACTGGAGTGGGTAGCCTTTCCCTTCTCCAGGGGATCTTCCCAACTCAGGGGTCGAATCCAGGTTCCCTGTATTGCAGACTGATTCTTTACCAGCTGAGTCACAAGGGAAGCCCAAGAATACTGGAGTCGGTGTCCTATCCCTTTTTCTAGGGGATTTTCCCAACCCAGGAATCAAACCAGGGTCTCCTGCATTACAGGCAGATTCTTTACCAACTGAGCTATCAGGGAAGCTCCTGATCACTTATAGGTGGAATTCTTTTAAAGATCCAACAAGCTCTTAGATACAGAGAGAACATTGGTAGTTGCCAGAGGCAGTGGTAGGGGGTGGGATGGGCAAAATGGGTGAAGAGGATCAAAAGATACAAATGCTCAGTAATAAAAGTCATGGGAATGAAATATGTAGCATGGTTACTATAGTTAATAATACCGTATTGCATGTTTCAAAAGTGGTGATAAGAATAGATCATAAAAGTGCACATCATACACAAAAGATTTTCTAATTATGTACAATGGGTAGATTTACTATGCTGATTATTTTGCATTATGTAGACCACCTGACCTGCCTCTTGAGAAACCTGTATGCAGGTCAGGAAGCAAATGTTAGAACTGGACATGGAACAGACTGGTTCCAAATAGGAAAAGGAGTATGTCAAGGCTGTATATTGTCACCCTGCTTATTTAGCTTATATGCAAAGTACATCATAAGAAACCCTAGGCTGGAAGAAGCACAAGCTGGAATCAAGATTGCTGGGAGAAATATCAATCACCTCAGATATGCAGATGACACCACCCTTATGGCAGAACGTGAAGAAGAACTAAACAGCCTCTTGATGAAAGTGAAAGAGGAGAGCGAAAAAGTTGGCTTAAAGCTCAACATTCAGAAAACTAAGATCATGGCATCCAGTCCCATCACTTCATGGCAAATAGATGGGGAAACAGTGGAAACCGTGGCTGACTTTATTTTCCTGGGCTCCAAAATCACTGCAGATGGTGATTGCAATCATGAAATTGAGACACTTACTCCTTGGAAGGAAAGTTATGACCAACCTAGACAGCATATTAAAAAGCAGAGACATCACTTTGTCACCAAAGGTCCATCTAGTCAAGGCTATGGTTTTTCCAGGGGTCATGTATAGATGTGAGAGTTGAACTATATAGAAAGCTGAGCACTGAAGAACTGATGCTTTTGAACTGTGGTGTTGGAGAAGACTCTTGAGAGTGCCTTGGACTGCAAGGAGATTCAGCCAGTCCATCCTAAAGATCAGTCCTGGGTGTTCACTGGAAGGACTGATGTTGAGGCTGAAACTCCAGTACTTTGGCCACCTGATGCAAAGAGTTGAGTCATTTGAAAAGATCCTGATGCTGGGAAAGATTCAGGGCAGGAGGAGAAGGGGACGACAGAGGTGACTTGATGGCATCACTGACACAATTGACATGGGTTTGGGTGGACTCTGGGAGTTGGTGATGGACCGGGAGGCCTGGTGTGCTGTGGTTCCAGGGGTTGCAAAGAGTTGGACACAACTGAGTGGCTGAACTGAACTGAACAAATATCAAACCATCATTTATACTCCTGAAACTAATAATGTATGTCAATTACACCTCAATTTTAAAAAGAGTCAAATCTTCTGACTTCTAACCCATGTGGTTTTTCTTAACTAGCGCAGCCCTCTTCCTACTAAAGAAAGAGCAAATCGCTGGCCTGTCACAACCTCACCCTCCTCCCAGGTTCATGATAAATGTTACTCATCAGTCAAGATTCTGTTTAGGGAAAAGCTCATATCAGCCTCTAGTTTCCTTTCTGAACAGCTCAGAAAAAACTGCTCTAATCTGTTCGGAGGTGATATAGGTAATGAAATGGTTGTCATGTTTTGTAGTAGACTAAGATGACTACACAGTCTAAAGCCAGGTTAACTTTTTTGCCCTTTTCACTTTTCACTTTGTTTAGGTAGCAGAACGGATTGGTCAGCATCATTTGTGCTGATTTTACTCTTCACCACTCTTACCAGCCTGGAGTTTTGCTTGAATCTATGATGCAACAGGGAAAAGTATAGCTCTTAAACGGTATTTCATATATCCTGGAGGGAAACTTGAAAATGGGTAGGGAAGAGGGGAGGCAGCATCTTCTAAAATTATTTCCCCTTAAGGAGAGAGAAAAAAATATTTTAAAGAATCATATTGTGAACCTGAGATTTTTACTTTTCTTTGAGCATAGTGTGAAATACCAACTGTCCACGCATTGCATACCTCTCTCTTCCTGAACAGTACCTCAACTAGCATCTCCATTGACAAATGAGTATTTCTGAATGCATTTCATTTAAAAATAAATAGCTGATAAAGTCTTATGAAGAAAGAAAATTAAAAAAGGGGGGGGGTAGAAAGAGAATAGGGAATAGAGAGAGACGAATCAGATTTTGCTCTGGGAACTGAGTCAGCTTTATTCATCCCAGTAATAGGAAAGACAAGGAGGATCAAAGTGAAAGCACTTTATATTCTGTACATAAACATTTATCATGGTTATAGCTATTATTTACTAGCCTCTCTCTTTATCAAAATCAGGAGAATTGGGGGCAATGGTTCTTCCATAAAAGCCAGAAGATAGGCTAGGCTGGCACTGTCCCCACTACCAAGATGAAGAAGCACAGGCTTAGAGATGTTACCACACTCTTAGCCAAGAGGGGACTAGGAGTAAGAATCTAGGTTTTCTGAGTGCAAGGTCATGGTTCTCTCCACTGTATATTCATAGTTCTTTCTTTTTTAAATTTTTTTAGGCATCTGGTACTTTAATTTTTTTTTTTTTTTACTTTACAATATTGTATTGGTTTTGCCATACATCAACATGAATCCACCATGGGTGTACATGTGTTCACAGTTCTTAAGAATTACCTGAATCTCATTTTAAAATACAGAGTACTGGACACCATACCAAATCTTCTAAGTTGGCATGTCCTAGAGTGGGAGGTGCTGGAGAAGACTCTTGAAAGTTCCTTGCACTGTAAGGAGTCCAAACCAGATAATCCTAAAGGAAATCCATCCTGAATATTCATTGGAAGGACTGATGCTGAACTCAAATAGTTTGGCCACCTAGAGAGAAGAGCTGACCCATTGGAAAAGACTCTGGGAAAGACTGAAGGCAAAAGGAGAAGGGGGAAGCAGAGGATGAGATGGTTAGGCAGCATCATCAACTCAGTGGACATGAATCTGAGCAAATTCCAGGAGAAAGTGAAGGACAGAAGGGCCTGGCATGCTGCAGTCCATGGAGTCTCAAAGTCAGACATGACTTAGCAACTGAATAACAACAACTGAGTGGGACTGATATATCTGGCTTTTTATCTAGTTCTTCAAATCATAATTATCCTGGCTTAGGAAACAGAGCTGAAGAATTTTTGCTAGAGACTTAATTACAGCTTCAAGTGGTTTACCTTATTCTACTTCTAATAGGCTGGATGACCACACATAATTCCTCACCCCTTTCTGGATCTGTGCTTCTTCATCTGTAAATTCGGTAAGTTAAACAAGATATTCTATTGAGAATTCTTCACCAGTCCTGGAACCAAGATTTTCTGAAAGTAAGTTCAGTTCAGTTCAGTCACTCAGTCGTGTCCGACTCTTTGCGACCCCATGAATCGCAGCACACCAGGCCTCCCTGTCCGTCACCAACTCCCGGAGTTCACTCAGACTCATGTTCATCGAGTCAGTGATGCCATCCAGCCATCTCATCCTAGGTCGTCCCCTTCTCCTCCTGACCCCAATCCCTCCCAGCGTCAAAGTCTTTTCCAATGAGTCAACTCTTCGCATGAGGTGGCCAAAGTACTGGAGTTTCAGCTTTAGCATCATTCCTTCCGAAGAAATCCCAGGGCTGATCTCCTTCAGAATGGACTGGTTGGGTCTCCTTGCAGTCCAAGGGACTCTCAAGATTCTTCTCCAACACCACAGTTCAAAGGCATCAATTCTTCGGCAGTCAGCCTTCTTCACAGTCCAACTCTCACATCCATACATGACCACTGGAAAAACCATATCCTTGACAAGACGGACCTTAGTCGGCAAAGTAATGTCTCTGCTTTTGAATATGCTATCTAGGTTGCTCATAACTTTCCTTCCAAGGAGTAAGTGTCTTTTAATTTCATGGCTGCAGTCACCATCTGCAGTGATTTTGGAGCCCCCAAAAATAAAGCCAGCCACTGTTTCCACTGTTTCCCTATCTATTTCCCATGAAGTGATGGGACCGGATGCCATGATCTTCGTTTTCTGAATGTTGATCTGAAAGTAAATCTGGAACCAATTCCTGATTTTATTTAATGTGCTCTAATTAAACAAGATATGTCATGAGGTTTGGGGGAATACTCCAAAATGACTTCTTTCCAATACATGCTCTTCTATTGTGCTCCAACCAAAGTGACCCTTTCTTTTTTGAACATACCAAATTCTTCCTTGCTCCATGAACTTTGAGTTATTTGATCTCTCACCCACATACTGTGTTCAGGATCTTTGCATGAATGGCTCCTTCTTACCATTATACTTTCAAATTAATAATCACCTGCTGCTGCTGCTGCTGCTGCTAAGTCGCTTTAGTTGTGTCTGAGTCTGTGCAATCCCAGAGATGGCAGCCCACCAGGCTCCCCTGTCCCTGGGATTCTCTAGGCAAGAATACTGGAGTGGGTTGCCATTGCCTTCTTCAATGCATGAAAGTGAAAAGTGAAAGTGAAGTCGCTCAGTCATGTCCGACTCTTAGCGACCTCATGGACTGCAGCCTACCAGGCTCCTCCATCCATGGGATTTTCCAGGCAAGAGTACTGGAGTGGGGTGCCATTGCCTTCTCTGAATAATCACCTAATCAACAACAATTTCTCTGATCACAAGTAGCCCTCTTTCAATGATTTCTGAATCATTGCCTTTTTTTTTTTCACAAAGAATTTACTTCTATGAAAAATTACATTTAATTTTATGTGTCTTTTTAAAAGGCCTATTTAAAATTAGACTCCATGAGGACAAGCCCTCTTGTCTTTTTTCAACAGTCTCACCATCTGGAAAAGCCTGGCACATAGCAGGTGTTCATTAAATATTTGTTAAGTCAATATGACTAAGTATAATCTTCTTTACATTTATTTTACTGTTAATTAGTACATTACTCATTCTGAATGGCCTTTTTCAAGTCACTGATTCTTATCTTTTGGTCCTTGGTTTCTTACTGATGTTTAAACAGGAAGGCCTGGGTAACACATATGGATTTCCTTTGCTTTTGAACAACTAGCAATCCCCTGGAATCCTCTGGAGAAATTTCTACACTTAGGCACTGTGAAAGCAAGAGTTCATGGAGGATTGCTCAGGGCACTTCAGGGTCAGGCTGCAAAGAAGCAAACATTAATTCTGCCCACATTTTCTTTTTATGAACCCAGTCAATGACCCGAATTTCACCAATGAGAGAGAAAAAGGACCTTCCAATATGCTAGAAAGCCGAACTGTGATTGGTGACCACCTGACCAATCTGGCTACACACTTTGTCTGTAGCCCAGAGTACTACATTCTAAGCAGCAGTATCTCCTTTTGCTGTATTCACCAAACTTCTCTAAACTTTTCTCTTTTCAGAAATGTACTGAAATACTTTGTTCTGTTTTCCTTTGTTGTAATGGTTTGTTCCTTTTCGGGAATTTTATATACAATCTCAGTGGGATAAATTTTAAGAGAGACAGAAGCAAACGTCTGGTGTATTCTCTCATCTGAAGTTGGGAAAAGATTGTTTTCAGTCTGTTTGAGCCCTATCCAACACTAAGAATTGCTCAATGGCTATATTTCATCTTCATGCCTCTGAAATTTTGGCTTTCTTCATCTCTTTAACGCTAATTTCTTGTCACTTATTAGCCCCTTTTCCTTTTCTGATTCTGTTCTCCTTCGTCATCTGACCACCTCCAAATTCTTCTTAGTTTATTAATGAGAGCAGTTGCTGCCCCGCCTCCCCGGCCCCATCACTCATAACTCTACTTTCTGGATCATTGTCCTGGGGATTTTTTTTTCCTGTAATCAAGATGACCCACAGCATTTCTTCTCTAAAAAAGAAACGTGCAACTCTATACACAGGTAAGAAAAAAGGGATATGTGAAGATTCTGGAACTAGATCATAGAGAGCCATGTGTGTTTGTACGTGTGGTGGGTGGTGATTTAGTCGATAAGCTGTGCCTGACTCTTGTGACTCCATGCACTATCACCTGCCAGACTCCTCTGTCCATGGGATTTCCAAGGCAAGAATACTGGAGTGGGTTGCCATTTCCTTCTCCAGGGCATATTCCCCATCCAGGGATCGAACTCATGTCTCTTGCATTGCAAGTGGTCTCCTGCATTGAAGGCAGAGTCTTTATCATGGAATCACCACGGAAGCACACGTGTATGTGTATACACACCAAAAAGGAAGCAACAGGTAGAAAGAGGGGCTATAGGGAGAGAGGTCTCAATTCCTGAACACTGTTCTCTAGTTCTAGTTAGAACAGAACCAAAAAGAAATATGCCAGAATGTGATATTAGGAACTTAGACTGTAAAAGGAAATTATACATTATGGAAAAGTATATGCTAGACATATACCCATTTTATCATTTAATCCTAAGGCCTTGTAGACGTACATCATTAAACTAAACATAAGAAAATTAAGACTCAAATAATTGATCTAACTTTCTAAGCCATGCAGATATTTACTTCCAAGTTTCTTGCTTCAGTGCCTGTGGATGCCCTCTTCAGTACACTTCAACATGTTACCCAGAGTCTAAATTCTGACGTTTTAGACTAGTATTGAAATGTGGTAAGAATACAGATCTGCAGCCAGAGAAGCCTGGGAGCAGACCCAGCTTCGGAACACTGTGTGACTTTCAGTTTCTTCTCCTATAAACCTGTGAGAATAGTCATCACTCCATAGGCTGGGGGTGGGGATTAAATAAAATCTAGAATGACTACCATAATGCCAAGATCAGATAGTCACTCAGTAAATGTTAGCTACTATTATCATTTTCATCCAAATGTATATTTTTTGGCTTAATGAATGGAAACATTGTGGTCAAAGTCATGTTCTAGTTGACTAAAGGACTAAATTTGGGATATGCGGTGTATCTCTTAAGTACTAAACAAATTTTAATGCTGCTTTCTGCTAAACGGGCCCTTCAGTTAATGCCTTGACAAATAAAAGAGTTACCTGTCATGGTTATTAATATTGAGCTGCAAGAGCAATTTTTTGAAAATGATTATTTTCTGTAGACTCATCCTTGGAAGCAATTTAAGATAGTTCTTCTCCTCTCCAGAAAAATGCAAATGTCAATCTTTTTAGGAACATAAATACATGGTAAATGAACTCAAGTATATCCATTGATCCAGCAATGTGAGCCTCGATTCACGATAGACATGAAGCAATTTAAAATTGGATTGATGAGACCTGTTTGTAGAGTGAACATCAAGCCCTATACCTAGACCATTTCTCCTAAAACTTTTCTTCACAGGGTCAGAAGAATGGAAGCACCAACCACCATACCACCATACTATCTTTTCCTAATAACCCAAGGTACACAAGTCTAGCCTGCTTACCCCCACCCCATATATCTTCTAACAACTCATACATGCTTTGGGTAGAAAGAATAAAAATCCTACTGAAACCCTGTCTCCCTTTTCACAAAGTAGAGTTCTCCATCTAGTTTTCAGAATGCTGGTCTAAAATTCTGAGGTTCAACCTAAACATTAAAAAGTTAATCCTGTCATATTTCAGCGCTGAGAAAATTTTAAGTAAAAATAATAGTACTAGAGTGATTTAATCAACATCAACTTAGCAAGTTAGCAGAGTATAGAAACATGGGCATTGGATTGGGAATTATGGTTTTCTCCAGATACATGGCCAATAGTGGGATGGCTGGGTCACACAGTAGTTCTATTTTTCTTTTTGAAGTACTGTTCTCCATAGTGGCTGTAAGAATTTACATTCCCACCAACAGTGTAAGAGAGTTCCCTTTTCTCCACAACATCTCCAGCATCTATTGTTTGCAAAATTTTTTGATGATGGCCATTGAGACTTTATTTTGAGTCTAACCAGCCATTCTATTTTTAAAATTTTTATTGAAGTATAGTTGATTTACAATATTGTGTTACTTTCTTCTGTAGAGCAAAGTGAATTGATTATACATATACATATATCAACTCTTTTTAGATTCTTTACAAAAACAAACAGTTACAGGTGTAGAAAATAATCTTATGGTTACCAAGGGGGAAGGTGGTGAGAGATAAATTAGGAGATTGGAACTGACATGTACACACTACTATATATAAAATAGATACTAACGACAACTTACTGTATAGCATAGGGAAGTCTATTCTGTAAGTAGCCACTCAAAGCAATTCACATCTTCTCTAGGCTTTAACTTCCTCATTTGTTAAGAGGACATTAATTATTACTACCCTATAACATTGTTTGTTAATGTATAATTGACATAACATCACTATATTAGTTTTGAGGCTTCCCAAGTGGCTCAGTGGTAAAGGATCATCCTACCAATGCAAGAGAGATAGACTTGATCTCTGGGTCAGGAGATCCCCTGGAGAAGGAAATGGCAACCCACTCCAGTATTCTTTCCTAGAAAATCCTGTAGACAGAGGAGCAGAGCAAGCTATAGTCCATGGGGTCACAGAGGGTTGGACACGACTTAGCAACTAAAAAACAAAAACAAATGCTAGTTTCAGGGTACAGCATTGTGACATTTTTATATACTGTGAAATAATCACAATCAGTCTAGTTATACATCCATCACCATTCATAGTTAAAATTTGTCTAATGAGAACTTTTAAGATCTACTTTGTTAGCAACAGGTATACAACACAGTATTATTAACTATAGTCACTATGTTATTCATTTTATATCCTCATGGCTTATTTTATGACTGGAACTTTGTGCATTTTGACCACCTTCACCTATTTCAGTCCCCAACCTCCACCATCTCCTGCCTCTGATAACCATCAATCTGTTCTCTGTAACTATGAACTTAGTTTTTTATTTGCTTTTTAAATTCCCCATATAAGTGCAATCATACAGGCTTTGTCTTTCTCTTCATAATATCTCAAGGTTCACTAAGCATAAAAGCCTCAAGATCCATTAACATTATTGCAAATGGCAGGTTTTCCTTCTTTATGGCTGAATAATATTTCACTATATATTGGGCTTCCTTGGTGGCTCAAATAGAAAAGAATCTGTCTGCATTGTAGGAGAGCTGGGTTAGATCCCTGGATCAGGAGGATTCCCTGGAGGAAGGAATGGATATCCATTGCATCATTCTTGCCTGGATAATCCCATGGAGAGAAGAGCCTAGCAGGGTACAGTCCACAGGGTCACAAAGAGTCAGACACGACTGAATGACTAAGACTCAAATATACATCATTTTCTTATCCACCCACCAGTGGACACGTAAGTTGCCTCTGTGTATTGGCTTTTGCAAATAATGCTACAATAAACATAGGCGTGCATGTGTCTTCTTGGGGCTTCCCAGGTAGCTTAGTGGTAAAGAATCTGCCTTCCAAGCAGAAGATGCAGATTTGATCCCTGGGTCAGGAAGATTCCCTGGAGAAGGACATGGCAACCCACTCCAGTATTCTTACCTTGGAAATCCTATGAACAGCAGAGCCTGGCGGGCTATAGTTCATAGGGTTGCAGAGTCAGACATGCATGATGTAGCAACTAAACAACAACAACGTCTTCTTCAGTTACTGTGTATTTCCTTTGGATAAATATCCAGACGTGAAATTGTTGACTCTATGTCTGCATTTACCCATTTGTTCTATAAATACTTTTCAGCACAGAGCCAGTCATTGTGCTGAGTTCAATTCTCTGTGCACAGAGTGCTGGATAAGAGGTGGAGGTGGGGCTAGGCTGAGGTGTGCGTGATGTGTTCCACCAATATCTACGCTCCTAGCAAAGTTTAAGTTGCTCCTGTCTAGTCCTGCTTGGCCCTGGCAAGGGTCATTATTCTATGCCCAGGGTCCCACACTAGATTAAAGACAAGAGCTCTGGACCAGTGGAAATGAGTAAAGAAAATTGTCTCCATGAATGGACAGTGGGAGAGGTTGATATGTTACCAAACAACGTCAATGGTCTATATATTGTAAGCAGGCCATCTTCATCTGACCACACTGAGAAGTTTCAGTTATCGTCTAAGTGATGCCCAGTATTTTGTCGAACAGAAAAGGATACCCCCAGATAGACCTCGAATGGTTTTGTGCTGCTCTCCGGCACCAGCAACCATAGGATATTTGTTCCCCAAGACTCAACATTGTCCATCTGCAGACTTGACTTCTACCCACATGTCTGCCTGACCGCAGAACCTTGGGATAATCAAGGGAAAAGACCAAATTTTTTTATCTTACACCTCGACTACAGATCTTTAAATTGAACAGGGAATTTAGCCTCTTTGTCCTTTTGTTCTAATCTGATAACTTTGCTGAGATGACAATTACAAGAACAAATGGTGCTAGGATGGAGTGAGTGAGGACTGGCCACAGTGGTTGATTCCAATTTTGATATTTCTAGAAGGCTGAATCTGGCAAAACCTGATTATGCCATCTTCTTTAGCAAACTATTCTGCCTCTGTGTCCTGGCTTTAAAATGGAATAGGGTACATTTCACAGCCTCTGTTATGCAACAAATTTGGGGAAGTGGAATGATTTGTTCAAATTCACAGAGCAGAGCCAAGGCCAGGTTTCCTTGTCAATTTCAGGGTTCCTCCCAGACCAGTTTTTTCATTGTGTTTTTTACACCAACATTTTGTTATTGTTACTGCTTTGCATAACTGTTACAGTCAACAGTTTTTTTATTCCAGCCCTAGCATTTTCTTGCTGAGTGAACTCGAACAAGTCACTTTCCTTCTCTAAGCCTCAGATTCTCATCTGTTGGAGATACTCATCTGGGGGAAACAATACATGCATACAGACATACAGACATACCCGTTATAATTATTGTGAGAATTACATGATTTAATCCATGTAAAACTTTTAGCTTGGTGTTTTTCATAAGAGAGCTGTTCAATAATTTTTTAAAAGCATTTTAGATAAAGGATTTTTCAGAATGCCTCTCTGGCTCTTGCTTTGTTGCTACCATGTGCTAAATACTATTCAGGGTGGACTCACTTGAGAAAAAAAACTATACAAGACACATATCTTCCCTTGTAGATCAGTTGGTAAAGAATCTGCCTGCAACGCAGGAGACCAGAGTTCGATCCCTGGGTTGGGATCCCCTGGAGAAGGAAATGGCTACCCCATTCCAGTATTCTTGCTTGGAGAATCCCATGGACAGAGGAGCCCAGCGGGCTACAGTCCATGGCATTGCACGAGTCGGAGACGAGTCAGCGACTAAACCACCACATGACTAAAAAAGGTTAACACTTGAAATTCATTTTCCTAATGGTTTTGCTACATTTTATTATTATCTTTGTGCTTAAAGTGTGTGTTATAACTGTATGACAGAAACACTATAAAACAGTATACTACTGCTTATCCCTTCCCAACTCTGTTCAGTGATACTATGTTGATAGCTTGAAGTCTGTAGTGGGAATATTTACACTATGGAAATGGTGAATGCCATAAATCAAGGCTTGATTTATTGTTTGGTTGATTTTTCCAGACTAGAATTGATAGGTTAATAAGGAAGAATAAACTCAAAATTGTGTGTTTTCTGTTACACTGTAAACAAATAATAGAGGAAATGTTTTTGGTATTCAAATACCATTAGAGGATTTAGCAAAGATTTAGATCATGCCATTAATAAATATATGGAGTTTCAACATGTTTTGTTGCTTCATTTTTGTCTTCCTTATTAATGTAAATGACCAACGTTTTAACGTATTAACCAACGTTTATGTCACCACCACACTCACTCTTCAATGAGGCGAATGACTTCTTTGCTGAACAGACAGAAATAAAGCATATACTTGCAGTCTAATTTTGTCAGATTATGATTGAATTGCAAAGACAGGTTAGTTGTGGATGCAAGAGTTCAGCAACAATCAACTAAAGTATTCTATGAGAATCAATTGGCTATATGGAATTTATAATAAAGATTCTTCTATATTTTATGTAAATTGCATAGCATATATCCTATATATCAGTAAAACATATAATCAACTTTACCCACACACACACGTATAGATACACAGGTATACTTTTTTTTTTTTTCCTCCGAGAGCTGGTTGTTAACTACTTATCAGCTTACCACTGCCCCAAAGTACATTTACCTTCTAGTCATTACCTCTCTGGCTCCTGAACAGATGATAAATAAACTCTAGGATCCATACTTCAGCCAATACACATCCCAAACCCTATTGTACTTCTCAGGACGTTTTCCCAAGATAAACTTGTGTGAGTTAAAGTCACCAAAACTCTCTTGGTGACTTGGGCAGCTCTCCTGATCTGCCCTGGGCAAAGGAGAATTATTCCCTATTAACCTAAACAAAAGTCTTTCTCAGGGCCTAAACTTGTAAATAAAGGATTAAGAGAAGTTGAATTTCACTGACATTCCTGTAAGCTCAGTGCTCAAGAAAATTGTGAGGTTCATTCCTTCCAGAACTCTCGTCTTTATGGAATAAATATCATCATAGGCCAGTCTCAGGCTTGTCTTTCTGCTTTATCATTTTCATTCATCATCTCTAAGGCTGAGCTGGCCTGGGTTTCCCTTGTCTGGGCCGTGGATGTCCCCTGCTGGAAACCAGAACTCACTGCAGCTGAGGGAACTGGAGCTGCGTGGCAGTCTATGTGAATGTCTGTGAGAGGATGCTGTTGCTGCCTACATGCATCTCAACAGGACACCACTCAGAAGATTCATTCTCTTGTCCTAGCTTTACAAGCCTGTCCTCCTTTACTAGTTTCATCAACTACATTAATAATAATCACTATTTATCAAGTATTTAACATATATATGCATGATAAACTGTCCATAAAAATTTATTGGAAAAAAGTGAACAGGAGCCTAATCCTTGTTGGTTACATTACATGCTATCACATTTAATCCTCAATCAAACAAGGCAGGTTCTACGATTAACTCATTTTTGGGGAGGGGGTGCAGTTGAAGGAACTTGAGCTTTAAAGAGGTTAGATAACTTGCCACATCCAAGCAATGCGACCTTAAGCAGTGTCAGAATTATCACAGCCTAGGAGCTGGATCTCCCTGTCTGCTGGGCTCACTTCTCTGCCGCACTATCTCCAGGGCCTTTCTCCAGTCTGTCAATTACAAGCAAATCTCCTGCTCTTACTTGTTTTTAGATTTCCCCACCCCAAGATTCACCCAGGATCAATCTCTTCCTTTGTCCTGCTTGGTACCCTGGCTGAATACCCTATGTGTTCAGAACCTGAGTTTCTTCATCAGATAAATTAAGGGGGTGGATTAGCTGACTCTTCCTTTTTCTTCCAATTCTAGTATGAGGATGCTTTTGAATTTCGTTTCGAGTAGATGTGCTATAGTCCAAATTGCTGGGGATTTCCTCTCTGGCTAAGGAAACAAAGCTCAGTTATGTACTGCTTGTGAGTTTGCATCAGGAGGATGAAACTTAACCCAAGTGGGGGCTACCTTTAGGATTAGTTTTCACATCAGAACCCACTGACCACTTACATGAGACGTTATCAGTTCGTGGACAAAAAGTACAATTTCTCCCTTCTCTCCAGTGAGCCAAAGCATGGTTGGCAATTCAGATAGCCAGTTGGGAGTTTTCACCATGTGACAAGCCCAAAGGCATTTCTGAGGCTGCCAGCACAGAGGCTTGTCGAATCTGCTAAGGAACCAGATGCAGCAGATAAAATATCTTCCACACGTGGCATCTGGGGTCTGTGCTTGCCAGCTGAGAGAAGGGGCTGGGTGGTGCAGAGCTGAGGGTGGGGATGATAGAGAGACAGCAGTAGAACAAATCATATACATAAAGTAGGAAAAAAGCGAGTCTAGAGAACATTTCACGATTCTGGGAAAACTGATTAAATGAAAGTGAATTACATATAGATTTTTAAACTCAAAGACCAGATTATAAGTAGGCCAATTATACATTGTGACGTTGGACACTATTGTTTTATTGAAAGTCAGCTATTGTTTTGCATTTCTAGGATGCAATGGTCTTTTTGTAACTGACTCGGCGCAATTGCATTCATTTATTTATACACACCTTGGCTATTCTAGTTCTACCCTCATTAGAAAATACAAACATATTGCATTAATTTTCATTGTCAAGCAGGAAATGGCTATGTATGTTAGGCCATATCTCTCAATTTCGTCTTTTAGAAATATGTTTCCTGTTCATATTCCTCAAATGATATTCTTTCATTTCCATCTCCTTTCCTCTCAAATAATTCATTATATATTTACTGAATACCTACATTGACAGGTGTAATGATAACAAACATGAAGAAACAAAGTGTTTGTCTTCAAGGAGCTGACAAAATAGAGGATTGGAGTTGATCAGTGTAAGGTGTTGGTGTGGAGATATGCAGAACAGTAGCCAAATTAAGGATGCTTTTCTGTGTGTTGTGGTGTTGTTGGCTGGAGTTGATACTTTCTTAAACAAACAAAATTGTATGTGTGTGTGTGTATGTTTGTGTATTTTCCTTCTTAGCTTTGATTTTTCAAAAAATATATACCCAAAGGGATCCTTATAATTAGATCAACAGTTTTCTTCAAAATAACTTTGTTGTAAATTTTGTTTCAGTATATTTTGTGCTCAGTCACTCAGTCGTGTCTGACTCTTCGTGGACCCATGGGCTGCAGCCCACCAGTCTCCACTGTCCATGGACTTTTCCAGCAAGAACACTGGAGTGGTTTGTCACTTCCTAATCCAGGGGATCTTTCCAATCCAGGGATCGAATCTGTGTCTCTTGCATATCCAGTATTGATAGGTAGGTTACCACTAGCACTACCTGGGAAGCCCTCAGTATATTTTAGGATGTATCAAAATGATAAAAATGCTGAAATGAAGTTACCATAACTTATTCTATTTTCAGATCAAGATCAGTTTCTCTATGTCACTTTCTAGAACTTACTTTTATGTATTTTTACAGCATCACAGGTAGAACATTCTAGTTTTTCTATTAATCTGACATCAGTTATTCCTCTGAGGTCTCTTGCCATCTCTTGTACCCTTATCCTTCCTCAGTTGCAGTATTTCATGCAAGTCAAAGTGCTAAAAAACAGAAGTAGAAATATTCATATCATATTCATTTACAACTAATACAGGAACACCTATTTACATAACACACACATTAACAAATATAAAGGGATAAATTGACAATAATAACAAAAGTAGAGAGCCTTAACACACCATTTGCATCAATGGGCAGGTAATCTAGATGGAAAAATCAATAAGCTAATAGTGGTCTTAAATGACACATTAGACCAGATGGACTTAAATATCTATAGGACATTCCATCAAAGATAGAATACATATTCTTTTTGAATGCAGATTTAATTTTCTCCAGGGTTGGCCATAAAAAAATATTATCAAGTTTAAGAGGATAGAAATTATACAAAGCATTTGTTGATCAGAAAGAATGAAATTATCAGTAGAAATCAGTTACAGGAAGAAAGGGCAAGCATAATGGCCAGAGTTAGATCACAAAATCTGATTATATTCTTGGCAACCAAAGATGGAGAAGCTCTATACAGTTAGCAAAAACAAGACCTGGAGCTTACTGTGGCTTAGATCATAAGCTACTTATTGCAAAATTCAGGCTTAAATTGAAGAAAGTAGGGAAAACCACTAGGCCATTCAGGTATGACTTAAATCAAATCCCTTATGATAATACAGTGGAGGTGATGAATAGATTCAAGGGATTAGATCTGGTAGACAGAGTTGAAGAACTATGGACATAGGTTCAAACAGGAAGTGGTGAACAAAACCATCCCAAAGAAAAGAGATGCAAGAAGGCATAGTGGTTATCTGAGGAGGACTTACAAATAGCTAAGAAAAGAAGAGAAGAAAAAGGCAAAGGAGAAAGGAAAAGATATACACAACTGAATGCAGAGTTCCAGAGAATAGCAAGGAGAGATAAGAAAGCCTTCTTAAGTGAACAATGTGAAGAAAGAGAGGAAAACAATAGGGAAAGACTAGAAATCTCTTCAAGAAAATTGGAGATACCAGGGGAACATTTCATGCAAAAAAGATGGGCACAAGAAAGGACAGAAATGGCAAGCACATAACAGAAGCAGAAGAGATTATGAAGAGGTAGCAAGAACACACAGAAGAACTATACAAAAAAGTCTTACTGACCTAGATAACCACAGTGGTGTAGTCACTCACCTAAGGCTAGGATCTTGGACTGTAAGGTCAAGTGTGCTTTAGGAAGTATTACTATGAACAAAACTAGTGGAGATGTTTGAATTCCAGCTAGCTATTTAAAATCCTAAAAGATGATGCTGTTAAAGTGCTGAACTCAGTATGCCAGCAAATTTGGAAACTCAGAAGAGGCCACAGGACTGGAAAAGGTCAGTTTTCATTCCAAACCTAAAGAAGAATGTTTATGCCAAAGAACGTTCAAACTACCACACAATTGCCCTCATTTCACATGTTACCAAGGTAATGCTCAAAATCCTTCCATCTAGACTTCAGTAGTACATGAACTGAAAAATTCCAGATATACAAGCTGTATTTCAAAAAGATGGAACCAGAGATCAAATTGCCAAAATCCACTGCATCACAGAAAAGGCAAGCAAATTCCAGAAAAACATCTACTTCTGCTTCATTGACTATGCTAAATCATCTGACTGGTGTATCACAACAAACTGTGGAAAATTCTGAAAGAGATGGGAATACCAGACCACCTTACCTGCCCCCTGGGATACCTGTATCCAAGTCAAGAAACAACAGTTAGAACCAGACATGGAACAGAAGACTAGTTCAAAATTGAGAAAGGAGTACGTATGTTAAGTCTGTATAACTGTCACCCTGCTTATTTAAATTAAATGCATAATGCATCATGTGAAATGCTGGGCTGGATGAAGCACAAGCTGGAATCAAGATTGCCAGGTAAAATATCAACAACCTCAGATATGCAGATGATGCCACCCTAACAGCAGAAAGCAAAGAGGAAATAAAGAACCTCTTGATGAAGATGAAAGAGGAGGGTGAAAAAGCTGGCTTAAAACTCAACATTCAAAAAATGAAGATCATGGCATCTAGTCCCATCACTTCATGCCACATAGATAGGGAAAAGTGGAAAGACTGACAGATTTTTTTTTGGCGGGCTCCAAAATTACTCTAGACAGTGGTTGCAGCCATGAAATTAAAAGACACTTGCTCCCTGGAAGAAAAACTATGATAAATCTAGGTAGCATATAAAAAACCATAGACATCACTATGCTGACAAAGGTCCATCTAGCCACAGCTATTTCCAGTAGTCATGCATGGATGTGAGAGTTGGACTGTAAAGAAGGTTGAGCATGGTAGAATTGATGCTTTTAAACTGTAGTGCTGGAGAAGACTCTTGAGATTCCCTTGGACTGCAAGGAAATCAAACCAGTCAATCCTTAAGGAAATCAGTCCTGAATATTCATTGGAAGGACTGATGCTGATGCTGCAATACTTTGGCCACCTGATGTGAAGAGCTTACTCATTGGAAAAGACCCTGATGCTGGGAAAGACTGAAGGCAAAAGAAGAGGGTGGCAGAGGATGACATGGTTAGATAGCATCACTGACTCAATGGACATGAGTTTGAGCAGACTCTGGGAGATAGTAAAGGACAGGGAAGACTGGTGTGCTGCAGCACATGGGGTCACAAAGAGTAGGACAAATTTAGTGACTGAACAACAACAGTATGATAACTGATATAAGGATACAAGATATAAAGGGTTTGAAAAACAGAAGGGAGAAATTTTTGCCTGAAGGCAACAAGAAAAAGATTCTAAAACAGGAACTAATTTTTCTGAATCATAAAGTACAAGAAAAGGAGATTTCACCAGCCAGGATGTCAGGAAAGCAGTTATGAAGGAGAAAGATTTTTCTAGACAGAAGGGAAACCAGGAGCAAAGTGAAAGTGTTATGAATGTGTATAGTGGTCATGGAATGGCAAGTAGTTCAGTGTGATGTGCCATGTGATTTGAGGGTGGTATTTCTAGAGCCAAACTCAGACGGCCTTTAAATGTATTAATGGCCCACTAGAGCCAAGACTGGGCCTTTAGTAAAAGAAACATTGACCACGACCAATGTTAAGGAAATTAATGCTTCACTTCCTACAACCCAACGATAAGCTACACCTAATCTTTTCCTTTACTCCTTGATCCCAAAAGACCCCAAATGGATTTAAATGCACTGACCCAGCAATGACATCTCTCTTAATATAACCCTTAAGAAACACTTACTATATTTCCTGCCAGATAGCTAAAATTTTATCCTGTCTTTTTCTAGTATGTTGATTTTCAAACCATTGTTGTTTGCAGCCCTGTCTTTGAAGATCTGATGCTGACAACTCATTCCAATCTTTGTCATTCCATAGCCTAAACAGGATTCACAAGGTCAGGGAGATGGTAAATGAGACTAAGGCCCATTGTGAAAGATCTTGAATGCCACCCTAACATGTGTACATATGTCATTAAATATCTACTGTGTGCCAGACACCCTTCTAGATGCTAAACATATAATGATGAACAAGACAGACCAAATCCCTATGCTACTGAGGGACATTCTAATGGAAAGCCTTAGAAGTGCCCTATAGAGAAAAAGAAAGGCAGAGCACTCTTTGATATAAATTGCAGCACTATCTTTTCAGATTCATCTCATAGAGTAATGGAAACAAAAATAACCAAATGGGAACTAATTAAACTTAAAAGCTTTTGCATAGCAAAGGAAACCATAGATAAAACAAAAAGATAATCTACAGAATGGGACAAACTATTTGCAAATTTTTACGACTGACAAGGGATTAATCTCCAAAAATATGCAAACAATTCATATGACTCAATATCAAAAACAAACAACTCAATAAAAAAAAGGGAGGCAGAAAACCTAATAAACATCTCTCCAAAGAAGACATACAGATGACCAATAGACACATGATAAGATGTTCAGCATTGCAAATTATTAGAGAAACACAAATCAAAACTACAATGAGGTATCATCTCACATGGATCAGAATGGCCATCATCAAAAACTCTATAAATAGTAAATGCTGGAGAAAAGGGAACCCTCCTGCACTGTTAGTGGGAATGTAAATTGATACTATGCCACTATGGAAAACACTATGGAGTTTCCTTAAAAAAACCTAAAGTCAGAGCTACCATAGGATCTTTAAATCCCACTCCTGGGCATATATCTAGAGAAAACCATACTTAGGAAAGATACATGCAGCTCAATCAATATTAATTCATTTACAATAGCCAAGACATGGAAGTAACCTAAATGTCCATCTACAGATGAATGGATAGAGAAAATGTGGGATATTTATACAATGGAATATTAGTCATAAAAAATAATGAAATAATACAATTTGAAACATGAATGGACCAAGAGATGATCATACTAAATAAAGTGAGAAAGACAAATATATATCACTTACATGTGGGATCTAAAACAAATGATTCAAATGAACTTATATACAAAACAGAAATAGACCCACAGACATAGAAAACTTATGGTTACCAAAAGGGAAAGTGGGGGAGGGATAAATTAGAAATTTGGAATTAACAGATAAGCACTATTATATATATAAAATAGATAACCAACAAGGACTTACTGTAGAGCACAGAGAACTAAAATCAGTATTTTATAAAAAGCTTTAAGGCTACTGAATCTTAAAAAATATATATGCATAACTAAATCACTTTGCTGTATAACTGAAAGTGACACAATCATAAATCAACTATAATACTTCAACTAAAAAAAATTTTTTTTAAAGAAGTGCCCTATAGAAAAGGTGACTCCATGGAATTTCAAGTAGGAAAGAATCTGTTCTAGGATGACTACCTCATGCCGTAACTTCCTACACCTTGATGTTTAAGCCTCTTTCCATCTATTATAAGATTGCTTCTCTGTGGTAATGAAGATCAAGATTCTTTCCCTCCATTAAAACTAACCCATTATTGAGTTTCATTTTTGTAAAGTTTCTGGGTGACAAATCTTATTAATAAATAATATTAAGAAGTGATACTTCATAATGATCAAAGGATGCATTTATTAAGGACATAATTCTATCTTTGTATGAACAAGACTTTAAAACAAAGCAAGTTCGGTTCAGTTCAGTCGCTCAGTCGTGTCCGACTCTTTGCGACCCCATGAATCGCAGCCTCCCTGTCCATTACCATCTCCAGGAGTTCACTCAGACTCACATCCATCGAGTCAGTGATGCCATCCAGCCATCTCATCCTCAGTTGTCCCCTTCTTCTCCTTCCCCCAATCCCTCCCAGCATCAGAGTCCTTTCCAATGAGTCAACTCTTTGCATGAGGTGGCCAAAGTACTGGAGCTTCAGCTTGAGCATCATTCCTTCCAAAGAAATCCCAGGTTATTGCTAGAGACTAACATACCTATCTCAATAATTGATGGAGCAAGTAGACAGAAGTTTAATAAGAACATCAGAGACTTAAGAACATAGGAGTGAAGTGAAAGTTGCTCAGTCATGTCTGATTCTTTGTGACCCCATGGACTATACAGTCCATGCAATTCTCTAGGCCAGATTATTGGAGTGGGTAGCCTTTCCCTTCTCTGGGGGATCTTTCCAACCCAGGAATTGAACCAGGGTCTCCTGCATTGGAGGCGGATTCTTTACCAGCTGAGCTATGAGAGAAGCCCTGAACATAGAAGAATATAGGAGACTTATACAATATTCCAAACAGAATACACATTCTTTTCAACAGCACTAAAAATATTTACTTTGATAGGCCATCTGTTGGTCATAAAAAATTCATAATAAACTGAAGAAGATTATAGTCATAAGAGGCCTATTTTTTTTCCAAAATAGAATTAAAGTAGAAATTGATAATACAATTATATATGAAAACTCCTTCAAATATTAATATTTAAAATTTAAAAATCATTTCTAAACATACAATATGAAAACACAATAGAAATTATAAAATATTTTTAATTGGATGGGAATGAAAATGCCTCAAAATGTGTGGGAGGCAACTAAAATGGTATTTAGAGGAAATTTTATAGTATTGAGTAACTATAATAGAAAAAGTCTCAACACGATAGTATAATCTTTCACTTTTGAATAGAAAAATGAAGAGCAAATTGAATTCAAAGTAAGTCAAAGGCAGGAAATAATAAAAATGAGCAAAATCAATGAACATGAAAACAGAAAAATAGGGACAAAACCCAAAACTCTTTCTATGACAAATAAAATTTATAAAACTCTATCCAGACTAAATAGAAATAAAAGAGAATATAAAAATACTAATATCAGAAATTATAGAGAAAACATCTCTACAGAGTCTGAAGACACTTAAAAGAAAGGGAATACTATGAACATTTTGCCAATAAGTTGAATAGTTTAAATGCAATGGGGAAATTAATTGAAAGACACAGCGATCAAAGATCACTCAAGAAAAAACAGATATCTTTAATAGCCAAATATATTAAGGAAATTAAAGCTGCATCTAATAGCCTTCCACCAAGTAATATGCAAGATGAGATGTCTTCACTGGTGAATACTACTGTTGGGCTGCCCTCTGCAGTCCTGCAAACCTTGTAGTTGCCCAGCCACTAGACTGAAGAAAGAACCCAGAGAAAGCAACAGAGACCTTGATAATCTATCAGAAAAATCTTACAAGTCTGAAGCTTCATTCTGGAGCAACAACCCATTGTGTGCAGCAGACAGAACATAAGGCGGTGTGTTGGACAGACTTAGAAAGACAAGGCAGTAAGTATTTGTTACTCAGGGGAGAAAGAGGCTACCATTTATGGGGAGAATTGGTATCAAGTTGAATCATCAGTTGCCAAGGAAACCAGCAGCTGGGGCAGAGGGACAAGCAGGTAGGTAGTTACTGCCCTATGATTGAGAGGATTGAATACTGAGTATGGTGTAGGTGAACCAGGGACTGAATGAACAGGGGATGTACAGAGAGCAAGAGAACAGCCATCTTGAGTGGCCTGAACATATAATTATCAGTCATTAAATGTATATATACTAATTGATCAATAGCTCATGAAATAGTCTAGAAAACTGAAGAGATGGGACACCTTCTGACTAACGTTATGAAGCAAATATTATTTGTTGTTTAAATCCAAAGCATGGTAAGAAAATAATAAAAATCAATATCTCTCATAAATACAATTCTTGAGAATTTTATTAAATTAAATGTTCAAGTTGGCTTTAGAAAAGGCAGAGGAACCAGAGATCAAATTGTCAACATCCATTGGATTATCAAAAAAGCAAGAGAGTTCCAGAAAAGCATCAGTTTCTGCTTTAATGATCATGCCAAAGCCTTTGACTCTGTGGATCACAACAAACTGTGGAAAATTCTTAGGAGAAGGGAATACCAGACCACCCGATCTGCCTCTTGAGAAATCTGCATGGAAGTCAGGAAGCAACAGTTAGAACTGGATATGGAACAACAGACTGGTTCCAAATTGGGAAAGGAGTACGTCAAGGATGTATATTGTCACCCTGCTTATTTAACTTATATGCAGAGTACATCATGAGAAACACTGGGCTGGATGAAGCACAAGCTGGAATCAAGATTACCGGGAGAAATATCAATAACCTCAGACATGCAGTTGATACAACCCTTATGGCAGAAAGTGAAGAAGAACTAAACAGCCTCCTGATAAAAGTGAAAGAAGAGAGTGAAAAAGTTGGCTCAACATTCAAAAACCTAAGATCATGGCATCTGGTCCCATTACTTCATGGGAAATAGATGAGGAAACTGTGGAAACAGTGACAGACTTTATTTTGGGGGGCTCCAAAATCACTCCAGTTGGTGGTTGCAGCCATGAAATTAAAAGACGCCTATTCCTTATAATGAAAGTTATGACCAACCTAGACAACATATTGAAAAGCAGAGACATTACTTTGCCAACAAAGGTCCATTTAGTCAAGGCTGTGGTTTTTCCAGTAGTCAAGTATGGATGTGAGAGTTGGACTGTGAAGAAAGCTGAGTGCTGAAGAATTGATGCTTTTGAACTGTGGTGTTGGAGAAGATTGTTGAGAGTCCCTTAGACAGCAAGGAGATCCAACCAGTCAATCCTAAAGCAAATCAGTCCTGAATATTCATTGGAAGGGCTGATGTTGAAGCTGAAACTCCAATATTTTGGCAACCTGACGTGAAAAACTGACTCATTTGCAAAGACCCTGAAGCTGGGAAAGATTGAAGGTGGGAGGAGAAAGGGACGACAGAGGGTGAGATGGTTGGACGGCATCATTGACTCAATGGACATGAGTTTCAGTAAACTCCAGGAGTTGGTGATGGTTAGGGAAGCCTGGTGTGCTGTGGTCCATGGGGTCGCAAAGAGTCAGATATGACTGAGCGACTGAACTGAACTGAAGAAAGATAATATACTATAACCATGCAGAATTCAGATATAACAGTGAACAAAATCAATAGTTAAATCACCTTATTCAGTTCGGTTCAGTTCAGTCACTCAGTCATGTCCGACTCTTTGCGACCCCATGAGTCAAAGCACGCCAGGCCTCTCTGTCCATCACCAACTCCGAGTTCACTCAGACTCACGTCCATTGAGTCAGCGATGCCATCCAGCCATCTCATCCTCTGTCGTCCCCTTCTTCTCCTGCCCCTAATCCCTCCCAGCATCAAAGTCTTTTCTAGTGAGTCAACTCTTCGCATGAGGTGGCCAAAGTACTGGAGCTTCAGCTTTAGCATCATTCCTTCCAAAGAAATCCCAGGGTTGATCTCCTTCAGAATGGACTGGTTGGATCTCCTTGCAGTCCAAGGGACTCTCAAGAGTCTTCTCCAACACCACAGTTCAAAAGCACCAATTCTTTGGTGCTCAGCCTTCTTCACAGTCCAAATTTCACATCCATACATGACCACTGGAAAAACCATAGCCTTGACTAGATGGACCTTTGTTGGCAAAGTAATGTCTCTGCTTTTCAATATGCCTCCTAGGTTGGTCATAACTTTTCTTCCGAGGAGTAAGTGTCTTTTAATTTCATGGCTGCAGTCACCATCTGCAGTGATTTTGGAGCCCCAAAAATAAAGTCTGACACTGCTTCCACTGTTTCCCCATCTATTTCCCATGGAGTGATGGGACCGGATGCTATGATCATAGTTTTCTGAATGTTGAGCTTTAAGCCAACTTTTTCACTCTCCTCTTTTACTTCCATTATTAAAAGAGTAAAATTAAAATAAAAACAATATGGTTATTTAACTATGTGGAAAAAAAGGGCATTTGATATAATTCAAAAGTAATTAAAAGGAAAAAGCTCTTGATAAATTAATTATAGAAAAGATACTTCTCAACCTGACTTATGGTACTAGGAAAACCCTACTGCTAACATACATCATGTGGAAAAATGTTGAATTCTTTCTCCTTAAATTCAGGAACAAGGCACTCGTAATCAATATTATCCTGGAGATCCTAACCAATGCAAGACGTCTACATAAAAAGTAGACACCATCAGATTTAAAATGAAGAAATGAAACTGTCTTTATCTGTAGACAACCTGATTTAAACCAAAGCACTTTTAAAATATAAAACTAAATATAAAATCCTGAGCAATCTAGAAAAATGATACTAAAATTGATAACTGTTCAGTAAGACTTCATGACACAAAGTCAGTAAATAAATAGTGTATTTTTATATACTAGCTGTTAGGGACTGAATCATGCCCCTATAATAGTCATATGCTGGAGTCTTAACTAACCCTCATTGCGATTGTATTGGGTGATAGGCCCTATAAGAGGGTCATATAGGTTAAGCGAAGTCTTGAGTTCTCAGTCTCTCAGTTGTGTCCCATTATAAGTCATAAGATTTTCAGTCAATCATGTCTGACTCTTTGAGACCCCATCAAATGCAGCACTCCAGGCTTTCCTGTCCTTCATTATCTCTGGGAGCTTTCTCAAACTCATGTCCATTGAGTCGAGAATGCCATCCAATCATCTCACCCTCTGTCATCCCCTTTTCCTTCTGCCTTTCATCTTTCCAAACATCAGGGTCTTTTCCAATGAGTCAGTTCTTCGCATCAGGTAGACCAAGGATCGGAGTTTCAGAATCAGTCCTTCCAATGAATATTCAGGATTGATTTCCTTTAGGATTGATTGGTTGGATCTCCTTGCAGTCCAAGGGAACTCTCAAGATTCTGCTCCAACACCGCAGTTCAAAAGCATCAGTTCCTCAGAGCTCAGCCTTCTTTATGATCCAACTCTCACATCCATACATCACTACTGGACTATACGGACCTTTGTTGGCAAAGTAATGTCTCTGCTTTTCTATACATTTTCTAGGTTTGTCATAACTTTTCTTCCAGGAAGCAAGTGTCTTTTAATTTCATGGCTTTAATTTCAGTCACCGTCTGCAGTAATTTTGGAGCCCAAGAAAATGAAGTCTGTCACTGATTCCATTGTTTCCCCATCTATTTGCCATGAAATGATGGGACCTGATGCCATGGTCTTCATTTTTTGAATGTTGAGTTTTTAGTCAGCTTTTTCACTCTCCTCTTTCACCTTCATCAAGAGTCTCTTTAATCCCTCTTCACTTTCTGCCATAAGGGTTGCATCAATTGCATATCTGAGGTTATTGATATTTCTTCCGGTAATCTTGATTCCAGCTTGTGCTTCATCCAGCCCAGCATTTCACATGATGTACTCTGCATATAAGTTAAATAAGCAGGGTGACAGTATACAGCTTTGACATACTCTTTTCCTAATTTTGAAACCATTCCATTGTTTCATGTCTGGTTCTAACTATTGCTACCCGACCTGCATACAGGTTTCTCAGGGGGCAGGTAAGATGGTCTAGTATTTCCATCTCTTTCAGTTTTTTCCACAGTTTGCTGTGATCCACACAATCAAAGGCTTTGGCATAGTCAATAAAGCAGAAGTAGATTTTTTCTGGAATTGTCTTGCTTTTTCTATGATCCAATGAATGTTGGAAATTTGATCTCTGGTTCCTCTGCCTTTTCTAAATCCAGCTTGAACTTTTGGAAGTTCTCACTTCACATACTGTTGAAGCCTAGCTTGGAGGATTTTGAGCATGACCTTGCTAGCATATGAAATGAGTGCAATTATGTCATAGTTATAACATTCTTTAGCATTGCCCTTCTTTGGGACTGGAATGAAAACTGAGCTTTCCAGGCCTGCGGCCATTGCTGAGCATTCCAAATTTGCTGGCATATTGAGTGCAGCACATTCACAGCATCATCTTTTAGGATTTGAAATAATTCAGCTGAAATTATATGACCTCCACAAGCTTTTTTAGTAGTGATGCTTCCCAAGGCCCACTTGGCTTTGCATTCCAGGATGTCTGGCCCTACATGAATGATCACACCATCACAGTTAACTGGATCATTAAAATCATTTTTGTACAGTTCTTCTGTCATAAGTTCTAAGTCATACGAGTAGGACATTAATCCTACTAATTCAAATAATCTAATAATAGGATTCTTGTCCTTAAAAGAGATACCAGATCTCACAGGTCTTTCAGATTTCTGTGTGTATTAATACACAGAGTAAAGGTCATGTGCTGCTCCTCACTTCAGTCGTGTCTGACTCTGTGCGACCCCATAGACTGCAGCCCACCAGGCTCCCCCGTCCCTGGGATTCTCCAGGCAAGAACACTGGAGTGGGCTGCCATTTCCTTCTCCAATGCATGAAAGTGAAAAGTGAAAGTGAAGTTGCTCAGTCTTGTCCGACTCTTAGTGACCCCATGGACTACAGCCTACCAGGCTCCTCCCTCCATGGGATTTTCCAAGCAAGAGTACTGGAGTGGGGTGCCATTAGGACACAGCAAAAAGATACCATCTGAAAGCCAGGGAAAGAGTCCTCACTGGACACAGCTCTCCTGGCACCTTGGTCTTGGGTTTTAACAGAACCATGAGAATTAAATTCCTGTTGTTTGAACCACCCAGTATGTTATGGCAACACAAGCTAACTAATACACCAGCTAAGGGTATTATGTATGTTTATGTTATATAATATAAAGTGAATATAGACAGTACAATTACAATAGCATCAGCAATATAAAGTGACTAGAAATAAATGTAATCTACATATATATATACATACACACACTGTACACTGTAAATGTGATTATGTATATATGCACTCAGTCAATATTCAAAAATATGATCTGCATGACCAAACTATTATGAATGGCTTTTAATCCTGTATATTATTAGAAATACATAAGCAGCTAATTATAGATAGAGGACAGTTATGAAAACTCAGAATGAACTAAGGAAGCTTGGGAATGGAGAGCAGCAGCTGCAAGGACAACACCACCTTTGATTTTTGAGTGTTTTTGTAATGAATGTGTAAAATTTTTCTTCCTCCTAATATTTCCTCCAACTCTCTGCAAGATTCCAGGCATTACACTAATAGCTAAAAGCAGCATCCTAAGCCATGCCAGAGAGACTGTCAGAATCCAACTGTGAATCTGTAATGACAAGTTTCAACCTGAAGGCCAACTCTGATAGACTGGTAGTGACTACCTGGAGTAAAAGTGTTGAGAAAGGATTTTGAGATTGCATTTGAACTCAGGGTACTAACCCGGGGGCTGGTCTTGTCTGACATTGAATGGGTGTCAGCATGAATACCTTCTATTAGTCATCTTTGCCTGAAACCCCAACACTGACTTCAGGAGACAGAATTGAGACTTCAGTTGGCATTAAATAATGGTACATATATAATCAATCTTTTACCTGTGGTGGTGACCATTCAGCTCACTGCCATATGTGAAGCAAACTTGTAGATTTTTCTTGCCCTTTCACAGTTAAACTCCAGTACTATTAATACTGACCTTCTGAAGTTAGTCATTTGATTAGCCATTTTGCAATGTTACATAAATGAACATTCCTTTTAAGTCATACACCCATGCAGGCACACACACAAAGATGTGCTTGCCAGAAGGAAAACTAAAATTCACAAATGTATTTTGACTTGCCCATTCAGATAACTGCTAAATGGCAGAACTAAAATTTAGGGTTTTTCTGTTTGTTTCCAAGTCCATTGTGCATTTCTATCTTCAAGCTATAAGAGTCAGAGTAATATAAGAAAAACATGACTTGACCAAAAATAAGAATCTCCTGAGTTGCCTAGGAAAGACTCTGCTTACCAATCTGATTTAAGATCATTTTCTTTTATGCTTAGGGGTTCTTTCAGGAGGATTTCTTCTATCATAGGATGTTTCACATTGTTTGCTATTATTTTCTTGTTTCTTCTCTACTCAATCGTAAGCAACTTGAAGATATCCCTTTAATTTCTATGAGCTAATACAGAATCTAGCATATCATAGGCACCCAAAAACTGGTTAGTTATTGAATGATTGAATGAATGCAAATTATTTTCAGACTTCTATAAGACTATGTCACTTATCAAGAAAGTTATCTGAGTATTTGAAGAAACATAATGATGTACCACAATTGATTTTGATACAATATATCATTAATATAAGCTAGCTCAGAATTCTCCAAGCCAGGCTTCAACACTACATGAACCGTGAACTTCCAGATGTTCAAGCTGGTTTTAGAAAAGGCAGAGGAACCAGAGATCAAATTACCAACATCTGTTGGATCATCAAAAATGCAAGAGAGTTCCAGAAAAAAAAAAAAAAAACAGCTACTTTTGCTTTATTGACTATGCCAAAGCCTTTGACTGTGTGGATCACAATAAACTGTGGAAAATTCTTAAAGAGATGGGAACACCAGACCACCTGACTTGCCTCTTGAGAAACCTGTATGCAAGTCAAGAAGCAATAGTTAGAACTGGACATGGAACAATAGACTAGTTCCAAATTGAGAAAGGAGTACATCAAGGCTGTAATAATGTCACCCTGCGTATTTAACTTATATGCAGAGTACATCACAAGAAATGCTGGGCTGGAAGAAGCACAAGCTGGAATCAAGATTGCTGGGAGAAATACCAATAACCTCAGATTTGTAGATCACACCACCGTTATGTCAGAAAGCAAAGAACTAAAGAGCCTCTTGATTAAAGTGAAAAAGGAGAGTGAAAAAGCTGGCTTAAAGCTCAACATTCAAAAAACTAAAATCATGGAATCCAGTCCCATCACTTCATGGGAAATAGATGGGGAAACAGTGGAAACAGTAACAGACTTTATTTGGGGTGGGGGTGGGGGTGCAAAATCACTGCATATGGTGACTGCAGCCATGAAATTAAAAGACACTTGCTGCTTGGAAGAGAAGCTATGATCAACCTAGACAGCTTATTAAAAAGCAGAGACATTACTTTGCAGCAAAGGTCTGTTTAGTCAATGCTATGGTTTTTCCAGTAGTCATATATGGATGTGAGAGTTGTACTATAAAGAAAGTTGAGCAATGAAGAATTTATACTTTTGAAGTGTGGTGTTGGAGAAGACTCGAGAGTCCTTTGGACAGCAAGGAGATCCAACCAGTCCATCCTAAAGGAAATCATTCCTGAATATTCATTGGAAGGACTGATGCTGAAGCTGAAACTCCAATACTTTGGCCACCTGGTGTGAAGAGCTGACTCATTGGATAAGACCCTGATGCTGGGAAAAATTGAGGGTGGGAGGAGAAGGGGATGACAGAGGACGATATGGTTAGATGGCATCACTGACTCAATGGACATGAGTTTGAGTAAACTCTGGGAGTTTGTGATGGACAGGGAGGCCTCACATGCTGCAGTCCATGGGGTCACAAAGAGTTGGACACAACTGAATGAGTGAACTGAACTGAAGAGGTCTTACTCTGAGCCAAGCACTTTAACATAGATTTTTCCCCTTTACCATTCATAATAAGCCTGTGAAACATATTTTGTAACCTTTTGTACAGATGAAGAAATTGATGCTGAGAGACTAGCCAACATATCCTATTTCACACAGTAAGCTGCAAACCCTTACCTTCCACATCCAGTGGTCTTTCCAGAACAACATCAGTTAAATTGGGAAAATACATATATATTTTAAGAACTGTCTGGAATATTTCCTATAATGATGATGATCCAGATTCCACAAATTTTTCAAAGATATGTCTTTCAAATGGTGAGATTTTAAAATATATTTGTGAAATATTTATCTTTCATTTTGAAACTATCTTGTGTCTTCAAATTTAAAGTAAAATCTATTTATCAGTGTTCTGGCATATAATGTTTCCTCTGCTGAGCTCTAAGCATGTCCAACCAGGTTGTAATTCAAGCTAATAATAATTTTGCCCTTGTAGCACACCCTCCTCCTCATTTTGTCCTTTGGATAACCTCATAATAACTTTTACTGTATTTATGCAAGACCTTTCCAATTAGCCCATTGGAATTTTCAAATAGAAAAGAAACAGGAAAGAATGAAAAGAGGAAAGAAGAAAACGATGATCTGGGGTAGCATTTAACTAGCAGGAACTTTTCACACCATCAGGTCATAGAAACATAGAAAGTCAGAAGTCCTAGAGTTCTCGTAATCCAGCCCTATAATATTTACAGATGTGTTTACTTTGGCATATGCAAAAGAACACTGGGTTTATAGTCAGCCAATCTGGGGTCAGGTCCTGACTTTGCTGCTTTCAGCTTTATGAGCTTTATTTAGTATGTTACTTTGCCTTCTTTTCCCAGTTATAAAATGAGAATATTGATATCTAATTTAGAGGATTATTTTGAAAAATAAATATGGTTCTGGAGAAGACTCTTGAGAGTCCCTAGGACAGCAAGGAGATCAAACCAGTCAATCATAAAGGAAATCAACTCTGAATATTCACTGGAAGGACTGATACTGAAGCTCTAATACTTTGGCCACCTAATGCAAAGAGCCAACTCATTGGAAAAGACCCTAATGCTAGGAAAGATTGAGGGCAAGAGGAGAAGTGGATGACAGAGAATGAGATGGTTGGATTGCATCACTGATTCAGTGGACATGAGTTTGAACAAACTCTGGAAGATAGTGAAGGACAGGGAAACCTGGCATGTTGCAGTTCATGGAGTTACAAAGATTCAGACACAACTTAGAGACTGAACGAGTGTGGTAATATCAGTAATACAGCACATAGCACATGCTTGGTACATCAGAAGAGCTCATAAACGTCAACTCCTCTGTTGTCTTTATTGTCATAAGAGCATAGTGCTTCACGGGCAATTCTAAATTTATAATTGTGGGGATTAACTTGGTATGACTGCAGCTGATGATACTGTTGAGCTACGCTCAGACAATGGCCTGGATCTTAGAGGTGTTACTAGAAGTCAATTCAGCCACAAGTACTTTGATAAGGTTTTTATTTTCGTACTCAGTATACTATTCTAATGGAAATACCTAGAGATTTCAGAAAAGTCTTTCCTACTTAAATATATGTATTTTCCAGTGGAATCTTTCCAATCATTTTTTCCATTCTTTCATTTAAATTTATTTTATTATTTGTTGACTAATCTCAGCCTCTTTCCCCCATTTCTCACTTCTGAATGTTATCTCTCTTCACACACTCTGACTCAGGGAAAGTGGAGTGACATATATGTGAGTGTGATGGGTAATTTCAGCAAGTGTAAACTGAGGATGCTCAGTGCACCCCTTTCCTTTTTCCTCATGGAGCATGTAACTCCAAGGGTCCATACATGCCACTTTTGCCCCTTATTCATGGGGTCCTGACCCACTTGAGGAGCCCTGTGGATTTGCAGCCATATCTGATTTAAGTCAGTAAATCTATGTAATCTTGATCAATATTGGAGTTTACTGTTCCACATATGGGCTTCCCAGGTGACACTAGTGGCAAAGAATCTGCCTGCCAGTTCAGGAGACAAGGATTAGATCCCTAGGTCACAAAGACCCTCTGGAGTAGGAAATGGCAACCCACTCCAGGATTCTTGCCCAGAAAATTTCATGGACAGAGGAGCCTGGCGGGCTACAGTCCACAGGGCTGCAGACAGTCAGATAAGACTGAATGATCAAGCACACGGCACAGTCCCATGTATACTCTCTCCCAGCTTAGTCTTATGGAAGTAACGATGGAATCAATATAAATATTCTGGGCTCTATCAGTTGACTCATTGTTTAAGAACTTGAGCCACAAAGGAAAGTACTGTTTTGGTGACTCCAAAAACCCCTGGGTTGAGTATGGAATCATAAAATGTTTCATTCAGATTATTTTCACGTTTTTATTACTGCTGCTGCTGCTAAGTCGCTTCAGTCGTGTCCAACTCTGTGCGACTCCATAGACGGCAGCCCACCAGGCTCCTCTGTCCCTGGGATTCTCCAGGCAAGAATAGTGGAGTGGGTTGCCATTTACAGCCCTTTACTAAATAGCTCTTATATAGACTGCATTCAGATGTTAGAGTTATACAGGCTAATACAGTTTTGTATCACCTAATATATTTATCAGCTAAATCTATATACCATTCTAAGATTTTTGGGACTCAGATTATAAATTTGACCTTCATTTAGAGCAAAGCCAAGATGAGGGAATTACATGGTTTGTCTGCTTTTATATTATCTCTGGTGCTCTTCAGTGTAAGACCTGCTACTTATATATGTAAGCATTGGAGAATCAGATTGCTGGTCTACCCTTTGAAACAAAGTAAACTTTATTAATGGGCAAATAAAAAGAAATGTGGGGCACTATCAAGTTAGATGTAAGTCTGCTTATATAGGGAAAATAGGAAAAATAAATCACAAATTCATTTAAGAAGCATACTTGTGATGTCTTAGTCTTAGGAAATACATTGGCTCAGAAATAGTGCCAGGGCCAAAAGCAGTAGATAAAGTAATTAAAGGGTACTTTAAAGGTGAGAAAAAATGGGGGTTTAGGAAACAATTCTAGTTCCTGCTGGACATGACAGAGGATAAACAAAAAGAACCAAGAAATCGAAGAGCAAAGGATATAAACAAAGGAGTCTGGTGGGCTACAGTCTGTGGGGTCACAGAGAGTCAGATATGACTGAGTGACTAAGCACACACATACATTCAAGCTTTCAGAGGACAAAGTTGATCTGTGTGAATGGAGGAACGAAAGGGAATATATCAGGTAAACACAGATCTAGATGATTTAAACAATGAAACTTTAAAAATGAGGACTTGGTCTTCAGAACATAGCTGATGGATTCGCAGATTTACCAATGGGATAAGTCACTCTTGTAAGGCTTCCCTGGTGGCTCAGATGGTAATGAATCTGCCTGCAGTGCAGAGGAGCCAGGTTCTATCCCTGGGTCAGGAAGATCCCCTGGAGAAGGGAATGGCTACCCACTCCAGTATTCTTGCCTGGAGAATTCCATGGATAGAGGAAACTGGTGGGCTACAATCCACAGGGCCTCAAAGAGTTGGACACAACTGAACAACTAACAGCTACACTTTACTACTTATCTATATCACTCTAGCTCCCTAGATAGACCGAATTAAGGGAAAGAGGGAAAGCCAGAAATGTAAGACTGAGATCCCTCTACATGGAAGGAGAGGTACAAGAAATGAGAAAAGAGGATTTCACGTTAATACCCAACCGTGAAACGCATATAAAATTAATAGATTCATATATAATTGTAGTTTAGTAGAATGTTACAATTATATATATATATAAATTAAAATCATGAAAGAAGAACAAACTTACTAGCCATTAGTGTTAATGCAATTCTTCTAATAGTTGTTAGCATTTAATTAATAATTTAGCAAAAAATTTCCCTATAAATTTATTTCATAGCAGGCACTATGCTAGTTTCTACAGATGAACTGATATAAAAGCCAAGGTGCCTGCTTTTAGGGGCTTACAATAAAATGATGAAGAAGTAACATTTAACAAGGAACTTAAATATGATATGTCACTGGTAACACAGAGGTATTCACAAGGGGCCTTGAGAACAAAGAGGACTGGGACTTAACACAATGTGGAAATGGCTGAGATTCAGGCCTGACTCTTAGCAGCTTAGCAACCACAGGGATGAGGTGACCATGGTGAATTTTCTAAGTTTCAATACCATAAAGGAAGAAATATAGCAATTCCTCAGGAAAGACAAATTGGTCTTTTTTTTCCTTACACGAAATTGGACAGAAATTCTTTACATGGAATTTTGTAGGAAATATTAAATAATATAATGGGTATTGTTCTCAGCATCAGTTTTCAGCCTGTACAGAAGTAGGTATCATGTTTGTCTCTTAACCATATTTTTCAATGAGATTAAAGAGGATGTTAACTACAACCTTACATGTCAGAATCATTCAGGATCTGTTCTAAAATACATATTCCTGGGAATTATTTAATAAGTTTCATTCTCCAAATCTTAAATTCTAATGGTTGGCATTCTGACCGTAACTCTTTCCTTTCCTTTTTTACATTTGTATTCCCACTATGACTGTCTTAAGACTCATTACAGAGATCTCCAGTCCATTAATCTTTCCATTTTCTCCCAATCTATTCATTCTCTTATCGGCTTCTCCCCTCCCCAGGTTATTACCTACACTATCTTCTTACCAGAATCCTCAACCCCTCAAGCTACTGTAGCACTATACACATTTTCAGTGATTCCATAATAAAACTGCAACCTTCTATCATTTATTTTTAACAAAAGTTAATAGATATATGAATATAAGAAACAAGAAAGAATTTTAGGATTTAAGGGTATGAAAATATCTTCAGAAAATCTTCCCAAATTATGAAAGAGAATAGTTATTAAAACAAAGAAATTATGTATGACACCTGCTTGCTGTTTGTATAGGGTACTGAATCAAAATATGTTTACCACATGCAAGCTAATGCAATTTCTGAGACAGATAGTAGACAGATATACTCACTAGATAACAGTCTCTTTTTTTATTTTTCAAGAAAATTACAGGCTAGTTGAAGAAATATAACAGACAATAATAACTAGACTTCAGTGCCAACTATCTGCCAGACTTCAAATTCATAATAACTAAGATTTACAATAGCCCTGCCTATCCAGTAGCTTTTGCTACATTAACTACTTCAAAACTAGAAGATTAAAACAGTCATTTTCAAAATGTTGGACCTAGACCACCTGCTTTAAAAATCATATGGTAACTTACTAGAAATTCAGTTTAAGGAGCACATCTCAGATCTGTGAATCAGAATCTCTGTGGGAAGAGCCAGTAATTGGTCTTAACAAACCTTCAACGTGATTCTGAAGCAAGCTAAAGCTTTGGCACCATTAGCTTAAAACAAACATATATTAAAGTTCACAAATCTATGTTTTGGTAATTTGGCTTGGGCTCAGTGGAGGTTGAGGAAAGTAGTGGAGACTCTTTTCATCTCAGCTGTATTCACTTATACATATGTTGTTAAGTCAGCTGTTTGCTAACTGACCTACAATGTCTTCAGCTGGGACAGCTTATCTCTGCTCTAAGTGGTCTCATATGCTTCAGGAATTTAGCCTTGGCTTAAATGACAGTTAAGCAGGACTTGAGGAAAGCAAGTGGGAGCATGTAGTCTCTTGAGGCCTAAGTTCAGAACATGTACACTCTGAAAATTGTCACATTCTATTGGCCAAAGCAAGTCTCAAGACCAGTGCAGATTCAAGGAGTGGGGATATAGACTCCATCTATTGATACATGACCTAAAAGTCACTTGCAAGGGCAAGGATATGAGATGGAGAACTGAGACCACTGTTTACCAACAGTCTACTACATGACAGATATTCTTTCATTTAATCTGTTAGATTAAGAAACTGAAGCAAATTTAAATAAGTTTTAAAAGGTCATCATTTAGTAAGTGGGCAAATGTTAGATTTCAACCTAAACATTCTAATTCTCACTAGTCATGTCATGTGGAAATAGATATAATATAACATAGTACATGATAAGCAGAAAATAGAGGCTCAAATAAGACTTTACAGAAGTCTGAGAGAAATAAGTTTTATGGATGGAAAGACCAGAAAATTTTCAATAAGAGTACTGAAATCTGAGCTGGATCATGAAGAATGAATGATTTAAGAACAGAATTTTTGAATCTAAAAAATACCAACTCCCATTAGTAAACCTATGGAATCTTCTTTGACTTTGATTGTGTGGATCATAACAAACTGTGGAAAATTCTTCAAGAGGTGGGAATACCAGACCATCTGACATGCCTCCTGAGAAATCTGTATGCAAGCCAAGAAGCAACAAATAGAACTGGACACAGAACAATAGATTGGTTCCAATTTGGGAAAGGAATATGTCAAAGCTGTATATTGTCACCCTGATTATTTGACTTATATGCAGAGTACATCATGCATAAATGCCAGGTTGGATGAAGCACAAGCTGGAATCAAGATTGCCGGGAGAAATATCAATAACCTCAGATATGCAGATGACACCACCCTTATGGCAGAAAGTGAAGAAGAACTAAACATCCTCCTGATAAAAGTGAAAGAAGAGAGTTAAAAAGTTGGCTCAACATTCAAAAACCTAAGATCATGACATCTGGTCCCATCACTGCATGGGAAATAGATGAGGAAACTGTGGAAACAGTGACAGACTTTATTTTGGGGGGCTCCAGAATCACTACAGATGGTGACTGCAGCCGTGAAATTAAAAGACACTTGCTCCTTGGAAGAAAAGTTAGGACCAAACTAGACAGCTTATTAAAAAGCACAGACATTACTTTGTCAACAAAGGTCCATCTAGCCAAAGCTATGGTTTTTCCAGTCAGTGTGCATGGATGTGAGAATTGTACTATAAAGAAAGCTGAGCACTGAAGAATTGATGCTTTTGAAGTGTGATGTTGGAGAAGACTCTTGAGAGTCCCATGGATTCCAAGGAGATCCAACCAGTCAATCCTAAAGGAAATTAGTTCTGAATATTCATTGGAAGGACTGAGGCTGAAGCTGAAACTCCAATATTTTGGCTACCTGATGTGAAGAACTGGCTCATTGGATAAGACCCTGATGCTGGGAAAGATTGAAGGCAGGAGGAGAAGGGGACGATAGAGGATGAGGTGGTTGGATGGCATCACCAACTCAATGGACATGAATTTGAGCAAGCTCCAGGAGCTGGTGATGGACAAGGAAGCCTGAAGTGCTGCAGTTTATGGGGTCACAAAGAGTTGGACACAACTGAGCAACTGAACTGATTCAGTAAACATATGGAGTCTTTTTTGGCTAGAATTTAGATTATTTGAAAACAAAAGTAAATACACTTAGAAACAGAGTCCTTCACAAAAGAGAGCTTTGAATGCCAAGGTAAGGAATTTGAACTTGAAAATTTTTGAGGGAAACATGAACATAAGTTTCAGTTATTCAGCTATTAGGGTATCTTCATGGATACAATTGTTTTGTGAATTTATCCATGGAAAGCTGTATTTTGGAATCACTTTCCTTCCATAGTTTTTCAGCTCCCTTCCACCTTCTTTAAGGACAGATTGTTCCAGGAGTACAGAAATAAGAAGCTAATTTGCCTTCATTCAGATCTGATATTGAATAGACTGGAGGATTGAGATAGGTCAAACTTTCTCCAAGTCAAAGCTTCCCAACTGGGAATGTGCACACAAATTTAAATGTGCCAAGATTAATCCTCTCAGCAATATGGCTACCATATTGGCTCTGGAACAGCTGCAACTCTTTAGATAGTTATTCACGCCACAAGCTACTGTGTTTATTCTTTTCAGTGTGCTGTGTAAGCATTAAGCATTACTATTTTCTATGTTTCCTGTATGTAAAAGTTGAGAGGCACTACTCTAGAGGACTTCTGTGACCAGCCTCCCAGAACCCAGGACACGCTAATGGCATTCTATCACTGTGAAAGAATTCTTAGAATACTGAGGTGGATTCTAGAAATGTCTCTTTTTATTTGGCCACACTACATAGCTTGTAGGATCTTAGTTCCCTGACCAGGGATAAAACTCAAGCTCCCTGCATTGGCAGAGTCCTAACCACTGGGTCATCAGGAAATTTCTGAAATGTCTCTTTCTTAAGACCCCCAGGTGACTCTAATGCTCCACCAGGTTTGTGAATCACTATTATAAAAATAGTTCTGTCCAGTAACTGAGTCCTGCAACCTTTTTTCTTTGGCTTATGACACACTACAACTAGGAACCTAAGGGGTCCCACTCCATTCAATTTCTGACTCCAGCATCACTATAACCTCTTTAACAATAGTGACCACCTTAACAACCTCATTACTATTCACAGAGACTTTCAATTTTACTCCATTCAAGCTTCTGTTCCATAAGCCACACTTGGGTTAATCTGATTTCTCTCTATGGATCAGCTTTGGATAGGACATAAACAGATGTCCAAATACATATTTTGGCCTTCGGGTGACCTAGGAGCTTCATGAAGAATGGCATAAACTTAGATGCATAACTGTAGAATAAACTGGAGATCTCTGAAAGGACATGAACTAAAGAAAATAGAGATGGGAAAAAAAAAAATCACACTAAAACAAATTGTGGTTGAATGGACAAGACCAAATGAGCCTGACTGTTGGAGAGAGCTGCATTTCAGCTCAATCAACTAGCAGATTCCATTTGAGCATTCTCTTACCCAAAGAAAAACCCACCGCCATTATCCTAGTCACCTGTATGTTCCAGGAAGAAGAGTCATTTGGAAAGAGGAATGGAGTCACAAGGGTGCATCAGCTCTGCTATAGAAACTCCTGCTGAAAAAGCTGGCCATGTCAAGTGGAAAGAGTCAACCTGGTGGTGATGAAACCTGAGAGGTTCATTCATAGAGGCAGTCAGCAGTGGAATGTAGCGGCCTGGGAGTGTAGAGTGCTACTGTATAGAGGAGGTCAGAAGGAGGCCAAGTGGAGGCCAGACAGCAAAGCTTGTGAGTGACAGAGCGATAGTGGCCAGTTAAGCACAGTAGTGTCTGTCCTGGATGGTGGAATGAGGGATTGTAAAGATACAAGCAAGTTTGATTATATTTGTTGATTACCTTTAACATTCTACCTAGGTAAAGTATGGATTGTGTCAGCAATCAAAACTGTTTTGATTCTCATGGAATCCACATTTCAGTAGTGTATTTTATAAAGAAAACCCCATCCTTGGGAATATTCAAAGAGAATGATTAAAAATAAGAATCCCTGGCAGGTGATGGAAGTAGTGGTAAGGGATAAAGACTATTTCACATTAGTCAATTAGTGGAGTCTCAGAGCATTGCTAATGAGAGAAGAGATAAATGCTAACATTATTTTAAGCAAAACACAGTTAAAACGGCAAAAGTCCTTAATTCAAGTGATATAGTCTAGTATATAACTGCAAACATTTGGGGATTATCTCTCTTCTGGATTATTCTAATCACACATCACTGTATGCAAACAAAAACTAACTTGAAATTACATTTTAGCTCGGAATGGTGACCCATGTTCTTATTTTTAGCAACTTTGAATTAAGCATTATTGATCTTTATAATGATTCTTGAGAATGTAGAAATTAATTAAATACAGCTCCTGGCCTTATTGGGCTCACAGTCTCACAGTCCACACTCATAAAAAACAAATATCCATAATGATTCATTTGCTGTTTTTGAAGTATGTACAAATTCCCAAGGTAAATATCTCACTATGTCTATTGGTAAGTCAGAGAAATCTCAATAAAGGAGGTACTATTTGTGCTGCCTTTTTTTTAAAGATTTTTTTTTAATGTGGACCAGTTTTAAAGTCTTTATTGAATTTATTACAATATTGCCTCTGTTTAATATTTTGGTTTTGGCCACAAGGCATGTGGGATCTCAGCTCCCCAATTAAAGACTGAACCTGCACCTCTTGCATTGAAAGGTGAAGTACTAACCACCGGAACACCAGGGAAGTCCCTGTGCTGGTTTTTGAAGGACAAGCCAAACTAATACCACCCGTCAACAAAGGAGATGAGGGCATTTCTGGATGGAGAAACAGGCAAACTAATACCACCAGTCAACAAAGGAGATGAGGGCATTTCTGGATGGAGAAACAGGACTCCCAAAGGTGTGGCAATGTCCAAGACCATGGAGTATTTAGAGAACCAAAAATAACTTCCATATGGTTAGAAAAACCAGTCTAGAAAATCTTTAGCTTATCTCAGGCTTACTTTAAGACAACATAGATTTTGATTCTGAGCTGTATCAAATACAGTTACTTTCAGGTTGCATTAGGTTAGGATGCTTAATTAGGAAAGGCTTTCTTGGTGCTATAAAAGAGAAGTTTGTTTGTTTTTTTCAACCATCCATATTTTCTGTCTTATACATATATATGCACACAATTTTTCTAATAAATATAATAACAATAAGCATATTATGCTTGCCCATCTGATCTGTTGAGTAGTTCTTAGCAGGTTGGTCATTTGGCCTGCCACACAGCAACTTGCTCTCAGCAACACCACAGGCTTACTAAGCGTTTTTATAATTATTTAGACTGACTACAGGTGCTACTAAATTACAGTTGCACTATTTTAAACTTAGCAGGTGTAAACACACTCAGTGAATCACAGTGATTATAGCTGCAAAATCATCTCCTGTGACTCCCATTTCACCTTTAGGAGAGAGTTTGAGTAAACATGGGTTAAGTAATATTTTAAAAGTGGAAAAACATGGTAGGAACTCATGGGAAGGCCTAGAACATTACGCCAAATCATGGCTCAAGCTGTAGCAATTAGGCTGTATGGAAAAGAATTACCAACTGTGGAGTGTTATGGAAATAGGATGAATGAAGCTTTTGTGGATTTCCTACTTGTGACTACTTCTCTCTAGACCTGCACTGTCCCATGCATGTAGCCACTAACCAAATGTGGATGCTTTGTATTAAATCAGATTACATAGAATTTAAAATTCAGCCCCTCATTTGCATTAGATGTGGTTCAAGTTCTCAAAAGAGAACAAGCTATTGGTTTCCAAGTAAAACTTTATTTATCAACACATAAATTTCTGTTAGAGAGCTCTGTGGATAAAGAAGGTGTGGTACATGCACACAGTGGAATATCACCCAGTCATAAAGAATAAAACAATGCCATTCTAGCTACAGGGATCTGATCTGAAGATTATCACTGCATAGCAGTGAAGTCAAGACACAGAAAGACAAATATCATTTACCATCACTTTTATGTGGACTCAAAGAAAAATGAGTGCAAATGAACTAATTTACAAAACAGAAATAGAGTCACAGATGTAGAAAACAATTATGGTTATCAGAAGGGAAAGAGAGAGAAGGATCAATTAGGAGGTTGGGATTGACAAATATGCATTAGTAAATATAAATAGATAACTAATAAGAACTTACTGTATAGCACAAAGAACTCTACTCAGTGCTCTGCAGTGACCGATCTGGGAAAGAATCTTAAAAAGAGTGGATATGTATATGTGTGTGTGTGTGTGTGTGTGTGTCTGTGTGTGTGTGTGTTTATAATTCACTTTACTGCACACCTGAAACACAATATTGTAAACCAACTATAGTCCAATAAAAATTATTTTAAAAAATAAATTATATCTTAAGTCATTCAGTTTTTTGCCAAATACACCCCAGGTCTTCTGCTTGACCCTAGAAGCATTTGGGGTTGGGAGGCTAGGAGTATTTGGGGTGGGAGAGCATGAATAAAGTCATGAGGAGCCCCAAATAAATGAACTCTGTGTGTGAAGCATTTGGGGTTGGGAGGCTAGGAGTATTTGGGGTGGGAGAGCATGAATAAAGTCATGAGAAGCCCCAAATAAATGAACTCTCTGTGTGTATGTTTTAATTTCTTGGGTCCCAATATAAAGTCCCATAGCAGAGTTTCAATAAATATATGTTTAAAAAGGTATCAGTTGGTATAAATTATCTATTTTCAGTCAAATCCTTTCTTGGCCATTTTAATATTCAATCTGCTGTAAAATGCATTAGGATAATCTATCGAATCATGTTGCAAAGACATCCAAATCCATCTAAATCACTTATTTTTCGATGCAAAGCATTTCATAGGACAGATGCCATGGTAGGAAAGAGATATTAAGATATTTTGGAATTTATTTCCCTCTTATTCATCTAGGCGATAAAGGATATAATTACTTTACAAAGACCTTAAAAATCTAGCCCAATGCTCTGTCCCAGCTTCATCTTCCATGAAACTGGTTTACTCACTCACCCTAAATATGCCTTGCTCTCTCCAACCTCTGCACAACCCTAACTCATTTTCCCTCCCCCAGCATCATTTACACCTATTTTGCTTTTTTCAACAAGCAAAAATCCTACTACTCTCTAATAGCAAAGTCATCTAAGTAAATCTCCGCTTAGAGGAATTCTCTAAGCATGTAGCACAGAACCTTACTGAAAATAAATTTTTGTATATACTTGGAAAATGAAAGTGCAAGTTCTAATTTAAAAGAACAAGTTTATGATGACAAATATTTTAGTAGTACTTCTACAAACTTCTACAAAGTTGAAGTAAAGTTATGGCAGAAAGTGAAAAGGAACTAAAGAGCCTCTTGATGAAGGTGAAAGAGGATAGTGAAAAAGCTGGCATAAAACTCAACATTCAGAAAACGAAGATCTTGGCATCTGGTCCCATCACTTCATGGCAAATAGATGGAAAAACAATGGAAACAGTGACAGACATTATTTTCCTGGGCTCCAAAATCACTGCAGGTGCTGACTGCAGCCATGAAAATAAAAGATACTTCCTCCTTGGAAGAAAACCTATGACAGAGAGGGAGGGAAAGATGGCGGAGGAATAGGACGGGAAGATCACGTTCTCCCTCACAAATTCCTCAAAAGAACATTTCAACGCCGAGCAAACTCCACAAAACAACTTCTGTAGGCTGGCAGAGGACATCAGGCAACCAGAAAAGCAGACCATTGTCTTCAAAAACAGTTTACCTGAGAGTGAGATTACAGGCTTGACCACTCTCTCCTCCTTTGGACTCTCCTTTTTCTCCACCAGGTGGCCTCTGTCTCTTTTCTCCCCATCTCTTCTCTATCCAACTCTGTGAATCTCTGTGTGTTCCAGACGGTGGAGAACACCTAAGGAACTGGTTACTGGCAGGATTTGTCTCTCTCCTACTCATTCCTCTCTCTTATCCTCCTGGTCACCTCTGTCTACTTCCTCCCTCTCCTCTTCCCCGTATAACTCTGTAAATACCTCTGAGCGGTCCAGACTATAGAGCGCACATAAGGAAGTGACTACTGGCTAGCTTGCTCTCTCCTCTCTTGATCTCACCACATCTCATTCCAGTTACCTCTAACTACCCCCTCCATCTTCTCTTCTCCTTGTAACTCAGTGAACCTCTCTGAGTGTCCCTCAAGGTGGAGAAACTTTTCATCTTTAACCTAGATGTTTTATCATCGGTGCTGTATAGATGGAGAAGTCTAGAGGCTACTGTGAAAATAAAACTGAAAACCAGAAGCAGGAAGCTTAAACCCAAAGCCTGAAAACATTAGAGAACTCTTGAATTCAGGGAACATTAAGCAATAGGAGCTCATCAAAAGCCTTCATACCTACACTGAAACCAAGCTCCACCCAAGGGCCAACAAGTTCCAAAACAAGACATACCACACAAATTCTCCAGCAACACAGGAACACTCCCCTGAGCCTCAATATACAGGCAGCTCAAAATTATCCCAAAACCTTTGATGTCTCATAACCCATTACGGGTCACTCCACTGCACGCCAGAGAGAAGAAACCCAGCTCCACCCACCAAAACTCCAACACAAGCCTCCCTAACCAGGAAACCTTGACAAGCCACTGATAGAACCCCACCCAAAGTGAGGAAGCTCCATAATAAAGAGAACTCCACAAATTATCAGAATATAAAAAGGCCACCCCAAACGCAGCAATATAACCAAGATGAAGAGACAGAGGAATACTCAGCAGGTAAAGGAACAGGAGAGTTGCCCACCAAATCAAACAAAAGAGGAAGAAGTAGGGAATCTACCGGAGAAGGAATTCAGAATATTGATAGTGAAAATGATCCAAAATCTTGAAATCAAAATGGAAACACAGATAAATAGCCTAGAGACAAGGATTGAGAAGATGCAAGAAAGGTTTAACAAGGACCTAGAAGAAATAAAAAAGAGTCAAAATATAATGAATAACGCAATAAATGAGATCAGAAACACTCTGGAGGCAACAAATAGTAGAATAACGGAGGCAGAAGATAGGATTAGTGAAATAGAAGATAGAATGGTAGAAATAAATGAATCAGAGAGGAAACAAGAAAAACGAATTAAAAGAAACGAGGACAATCTCAGAGACCTCCAGGACAATATGAAACGCTCCAACATTCGAATTATAGGAGTCCCAGAAGAAGAAGAAAGAAAGATCATGAGAAAATCCTTGAGGAGATAATAGATGAAAACTTCCCTAAAATGGGGAAGGAAATAATCACCCAAGTCCAAGAAACACAGAGAGTCCCAAATAGGATAAACCCAAGGTGAAACACCCCAAGACACATATTAATCAAATTAACAAAGATCAAACACAAAGAACAAATATTAAAAGCAGCAAGGGAAAAACAACAAATAACACACAAGGGGATTCCCATAAGGATAACAGCTGATCTGTCAATAGAAACTCTTCAGACCAGGAGGGAATGGCAAGACATACTTAAAGTGATGAAAGACAATAACCTACAGCCCAGATTACTGTACCCAGCAAGGATCTCATTCAAATACGAAGGAGAAATCAAAAGCTTTACAGACAAGCAAAAGCTGAGAGAATTCAGCACCACCAAACCAGCTCTCCAACAAATTCTAAAGGATATCCTCTAGACAGGAAACACGAAAGGGTGTATAAACCCGAACCCAAAACAATAAAGTAAATGGCAACGGGATCATACTTATCAATAATTACCTTAAACGTAAATGGGTTGAACGCCCCAACCAAAAAGACAAAGACTGGCCGAATGGATACAAAAACAAGACCCCTCTATATGCTGCTTACAAGAGACCCACCTCAAAACAAGGGACGCATACAGACTGAAAGTGAAGGGCTGGAAAAAGATATACCACGCGAATAGAGACCAAAAGAAAGCAGGAGTGGCAATACTCATATCAGATAAAATAGACTTTAAAACAAAGGCTGTGAAAAGAGACAAAGAAGGCCACTACATAATGATCAAAGGAACAATCCAAGAAGAAGATATAACAATTATAAATATATATGCACCCAATATAGGAGCACCACAATATGTAAGACAAATGCTAACAAGTATGAAAGGGGAAATCAACAATAACACAATAATAGTGGGAGACTTTAATACCCCACTCACACCTATGGACAGATCAACTAAACAGAAAATTAACAAAGAAACGCAAACTTTAAATGATACATTAGACCAGTTAGACCTAATTGATATCTATAGGACATTTCACCCCAAAACAACGAATTTCACCTTTTTTTCAAGTGCTCATGGAACCTTCTCCAGGATAGATCACATCCTGGGCCATAAATCTAAACTTGATAAATTCAAAAAATCGAAATCATTCCAAGCATCTTTTCTGACCATAATGCATTAAGATTAGATCTCAATTACAGGAGAAAAACTATTAAAAATTCCAACATATGGAGGTTGAACAACACACTTCTGAATAACCAACAAATCACAGAAGAAATCAAAAAGAAATCAAAATATGCATAGAAACTAATGAAAATGAAAACACAACAACCTAAAACCTGTGGGACACTATAAAAGCAGTGCTAAGAGGAAAGTTCATAGCAATACAGGCATACCTCAAGACACAAGAAAAAAGTCAAATAAATAACCTAACTCTACAACTAAAGCAACTAGAAAAGGAAGAGTTGGAGAACCCCAGAGTTAGTAGAAGGAAAGAAATCTTAAAAATTAGGGCAGAAATAAATGCAAAAGAAACAAAAGAGACCATAGCAAAAATCAACAAAGCCAAAAGCTGGTTCTTTGAAAGGATAAATAAAATTGACAAACCATTAGCCAGACTCATCAAGAAGCAAAGAGAGAAAAATCAAATCAATAAAATTAGAAATGAAAATGGAGAGATCACAACAGACAACACAGAAATACAAAGGATCATAAGAGACTACTATCAGCAGTTGTATGCCAATAAAATGGACAACGTGGAAGAAATGGACAAATTCTTAGAAAAGTACAATTTTCCAAAACTGAACCAGGAAGAAATCGAAAATCTTAACAGACTCCATCACAAGCACGGAAATTGATACTGTAATCAGAAATCTTCCAGCAAACAAAAGCCCAGGTCCAGATGGCTTCACAGCTGAATTCTACCAAAAATTTCGAGAAGAGCTAACACCTATCCTACTCAAACTCTTCCAGAAAATTGCAGAGGAAGGTAAACTTCCAAACTCATTCTATGAGGCCACCATCACCCTAATACCAAAACCTGACAAAGATGTCACAAAAAAAGAAAACTACAGGCCAATATCTCTGATGAACATAGATGCAAAAATCCTCAACAAAATTCTAGCAATCAGAATCCAACAACACATTAAAAGATCATACACCATGACCAAGTGGGCTTTATCCCAGGGATGCAAGGATTCTTCAATATCCGCAAATCAATCAATGTAATTCACCACATTAACAAATTGAAAAATAAAAACCATATGATTATCTCAATAGATGCAGAGAAGGCCTTTGACAAAATTCAACATCCATTTATGATAAAAACTCTCCAGAAAGCAGGAATAGAAGGAACATATCTCAACATAATAAAAGCTATCTATGACAAACCCACAGCAAACATTATCCTCAATGGTGAAAAATTGAAAGCATTTCCCCTAAAGTCAGGAACAAGACAAGGGTGTCCACTTTCACCGCTACTATTCAACATAGTTCTGGAAGTTTTGGCCACAGCAATCAGAGCAGAAAAAGAAATAAAAGGAATCCAAATTGGAAAAGAAGAAGTAAAACTCTCACTGTTTGCAGATGACATGATCCTCTACATGGAAAACCCTAAAGACTCCACCAGAAAATTACTAGAGCTCATCAATGAATATAGTAAAGTTGCAGGATATAAAATCAACACACAGAAATCCCTTGCATTCCTATACACGAATAATGAGAAAGTAGAAAAAGAAATTAAGGAAACAATTCCATTCACCATTGCAACGAAAAGAATAAAATACTTAGGAATATATCTACCTAAAGAAACTAAAGACCTATATATAGAAAACTATAAAACACTGATGAAAGAAATCAAAAAAGGACACTAATAGATGGAGAAATATACCATGTTCATGGATTGGAAGAATCAATATAGTGAAAATGAGTATACTACCCAAAGCAATTTACAAATTCAATGCAATCCCTATCAAGCTACCAGGCACATTTTTCACAGAACTAGAACAAATAATTTCAAGATTTGTATGGAAATACAAAAAACCTCGAATAGCCAAAGCAATCTTGAGAAAGAAGAATGGAACTGGAGGAATCAACTTGCCTGACTTCAGGCTCTACTACAAAGCCACAGTCATCAAGACAGTATGGTACTGGCACAAAGACAGACATATAGATCAATGGAACAAAATAGAAAGCCCAGAGATAAATCCACACACATATGGACACCTTATCTTTGACAAAGGAGGCAAGAATATACAATGGAGTAAAGACAATCTCTTTAACAAGTGGTGCTGGGAAAACTGGTCAACCACTTGTAAAAGAATGAAACTAGATCACTTTCTAACACCGTACACAAAAATAAGCTCAAAATGGATTAAAGATCTAAATGTAAGATCAGAAACTATAAAACTCCTAGAGGAGAACATAGGCAAAACACTCTCAGACATAAATCACAGCAGGATCCTCTATGATCCACCTCCCAGAATGCTGGAAATAAAAGCAAAAATAAACAAATGGGATCTAATTAAAATTAAAAGCTTCTGCACAACAAAGGAAACTATAAGCAAGGTGAAAAGACAGCCTTCTGAATGGGAGAAAATAATAGCAAATGAAGCAACTGACAAACAACTAATCTCAAAAATATACAAGCAACTTATGCAGCTCAACTCCAGAAAAATAAACGACCCAATCAAAAAATGGGCCAAAGAACTAAATAGACATTTCTCCAAAGAAGACATACGGATGGCTAACAAACACATGAAAAGATGCTCAACATCACTCATTATTAGAGAAATGCAAGTCAAAACCACAATGAGGTACCACCTCACACCAGTCAGAATGGCTGCGATCCAAAAATCTGCAAGCAATAAATGCTGGAGAGGGTGTGGAGAAAAGGGAACCCTCCTACGCTGTTGGTGGGAATGCAAACTAGTACAGCCACTATGGAGAACAGTGTGGAGATTCCTTAAAAATTGCAAATAGAACTACCTTATGACCCAGCAATCCCACTTCTGGGCATACACACCGAGGAAACCAGAATTGAAAGAGACACATGTACCCCAATGTTCATCGCAGCACTGTTTATAATAGCCAGGACATGGAAACAACCTAGATGTCCATCAGCAGATGAATGGATAAGAAAGCTGTGGTACATATACACAATGGAGTATTACTCAGCCGTTAAAAAGAATTCATTTGAATCAGTTCTGATGAGATGGATGAAACTGGAGCCGATTATACAGAGCGAAGTAAGCCAGAAAGAAAAACACCAATACAGTATACTAACACATATATATGGAATTTAGGAAGATGGCAATGACGACCCTGTATGCAAGACAGGGAAAGAGACACAGATGTGTATAACGGACTTTTGGACTCAGAGGGAGAGGGAGAGGGTGGGAGGATTTGGGAGAATGACATTCTAACATGTATACTATCATGTGAATTGAATCGCCAGTCTATGTCTGACATAGGATGCAGCATGCTTGGGGCTGGTGCATGGGGATGACCCAGAAAGATGTTATGGGGAGGGAGGTGGGAGGGGGGTTCATGTTTGGGAATGCATGTAAGAATTAAAGATTTTAAAATTTAAAAAATAAAAAATTAAAAAAAAAAAAAAAAGAAAACCTATGACAAACCTAGAAAGTGAAAGTGAAGTCGCTCAGTCGTGTCCAACTCTTTGTGACCTGCGGACTGCAGCCCACCAAGCTCCTCCATCCGTGGCATTCTCCAGGCAATAATACTGGAGTGGGTTGCCATTTCCTTCTCCAGGGGATCTTCCCGACCCAGGGATAGAACCCAGGTCTCCCACACTGCAGCCAGACGCTTTAACCTCAGCACCACCAGGGAAGCCCTTAAATACAAGAATCCAAGTACTAACATCAAAGATTTCAAGGGAGGAAAGGAAGCCAGGTTGAAAGAAGAAGGGGGAGGAGGCAGGAGAGGGGGGGCGAGAGGGGTGGCCTTACAGACGTCTCCTGACACCTACAGATACCCAGGCATTATGGGACTTTTCCCTGGGCCTCCAGAGAAGGGAGGACTGGAACTTGGTCCTACCAGAAATCAGATCAGGCCAGAACCAGAATTCGAGTTCTCTGCCAAGAGGAGGTGATCAGTCTCCTATCCTCAGCTCAGGCTGAGGGCCCTTCGTCCAGATTCCTGCGTCCAGGACCGGGCGACTAGAAAAACAGGGAAGGATAGGAAGAGCTAAGTAGAGGAAAGAGAGAGGGAAGGGGAGAGAGGTCAATAAAGTCTCGTTTTCCTTACCAGTCAGGGCACTCTGGCCAGTTGTCCACGTCAGAAGACCAGGGACAAAGGGTTCCAGTTGCTGCCTCTGGGTCTGGTCCATTGGCAGGCAAGCTGGCCCCTGAGTACCCCGAGTGGTCAGGATGTCAGTTTCAGTGAAGAAGAGTCCCACCAGAGTTGCCATTTGTTGCTGGAAGGTGGACCCCTTCCAAGGCCCGAAACTGGGCTCTTGTCTAACACTCAGAAATGAATTGTCCGAGGAGACACATCTGCTGACAAAGCAAGAGATTTTATTGGGAAAAGGCACCCGGGTGGAGAGCAGTAGGGTAAGGAAACCCAGGAGAACTGAGAGCATATTAGAAAGCAGAGACATTACTTTGCTGACAAAGGTCCATCTGGTCAAAGCTATGGTTTTTCCAGTAGTCATGAATGGATGTGAGAGTTGGACCAAAAAGAAGGCTGAGCACCAAAGAATTGATGCTTTCAAATTCTGGTGCTAGACTCTTGAGAGTCCCTTAGACAGCAAGGAGATCAAAGCAGTCAATCCCAAAGGAAATCAACTCCAAATATTGACTGACGCTGAAGCTGAAGCTCCAATACTTCGGCTACCTGATATGAAGAGCCCACTAACTGGAAAAGATCCTGATGCTGGGAAAGAATGAGGGCAGGAGGAGAAGGGGGTGGCAGAGGATGAGACTGTTGGATGGCATCACTGATTCAATGGACATGGATTTGAGCAAACTCTGGGAGATAGTAGAGGACAGGGAAGCCTGGCATGTTGTGGTCCACGGGGTCACAAAGAGTCAGCAAGACTTAGCAACAGAACAATAACAACAACTTCTACAAAGCTTCTGTTTACTTTTAACACATTTTGCCCTTACAAAATTCCTGTGAATTAAATGGTGTTATCCCCATTTTATGGATGAAAAAACTTGAGATCCAGACAAAAGAAGCAGCCTGACATGTTTCAGCCTTTGTCGTAACAGAAATGTTATACTCAATAGGCTGTTTGAAGCAAGTTCAATGAAGGTGCCTGTTCAACTACAGAGTGTGGCAGGGTTAAGGGCAATAGTAAAGCTCCCAGAGATCCTTACAATGTGAGAAGCATTAGCACCTCTCTGCCTGGAACAAGGTTAGGGAGTTGCTCCCAGAACCTGCAAAGAGCTATACCTAGAGGAGGGCCATCTCCTGACACTCAGTTTCCAAGAACAGGGAGCTCTCAAGCCTCATCTAGCATGAGCAAATGAGGTAGCAGGACCCTTTTTTACCCTGTGGTGGTCGCCTTTGGTCACACCCAACCAGAAGGCAGACAGTAAGAGACTAAGAGAACAATCCAAGGAGGTCAGTCTCACAGGAGCCAGGCAGGGTGTGATGTTGGGAATATGATCTGTGCTGGAAGAGAATGGAGGTAGAAAGAAAAACAGACTTTACCCCAATTTAAAGTCACACAGCTATTAGGTTACAAAAAATGACCCAGGACCCAGAAATTCTGTTCTTTTTACTTGGGTACATCTTTGGCACATAATAAATAACTCTGCAGATAACCTTGGAAGGAAAGGACAAACTATTTGTGTGTGTGTGTGTGTACGTACTATATTGCCTTAAATTAAAACTTCCATCCAAATATAAAGATTACATCTTGCATGACTTTGAACAAGTGATTTAATTGTGCAGACCTTAGTTTCCTAATCTGCAAAATAGAATCAATAGTACCTCACAAGCTGTGGCAGGGGCTAAATGAGATGATAATTATAAAATGCTACCATGGTGCTTAGCACACAGTAGATGCTCTATTTATTTACATTGTTTTCTTACATTTTTAAAATATTCTTTATATAACCAAACCCAAACACAGGGTCACATTCACACTAGAATCTCAGTAAGTATATACTGCTCAAATACAAATTGATTAACCAAGAAAAGCAAAATAGAGAATTCTGGAGAGTTGAGACATAAACCCACGTACTGATAGTCAATAATCTATGACAGAAAGGGCAAGAATATATAATGGAGAAAAGACAATCTCTTCAGTAAGTTGTACTGGGAAAATTGGACAGCTACATATAAAAGAATGAAATTAGCACGTTCTTCAATACCATATAGAAAAATAAACTCAAAATGGATTAAAGATCCAAAATGAAAGATTAAATAGCATAAAACTCTTAGAGAAAAGCATAGGCAAAATATTATTTGACATAAATCGCAGCAATATTTTTTGGATCTGTCTCCTAAAGTAAAGGAAATAAAAGCAAAAATAAACAAATGGAACCTAATTAAACAAAAGTTTTTCTACAACAAACAAAACTACAAACAAAAGGACAGTTTACTGAATGGGAAATGGTACAACAGGGGTTACTATCCAACTATATAAATGCTCATTGACTCAACAACAACAACAACAAAAAACCTAAAAATGAGATTTAAAAACAGTCAGAAAAACTATAGACATTATCCAAATAAGAAATGCATACGGCCAACAGGCACACGACAAGATGCTCAGCATTACCAATCATCAGAGAAATGCAAATCAAAACCACAATGAGGTACCACTTCACACTGGTCAGAATGGCCATCATCAAAAGGACTATAAAAAAAATAAATTCTGGAGAGGGTGTGAAAAAAAGGGAACCCTTCTACACTGTTGGTGAGATTGTAAATTGGTGCAGTCACTCTCAGAAACAGAATGGAAATTTCATAAAAAACTAAAAATACAACTATCATATGACCCAGGAATTTCACTCATGAATATATATCTAAAAAAAGAAAAAAGTAGAGACCACAATTTGAAAAGAAACATATACCATGATGTTCATAGCAGCATTAATTACAATTGCCAACATATGGAAGAAACCTAAGTGTCCATCGACAGATAAATGGATAAAGAAGATATAGTGTGTGCGTGTATATTTCAGTTCAGTTCAGTTCAGTTCAGTTCAGTCACTCAGTCATGTCCGACTCTTTGTGACCCCATGAATGGCAGCACGCCAGGCTTCCCTGTCCATCACCAACTCCCGGAGTTCACTCAGACTCACGTCCATCGAGTCAGTGATGCCATCCAGCCATCTCATCCTCGGTTGTTGCCTTCTCCTCCTGTCCCCAATCCCTCCCAGCATCAGAGTCTTTTCCAATGAGTCAACTCTTCACATGAGGTGGCTAAAATACTGGAGCTTCAGCTTTAGCATCATTCCTTCCAAAGAATACCCAGGACCAATCTTTAGAATGGACTGGTTGGATCTCCTTGCAGTCCAACGGACTCTCAAGAGTCTTCTCCAACACCACAGTTCAAAAGCATCAGTTCTTCGGTGCTCAGCTTTCTTCACAGTCCAACTCTCACATCCATACATGACTACTGGAAAACCATAGCCTTGACTAGACGGACCTTTGTTGGCAAAGTAATGTCTCTGCTTTTGAATATGCTATCTATATGCAATGGAATACTACTCAGTTGTAAAAAAAAAAAAAAAGAATGAAATTTTGGCATTTATAGCAACACGGATGAACTTGCAGGGTATTATGTTAAGTGAAATGGAGATCAGATGGAGAAGCAAACACTATATGATTTCACTTACATGTGAAATCTAAAAAAATACAAGAAACTAGTGAATATAACAAAAAATAAGCAGACTCAGAGACACAAACTAGTGGTTACCAGTGGCAAGGGGCAATATAAAGGTTGTAGTGGGAGATGTAAACTCTTGCGTGCAAGATAGGCTGAAGGATGTATCATACTACATGAGGAAAATAGTCAATATTTTATAATTACTATAAATAGAAAGTAACCTGCCAAAAGTGTGTAAATTTTTTTTTAATGGAAAGCAGACTATGATCAGAGTCTCTTAGAAATATTTGGAAAGCAGCTTATCATAGTCTGATTATAAGGTTAATTTATTGCAAATTATTTCTATAGGGATGTCACCATACAGGGAGCGGAGGTTTAGATATGGTTTCCTCATACAAGAAGATTGTTGTCTATCAGGAAAGATGGACATATAAACAGCTAATTACACTACAGTTTAAGAAGTGACTCAATGTAGGCAGGTGGAGCATGGAGAAGGAAGTCCCAGCCAGGAGTCAAGGAAATCTTATAGTCAAGAAAACTATAGCAAATATTTGAGTTGAGCCTTGGAGGATGTGTAAGAATGTGTTTGAAGACTGAACACGAGAGAATGAAAGAAAAGACCAAAAAAAGCAAAAGGATGAGCTGTGAAATTAAAAGAGATATTGTGTATCAAGTTGTGTCGACTTTTCCCGTGTATTCTTACAAACATAATTGAGAGAATTATCTGGAAATATAGCTCTAATCACCCCCACTATGAATGCAGAGTTTCTTTGAAGATAATTATATCTAAAAACACCATGCCAATTGTGGATTCTATTCCACAATATGTTAGTGTTTTAATAGAACAAATTGCCCCACATTTTCTTTTAAAAACATTTGGTTCTCTTAAAAAAAAAAAACAAAAAAAATCCATCATACGGTCCTGTGGTTTCCCGTATTTCCTGGAACCCCTACCTCCTAGGTGGACATTTATTATAGTTTGGGAAGGTGGACAGATGTAAAAGTCCTATGTAAGCTCTTTATAAATGTGAGTTACCATTATTATTCACCGACTTTAAAGTGAAATTGAAAAAGTGTGTTCTATTACTCTGGTCTTCTCAACCCCATGGGAGATTTGGTTTCCATGCTCTTTCCTTTCTTCTAAAATCTGTCCAAGCTCAGTGGTCCAATGGCTCATGGCCATTTAAAGCAAGATTGAGAAAGTGCTTCTCATTTTGGCAATGGAATTTGGGAATTGGCCAGCCCAACTTACTTCTGCGATTTTAATGCAAAGCACTCAGCAAATTAAACTTGTTGATTATAAAATATTTTCCATTTGCTCCAGTGCTGGCACTTGTTATAGACTTACTTACAGTGAAAGAAAAGTGCAAAGTAAGAATATGTATGTATAGTTTTCCAGACTCACAGTGATTGCCTAGAGGCAAACGGCAAGAGAGAACCTGAAGCAGCATTTGGTCTTTTCCTCCTACCTCCTGATCATTGTCTGGAGCTTCACTGCCTATAACCTAAACATGAGAATTTCATTCCTGAGAAAAAGTATAGCTTGGAATATACCTCAAATTCTTTAATTCATTTACATACTCACTGAACCTTTACCTAGCAATTCTGGGAGATATCAGGCATCATGCAGAATCTGGGAGTGTAAAGATAAATATGAACTAGGCCTAGCCCCTCAAAGAGCTCACCATCCAATGAGTGAGATACACATCACTAAGTCCCATCTGACACTTTTGTGACACCATGGATTGTAGCCCACCAGGCTCCTTCATCCATGGGATTTTTCCAGGCAAGAATACTGGAGTGGGTTGCCATTTCCTTCTCCAGGGGATCTTCTGTGCCCAGGGATCGAACCTGATTTTGCTGCATTGGCAGGCGGGCTCTTTACTGCTGAGCCACCAGGGAAGCCTGGGATGTATGTAGTAATCAGATAATTATAAAACAGTGAGGTAATATGCATTCAGTTTCTGAGGGCACCATCAACAAGCCATTAAACTAACATTTGTCCTAGAGTGGAACAAGCCTCCGGTGAAACAGTGAACAGTAGACCTTGACATATTTAACCAGAGGCTAGAATATTCATATCCGAGTCACGTAAATGGATTATACTCTGGAAAGATATACAGACTAGATTAGATTTCTGTGATACCAACACTACTGACATTTTGAATGAGATAATCCTTTGTTGTAGGGGCTGTCTTGCGTGTCCCTGGCCTATACTCAGTAGATGCCAGGACTGCTACTGCTGCTAAGTCACTTCAGCTGTGTGTGATTCTGTGCGACCCCATAGACGGCAGCCTGCCAGGCTCCCCTATCCCTGGGATTCTCCAGGCAAGAATACTGGAGTGGGTTGCCATTTCCTTCTCCAATGCATGAAAGTGAAGTCGCTCAGTCGTGTCCGACTCTTAGCGACCCCATGGACTGCAGCCCACCAGGCTCCTCCATCCATGGGATTTTCCAGGCAAGAGTACTGGAGTGGGGTGCCATTGCCTTCTCCGATACCAGGACTACCACCCACTAACTGTCAATCAAAAATGTATACAGAGATTATCAAATGGCTCCTTGGGGCAAAATTACTCCCAGTTGAGAACCTCTGAACCAGATGGTCTTCAATGTTTCTTCCATGTTTAGGAACTGAACTAGCAGCCTAGTTAACGTGGTTGTAACCTTCAGGGAACACTCATTTCTTCTAACAGATATTGGAATTCCTTAGGTCTGACCACAGCTCTGCAACCACATGCTTGTTTAAAAAGAAAGGGAAAAAAAACCTATAAAGAGAAAATCTCAAGTCATAGGTCTCAAAGACACAAATACCATCTAACTTCAATATCATAACACAACTTTTTCTTACTCAGTGTAAATTGAATAAAGATATTCTGTGCTCAAGAAGTTACACTTCCTGGGAGCCAGAGTTACTGACTGACAGAAGTTAACCTTGGGCATCATCAGTACTTAAAACAAGAAAATGCATTTTAAACTGTGCTCTCCATAACCCCTCCTTCTATCAGAGGAATTCTATATGTTATTTTATTTATCTGTCCTTTTGTGCCACTGAAAAGACAAGAAATGTTTGGAAGAACTACTGGACTTGAGTCTGGAGCTTGCGTTCTATCCTAGTCAGATCATTAAACTCTGTGTTAATTTGGACAAATTACGTTATACATTGTCTCGCTTATTCAACGAACTTTTCCCAAGGGCCTGCTGTACGTGAGAAACTACAACAGCTGGCTGGGAATACATAGGGAATGGCACAGCTCTCCCACCAGTTGCTCACAATAGGAAGGAAGAAGCACAAGCACCATATCCTATGTGATGATGTTGGTATCACTGTTGCACCACTCAGGGAAATTACAACTCCATCTGCTTACTTTCACATTGGCTAGGGGGCCATTTTCTTTCTCCATGCCTCTATCCTCATCATGTCATCCAGCATCCCTCTCTCTTCTCAGTCAATTCACACTGATTGGGACTAACCATGCCCAGTAATGTTGAAGGGCAAACTGTCTATCAGGTGAAATATCCCTGCTCAAGGAGAATTTGTTCTGTATTCCTGTCATTTCGCCCCCCTTGGGTCCCAATGAAAATTGCTCTGTCTTTCAGAAAAGGAATTCTTATCTAGTTCCTCCCATGTATCTGTCTGCTATCTAAATCACTGCTTTCTCGTTTCACTTTTCTTCCCCCACGTCTGAGAATTATCTAATCTCAGAGACTCTGTATGCATGCATGCAAAAACTTGAGACTCTACCTCAACCACAGGATTAGAAAAATTCTCCAAATCTGCATTTCGCTTTGTTTTTGGACTGGGAGAAAGAGATGGTCCTGAGGACAAGTGAGAGCAGAAGGTGAGGGAAACACCCAAGAAAAAATGAGGTCAGTGCTAGCAAGATAGATCCATGACATCCTTGTGATAATTGATATGAGAGTGGTAAACTCAGAGAGCTAGGAACCATGGCCCCTCCCAAGAAATTGAGCTTGGCAATGTGACCATCAGTTTGCAACCATGTATGCTTTATCCAACAGCAAAACATTATTTCCAACTGATGGGGATGGATAAATGGAAGATCATCAACAAAAGCTTCAAGTTAGGTTTTTATTTTCCCTTTCAGGGCCACAAAATCTTCCAGTATAAAAATCAAAACTTTATTAGGGAATCTCTTAGGTCTGGTAGAGCATTAATATTCTATTATTCAGTGTGACTTGGATTCCTTTTCACACCAATATCTCTGCTGTACCTCTCTCTCTTAAGAAGCTGGTTAATCCAGGTGTGGAGGCTGCAGGATGAGTTGCAAAGAAAAAGACAGACTCTCCAGGGAAGGAATTCAGTAACACATGGATAATATCAATATTTAGGGACCTCTCATATCTTGCATAATTTTTTAATAACATTCTTCAAAATGTAGACTCATTTCCTTGGGTGATGTAGAGTTCCTTTAATTGAACTTTGGAAACAAATGAGTGGGGATCATGGTGATAAATAAAAATTTCCAATTTTTAATTCACTGTATAGGTCCACTTAAACTTTCATCCTCGGAGAAGGCAACAGCAACCCACTCCAGTACTCTTGCCTGGAAAATCCCATGGGTAGAGGAGCCTGGTGGGCTGCAGTCCATGGGGTCGCTAGGAGTCAGACATGACTGAGTGTCTTCACTTTCGATCTTCACTTCCATGCATTGGAGAAGGAAATGGCAACCCACACCAGTGTTCTTGCCTGGAGAATCCCAGGGACAGATGAGCCTGGTGGGCTGCCGTCTATGGGGTCACACAGAGTTGGACATGACTAAAGCGACTTAGCAGCAGCAGCAGCAAACTTTCATCCTCTGGGTAGGAATTCTCAAAGGGAGAATCTACCCACTTTCAAAGGGTTCCCCCCGACAGTCTAAGGCACTATTAAGTAAGCAAGGCTACCTTTTGTGATTTTATAGCATGGACTTCAAGTCAAACTTAAGTGGATATCCTAGCACCTCCACTTAATAGCTGCTGTGACATTGGGTATAAAAACTGACCCTCAGTTTGCCTGTGAAATTAAGAAACTAAATACACCTTCCAGAGTATTATCAGAGCAGTACATACCTCTTGGTAGGTGCTTCTTTTGTCCATACATTCTAACATCCAACCTATGTGTGCTGTGTTAAGTTGTTTCAGTCATGTCTGATTCTTTGCGACCGGATGGACTGTAGCCCACCAGGCTGTTCTGTCCATGGGATTCTCTAGGCAAGAATACTAGAGTGGTTTGCCATTCCCTTCTCCTTCTTTCAGACCCAGGGATCAAACCCGTGTGTCTTACATCTCCTGCATTGGCAGGTGGGTTCTTTACCACTAGCACAAGTCCATAGTAGGCATTTATTAAATGTTAATTTCATTCACCTCCTCACTTCTTATATTCCTTTTTTAAAAGGGGCTTTAATAGGCTCTTGTATCAGGCCACAGAGATATCTTCTTCCTACCATAATTAAGCAACTTGAGAAATCCTGTGAGGTCGATAAATTTGGAAAATGCTTACATAAAACAGAATTTAAAATGGCAAGTCCTGCCATCAGAAGCCAGTAAAAGTCAATTGCTTTATGCGACACCTCTACAAATGGCATTATGTCATTGCATAATATTAGTAAGAAATTGTAAGATTTCGTTCAGGCCTATAAAATGTAATGAGTCTCACATCATCTACCAATATAAAAATAAATTGAAAAAATACTAATATTTAAAAATAAAATAAAAAAACAAGCTTCTAACATCTTGGCTTTTTCTGTATTTGAGGAAATTTAGCCTATAGAGAAATGGATTTAAATGTTTCTCAGTGTAGTTGGTTGGCTTTCTCTCTCTCTCTCTCTTTTTTTTTCCCCCCCTTTCTTTTTATTATTTTTTCATCTTTGCCTTTTCTACTCAACTGGGAACATACAAAAACTGTTTCAGAAATCGGATGGCCTTGGCTGAAAAATTCTCCTAATGCATAAAAAAGAAATTTAAATGTTCAAAAAAAAAAAAGGAAAGTCTACATGGTGCCAATAAAAGATGGATTTATTCATCTGGGCTAAGGTACAGGACATTAACTTTCACAGATGCAGTTCTTCACCAGCAGTTCACACTAAACCAACCTGAAAAGTCTTTGTAAACCCAAAGAAATGAGGCTGTGTTGACCTGGCCCTAAAGCAGTGTTGCTTTTGGTAAAAAATAATGATAGGTGAATCCAAAAGTATCCAATAAGTACATCTGTTAGGCAAGGCTGAATGCCTATTGGTTCTGGAGTGGAAGGAAGTGATCATTCTGACACTCTGCCACACTACCAAAAATCTGGTTTACATCTGTATTAAATATGATCTGGAAAAATGGAAGAAATCATCTCATAGCTCCCCCACAGTGCAGTTGCAGGGATGTGAGCAAACATGTCTATTAGGAATAATATATAACAAGAGCTGAGCCATTTGGTTCTCTAAATAAACTGTCTGCATATTTGGGGAAGGGAAAAACAAATGTGGTATGTTTGGCTCAAAGAATGAGCTCTGTTTTTCTTTCTTGTCAGAATTAACATTCAGTGATGCAGATGAACTGGACACCCTTGGGGATGGGGTAGATTTGCTGGCTCAAAATGGAAACAGCATGGAGTGGTTTAAGCCCAGAAGGAAGGCTTGGGTCCACATAGACCAAGTCAAGTCAACAGTAGTCTGGGAGAAATCCAGAGTTAAATAGAAGCCTATAGGTCTTCTCTTCAACCTTTGACCCAGTGCTGGAATCGCCTTGTCAGATGGGTTGGGAAATGGCCATCCAGCCATCAGTTGAAACTTTTCCAAGCACAGGGAACACATATTCATGTGTAGCTCTATGTATAATCCTCCATGTATATTATCACTATCATTACCATGTGGATCAGGACTATTTTTAACAAATTTACAGGAATTGTTGTAACTCCCAAGGAGAGACAAATCTGGAATGGTTATGAAGGCTCATTTCCTTACTCTTGTCTGTTGTTTTGCTGAAAGACAAATCTGGGGTGGTTATGAAGGCTCATTTCCTTATGCTTGTCAGTAGTTTTACAGAAAGATAACTCACCATTGCTGACCTCTATGGAAGCAGACTGATAACAGAGGCTGCATCTAGAAGCTCTTACCCTTATAAGCAGAAGTCAGTCAGCTCCTCCATTTGCATAGGAAGAGGGTTATGGGATAGATCCTGTATATTGGAAGACCTTTTTTTGATGCATCCAGTAGTACTATCTGCCTGAGCCAACTCTGTGCAGAATGAGAGCCCAGAACATTGTGTGTATATACTCAGGGCTAAGCATGTTAGGTTTATTATAACCTTTGCATGCATGCTAAGACACTTCAGTCATGTCTGACTCTGTATGACCCCATGGACTGCAGCTTGTCAGGCTCCCCTGTCCGTGGGATTCTCCAGGCAAGAATACTGAAGTGGGTTGCTGTGCCCTCCTCCAGGGGATCTTCCTGATCCAGGGATCAAGCTGGCATTTCCTACATACAATCTGCACTGGCAGGCAGATTCTTTACCACTATCCCCACCTTGTCCTCTGAGGATAGTCACTATACTTATGTTTCTTTTGAACAGGAGGAACCAAAGTCTAAGAAGAGATGACTAGTCATGGTAAAAACTGAGCCTTCTAGACAAAAGTCACATCCACAACTCTGTAGGTAGATGGCCATCACTGGTGGAGTAGACAGAGGAAAATCTTAAAATCAACCAGGACTGGGTTCAAACCCTGACTCTTTCCCTTATGGGGAGCAACAGCAGGTACTTTCTTAGCTTCTTGGAATCTCAAGTACTTGTCAATAAAATGGTAATAGTATTTTTTTTATAGTTTTTAATGATCACTGTGGACAGTCACTGCAGCCAGGAAATTAAAAGACGCTTGCTCCTTGGAAGGAAAGCTATGACAAACTTAGACAGCATATTAAAAAGCAGACACATCACTTTGCTAATAAAGGTCTGTGTATTCAAAGTTATGGTTTTTCCATTAGACATGTACGGATCTGAGAGTTGGACCACAAAGAAGGCTGAGCACCGAAGAATTGATGCTTTCAAATTGTGGTGCTGGAGAAGACTCTTGAGAGTCCCTTGGATTGTAAGGAGATCAAACCAGCCAATCCTAAAGGAAATCAACCCTAAATATTGGAAGGACTGATGTGGAAGCTGAAACTTCAATACTTGGGCCACCTGAGCCAAAGAGCCGATCCATTGGAAAAGAATGGTGCTGAGACAAATTGAAGGCAAAAGGAGAAGGAGGCAGCAGAGGATGAGATGGTTAGATAGCATCATCTACTCAATGAACATTAATTTGAGCAAATTCCAGGAGATAGTGAAGGACAGGAAGCCTGGCATGCTGCAGTCCATGGAGTTGCAAAGAGTCAGACGTGACTTAGCGACTGAACAAAATGTTATCAGGTATATAACAAGGAAGATAAGCAGGAATTTTTCTATTCTCTTAGAGTTGGAAGGGGAAGTAGGACTCCAAACAGAGGGAAGAAAAGTATCCAATATTATAGGGCAAGAACAGCCAAAAAGCTGCCAACACCTGGGCCTTTCTCAGTGCTCAATGAGAAGTAGTAGGCTAATACCTCTGATATCACATACGATCATCCAGTTCTCTCTTTCCTCAAATTTAAGAAGGTAAATGATGGGGTGAAGCAGGGGAAGTGAGCATCATGAGAGTTCTGAGTAGTTGATTTAGTAGAGGGAATACTGCTGCTTTTTCTTTTTCATCCCAAAGCTGATCAGAGAGGTGCCAAGAGAATCAGTGCCAAGGAACAGGATTGCCTTCAAGGAGGAGAGACTTGCACCCCTTCCCTGCTTAGACAACAGCTTATGGGATGGAGTTTTGATCCACCCAGGGCCTCTTTGAGAAAGGAGTAAGAGGGTTGTAGGAAGATGGTAGGGTGCAGAATGGAGACTTCAAACAGGTTTACACCCGCCACCTGATGTGATAAAAGTGGCTGACTTTCCGGAAGGTCCATAGACTCCAGAGAAGGTGATTTGGAGTCACAATGCCAGTGCCACTAGAGAGCAACTCCACACCAGCATAAGAGACATGGGCATCCTGGCTGTAAGAGGGTGAAGTATATTTCCTATTGTGTTGATGCAGTTGTATTGCATGGCACAAAAGCAGAGTAGGTATAGAACACACAGACTATAAAACTGTGTAAGAACATGCATAGAAGTCCTACAAGAAAGCCTTTGTTTAGACACCTGCCACACAGAACAATCTGCTGAGGAGGAATAACTGCATGTGACCAAAGACACAACTGCAGACCTAGTTAAATATGAGTACTGTCCCCCACTCCCTCTAAACCCTTCCTCCTGCGGAGGCAGAGCAAGATGGAGAGGAGGGAGAAGGGTGAGGAATGACAATGTGGAAGCATGGATCACACCCCCAACACATATACAAATACCACCTAGCTGTAGTTCTCTAGAGCCATACGTCAAACTTGAACCAGAAGGTGAGGAGGGGATGGTTAATCAGTTTGAAATGTAATGTTATACTGGACCAAATTTTTAATAATTTAAAGTGATTGGAAAATCGTAGCACTCATCACAAGAGTTAATAGAGGATGATAAAAGTGGCACATCTGGGAGCAGTGACTGGGAAAAGAAATCTTTCATGTCTATACCCAACTAAATTTAGACTATTACTGCTTTATCTAGTAGTTCAGTTCAGTTCAGTTCAGTCGCTCAGTCGTGTCTGACTCTTTGTGACCCCATGAATCACAGCACGCCAGGCCTCCCTGTCCATCACCATCTCCCGGAGTTCACTCAAACTCATGTCCATCAAGTCGATGATGCCATCCAGCCATCTCATCCTCTGTCGTCCCCTTTTCCTCCTGCCCCCAATCCCTCCCAGCATCAGAATCTTTTCCAATGAGTCAACTGTTCTCATGAGGTGGCCAAAGTACTGGAGCTTCAGCTTCAGCATCATTCCTTCCAATGAACACCCAGGACTGATCTCCTTTAGAATCGACTGGTTGGATCTCCTTGCAGTCCAAGGGACTCTCGAGAGTCTTCTCCAACACCACAGTTCAAAAGCATCAATTCTTCAGTGCTCAGCTTTCTTCATAGTCCAACTCTCACATCCATACATGACCACCGGGAAAACCATAGCCTTGACTAGATGGACCTTAGTAGGCAAAGTAATGTCTCTGCTTTTTAATATGTTATCTTGGTTGGTCATAACTTTCCTTCCAAGGAGGAAGCGTCTTTTAATTTCATGGCTGCAATCACCATCTGCAGTGATTTTGGAGCCCCAAAAAATAAAGTCTGACACTGTTTCCACTGTTTCCCCATCTGTTTCCCATGAAGTGATGGGACCAGATGCCATGATCTTCGTTTTCTGAATGTTGAGCTTTAAGCCAACTTTTTCACTCTCCTCTTTCACTTTCATCAAGAGGCTTTTTAGTTCCTCTTCACTTTCTGCCATAGGGTGGTGTCATCTGCATATCTGAGGTTATTGATATTTCTCCCGGCAATCTTGATTCCAGCTGTGCTTCTTCCAGCCCATTGTTTCTCATGATGTACTCTGCAGATAAGTTAAATAAGCAGGGTGACAATATACAGCCTTGATGTACTCCTTTTTCTATTTGGAACCATCTGTTGTTCCATGTCTAGTTCTAACTGTTGCTTCCTGACCTGCATGTAGGTTTCTCAAGAGGCAGGTCATGTGGTCTGGTATTCCCATCTCTTTCAGAATTTTCCACAGTTTATTGTGAGCTTTATCCAGTAACATATGTCAAATACTGGGCAAATAATATCTCCTCAAAAAAATGTTAGTTCTGTCTTCTCTTTACATTATTAATACAATATGTATTTTTTTCTTCTCTGGTTATAATATGAATTACAATTCTTCAAAGAAAAATACTGGAAAATGCAGAAAAATATTGACAGCACAATGAACATTAACCAGAGCCCTCCTCCTACCTTTAGAAGCAGTGTTGAGCAGCTCATTTAGGAAACTGTTCTTTATCAACCCACATCTGCTCCCTGATATTTCCATGCACTGGTCCTAAATTTGCTTTCTGAAGACGCATGATCTTAGTCCCCATCTCCCTCTATGTGACTCTCTTAAATATGTAAAAAGAGACAGCTTTATTTTTTGCCCCTGACCATTTGTAACAAAAGAAATATTGTTTCATTTTTTTTTCGCCATTCTAAATGTCTCCTGGTTTACAGTCCTTTCCTATTGCAGTCAATCAACCTCTGAAGATGTCTTGATATGCCAATGTCACTTTTTAAAGATGATGCAGAAGCAAGCCAAACCCCAAACTTGAGGCAGGCAGATTATTACCTCCTTCATTTGAACACTGTTCTTAAATTTCTGTCATTGAGTACAGCCAAAGAACACAAAGAGACCAATTTGTCAAGATGAATATATTGCCTTCATTAATGCTGACCTATTTTCTTCCTCAAAACTTCTCAAAGCAAAAGGAAGCATCTGACTGCCTAATTTTGAGATTTTCCCAATTCAACAGAGAAATTTTTGTCAGCCTCTTTAAAGTAATAGAGATTCTTGACATCTAGGGGTAGAAATAAATTGTTTTGGAAAGTATATGCCAAGACAGTTGAAAGTTCGTTTTTTCTTCATTCATTCATTCATTCATAAGCTGTGAATAAGAAGTGTAAATTCTAGAGGTTAGAGTTTGGTAAGAAGCATAGTTAATATTCTTTCAAACCTCCATCCACTACAGTGCCCAACTGATAGTCATACTATGCATTAACTCAATTTTTATTTTTTAATTTACTGTCCTACTTTTTCTTCCTAAGGTAGAAAAGCAAAGAGACACGGCAGTGGGGAAAACCTCCTATACAGGTCATGTGAACTGAACACAAAATTTATATGTGTTCCCAAAAATTTATATGTTGAAGATCTAAGCACTAGTATCCATTTAAAGAGGTATGTGTGTGCTAAGTTACTTCAATTGTGGCTGACTTTTTGCGACCCAATGGACTGTAATCCACCAGGCTTCTCTGTCCATGAGATTCTCTAGGTAAAAATACTGGAGCGAGCTCTCAGGCCCTCTTTCAGGGGATCTTCAAGACCCAGGAATCAAAAAACATTTCTTAGTCTTCTGCATGGGCAGGTGGGTTCTTTACCACTAGCACCACCAGGGAAGCCTATTTAAAGAGGTAATTAAGTTGAAATTATGTCACTGGAGTGGCCTCTAATCCAATATGACTGGTGTTCTTATAAGAATCGAATCGCCAGTCTATGTCCGACGCAGGACACAGCATGCTTGGGGCTGGTGCACAGTGATGACCCAGAGAGATGTTATGGGGAGGGAGGTGGAAGGGGGGTTCATGTTTGGGAACGCATGTACACCCGTGGTGGATTCAAGTCAATGTATGGCAAAACCAATACAGTATTGTAAAGTAAAATAAAGTATAAATTAAAAAAAAAAACCATAAAAAAAAAAAGAATTTTCCTGCAGATGCTGGGGACATGGATTTGATCCCTGACCCGGCAAGTTCCATATGCCATGGGGCAGCTAAGCCCACTAGCCGCAACTAGAGAGCCAGCATGTGTGGAGCCCATGGTCCTCAACAAGAGAAGCCACTGCAATGAGAAGCATCCACACCACAACTAGAGCATAGCCTTCACTCACCACAACTAGAGAAGCCTGCAACCAAGATTCAGTACAGTCAAAAATAAATTAGTTAATTAATTTAAAAAATAAATATGGACATTGTTTTCAAAGTTTGAAAATAAAGAAAAAAAAAAAAAGAAGAAGAGATCAGGGCACAGACACACACATAGAGGAAAGACCACGTGAAGACACAGGGAGGAGACAGTCGGCTGCCAGCTGAGGAGAGAGACCTCAGAAGAAACCAAGCTGCCCAACACTTTGATTGTGGACTTCTGGTCTCTAGAACTGTGAGAAATAAGTTTCTGATTTTTAAGCCAGCCATTCTGCAGTACTCACAGCAGCCCTAGCAGACTGATACAGTGAGGAGATGAATGCCAGCGAGAATATGAAGAGAAAAGGCCATTTATACATCCTCTGCCCTTTTACCTTCCCCCTAGAGATCATGACACGTCCCTGGGTTCGATCTAGATCCCATTTCTTTAAGAAGTGTGCATTTCCTTCTGTAATCAATTTTTCTAACTTTCCTTATAGGATTGTAAGAGCAAGCTCAAGCCACGGGACTCCGCCCCTGCTGTGACTCTAAGAAAGAAGGTCTCCATCAAGAGAGACAGTAGGCATACATTTATGTACCATTATATATATATATGGTACATTATGTACCATTATATATAAAGTAGACAACTAATAAGGACCTACTATATAGAACAGGGAACCCTTCTCTTTACTCTGTAATGACCTATATGAGAAAGGAATCTAAAAAGAGAGGATATATGTATATGTATAACTGGTTCATTTTGCTGTATACCTGAAACTAATGTAACATTGTAAATCAACTCTACTCCAATACAAATGTTTTTTAAAAAGATAAAGACTCAGAGTGGGGGAGGAATCTGAGGGCAGAACACTCAGAGAATGAAGGGAAGCTAAATCAATTTGCATTTAAACAAACAACAATCAAACAAAATGCATGTAGATACAGGGATGGCAGGAGTCATTTGTCCATCGCAGTTTTAGGCTTGACTGAGAAGAATGCAAAGAAAGAGGATAAAAAGTGAGTCACTGCCATGGTCTCTGAGACCCTGAGACTAGGGTACTACAGACGTATAAGCATCCCTCAGAAATGCCATTGTGTGTTGTTGCTATATACTGCTCACCACTGAATTTTTAAGAAAACATAATACATAATTGTTAGTTATTAGTAGTAAATATTAGTTATTATTATTCATTATTAGTAGCAATTGTGATGTTAATTAAATATTTTAAAAGTTCTGCTTTTTAAAAATTAGATACTTGTTTTATTTATGTGCATTACATCGCTCTAAATGATGTAAAAGTAGTCAAGCATGTTTGAACTACATGTAAACACAGTGTTGGGAAAAAAGTTCCATATCATTCATTTTGGATGATGTAGTCTTTTTCTTGCATTTTTTTCCTCTTGGAATATCACTCTGTTGAAATGCCTGGGCTGTATGGAAATTCTGTGAGGTGAGGGAACTAAATTTACTTTGATTCATCTAAGAATCCAGGCACTTAAATTCTATCCAAATGCATTTACTGGTTTCACATTTAATTTATTCCTCAGATAATTATCAAGAACCTACCACAGTAGAAACAAAAACAAGATAAAAGTGTTCCCTACCTTGATGCTACTTAGGTTCTGGACTAGGTGGGAAAACAAGTATGGGGGAGCAGTGCCCCCAGATGAGCATTCCTTGAAGAGAAAGAACTTGGAATTTCTAGACTACCATATACTTGATATGTAACTTAATTCTCATAAAACTGCTGACACAGATACTTAGCATCTCATCTAAGACAGAAATAGTAAAAGTCAAAAAGATTAAGTAGTCTGTTCAAAGGGCTTCCTTAGTAGTTCAGCTGGTAAAGAATGTGCCAGCAATGCAGAAGACCCCAGTTCAGTTCCTGGGTCAGAAAGATCTCCTGGAGAAGGGATAGGCTACCCACTCCAGTACTCTTGGGCTTCAGATGGTAACGAATTATCCTGAGGGAGACCTGAGTTTGATCCCTGGGTTGGGAAGATCCCATGGAGGAGGACATGGCAACCCACTCCAGTATTTCTGCCTGGAGAATCCCCATAGATAGAGGATCATGGTGGGCTAGAGTCCACGGGGTTGCAAAGAGTCAGATATAGCTGAGCAACTAAGAATATAGCACAGTTTGTTCAACATCACACATCTGGTAAGAGGCAGGGCGGTTTAGTGCTCACTGGCAATGTTCCTTGCAGTTCACCTGCTTCTCTTCTTTGAGGGCAAAGTCTTTTATACATTTTGAATTTCCTATTAGATCAAAGAAAATGGCCCACCAAAAGATAGGTTGAATTGTTTAGGGTTGAAGAATAATTCAACCTAGGAATCAGTCCTTTTTCTCTAAGATTTTTCTTCTTTACCTGAAATTAATTCTTAGATTATGTCATCCAATTCCATCACTTTAAATACATAATGTTAACTATAAATTTTTGTTTCTAGCCCCAACTAAATTCAGGACTTAAATATGTAACTGCTTACTTAACATTTTCCTGGGCTGGTTAATAGATATCTTCAATCTAACATGTCGAAAGAGAGCTCTTGATTTTCCACTTCAGACCAGATTCACACCATTCCTACCCTATTCCCCACCTTCATGTACAAAATTCAAACTCAAATCTTACCATCAGTAGCTTCTCTTTTTCCATCCCATTCATTATCCAGTATATCAGCAAATCCTTCAGGGTCTACATTCAATGCATTTCCTGAATCCTGTGGCTTCTTGCCATCCACTTCTACCTCTACTCCCTAAGATAGCACTGGTCTCTCCTGGGTTGTAGTGATGTGATAGCTTCTTCACTTGTCCATGAGCTTCTGTTCTCACCTTCCCCAAGGTTAATTTTCCACACCCCACTAGAGTGCTCCTTTTAGCACAAAAGTCAAATCATGCCCCTTTCCTGATCAGAATCTTCCCATGGATTTTCCATTATATGGATGAAAACAGTCTAAGAGGTAAGCACAAAGGTTCTCTAACCCCTGGTTTCTGGTTGGACCTCATCTCCTACCACCATTCCCTTCATTCTCTCATCTCTGGACACACTAGACTGCTGGCTATCCTTGGAACACACAGAGATGCTCTCACCTCAGAGCCTTGACATCTGCCCCTGCCTGGTAACTACTCTCCAAATTTTCACATGGCTCATTCCATGTAAGTTTCTGTTACATACATGTTCTCAGAGACTATACAGTATATTTCCTTGTGTGTACATGCATACAGTAGAGTTGAAGCATGATAAATGAACAGACTAAATGCATTCAAATCAGATAATGTATGTAGTGATCAAGAGTGGGTAAAATTGGAGTTCCTTTCTTTGCTTCAAGAGCTCTTCTCCCTTTGTACACTCTTGTGTGAACATTCACAACCATTCATCTGCAAGTTCCCTTGCCACTAACCAGGCTCAAGGCTGCCAAGGAAACAACATATAACCTTACACCATCCACTGTCTATGGCCAAAAAAGTGACAGGACACATCACCCAGGATCCAGTTGCCTTTCACATTTGCCTTTGGTTACGGTCAGCAGCCATGGGAGCATGGAGAAACGTGTTATTTCTCTGGAACAAAACCGATTCTGGATGTGAGGTCTGAAGGAGGATGTGTTATTTGGAAAGAAAAAAGTTTCTTGCACAAAATGCCAAAGTCAGACAGAGGCTGGGCCACGTGCTGCACGGCATGGCCTTCCCCTACTCCCTTAGAAGCCAAACCACTAAGAATCAAAGTCACCTTCAAGCCTTTGGACAAGTTCCCAGCCTAGCCAGCTGCGTAAGAAAGGCTGCTTTGCTGTCAGTCCTCCAGAAATGAAGCGGAGAAAGACTGGGCTCAGTGTGGACACATTTCTCCTCCCCTGTCATCTCCAAGTTGTTGTGAGAGCTATCCATGCTTGGGCTGGAACCATGCTCTGGTCACAATTAATCTACCCTATTTCACAAGTTTGCAGTTCACAGTTTACAAGGCAATATAATTTATTCTTGGTTCACAGCTTTCTTTTCTTTAAAAACAGAGGTGGGATTAATTAAGAAATGTACCCAAGGGCAATTTTTTAAATGTAAGGATAATTTGGCTTCACTTTTAATGTAGACTTTGGAGCCAGAGAGTCCTGGGTTTGAGTGCCTGCCTCAGCACTTAAGAGCTAGGGGACTTTGGGCTTTGTCACTTCACTTCCCCAACCTCAACTGACTCATTAGCAACACAAGGATATTGCAAATATCAAATGTTGAGGTATATGCAGGATGCCAGACAAACTATTTGCACATATCAAGTCTTAAATAAGTATTATTTATCATTTAACGTAATGTTAACCTGTCACCTACTATGAGCCATTATTGGGAGCTAAGACATGGTAGTAAAATAAGACAAGGCCTTTCCTACACTGTACTTTAAATTATAGAAATGGAGACAGGCAGTAAGGAAGCAAAAACCAATACAGATTATGTACATCATTAACCCTTAGTCATACACTAAGACGAAGGCACCCCATGTTTACATATGTACATATAAACATACATACAGAGAACTTTCTCTCCAGCATGTAGAAATAAGCAACAAGAATTGATCCCTTGTACGTGAAATTAGATGTTAGAGCTACCTTATAGGTTATGACAGTAGTGTTCATTCTTTTATTCCTCCAGTCAAATCATCATTTTTGAGGACATGTTAAGTGCTAGGTACAAACTGAGTATTAGGAAAAAATACAAAATGTAAGATCTGTTTGTTTCATCAATTTGCTCATGATTTTGTTGTAGGAATAGACCAGTAAACACATAATTACAATTTACTAATTACTTATTCTGTAGAATATTCAAATACTCTGGCCATCTGCAAAGTCTGGAAAGAAAGCAAAGAGCACCACTTACTGTGGCCTAAAAGAGGCTTCCCTAAGAAGGTTAAATAGTGTGGAGTAACTCAGCTTCAAGCAGATGAGTAAATAGGAAAGAACTTTCCATGTACAGACAATATTTTGTACAATAACACAGAAAATAGTTTGATATGACTGAATACTAGGGAGCTTGCATTCAATTTAACATAATATACTCCAAAAAATGTGCTGCCAATGAGAAAACAAGACTAGTGCCAAAAGTCAATATACGCACAGAAATGTTTGACATAGGGAGTAAGTACCATAACGTAAGTAGCACAGAGAAGTGGGTTTCTACAAGAATCTTAGATGAGAATGAGAATTTATATGAAAGAGTGGGTGTGGGGTTGGAGAAAGCTTTCAAAACAGCAGGACCAACGCAGACATGTGTACTGGGAACTTCCAGTAGTAATTTCTTATGGCTAGGAATGGGGCTTCCCTGGTGGCTCAGACAGTAAAGAATTTGGCTGCAATGCAGGAGACCCTGGTTTGATCCCTGGGTTGGGAAGATCCCCTGGAGAAGGAAATGGCAACCCACTCCAGTATTCTTGCCTGGAGAATTCTATGGGCAGAGGAGCCTGGCAGGCTACGGTCCATGGGGGCTAGAAAGAACTTATCCAGCTGAACTCAACCACTTTCTTAAGAAGGCTTTCCCTGGACCCCAAGGCAAGATCAGCCTTTCTCCCTGAAGCCTCAGGTAAAAAGTAAACTCCATAAGGATTCTGCTACTCTTCGTCAGTAATGTTCTCCATTGCCACTCACTGTGCCTGGCACACAATAAGCCTTCAGTAAATACTGATTGAGCAGAGTTCCCTGTGCCAAATGGGAAAATAATTTGAAAGAGAATAGATAAACACACACACACACACACACACACACATATAACTGAATCACTTTGCTTTACACTGCAACTCTTACAACATTGTCAATCAACTATAATATAAATTTAAAAAATAAATTTTATTGAAAGAACAATTTCAAAGAAGAGGATTGGAAATATATGAGTCCAAAGTGTCAAACTGATAGCAGAAAAGCTATTTCATATGAAGAATTTGAAACACAAGAGTGGAGGTTCCTAAACTTTTGGGTGATCAGTTACCCTTATGAGTCAATGCTTTGGGCTTTCATTCCTAATATATGCATATTCAATGTATAAACTTAACATGAATTGCTCTGATAGATTACATATGTTATAAAACATATAAAAAAGGGTTTCCCTGGTGGCTCACTGGTGGGGAGTTTGCTGCCAATGCAGGAGACATGGGTTCATTCCCTGATCCAGGAGGATCCCACATGTTGCAGAGTAACTTTAACTGAGCCTGTGTATCACAACTCTTGCGCCTATGCTCTAGAGCCCATGTGCCACAACTACTGAAGCCAGTGTACCCTAGAGCTCATGCTCCACAGCAAGAGAAGCCCACACAGTGCAACTAGAGAGTAGCCCCTGCTCATTAGGAGAAAAAGTCTGTGCAGCAACAAAGACTGCTGCTGCTGTTGCTGCTGCTAAGTCGCTTCAGTCGTGTCCGACTCTGTGTGACCCCATAGACGGCAGCCCACCAGGCTCCTCCGTCCCTGGGATTTTCCAGGCAAGAATACTGGAGTGGGTTGCCATTTCCTTCTCCAATGCATGAAAGTGAAAAGTGAAAGTGAAGTCGCTCAGCCGTGCCCGACTCTTAGCGACCCCATGGACTGCAGCCTACCAGGCTCCTCCATCTATGGGATTTTCCAGGCAAGAGCACTGGAGTTGGGTGCCATTGCCTTCTCCAGCAGTAAAGACTAAGTACAGCCAAAAAACAAACAAATAAATAAATAAAAATTAAAAGAAAGAAAATCTTTTAAATAAATAAAAAATGCAAAAGGAAACTAGGAAGCTTATAAAAATAAACAGAAATAGATATTCTAATAGCATTCTTATCTCTTGGTACAATATCATACAGCCCCAGGGCATTCAAATCCATTTGTAAAACACTCTGGCATGGAAATCTGTAGAATCACTTTAAGTAGATTAATATATTTAAATTTTCATTTTAGACTGCTGTTGTAATTAACCAGATAATTCAGCTATTGTAGTGCTCAAAACACTTCCCCTCTTTGACAGCCAGCCCTAAAATCCATGTATAACCTGATGCCTAGGTGCTCAAAACAAAGAAACAAATAGAAGCTACTAGAGAAAGCTTAATACATCACTTCTCCTCCTCGTTAAGGCTTTAGTCTTTCATGAACAGATACAAAGAATAAAATAAGGATTGGATTACACTTAGTTTTATTATTAATAAAGTTAAATGGAAGAATTATGATAAGGTCTCCTATCTCCATTCTAAAGACACAAGTCAGGACCCACAGGAAGCTGACTAAAACGTATTTTAGCTGGCAGTGGTGAAACAGAGCCCAGTCTCTTTTCAATCCTTTGATATTATAGCAAGCAGAAGCATGGCAGCTCACTAGGTGTATAACCAGGTAGTTCAAAAGAATGAGAAAGAGGTGTGCCAACACTGCTGAAATGCCATTTCAAAGACTCAGCTCCTACTTAGAAGAGTGGTCAGGTTTTTGCCATTTCTCCAATTAGATAAATCATTCTTGTGTACTGGGAAAAGCAAGTGAGAGGATGGAAAAAGAAACTGGGATTGTTATCTATGAGCCTATCTTCTCCTGATAGTGAAAAAGAGTGATTCCTAAATGGTAATAAGGAAAAAAAGGAAGTAGGGTGGCCCTTAGCAGGGAAGAAAATGCAGATAACTAGAAATTAATATGAAAATCAAGAAAGTTCTAAGGTTTTATCTTTAGCACCTTCACTAATGAGATGTTCATCAATGGGCAAATCATTCCCTTCTCTGAGCTGCAGTTACTCCATCTGTAAATTAAGAGGCAATAGCAGATGATCTCTAAGGGCCCTTGTAACTCTGACATTTTATGGTTTCTATAAGATATTCAGAAATTATTCTTGAACTGCCTTTGTCAAAAAGCAATAAAACTTAATATAATATTTTAAAATCCACTATTCAAATACTAATGGACTTAAATGACAAGGGTGTTAAGAAGAACTAAATGAAAACTTGGGCTTTCTGACCTAATCAATCAACATAAATGGGTGGCAGGAAGGAATGCAGAGGATGGAATCCTGAACATTATCAGGAAAACTGACTTTTGAGTTAAGGAGTCAATCAGTAAGAATTTACCAGTTGTGAAAGGTCCAATGTTAGGAATCATTTGATGCCAGCTTGAGGCGAGGCAGGACAAAAATTTCATGGGCAGATAGTGATGAAAAACAAGGGTGAGCCAATTAGGTAATAGAGGGCAATGAGCTGGGGATGCTCTACAGTATGAAGGGAAGAGTATATAAAGAGAAACCATGGTCCAAAAAGGGAGATCACTGTGCTGCTGCTCAGACAAGGGGAGTGGGGGGAGTCTCTCAGAATATGGGGAATGCTTCCAAAGATGGTCAGATTTGTCCTGGTGAAATATTTTTTCATCTGTTGGCTACACTCAGTGAGCTGCCCCACACATGTTACAGATTTTCAATGCCTATTTCACCTAAGACTGTATATATATGTATATATATGCATGTGTATATATATATATATATATATATATAACATGTAACCAAGAATAATATATATATTCGAGCATATATATTATTTATATTTATAAGTGTAAATTATGAGCTGTCACATATTTGTCTGTTCTAACACTAATATCATAATTCACAATATTTTAATTATTGTAGCTTTGAAGCATTTTACACTTAGAGATTGCATTCTTCTTTATGTCACAGGTTAACAGAAAACTTTCTACAGTAGCTTAATGAAATGAGAAATTTATTGTGCTCAAAAACAAAGAAGCCGAAAGTTTGAGAGTTCAGGACTGATACAGCCCTTGTTCATATCAAGAACAGAGCCTTCTCACGTTCTGCATGACCATCCTGAGTGTAGTTTTCATCTTCATGTTTCATTACTTCATGGTTGCAAGATTGTTGCTTCACTCTCAAAATCACATTTGTATTCCAGACAAAAAAAAAGTTAAGAAGGCATACATGGGTCCTTCTTTTAAGGAGCTTTCCCAAAATCCCTGTCTAATGAGATTAATATATATAGTAATTGATACCTGGCGACTCCTAACTGCAAGAGAGGTTAGTAAATGTGTTTTATTATATGAACCCATTGCCTTGAGTAAGGCAGAGGCTAACCTTAGTAAAATTAAGAAAATATTCAGTGTTAATTAGGCAACTAATCCAATTTGCCTAAGTGTGTATGTGTGTGTGTTGTTTCAGTCTGGTAGAAAATTTTAATTATATGCATTCTTTTCAAAAAATTTTATGCTATTTTGTGCAATAATTCTCCAAGGAAAACTTTTAACTCAGATATGAATTTAGTTATAATTGATAGCTTTACAAAATTGAGAAAGTACCTCTCCATTTATTCAGTTCTGCTTGAAAAGCCCCTATGAAAATTTTATAATTTTTTTCATAGGAGTCTCACATATTTTTGGTTAGGTTAATTCCTAAGTATTCAAGGTAATATTTAGCTTTTCAATTTTTAATGCAATGTATCTTTTTACTAAACTTTAAAAAATGCATTACTGATAGGAAATTTGTGACTTCTGTTTATCAATCACATGTCAAACTAACTTACTGTACTCTTTTATTACTTCTAATAAATTTTTACTGGAGTTCCTTAAATTTGTATATAAAAATAGCTATATTGCTGCAAGTAATACCTACTCAAACATCTTTTTACTTTTTCTTGTCTTATTAATTTGTCTCAGGCATGAAGGAGGAAGCTTACTAAAGTAATTTATCAGGACTGTGTTAAATTTTACTGAATACTTCCCAGTTGTCCTTTAAGATGATGATTTGGTTTTTTCTTTTTAAATTGTTTAAAGGAGTAAATTACATTTAAAAATATTTTTAGGCTGGGAACAATACTTACATTTTGATGATAAACCCTACTTGTTGCTGTTATTGTTACTGTCATTAAACTGCTTGATTTGATATTCTTTTAGATGGCTCAGAATGTTCATGAAAAGTTTGATTTAATTTTTTTCCTTTTATCAAGTTTTATTCATTTTTGATATCAGAATTTTACTAGGTTTATAAAATAAGTTGGTAAGTTTTATAACTTTTTATCTGATCTTGAAATTTAATGCAATATAGGAAATATTTAATCATTGACCTTTTTAGGAGATGTAATAAAATTTTTTATGTTTAGTGTCTGTTTTAGAAGTAAGTTTATTTCAAGATTTCCGGTATTTCAGGTTGGTTATTTTAAATTTTAATTTTAAATCAGTTTCGTTGAGATATCAGTTCAGTTGTGTGTGACTCTTTGCCACCCCATGGTCTGCAGCACGCCAGGCCTCCCTGTTCATTACCAACTCCTGGAGTTTACTCAAATTCATATCCATTCAGTCAGTGATGCCATCCAACCATATCATCCTCTGTCATCCCCTTCTCCTGCCTTCAATCTTTCTTAGCATCAGGGTCTTTTCCAATGAGTCAGTTCTTCACATCAGGTGGCCAAATATTGGAGTTTCAGCTTCAACATCAGTCTTTCCAATGAATACTCAGGACTGATCTCCTTTAGGATGGACTGGTTGGATCTCTTACAGTCCAAGGGACTCTCAAGAGTTTTCTCCAACACCACACTTCAAAAGCAGCAACTCTTCAGCACTCAGCTTTCTTTATAGTCCAATTCTCAAATCCATACATGACTACTGAAAAACCATAGCCTTGACTAGATGGACCTTTGTTGGCAAAGTAATGTCTCTGCTTTTTAATATGCTGTCTAGGTTGGTCAGAACTTTCCTTCCAAGGAGCAAGCATCTTTTAATTTCATGGCTGCAACCACCATCTGCAGTGATGTTGGAGCCCCAAAAATAAAGTCAGCCACTGTTTCCCCATCTATTTCCCATGAAGTGATGGGACCAGATGCCATGATCTTTGTTTTCTGAAAGTTGAGCTTTAAGCCAACTTTTTCACTCTCCTCTTTCACTTTCATCAAGAGGCTCTTTGGTTCTTCTTCAGTTTCTGCCATAAGGGTGGTGTCATTTGCATATCTGAGATTATTGATATTTCTTCAGGGAATCTTGATTCCAGCTGTGCTTCTTCCTGCCCAGTGTTTCTCATGATATACTCTGCATGTAAGTTAAATAAGCAGAATGACAATATGCAGCCTTGATGTACTCCTTTACTTATGTGGAGCCAGTCTGTTGTTCCATGTCCAGTTCTAACTGTTGCTATTCCTTACCAGCTGGGCCACAAGGGAAGCCCTTATTGATATTTAATTCTAAAATAATAAATTATAACATTTTAAGTGTACAGGTTGATGAGATAGACAAATGAAAAATCTCATGTAACTACTTGTTCTCCAAGATCCAAAACATTAATATTTTCCCAAGGAGTGTTTTCAAGATAGTTTGTACTCAGTTCCCCTACATGAAAATAATCACATATCTGTTTTCTGTCACTATAAATTAGATTTGCTCATTTTAGAACTTCATATAAATGAAATCACACTGTATCTACCCTGGATTCTTTGGTTCAGCATAAATTTGGTGGGAATCATTCATGCTTCTGCATGAATTAGTAGTCTGTTCCTTTTAATTGTTGAGTAATATTCTAATGTATGAATAGAAAACATTTTTCTCCCAATTATGTGATGAAGATATTTAGAATGCTTTAAGTTTGGAGTTATTATGAGCAAAACTACTATGAACATTTGTGTACAGGTGTTTTGTGAGCAAAATGTTTTTATTTATCTTTAGAAACTAGTTTTAGAATTCCTGGGACAAGTGGTAATATATTTTTAATTACATATAGCAGTGAGTGGTGGCTTCATGGAGCTGGAGTGGCAAGCAGCAGAGAGCAGATAACCCACGTCCAAGGTGAGGAGCAGTGGCTGCGCTTTGCTGGAGCAATGTAAAGAGATAACCCACTTCCAAGGTAAGAGAAACCCCAGTAAGATGATAGGCACTGAGAGTGGGCATCAATGCGCAGACAGACCCTGAAACCAAAATCATAGAAAACTAACCAATTGGATCACATGGACTGCAACATTGTCTAACTCAATGAAACTAAGCCATGCTGTGAAGGGCCACAAAGATGGACAGTTCATGGTGGAGAGTTCTGACAAAATATGGTCCACTGGAGAAGGGAATAGCAAACCACTTCAGTATTCTTGCCTTTAAAACCCCATAAACACTATGAAAAGGCAAAAAGATGACACTGAATGATGAACTCCCCGAGTCGGTAGGTGCCCAATATGCTACTGGAGATCAGTGGAGAAATAAATCCAGAAAGAATGAAGAGACAGAGCCAAAGCAAAAACAACACCCAGCTGTGGATGTGACTGTGATAAAATCAAGATCCAATGCTGTAAAGAGCAATATTGCATAAGAACTTGGACTGTTAGGTCTATGAATCAAGGCAAATGGGAAGTGATCAAACAAGAGATGGCAAGAGTGAACATTTACATTTTAGGAATCAGAGAACTAAAATGGACTGGAATGGGTGAATTTAACTCAGATGACCATTATATCTACTACTGTGGGCAAGAATCCCTTAGAAGAAATGGAGTAGCCATCATAGTTAACAAAAGAGTCCAAAATGTGGTATTTGGGAGCAATCTCAAAAATGACAGAATGATTTCTGTTTGTTTCCAAGGCAAACCATTCAATATCACAGTAATCCAAGTCTATGCCCCAACCAGTAATGCTGAAGAAACTGAAGTTGAACAGTTCTATGAAGACTTACAAGTCCTTCTAAATAAATCCCTTGGAAACAATAAGAGGCTTATCTAAAAGGAAAAATCTAAGTTTGATTCTTTTCCCACGTAAGGTTTCCTAAAGTGTTTTTGAAAACAACCAACCAATGAACTGTGTGGATCACAATAAACTGTGGAAAATTCTGAGAGAGATGGGAATCCCAGACCACCTGACCTGCCTCTTGAGAAATCTGTATACAGGTCAGGAAGCAACAGTTAGAACTGGACATGGAACAACAGACTGGCTCCACACAAGTAAAGGAGTACATCAAGGCTGTATGTATATTGTCGCCCTGCTTATTTAACTTATATACAGAGTATATCATGAGAAACACTGGGCTGGAAGAAGCACAAGCTGGAATCAAGATTGCTGGGAGAAATATCTATAACCTCAGATATGCAAATGACACCACCCTTATGGCAGAAACTGAAGAAGAACCAAAGAGTCTCTTGATGAAAGTGAAAGAGGAGAGTGAGATCATGGCATCTGGTCCCATCACTTCATGGGAAATAGATGGGGAAACAGTGGCTGACTTTATTTTTTGGGCTCCAACATCACTGCAGATGGTGGTTGCAGCCATGAAATTAAAAGATGCTTACTCCTTGGAAGGAAGGTTCTGACCAACCTAGGCAGCATATTAAAAAGCAGAGACATTACTTTGCCAACAAAGGTCCATCTAGTCAAGGCTATGGTTTTTCAGTAGTCATGTATGGATTTGAGAATTGGACTATAAAGAAAGCTGAGTGCTGAAGAGTTGCTGCTTTTGAAGTGTGGTGTTGGAGAAAACTCTTGAGAGTCCCTTGGACTCCAAGGAAACCCAACCAGTCCATCCTAAAGGAGATCAGTCCTGAGTATTCATTGGAAAGACTGATGTTGAAGCTGAAACTCCAATATTTGGCCACCTGTTGTGAAGAGCTGACTTGTTTGAAAAGACCTTGATGCTGGGAAAGATTGAGGGCAGGAGGAGAAGGGGATGACAGAGGATGATATGGTTGGATGGCATCACGAACTCAATGGACAAGAGTTTGGGTAGACCCCAGGAGTTGGTGATGGACAGGGAGGCCTGGCGTGCTGTGGTTCATGGGATCACAGAATCAGGCATGACTGAGTGACTGAACTGAACTAATGAACAAATTGTATTTTTGTTTGTGTGCTTTCTCTACCTAATCCAACTTGACCTCCAGAAGCCATGTTAGTTCAAGCTTCATGAGACAGCTGGAGAACTGAGATCCCCTTCATCAGGTCCCCACCAGACACAGTGGAATAAAGGAAGGGAGATGGCAGTGATCTCAGGATTTCTCACAAGGCTTTGTGGACACTTGGCCAGGGCTCACATTAATGAACACTGCAAGGCAGGAAAAGGAAACAAGAAGATAAAGCAGAAATAGTGCTGATGCATTTTAAACTATCATCAGGTATTTTTACGACAGTGGTTTTAGCCCATCTCAATAAATGGTAGCTCCTGATATTATTACTGTTATCATTAATCTTAGCACTACAATCAGTATGTGCACAGACTACAGTCTGTTCTCTCCAAAAGGGCTTGATTATTCCCAATTTGCTAATGAAAGAAACCGTTAGAATAAAATCCATTATGAGTTTAACTGGTGACAAAAATGTACAAATCTGGTGACAATGATGACTGCCTGTCTCCTGTGTGCTGTGCCCCAGTCATAGAAGTGACTAGAGACCAGGGCAAATGCAAGGAGTACAGAAGCTGTGAAGTCTCTGGACCAGGGAGAATGCAGGGAGTACAGAAATTGTGAAGCCTCTGCTCCGTGGGCTGGGATGACCCCTCCTCTCTCCATCCCCAGCTGTGAAATGACAAAGCTGTCATTAGTTAGGGGAGCTCAGAATCCCAAGTGCAAGGACCTTATGCTGTGCTGGAGAGATGGGAAATCACTCCTGTCAGCTGGAGGAGGGTAGGCGTAGAAAGCCCAATAAGTGGGAAGGGGGAGGGTTTTGTGTCCTGCAGGATCCTCAGTCATCTTCCCTGGAAGAAACTGCAGGAAGCCTGATTTGAGAACCATTGCCCAGGCCTCCTTCACAATGAGAAAGAAATCGTCTCGAGATGAGGGCATTCTTGGGTATGAATGCTCTTCAATTCCCTGCCAGGCAGTCACAGTTTATTGAAGGTGGGTTTGTGAAAGTAGCACTCTGCCAGGAAAGAGATGGGCATGAGAGAAATGGAGACAGCTAATTCTCAGGGGGTCGTCTTTGGCAAAAACCACTATTGAGGCCTCATGCTACTTGTGCTCATAGCTGCCGAGAACCAAGAGTGCCATCTGCAAACTGTGATTCATAAACACTCTGTCAGTCTGCCATCTACCCTGACATCATAAAATAACAAGAAGCGGCATTGTAATAAAGAGGGGAGGTTTGCAGCCTACCAATTAAACACATCTAATTTATTTCTCTTACAGCTGAGGCTTTATTTATTAGTAAACAGCTGCATTTGTTACACTTTTTACTCAAAACGTGCCAACTGGCACTTTGGATGATCCATTAATCCTCAATAATCATCTGTGTGCTCTGTAGATCCTGGATATAAAGGTCTATATGTTTAAGAAGGTTATTAAAAAGCTAAAGCCTAACCTTGCCAGTCAGCTGGAGGGTGTTGCCCTAGGCGTCAGGCTGGGTGAGTTAATGTGACATGAAGTATGTGGCTATGAATGAGTTCTGGCTGAGTTTTTGGAAAGATTGTGCATGTGGCTTTATTTCTCCCTTTCCCCCAAGTACATGTAGGGAAATGTGTATGTTAATTTTTTGCAATTGAGCGTTGTCTGCATTCTTGTCAAAGTCTAATTAGCTTGAGACTACCAGGAGCAGATTATAGGGTTACCTGCTTTTAATTGGGGCTGGGAGGAGGTAGGATAAGAGGGAAAATGTGTAGTCCCTCACCATCTGAACTTTCTCTGACCCTGCTAACTGGTATGTACTTCTGAGGTTAGAGTTCCACAATTTTGGCAAAAGTGAAGCCAGTACACACACATACACACACCCCTCATATATTTAAAAATGGTTGTGGTCTATGTGGGAAAGATCCATACTAACCTAGTTTTTGTTTGCTTCCTTGATACTTGCGGAAAGCAGGTTATTGAGAATCATGGCAAGGGAGAAAAATTGCATCATGTAAAAGCCAACCATTTTGTTTAGCCACCTATAAAAGGAATTGATTTTATTAACTTAGATGTATTCTTATCCTCTGATTATATAAATGACATTTAGTTCCATAAATTTTTCATTCCAGTGGATTCGTATTGAAATACATCATTGGAGGGTTATTTTCATCTTTAGAAGGGACTGCTCATCCTTTTGAGTATTATGTTTTGTTTTTATTTTCTGGGAACTAATTGTAAGTACATGCTATGCAGAGAAGTATAAATGACCGACTTTGGCCTACTTTAAACTCAATTAAATTAGAAACCCTCTATAATGTGACACTGCATTCATGGTTGCTTAAATTATGCGGCTGTGTGAGGGTCACCAGCATAACATCTACAGACCAATATTCTTATGATGGTGCTTTGGAATGAATAAACATGGATGAAAATGATCAAACTTTAATTTTCCCTTTTGTTTCTATTTCCATTTCTACATGGTGACATCTATTGACTTGGACTGGGCATAATTTGTAACTTGCATAGTAATAGAGACTGCAAATTCAATAAAAAAGTGAAGAGGGAATACATAAAGAGGAGACAGTTGAAAGGATCAACATAAAATTTAGAAAGTTTTAAATATTTACATCTCTCTTCTTTTCCTTTGCCAAAATCATAATATTTATATATGGCCTTTTTCGTGGACCTGGACTAATGAGATCATTATAAGTTACATGTTGAAACTATGTTTAGTAATGGCTGGATAATCATCAACTAGGTATTCACATGTTTATTGGTTAAAAAATAGATATTAGTTGGGTGTGCTCTGTTGTTTCAAAGTTAAGGATGGAGTTTCAAGCCAGACTATCTGGATCCCAATTTCTAAACCATCTCTTACTTGCTGTGGGGTATTGGGTAAATTACTCAACCATTCTAAACCCCAATTTCAAAATGCGGCTAATCCCAGTTCCCATTTCAGAGGATTATTACATGTTTAGATGAGCTAATTCACATAAAGTGTGTAATATAGTGTCTAGTAAGTATAAGCTATCAATAAATTTAAAAAGAAACAAATCTCAGGTTTCCCTGGTAGCTCAGTGGTAAAGAATCCACCTGCCAATGTAAGCAACACAGGTTCAATCCTTGGTCTGGGAAGATCCTGCATGCAGAGATGTAGCTAAGCCTGTGGGCCACAGTTATGGAGCTGTTGCTCTAGAGTCCAGGATCCACAACTACTGAGTCCACACGTACAGCAAAGTAGAGCCCCCACTCACCACAACTAGAGAAAACCCTGTGCAGCAATGAAGATCCAGCACAGTCATAAACAAATACATTTTTTTTTAAAAAAGGAGCAAATCTCTGTATAAGAATGCTATGGTCTTTCTGAGATCCCACACATCAAACAGCTTTAAATAGTCCAATGACTGCTAATGCCATCAGAGTAATAGGTTACTTTACACAAAGCTCTCAGGTGACAGTCCCTTCAACACCATCATGTGGTTGGATGGGGATAGTTTGTGCCCATCTCATCCCAACTCCATGTGCAACAAAGTATATGTTCACACCAAAATGACAGATACAGTGAGATTATTTATACCACAGAAATCAACAAATTCTACAAATTAGGGCTCCCTCAGTCCCAACTAAATATTTGTCAGCTTGCCCCCTCTTTAGAGAAATAAGTCCTTTAAATAAAGCTAATATACAGTCAATTAGCAAAATTCATGCAAGTGTTTTGCTAAGGGTAAATCTTGATGTCCTCATTCATAGGAGGACATTACTCTCAGTTTGCACATACAGCTAACAATCCATATTATTAATGTCTCATTTGACAGCATACTGGAAGAAGCAAATTAAAAGACAGAAGGAAGATGGCAAAAAGGAAGCAGACAAACATCTGACTGACACAAACATTTGAAGACACACACATGCCGAGGCTGGTTGCTATAGGAAAGGAGCCCGGTGTAGCCAAAAGTCCTCTCCTCACAACATTTCAGGACTTTTGAATTACCAAGGAAATAATAAGATATACATCTTTATTATAGTATGTTTGCTTCCTCTGATAGGTTAGTTGAAATCTATTTGGTCATTGTCCAGAATAGTAGTCTCCAAAATTTTTGGTACCAGGAACCAGTTTCGTGGAAGACAATTTTTCCATGAACTGGTGAAGGGAGGGATGGTTTGGAGATGATTCAAGTGCATTATATTTCTTGTGTACTTTATTTCTATTATTATTACATCAGCTCCACCTCAGATAGTTAGGCATTAGATACCTGAGGTTGGGGACCCCTGAACGAGAAATCAGACTGTTAATGCTGAACGAGATCCTGTTGTTGTTGTTCAGTCACTAAGTCAGACATGGACTGTCTGACGGTCACTCCATGGACTGTGCACACCAGGCTTCCCTGTCCTTCACTATCTCCCAGAGTTTGCTCAGATTCATGTCCAGTGAGTCAGTGATGCTATTTAACCATCTTGTCCTCTGTCATCCTTTCTCCTTTTGCCTGCAATTTTGGGTACCACCAAACCTTTCAGCCACAGAATAGCATTTTAGATGGTCTACTATACATAAGCCAAACAACTGGGAGAGGGCAGCTACAGTTGTAAACAGCATGGATGTTTTGTAGTCTTGCCCTTTTCCCATGAAGTATGACCAACAGCATGTCCCTTCTGTGGAGGCTGGGACACTTCAGAGTACAGGCTGAGAACCACTAAAGAGAGCACCACCACCACCACCCCCCTCATTTTCTAGGCTTATGGATGAAAAGATATGCTTACCTAAATCAATCACAATGTATCAGGGAATGAAGTTTGACCCAACACTTGCTCTGGGGAAGGAACTAGATGACGTGAGATTCCTGAGGTGAAGTTGGGAGTTTAAAATATTTATATTCGAGAAATAACATCATTGAGGTTTTAAAAACAGGTTAAGCTAAAGATTGCTAATATTAAGACCTACCATTTATTTGTCACTTGCTATATGTCAGACAATATGTCAAGCATTTAATCCTTAGGATTTCTGTCTTTTTTTATTTTTTATTGAAGGATAATTGCTTTACAGAATTTTGCTGTTTTCTGTCAAACCTCAACATGAATCAGCCATAGGTATACATATAACCCCTTCCTTGTGAAACTCCCCCCTCCCATCTTCCACCCTATCCCACCCCTCTAGGTTGACACAGAGCCCCTGTTTGAGTTTCCTGAACCATAGAGCAAATTCCCGTCAGCTATCTATTCTACATATGGTAATGTAAGTTTCCGTGTTACTCTTTCCATACATCTCACCCTCTCCTCCCCTCTCCCCATGTCCATGCATCTATTCTCTATGTCTGTTTCTCTGTTGTTACCCCGTAAATAAATTCGTCAGTATGATTTTTCTAGATACCATGTATATGTGTTACAATACAGTATTTATCCTTCTCTTTCTGACTCACTTTGTATAATAGGTTCTAGGTTCATCCACTTCATTAGAACTGACTCAAATGTGTTCCTTTCATGGCTGAGTAATATTCCATTGTGTATATATACCACAACTTCTTTATCCATTCATCTGTTGATGGACATCTAGGTTGCTTCCATGTTGTAGCTACTGTAAATAGTGCTGCAATGAACAATGGGGTATAAGTGTCTCTTTCAATTTTGCACCTAGGAGTAGGATTGCTGGGTCATATGGTGGTTTTATTCCTAGTTTTTTTAAGGAATCTCCATACTGTTCTCCATAGTGGCTATATCAATTTACATTCCCACCAACAGTGTAAGACTGTTCCCTTTTTTCCACACTTTGTCCAGCATTTATTTTGTGGACTTTTTGACGAGGGCCATTCTGACCAGTGTGAGGTGATATCTCATTGTAGTTTTGATTTGCATTTCTCTAATAATGAGTGATGTTGAGCATCTTTTCATGTGTTTGTTAACCATCTGTATGTCTTCTTTAGAGAAATGTCTGTTTACGTCTTTTTCCTACTTTTTGATTGGGTTGTTTGTTTTTCTGGTATTGATTTGTATGAGCTGCTTGTATATTTTGGAAATTAATCCTTTGTCAGTTGTTTCATTTGCTATTATTTTCTTCCATTCTGAGGGTTGTCTTTTCACATTGCTTATAATTTCCTTTGCTATGCAAAAGCTTTTAAGTTTAATGAGGTCTCACTTTTTTACATTTGTTTTTATTTCCATTTCTCTAGGAGGTGGGTCATAGAGGATCTTGCTTTGATTTATGTCACTGAGTGTTCTACCTATGTTTTCCTCTAAGAGTTTTATAGTTTCTGGTCTTACATTTAGGTCTTTAATCCATTTTGAGTTTATCTTTGTGTATGGTGTTAGGAAGTGTTCTAATTTCATGCTTTTACATGTAGCTGTCCAGTTTCCCCAGCAGCATTTATTGAAGAGACTATCTTTGCCCCATTGTATATTCTTGCCTCCTTTGTCAAAAATGTTACCCATAGGTGCATGGGCTTATTTCTAGACTTTCTGTCTTGCTCCTTTGGTCTATATTTCTGTTTTTGTGTCAGTACCATACTGTCTTGATGACTGTAGCTTTGTAGTATAATCTGAAGTTAGGAAGGTTGATTTCTCCAGCTCCATTCTTCTTTCTCAAGACTGCGTTGGCTATTCAGAGTCTTTTGTGTTTCCACATGAATTGTGAAATTTTTTGTTCTAGTTCTGTGAAAAATACCATTGGTGATTTGATAGCGATTGCATTAAATCTGTTGATTGCATTTGGTGGTATAATCATTTTCACAATATTGATTCTTCCTACCCAGGAACATGGAATATCTCTCCATCTGTTTATGTCATCTTTTATTTCTTTCATTAGTGTCTTATAATTTTCTGTGTACAGGTCTCTTGTCTCCTTATGTAGGTTTATTCCTAGATGTTTAATTCTTTTTGATGCAATGGTGAATGGAGTTGATTCTTTAATTTCCCTTTCTGATTTTTCATTGTTAGTATATAGAAGTGCAAGTGATTTCTGTGTATTGATTTTGTATCCTGCAGCTTCGCTAAATTCAATGATTAGCTCTAATAATTTTCTGATACTCTCTTTAGGGTTTTCTATGTACAGTATCATGTCATCTGCAAACAGTGAGAGCTTAACTTCTTCTTTTCCAATCTGGATTCCTTTTATTTCCTTTTCTTCTCTGATTGCTGTAGCTAGGACTTTCAGAAATATGTTGAATAATAGTGGCAAAAGTGGACACCCTTGTCTTATTTCTGATCTTAGGGGGAATGCCTTCAGTTTTTCACCATTGAAAATAATGGTTGCTGTAGGCTCATCATATATGGCCTTTACTATGTTGAGGTAGGTTCTTTCTATGCCCATTTTTTAAGAATTTAATCATAAATGGGTGCTAAATTTTTTCAAAGGCTTTTCTTATATCTATTAAGATTATCCTATGATTTTTATCTTTCAATTTGTTAATATGATGTATCATATTGATTGATTTGTGTATATTGAAGAATCCTTGCATCCCTGGAATAAATCCAACTTGATCATGGTATATGAGCTTTTTGATGTATTGCTGAATTCTGTTGGCTAAAATTTTGTTGAGGATTTTTGTATCTATGTTCATCAGTGATATTGGCCTGTAGTTTTCTCTTTTTGTGTTGTCCTTGTCTGGTTTTGCTATCAGGGTGATGGGGATTTCTGTCTTGATTACCATTTTAAATCCCATTTTACAGACAGCAATCCAAGGCTTGGAAATGTTAAGAAACATTCCTGAGGTCATTCAGCTGGTAAGTTGTCAGATGCTCAGAGTAACTTTGAAATCTATGCCACAAAACACATTACTCATTTATTCCCCCAATATGCCCCATTAACAAAGGATAAAGGCCTAGAAAGTGAAATACTAAGATTAATAGGTCTGGAGGCACCAGAGACAACTGTCAGAGTACAGAACTAGGGCCCAGAGTTGACAAGACAAGAGTGAGCTAGGACTTTGGGGTCAAATGAGAAAACTAAAAATGTGACTTGCCTATATGCACAAAAGGAGCAAGATACACATGCAAATCAGCTGCATTGAAGAATCTGGATTTGGATGGGCAGTATGGGGCTTCCCCATTGGCTCAGATGGTAAAGAATCCACCTGCAATGTGGGAGACCAGGGTTCAATCACTGGGTTGGGAAGATCCCCTGGAGGAGGGCATGGCAACCCACTCCAGTATTTCTGCCTGGAAAATCCCCATGGACAGAGGAGCCTGGTGGGCTACAATCCATGGTGTCCCAAAGAGTTGGACACAACTGAGTGACTAAGCAAAGCACAGCACATGAGGCATCAGTTCCAAAACAAAGTGACTTTAGTAGGGTTACATGTCCCTTTAGCAGTCCAGATCCATTTGCTTTTACATTGTATCATAATTTAGAAAAGTGTCCACTTGAAGTTAATGAAATAATGTTAAAGTACTTTAGGCTTCCCAGACAGTACAGTGGTAAAGCACTCACCTGCCAATGCAGGAGACGCAAGAGATGTGAGTTTGATCCCAGGGTTGGAAGGATCCCCTGGAGGAGAAAATGGCAACCCACTCCAGTATTCTTTCCTGAAAAACTCTAGAGACAGAGGGGACTGATATGACTTATAGTGTCACATAGAGTTGGACATGACTGAGCACACACAAATTCTTTATGCTCTTGAAGAACTTTGGTACTGAAAAGACTTTACTTATAACAAAAAATTAATTTTTGTGAATCTTATGAGGGCAAATAATTGAAATAATGCTTTGCTATCTTTGGAATAAAGGTCCAAGTGTATATCACTAAATAATTTGGAAATCCAGACCATAGAAATCGGTGTTTATGATTGAATTCTCATCTATATTTAACATTACCTGTTGTAAGACTAGAAGAGGCTCAGGAAGAGATAACAAGAGAGGCATTCTCCTGCTGGTCTGAACTAGAAGAGAGAGAAGAGGCAGAGCTGCTTTTAGTCACTATCAAACAGTTGTCCCATTTCTACCGTCAAAACATTAAACAATTGACTCAGGGAACACACTGAACTGGACATGCCCTCCACACATCCAACAACCAGAACTGCAGTTGGCCATAAAGATTTTGCTTCTTTCCAAGAGCCCCATTTTAATCTTCTGTATGGTGTTTGGTGACCCAGCTAAAAAGTACAGGTATTTACTCTTTTGTCTACTCTCTCCCTGACCCTCCCTTTTGCTGAAAAACTATTTAATTTCCATCTTCTGCCCTTTAGGTTTGATGGGGGCAGATGTGAATACGTTTCATAAAATCGAGCAGATTATCTCCCTGCTCTCATCTCACTATTCAATGATCATCATTAAGTCCCTGAAAGCCCACAGTGCCAGCAATATTGGTCCAATAAGTAAAGCCACACTTCCTAAACAGATGGGAATGCTGTTTCTTTGCCACTGGGTGAAATTGCTTTAAAAAGCATCAGCAACAAAAATAGGGAGGGAGAGCTGAACCATTGCTGCTGGAGGTCCAGCTCCATGTAATACTCACTGCTTAAAAATCCAATATTGCATTTGCTTCATTACAGTACTTTGTCCATCAGCTCATTTGAGTCTATTAACTTAATTGTTCTTTATTAACAAATGGGTCATTCTCCCTGACAGCAGAGCAAAGCTCAAATGCCAGTTAAATACTTTGATAAATGTAATGCCCCTTCGACTCTTCCCTCCCTGAACACACTGTGAATATGCACACGTGTGCTCACACACGTGCACTCACAGACACTTAATCAAATGTACTTATACAGGAGGTGCATATCAGAAATTGGTTTTTAGAGTTACCAAGCAGAGAGAAAAGTGCTTATCTTTACAAGTAAATCCTACCATGATTACTTGTCATATTTCTCTTACAAATTTGTGTCATGCCTCTGTTTAAAATGTTCTTACTCTTTAAAATGAGCTCATGTTTTATCTAGAGAGAGCAATGACAATACTCTTTTGGCAAACCTTTTGCAAAGAAGTTCTCCTTTAAAATCCTACATATTTTCCTTCAACCCTCTGATCCAGTAATTCTCCCTATTATTAATATTCATTTTTCATAAGATTTCTTATTGTCTTTGTGTATCTTGGTCTCGCTTTCTCTTCCTTCCCAGCTCCCAACCTCCATACCCCTTCTTCTTAGGTGACATTATCCTACTCACCAAACCTGTAACTTTAACAGAGGGTGACAGGGTGACCTTGACGACAGATGTTCTTATGGCAACAGATGGCACTGGCAAACCCGAGAAGCTGCTGTATGCCGTCTCCGTGCCACCTGTGCCTGGTCAGATTGAGTCCATCAATTATCCAGGCTGCCCCATTCCCTGCACAGCCAGTCAGATGGATTGGCCCAGAAGGTTTGTTGTGTGCATGACAATAGGCAAGGGGCCAGTGAGGAAGCAGTCAGGTGAGAGGGTTCCCTTCCTCCACTCTTCCATCCTCCTCACCACCACCCCCACCCTTACTCACTCACTCATATAGTTAGACCTAGGTGAGTGAAAGGGATTAAACTGGTTTTATCAGTAAGAGTTCACCAAATGCCCTGAAGGATAGCCAAAGATGAGGTGGTTTACATGAAGATAAACTGATATGGCTATTGCTTTATCTACAGAGGTATGTTTCTATTGTCCAGGGATTCTGCCACATTAGAAAGCCATTCTAGGAATAGATACATAGTGTGTAAGATGATTGTTGCTTCTCATCCTTTCAATTTGGCTTCTCCTTCTGCATACTGACAGCATCCTTGTTCCTAACCTTTTTTGCTTTTCTGTGCCTCTGTATCCCTGTGTTAAGTTGAACTCTTTGTGACTCTATGGACTATAGCCCGCCAGACTCCTCTGTCCATTGAATTCTCCCAGCAAGAATACTGGAGTGGGTTGCCATTCCCTTCTCTGTGCCCACATGAAAGGAATTACAGATGAATAGATACAGGCAAAGATAAAAAATAATAATAATTTCTTTATTGGTTACTGTGTGAAAGAGGTACTTTGCTAGAGACTCCACAGTCACAGAATTACCACTACCACTGATAAAATTATTCCTGTGCTATAGTTGAGAAAATTGAGGTTCAGAGAGATTCAATAACATGTTCAAGATTCCACAATTAACAAATAAGTCAGGATTTGAACACAATTTTTTTTTTTGGGGGGGGGGTGTTTTTCACTGTACAACTGTGCTTCTACCAACCAGAAAATCCCATGATCTGCCTTGCTAGAAATGAGTAATTTTGAGAGATGAGTTTGAGCCCAACTCAGTTTCTCAACACAAGCATAAATCTGGCTTTTCTTCTGCATTCCAGCTACTATGATAATAATATAATTTATCAATAAATCAGTATTTGATCTCCAGTAAGTAGGGCAAACATAAGTACCTCTTTCACATAACCTTTTATTGTTTTTCATTAGTACAACAAGGTAGTTAAAGTTGGAACAATTTGGCCTTTCTCTACCTGAAGAAAGCTGGAGTATCATTTGAAATCACCAGCGGACCTTAACCCAGATGGTGGTGTCATTTCTAAGAATGAGCATATGTTAGCTATTATGATACTTAAACATAATGGTTTTATATCTCTCCAGTGGGCAAAGAAACCATACAACAGGTTTTAGTTTAGGAATGTTTTAATGATACTTTAACCCTCTAAAAGAGAGTATTTCCACAAAGAGAGTCAACTGATAGAGTTTGGTTTAATAATAAAGGAATGTAAGTTTCTGCCCTGTTTCATGAAATAATAGGACAGCATCTGGATTTACTGCTCCCCAAGAGTCTGCTATTTTACATAATGTTGCTGAATTGGGAACTATTACATGCTTTTTTGATTTTAGAAAAATTGCCTTAAAGGTTATTTACACTCATTTTATAACAAAGAGGGCAATATAACTAATTTTATTCTTAGCGTGATTAGCCATGAGTCATTTCCTAAGAAATGAGTTTAATTAACCAGAGAAAGAAAGTTGTAATAAATCATGAAATTGGACTGTTTCTAAGTGGGGTTAAAAACATCTTATTTAAAATGGCCATCAAATAAATTACAACCCCGAAGTTATGTTAGGGAAGAAATTTTCTTTTTCTTCCCTAAGTTAAGGGAAGAATTTTTTTTTTTCAAATTTGAAAATTTCTGACAAAAGGAAGGGAAGAAGAAAAGAATGTGTGGCAAGAGAAGTAGGTTACATTAGTTGGGATACTTCAAGAAAATAGTTACAACAAGGAGACCATTATGTTAATTCAAGGCCTATCAACTGCATAATTTTGGAAATTCACTTAATTTCTCCTTTTTTTTTTCTTATAAACTAAAGAGACTGAACTTAATCAATCATTCTTAATCAGAGATTTGGGCATCCATTAACATTGTTCACAAATATTTCCAGGTCTCTCCTATTTCAGGCACATGGAAGAATACAATCTTCCACTACTTTGAAGTTAAATGTAGATGTTTGACTTGCATCAGCCATGGAACGTGAGAAGCGTTATTTTCATGCAGAACCTTTAAGAGCATGATTTGTCCCTTCTCTTTTCACTTCTTTTATGGTCCATAATAGGACTTATCTAGATGAACTTTCAGTTAGTGTGGATCCCTGCATGACTAGGGTGATTAACATCCCTGCTGACCTACACTTTCCATGTGGCATGAGCAAGCCATACACTTTCATAATAATGTAAAGCCACTGAGATTTTGGTGGGAATTTCTGTTACTGCAGCATAACCCAGCCCATCCTTTTAGATAGATTACTGTAGGTAAGATTCACCTAGGTAGATTTTCCAGTAAGTAAAAGCTAGTGCTCATTTCAGAACTATTGAATCAGAATCTTCTGCTGTTAACTTGAGATTTGCGTCTTTTAAAAATGCTTGCCTTGCTCCGTGGAAGAAAAGCTATGACCAACCTAGACAGCATATTAAAAATCCAAGACATTATTTTGCTGACAAAAAAAAAAAAGGTCCATCTAGTCAAAGCTGTGGTTTTTCTAGTAGTCATGAATGGATGTGAGAGCTGGACAATAAAGAAAGCTGAGCAATGAAGAACTGAGGCTTTTGAACTGTGGTGTTGGAGAAGACTCTCGAGAGTCCCTTGGACTGCAAGGAGATCCAACCAGTCAATCTTAAAAGAAATCAGTCCTGAATATTCATTGGAAGGACTGATGCTGAGGTTGAAACTCCAATACTTCGGTCACCTGATACAAAGACCTGACTCATTGGAAAAGACCCTGATTGGGAAAGATTGAAGGTGGGAGGAGAAGGGGATGACAAAGGATAAGATGTTTGGATGGCATCACTGACTTGATGATGTCATAGAGAATGCTTGAGTGTTCTCTGGGAGTTGGTGATGGACAGGGAAGCCTGGAATGCTGCAGTCCATGGGGTCACAAAGAGTTGGACATGACTGAGTGACTGAACTGAACTGAACTGAACTGAAAATACTTTCCTGGGGGATTTACCTGGTGGTCCAGTGGCTAAGACCCCATGCTCCCAGTACAGGGGACCCCAGATTCAATCCAACCAAGGAACTAGATCCCAGGTGCTGTAACTAGGAGTTATCGTACTACAACTAAGAGTCCGCATGCCACAACCAAAGCTCCTGTATGCCACAACTAAAGATCTCCCATGCTACAACAAAGACCAAAGATCCCATGTGCCACAACTACGACCTGGCACACCCAAACGAACAACTAAATAAATATTTAAAAATATAAAATGCTTCCTTTGTGATTCTGATATACACTCTTGCTTAGGAAATATAGGAATTCCATGTCTAAGTGGGTATGTGGGTGACAAGATAGCTTCAATATAGACTTTTAACTGCATATTCCCCTAATGGATAACATAATAAAGTCTTACGATTGCATGTTGCATTTCAGTTCACTCAAGGAGTTCTTCCTGTTAACCTTACTTGGTTGTTAAAACATGAGCAGATAATAACATGTGGACAAAACACCTATCAAGGTACTGAAGATTTAAACCATAAACGTGACTTGCTGATTAGGTGACACTTTCTTCTTTACCATCCTCTACATTTGCTAGAAAATTGTCTCTTTAGTCGATGATGATGATCTTCATGATAATGGGTAATCTTTGTCCTTAAACGGTCTTAGAGGAGCTACATTTTCCTGCCTGTGAATTCACCTTTCTCTCCTTGGAAACTGAAGTTTCCTGCCTAGGACTACACTGTTCAAAATATGTTGAGTCTTCTTGAAAAATATGTGGTTACTATTTCTGGATTTTTCTATACTTATATTGGGGACCTTAATATTTCTTTTACTCCCAAGTTGTATGTGAGAAAGTGTCATATTGAAAACTGAACTACTGAGGAAGTATTATTAATCTGTTATATCTTAAAGATCACACTGAGGGCTCAAGAATATAACCCTGGCTGGCAACGGAATACTAAGTTTAGTCTAATAAATAAACCATTCTACCTAGATCTTTACTTTTGAGAAATTCTTATATAGTTATTACTATTTATATGTGAGGATTACATACACTTATTCACGCGTATGCTTTAAGAAATGTCTGCACGCTAAGTTGCTTCCGTTGTGTCTGACTCTTTGCAACCCTATGGACTGTAGCCCACCAGGCTCTTCTGCACATGGGATTCTCCAGGCAAGAATACTGGAGTGGGTTACCATTTCCTGCTCCAGGGGACCTTCCCCACCCAGGGATTAAACCTGCATCTCTTAAATCTCTTGCATCAGCAGGCAGGCAGGTTGTTTACCACTAGCGCCACCTGGGAAGATATACATAACCAAATTCTGCTTTTAATATTATCATTAAGGATAGAGCTTGAAGATTTTACATTGACATCTTGACTCCTTTACTTGCTAGCTGATTTGCCATTGAAGAACATTTAATTTCCTTTATTTTCATTTTCTTCAGTTAAATAAAGGTCATAATAATAGGACTTACCTTATAAAATCATTGTCAAAATTAAATGAGATAATCTAATAAACCATTGGGAGAAAGAAAAAAGGAAGGGAAAGAAAAAAGAAAGGAAGAAAGGGGAAAATAAAAGTCAGAGAGAGAGAGGAAGAAGAAATAGAGAGGAAGGGAGGGAAGAAGAAAAGAAGGAAAGCAGTAAGGAAGAAAAAAGATCTGAAAGTTAATTTAGTGGGATAAGTGACTTTGGAAAAAATGAGGTTAGATAGATTAACAAATATCCTTAGCAAGCAACTTCCCAGAGCCCTTTATATGTAGTATTCATTGTGAGTCCATAAAACCTTTTGACCACAGTAGGGGATGGGAACGCTAAGGCCCATGGAAGACTTTCTGGAGGAGATGATACCTGTGTTGCATCTTTAAGGAAAAAGAAGCAAGAGACAGAGATTATAGATGCGGGACAGTGTTTGGGGCCGAGTGGACATTTCACATAAGGGAAAGGGCAAGAACAGAGGCACAGAAGTGTGGAACAGTACAGGGTGTTCAGGGAGCCGAGGTATATAACTACAGGGTCACGAGAGTGCAGAAGTTGTCAAGGACTAGATTCTAAAGTGGCTTGTTGGTCATGTTATTAACTTGAAATTTTTATTTTGTTGGCAATGGGTGATTGTATCTGTTGGGACCCCAGGAGGAATTAGATGGCACCTGTAAAGATGAAATTGAGGAAAGTGAGGCAACTATTTGTAGGGTTAAAGAGGAATTAATGGGGTTGGGGAAAGCATCCTGGAGTCAGAAATAGAGGAAACAACAGCACTCCAGGTTTTAAAGGACAGAGATGGAAGGCCTTCCCAGGTCCTGAAGAGGGCTCCAGCTGAAGCCGTAGGCAAAGGAGAATACTCAACAGGATCTGTGGCCTTTGGGAGAGAAATAGTCAATCTCTGCATCAACCTCCAGCAATATGGAGAAGGGCAGGGATCAGATCTGGTGGGGCAAACAGAATGTCAAGCATAGCAAGGAGAAATGTAACAAGGTCTGATTTGAATTTTAGATGTCACCATAGCAATTATGTGGAAAATGATTTGGAGGAGAAAGGAAGACCTATGCTCATATGCATGTAAGAAATGAGGAGAGTCCAACATGGAGATGTTATAGATGTGCCAGTGTGGAAAGCAGAAATTTAAAGAACATTAGGATGTCCAAAATTTGTGAGACTTAGTGACTGTCAATGGCTGGTGAACAAAAATGATGACTTTAGCATTACTCTTAGGTTTCTAGCTTGGATGATAAAGAGTAAAATGATGTGAATAACAAACAAAGTGAATGTAGGAAAAAAAAAGTGAATTTGAGGGGAAATTGAGGAGTTCAAGTTTAAATGGAGTTTGAGAGAACTGAGAAATGTTCATGTAATGATTTGCCACAGATATTTTAATACAGGATTCTGACTCCAAGTGAAAAAACCAAGACTAGACATACAGATTGACGAGGCATCAGAGTATGTGGTTGCCCAAAGCAAGAAAGTAGAAGACATCCCTAGGAAGCCAAGGGATAAGAGGAGCAAGCCAAGCAGAACAGTAATATTTAATCTCGGAATTCCACTTCTCTGCTCTCAGGGACTTGGGCGTACTCACAGTTCTTGGCTCTTCATCACAAATCACCTAAATTTCCTGCAAGAGACTCTTCTTAAAGTAATTGTGTTGGTCTGTTCCAGGAACAGAAAGAGAGTTCATTTTCTAGGTCTCTGTGTCTGTCAAGAACTATAGAAAGACAGAATATATCTTTATTTTGGATTCTCTGCCTTTTAAAAACTGAACTAATGCTTTTGTACAGGCCCCAGTTGCCTAAATGAGACAAATATTTGTTAAAACGTGTCCTCTTTATGTGATGGTTACTAAGTCATCTACATCTTCAACAAACACTTCTCCAAAGTTCTGATCACACCGAGTAGCTGTATCAGTTCAGTTCAGTCGCTCAGTCATGTCCAACACTTTATGACCCCATGGACTGCATCACACTAGGTTTCCCGGCCGTCACCAACTCCCGGAGCTTACTCAAACTGATGTCCATCGAGTTGGTGATGCCATCCAACCATCTCATCATCTGCCTTCCCCTTCTCCCGCATTCAATCTTTCACAGCATCAGGGTCTTTTCCAATGAGTCAGTTCTTTACATCAGGTGGCCAAATTATTGTATGGAGTAGTTGTATGGAGCCCCACTGAAAAGAGGACATTAGGCTCCACTTCCCCTCCCCTCATAAAAACCTCCCCCATGCTTACATAAGAGCTTCCCAATCTCCTGCCTGGATAGTTTCCCCATAGAACTCATGAAAGCAATTATGGTAAGAGTAGCTATAGGCTGGATAACCCAGGCATGCATGGCTTACTCAGAACCTTGCTTCAGAAAATGTAACACAGGCAGTCTAGCGTGGACATAATATAGACGGTAGATAGATAGAGTAAATAGATAGATAGAGTGGATAGATTGATGGAGTAGACATAGACAGACATATGATACACAGATGGCAGGGTTGAGTCTGATGTACATGTACACATATATCTCATAGGCATGTACACATACACACACACAAGATCACATGTATGCATGCATATGCACTTACACGTTAGTATATGGTTGTATAGATGTACATATGTATATGTTTGGATGTATGTGTATATGTATGCCAGTGTGTGGTGTATACCAAAGTGTGGGTGCATTTATGCATGTGGCTGTGAATTGATGCCTACAAGAATGAGAGAAGGAAAATGTGCCTGTCTTCCCATGATAATGAGAAGACATGAAAGGGTTAAGGCAATCACTTTGGAAACCATTTTCCAAAAAAGCTGCACCCTAAATTAATTTTGGCTGGTAATCTATATCGGGTTAAATAACTCCTCATTATTCTGTAACACAGCTGAGGCATCTCCAAATGTTTATCTTGTTTTGTAACCGGTACCTTCTGGTATATTCTAGTGCCAGCTCTCCCGGCTCCTGCTATATTTCATTCTCACTATTTTTGGACTGGAGCTGCTGGTTCCAGGTGATTTAATAAATTGCTTTTTTTTTTTTGTGGTGTTCCTTTTAACTTACCCATCTGCTCAACACATGCGTAACTTGCAATCTGTCGGCAGTTTGCAGAAAGACAAACTGTCAGAGCTGCATGCATTTGACAACTTTGTTCCCAATTAGATTAGTGGTAATTTTAACAGATTTCAGGGCAATGGAGAAAGGGATGGCATGTTATTAAAGCATCAATTCTGACAGACCCAAGCACATATGATTTCAATGTAAATTATTTTAAATGCTTTAATTAAAACTAGAGGAAGATTTACCCTCTACAATGGTAAGTGATAGCAAGACAAATTTAAAAGGAAAGAGAGTAACTGAGTTTTCTAAATGGTTTATGTTGTGCAAGGCAGTCCAGCAGTCAAGATGACTGTAATCTATGGCGGTGATGTGGAGGCCGAGTTAATTATTCATTGCTTCCTCTCTGTAGCAGATGTGATTCAATACACGAGGTACACGATTCAGAGCCTGGAACACTCTCTGTGAAAATCTCAGCTCAGGCTTCTTTTGGAATCATCAGGAAATTGCCAGAATCTGCTTAACACGTTAAATATATTCATAAGAAAAAAATCTTTTTTTTTGGCTCTTTGTTTTTTATATGTTTCGATGCAGCTGCTTCTCTCCTCCTCTAAACCCAGCACCCCAGCCTCCATATACCCACTGCATCTCTAGTCTTATACCCTGAGGCACATGCACAGATATACACAAGTGACTAGATTAGGCAAACCCAGGGATTCTGTACCTCGGGTCACTTTCCAGGCTCACAGCTCACCAGAAAATGTCCCATCTATAATTTAAATGTATTGCAATAGTCACAATTCATGAATGCAGAGCATCACTGACAGAATTTTCTGGCGTTCTGGGAGGGAGTACTATAGAGCCAGGGACACATGTAGCTGGAGAGATTTCCCTGATGAATTTGACAACATGCTTGATTTATTCAGCCATAAATCTAACCATTGGTTTAATGCTTCCCACGTGTTCTTAGAAAACATTGGGCATTTTATTATTGAAATCACCAATACGTTAATTAAGGTTTAATATTCCCTGAACATAATTGCATAAGGTTCTTTTACATGCACATTTCTTCGCCACTTGGGAAGGGCTTACTATTTTATATATGGGCCTTTTGAGTTGCGGGTTATCTGCTCTTTAAGAATTATTGAAATGACTTGAGGAAGGAAGTTATTACTATCCGACATGTAAGGTTTCCATAATTTTTCAAGTTGTTTTCAAGTAAGTTTTGCCTTGTGCCTGTAAGGGCATCATTTAGGCACTTAGATTGGATTGCAACTAGGCTGAATTGGATCAGGATTAAATGGCTGGGGCAAGCTGAGTTTCTGCTTATTCCTTTGTTAACATTGCATGTAAGAAGTACATGCATTCATATTTTTCAGTGTAAGAAATTAGAAATAGACACAGATGTATAGAACAGTCTTTTGGACTCTGGGAGAGGGCGATGGTGGGATGATTTGGGAGAATGGCATTGGAACATGTATAATATCATATGTGAAATGAATCACCAGTCCAGGTTTGATGCATGATACAGGATGCTTGGGGCTGGTGCACTGGGATGACCCAGAGGGATGGTATGGCGAGGGAGGTGGGAGGATGTACACTTGTTCATGATGGGGAACAAGTATACACCCGTGGTGGATTCATGTTGATGTATGGCAAAACCAATACAATGTTGTAAAGTAATTAGCCTCCAATTAAAGTAAATGAATTTATATTAAAAAAAAGAAATTAGAAATAGACTTTTTGAAGGATCTGCACACAATAGAGGTGGAGGATAGGTTGACATGTATAAGGTGAATCAGTCAGAGATGGCATCTTGGGGACAGTGTAAGAGGCTAGAAATGCTGAGTCAATCAACAAACTTCAGCTTCCCTTCCTAAAAGCATCCTAATAAGTCCTTCACACAGGTCTTTCTCTGACTTTCAGTCTCTACCACCAAAAAGATTTTTCTTCTCTTTATTTTCATTTTGTCTTTCTTTTTGTAACAGAAAAAATAACTTAGTTTTTGAACTCCGCCAGCCTCTGATAGGAATGCATCACTTCCACCTCCAGGGTGAATGACCTCTGTCGAAGTCTAATATCTTCCTGAGCCTCAGATTTTAAATGGGTACAAAAACAAATAGCTACATTTTGGATACCTTTTGAGAATTAAATAAGATAAGGCACTTCAGGTGTCTGCTTATAGTTATTGCACCATAAATACAAATTTCATGTCCTTCTTTCATTTTACTGATGCTTTTACAAATTCTGTGCTTTTGTGTTTGCTTCTCCTTGTGAATAAAAAAGTATAGAAAAAAAATGGAAAACTTGGAATGAAAAAGGGAATTCATCCTTCAGTTCTTCCAGATGAGAATCACTACCTGTGAGATATATCCTCTCAGGTCTACAGTCACAACAGTAAGTTGAGCCAACTTGAAGCAAAATGGCAATACGAGCTTGCATAGACTGCAACTGACTTGATTTGCTTCCTCCTATAACTCTGGTATACTAAGGAACTTGGGGTATAAAGCAATAGTATACTTTTAATTTCTATACAATCATTTAATCTCCTCTGAACCTACATCCCACCTCAGTCTCAGGTTGGGGCTGTCTCCCTCACCCAAGGTGGTCCCCTGAAAGCCTAACACCATCTGGAACATTCAGGACAAACATCCTGGTCTTCAGTCCATACTAGTCAGCTTGAATGCTCAGTGTCAAAGACTACATCATTTTTTCTACAATTACAGAATTCTCTATTACTGTCTGCCCAAAGTTGGTCATAGGGAATTCTCAGCTAAATTTGAGTACCAAGAAATCCATTGCCTTCTAGGTTTCTGCATATCTATAGGGTGCCATGAAAAAGGAATGCAAATCCTGGATCCTTTTTCTCAAAACTAAATGCTTTCACCCAGCAGCTTTGGATTTTGGAATTCCAAAGCTCTTCCTCATTGTACCTAAGTTTTTAAACTCAGGATCCTAGTCCTTAATTAAAAATAACAGTAACAATGCTGTGTCTTAATTCTGCTCTGAGGACTGGTAACCAAAACTATGACTGGTAATCAAAACCAAAACCAGAGAGGACTGGCTCTCCAGGAATCAAAACCATGTTGACCAATACTTAGAGGAATGGTGATGAGACAGTGCTTAGTCTTTCTGATTCTTCCACAGAAAGAAGAAGAAACCAAAAACACAAAGTTCAATAATTATGCTGTTCCATGTGAACAGCAATAAGGATTTGGGAGAAGCCATATATCTTGTAAAGATGAACTTTTAAATGTCACTAAATGGAATAAGATACAAATCCTGATGAATTTTTTTTAAATCAAGAATACGGATGCTCAGTTATAAAATTCCTCAGCAGTTGAATAAAGTAATTTTAGATTTCTTGGGCAATATATACTATCGGCTAAGAATAGAGATTCTTCTCCAAGTTCAAGTTCAGCCACTTTTAAATTGTGTAACATTTGGAAGTTTCCTTATTTGGAAAATGGATGTGATAAATAGTATTTCCATGAATAAACTGGTTGTGAGAATTAAATGAGTTAATATGCTCAATGTGCTTGGCACATGTTAAGACTCAACCATCTAGCTAGCTAGCATTGATGATGACTCGAAAGACCCAAGTTGTATATCCTGCCCTGCCACTTCCAGCAGAACCTGCTTTGTGGGCATGTGAACAACACAATCATACAGTGCCCACACTCAAGAGGGCTCTGTTCTTGGGGGTTATTTGTTTGTTTTTGGCAGTGCCACGTACCATGTGGGATCTTAGTTCCCTGACCAGGGATCAACCCCTCAACCCCTGTAGTGGAAGCATGGAGTCCTAACTACTGGATAGTCAGGGAAGTTCTTGGGCTTAGGAATGAATGCTCTGTGTTTGCCTTCTTGAAATCCTTATAATTTATCTTTGAATTTGTGTCAAATTGAAGTCTGATGGTATAAAGGGGCATATGCCCTGGATTTAGAACATCAAATCTCATGCAGCTCCATCTCCAACTACCTCCCTAAGATGGGTTCTTGACCACATGTTACCAACCCTTTGGCACACTGGATCTGGCCTGTCTTCTCCCTTCCTGCCCTTACCCCCAAGTCACTTCCTGTCCCCACTGCGATCTGGATACAGAGGAGGAAAGGCCTGGTTGTGCTCCCTGTGGCATCATTGGAAGGGCATAGTGGTGGCTGCCTCCTCCCTGGGCTGACAATGCCATAACATGTTTGCATGTTTGACTCTTCAGTGTCAAGCCTCTCACCCAACATGGACACAGGTATCATACAGAACACAGTCTAGCATGGAACTTGCAGCTCCTTGGGGGCTGCATGAAAGAGAAAATGAAATAAATGTAAAAATATTTCTAATTCGTAGAATGAACAAATATATGAACTATCTTTACAGATATTACCATTATAATGCAGTATGTACACTCAACTAAGTTGTGTGTAACTCTTTGTAACCCCATGGACAGTAGCCCACCAGGCTCCTCTGTCTATGGGATTTCCCAGGCAAAAATACTGCAGTGGGTTGCCATTTCCTTCTCCAGGCGATCTTGCTGACCCAGGGATCAAACCCACATTTCCTTCATTGGCAGGTGGATTATTTACCATGGAACCATCTGGGAAGCCTTATAGTGAAGTATATAAGCATTTATATCATTTGATAGTATTACACTGCCACTGAGATTAGAAAGTGATGACAATATACTTAGAATTTTTAGAATTGTGAAGACTATCATCATACCATTTGCAACAACAGGCTATAAAATTTGGGGAAAGAGGAATGGTTCTAATTAGTTCCTTTTTGAATATGGAAAATGGAAATTAGAGGAAAAATGTTTTCATAAATGAGAGTGGTCTGAGATTCTCTTTAAGAGGTATATTGTCTCCACAGATGTCTGTGAAATGGTTATTCTATGTTTCCATTCTCTACAACCTTTTCATTATTGCCATAATATCACATGTCATGGAAATTTTAGACAAAATGGACTCAAATGTATATGTTAGGAAGTAGAAATAGCTTTGAAAACACAAGTCATTCCCCCAAAACAATGTGATCTGGGGGGCAAACCGGATGATTGTAAAAGGATAGGATTAATCATTCTAAATGGTCACCTATTATGTAAAACAATATTTTTGTTTAAATTAAAAGAATAATAGATGCCTTAAGCAAAACAAAAAGCTCAAGAAAAATAATCACTCCCAATCCAACAGTCAGGTATAAATACTGTGTAGCGATGATTTAATTCATCACTTTTTTGGAAATAGTTACTCTTATTTTTTAACCAAAATAGAATGATATTTTATATAATATTTTCAGCTATTTTTCACGTATATATCAATATATGACATTAAATACTTTTACAACATGATTTTTAAAGATTGCATAGTGGTCAGTTGTATAGATATACACTTAACCAGTCCCCTTTTTTAGGCATTTTAGTTGATTTCATTTTGTTTTATGGTTAGCATTTTTGTGATTATAAAAAGCACTGTAATAAACATTCTGTATATGTACATGTGTGCACATCTCTAATTTTTCTTTAGAAAAATCAGAAGTGGGATTTCTAAAGATTTTTAGAAATTTTTCTAAATCCTTGAAGATTTTTCTAAATTTTGCCTGCAGAAAAATTGTGCTAATGTATACTCAATTCAGCAGTATATGCAATTAAATTATGGTGCATTCTGATATCATTTTAAATAACATTATGTCATTTGTATTTCTTTCTTATGTGTCATTCTAAAGAAAATTTGGAAGGCAAGCCATAGAATGTGAGCTTCCAGTCAGTTTACAGTTCTTTCCCCTATCAGTAACAAGTGATTTCCATCTTTCCCCTATCAGTAACAAGTGATTTCCATAATCTGGAGGCTGCTGCTGCTGCTGCTGCTAAGTCACTTCAGTTGTCCCACCAGGCTCCCCCATCCCTGGGATTCTCCAGGAAAGAACACTGGAGTGGGTTTCCATTTCCTTCTCCAATGCATGAAAGTGAAAAGTGAAAGTGAAGTCACTCAGTCATGTCCAACTCTTAGCGACCCCATGGACTGCAGCCTACCAGGCTCCTCCATCCATGGGATTTTCCAGGCAAGAGTACTGGAGTGGGTTGCCATTGCCTTCTCCGAATCTGGAGGCTAGTCCTCAACTAATTTTTTTCTAGATTGCCAGGGACCCTCTTCATGACATTAGCATCATTTAATATGTTTAAATATTTCCATGAAAAAGCATTTCTGACACAGTAGGAAAAAAATGTTTTTAAGTACAAACATTTAACAAACTGATAAGGGTTGAATTGTTGAATTCTAAAATTCATATGCCCGAGTCCTAACCTCAGTATCTCAGAATGTGACCTTATTTGGAGATAGAATCTTTATAGAGATAATCAAGCTTCAACGAGGTCATCTAGAGTTGGTCCTAATCCAATGAGAATGATATCCTTATGAAAAGAGGAAGTCTCTAGACAGACATGCATAGAGGGAAGATGATGTGAAGAGACATAGAGAGCAGACAGCCATCTTTACAAGCCAAGGAGAAAGGCCTGGACCACGTCTTTCCCTCAAAGCCTACAATATTGGACTTTGAGCCTACAGAACTATAAGGCATTAATTTGCATTGTTTAAGCCACCCAGCACACGTTATTTGTTACAGAAACCCTCACAGACTAATACACAAATCAAATTTAATGTTATTGAAAAGAAGTGAGAAATGTCTCAGGTCTTAAAACTAATGTCATTTGCATCATTTTTTGAAAATAAATATTATTATCATTCCTCTATGAACATTTTCAGTGCATGATTTTCCTTGACTCTGAGACTCTCTTTTTTAGGCTGTGTGTCCTGAAAAGAAGAAAAGACTTGAGCAAAGACAAGAAGCCAGATGAGACATTTAGGAAAACCTTAAGTGGCTTGGACTGTGATGAAGAGAAGGGAGGCAAAGGGAGGCAGAAACCAGAAAAATGGAGAACTTGCATATCATAAGAAAAGTAGCAGAGTCTATAGATTTTATAAGGGAGTACATTAGTTAGGTGGAGAAGGCAATGGCAACCCACTCCAGTGTTCTTGCCTGGAGAATCCCAGGGATGGCAGAGCCTGGTGGACTGCCGTCTATGGGGTCACACAGAGTCAGACACAATTGAAGTGACTTAGCAGCAGCAGCAGCACATTACTTAGGAGGCTTTCAGATTGTATATAATGGAATACCCAATAAAAAGTAGCTTAAACAGTATAGATTTACTAGCTTGTCTAACAAGAAGTCAAGGAGCAGGCAGTCTGGGGTTTATGAATTCAACAAGCCAATAGTGGTAAGGTTCTAGATTAGTTTCTCCATGATTCTCTTGGATTTCACTAAAAAACACCAAGGATCTCCTCAGATCTGAACATCACATGCCCATGTGCTATGAAAAGACAAGATTAGGGAGTCTTCTTTAGTGCAACTCTGTTTACTTTAGAGGAGACCTTTGTCAAAAGTCTCCTAGCCAATTCACATCTGTATACTGTTGACAGAACTGGATCACATACCATCTGTAAACAATTATCTCAGAAGTGTTATTATTAATAACATATTGGTTCTGGGGCTGTACCTATTTCTTGATTAAACTACTGCCTGGTATAGGGACAAAAGGAGGGTTTAGATACCACGAGTAGAGTTGGTAAAGTGGTGTCTTTTGGAATTCAGGAAAACACGAATAAGATTTGATTCCTCATCATTGAACTTTGGTTTAATTTAGAATTTAAAAGATCATCCATTCAGCCATTCTCTCAAAAGATACTTTTCTAGCAGTCAGATTGCCAGGCATTGTGGTAGGAGGAGTGGAAGACAGAGATGAATCAGAAAAAGATAAAAGCACTTAAACAGAAGAGCCAGAGATACATTTACAATGGAACAGTCAAGATAAGGCATGCATGAGGCTACAGGGCTGGGATTTCTTTGGAAGGAATGATGCTAAAGCTGAAACTCCAGTACTTTGGCCACCTCCTGCGAAGAGTTGACTCATTGGAAAAGACTTTGATGCTGGGAGGGATTGGGGGCAGGAGAAGAAGGGGATGACCAAGGATGAGATGGCTGGATGGCATCACTGACTCGATGGACGTGAGTCTGAGTGAACTCCCAGAGTTGGTGCTGGACAGGGAGGCCTGGCATGCTGCGATTCATGGGGTCGCAAAGAGTCGGACATGACTGTGTGACTCAACTGAACTGAACTGAACTGAGGCTACAGGGCAATGATGAGCATAGCAAACACCTGCAAAGATACAGGGTATCTGTAGTTGATTCAGGAGAACTGATTCTAAGCCACTCTACACAGCTCTGCATTTATGGCCATCTTGTTAGTAGTCTGAAATTGTCCATGGCACAACAATTTATACCAAGGAAATTGACCAACACTAAAAATTTCAATTTAAAATTTAAAAGGGCTTTTAAAATTTTTTGTTTGCTTTCCCTCAGAGAGCCAGTCATTACATATTTATTTACCAGCATACCACCAGAGGTAAGCAGTGATAAGAGCAGATATTTCAGGAGGAAAAGATCAATAATCTTAAACTCTAATTTCATCAGATTAAACCAATCATCAAATAGAAAAATAAATAAAGTCAAATCTGAATTCAGTTGCTGACATTAGGCATTCATATAATGTTCTTTAAGCTTTTCTACTCTGCTCTGAAATCTCTGTACCTGTGTGTACACTAAGTTGTGCTAAATAGGAAGACGGGAAGAAGTGAAAATCTTTAGGAAAATCTTTATAAGAAAGTATGTTCTCTCCAGGTTTCCTACCCATTTTGGCAAAACAGGTGTCTTGGCTTTCAGAAAGCATATTGCTAAAGTGATGTCTTCCAGCCCTTCAACTGCCTTCATATTTACACTGCCTTCTACATGCCGTCTCAAATTGTGAATTTCTTCCATATGGCACAATCTCCCCTAATGCTTCTCACAAATAGCTCTGAATACTCTGCACTGTGAGAAGGCATGGCCTCCTAGGGCCTGTGGAACCTTAAAGGTCATCTCATCTCCCTCAGTCTTTAGACAGGTCCACTTCTAAGTCAGTTTCCTAAAGAAAACAGAGAAGGTCATTTTGTTTTTGAAGACATGGTAAAGTCCATACCTTGCCTTCACTAACCTGCACTTATGATTAACAATAAGACGTGAAATTCTTTCCTAGATCAATTTAGATTTCACATTTTAGAATTCGATCTCTTATTTGCTATCCTGTGGGGATTAGAAAACAGATGGTGACCATCCTTAGTGTAAGAGGCATTTAGACAGATGGACCTCCTTTTTCTGAAACATTTTGGGCAAATTAAATTTTATAAAATGAATTGATTTCTATTTGGGATATCCCCAGTGTGAAAGAGAATCTGTTTGGGAGGTGAAGAGTCCTCTTGTGGAGTGATTGATTATCCTCTCATTTGGGTTTTGTAAACATCAGTGTTCAGATACTGGGTTTTCTTGAAACGAGACCTGTCTCTATGCTTAAAGATTCATTATAAATCATCTTTGTAGGCTGAACAATCTGTTCTTTTAAGCCTGCTTCATAGATATAATTTTCTTATGATTTTACTATCTGTTTTTCTAGAGACAAACCCATATATATGTATATACATTTGTCAATATTAACAATTTTGACTGACTTGATTTATTGTCAGTGAAAGAAAAGCAATACAGGAAATTATTTTATGAAGAACTGGACTATTTCCTCAGACTGACCTGGTTGGTCAAATCAATTATAGCAATAGATAAACCTAGAATCTGTTACACAGAGTGAAGTAAGTCAGAAAAAGAAAAACATCATATATTAATGCATATATATGGAATCTAGAAAATGGTAATAAACCTATTTGCAGGGCAAGAATAGAGAAGCAGGTATAGAGAATAGACTTGTGGGCATGGCAGGGGAAGGCAAGGGTGGGACAGATTCAGAGAGTAGCATTGAAACCATTACCATATGTAAAATAGAGAGCTAGTTGGAAGTTGCTACTTAACACAGGGAGCTCAGCCCGGTGTGGTGTGATAACCTAGAGGGGTGGGATGGAGTGGGGGTAGCGGGGGTGGGATGGGGTGGAGGGTGGAAGGGAAGCTCAAAATGGAGAGGACATATATATACTTATGACTGATTCACACTGTTGTAAGGCAGAAACCAACACAAAATTGTAAAGCAATTATCCTCCAGTTAAAAAGAAAAATAAAAAAATCAATGAGAAAACATATCAATTATAGCAGTCCAATCAGCCTATAAGAGAAATAATATTGCCTAACAGTTCAGTCTTTCATTTTTCATATATACCCTCTCACTAGACTCTTATAATAAACCTGTAGGATGAAGAAGAAAAATATCATAAATTGTATTTTCTGACTGGGGAAGTCAATATAAGCACAGAAAGACTCACTCAGAGCAAGCTTAAGACATAGGCAACATTAGGAAGGTAATTATTGTGTTTTGTATATCAATTACATATCAGATATTATTCCTAGGAACATATTAATTTTTATGACAAACTTATGAATTATTACAATATTATTTTGCAGAGGAAGAAACTGAGATTCCAAGATGTAAAATGTATTTCCCTGTTTACATGTCTAAGATATAAGAGAAAAAGAATTTAAACTTGGGTCTATCTAACTCCAAGATGTACTACCAGTAGGCTTATTTGACCAAAGGGCCAACTGTTCTGGTAGCAGCTTCCTGCTACCCAAATTGCAGTGAAGGTGATATTATTTTGGAGTCAATAATGGGCTATGAACAATGTTCTAGGTGCTGGGTGGGGATAAAGCAGTAAAAAATGCAAATTCAGTCATTGGTCTCATGGGTTCAGTTCAGTTGAGTCGCTCAGTTGTGTCCGACTCTTCGCGACCCCATGAATCGCAGCACGCCAGGCCTCCCTGTCCATCACCAACTCCCAGAGTTCACTCAGACTCACGTCCATCGAATCAGTGATGCCATCCAGCCATCTCATCCTCTGTCGTCCCCTTCTCCTCCTGCCCACAATACCTCCCAGCATCAGGGTCTTTTCCAATGAGTCAAGTCTTCACATGAGGTGGCCAAAGTACTGGAGTTTCAGCTTCAGCATCATTCCCTCCAAAGAAATCCCAGGGCTGATCTCCTTCAGAATGGACTGGTTGGATCTCCTTGCAGTCCAAGGGACTCTCAAGAGTCTTCTCCAACACCACGGTTCAAAAGCATCAATTCTTTGGTGCTCAGCTTTCTTCACAGTCCAACTCTCACATCTATACATGACCACTGGAAAAACCATAGCCTTGACTAGACAGACTTTTGTTGGCAAAGTAATGTCTCTGCTTTTGATGGGTTAACAGTCTATTAATTAATGTACATTTTAGTCATAATAATTTCATTTATCACTAAGTTCTTTAGTTTATTTTAGATTAAACTAATTAGATTTACTAATTACTAATAATTTAGTAATTACTAATTAAATTTAGTTAATCTTCAGATTACTTTAGTGACATGCTAATCACCCACTCCAAGGCCTGAATGTGCCATGTTGAACCATACTTCATTTATCTTCACTTGTATGTTCAGTATATTGAGAGAAAGATGAGCTCTTCTCTTTTATCATGTGGTCCAAGTTATATTCCTATGCAGCTGAGGAATTATCTTTAAACCAACAAGCAGATTCAAAATCCAGTTAAAATAATGAACTGAATAGACAGCAGTGCACTAACCAACTTCAACTACCTTCCAAATTCCCAATGTAAAAAGCAGAAAGGATAGGTAAACTGTAAATAATAAATTTAAAACATATGGATGAGCTGGGGGATGTCAAATTAGAAGCTGGAATTTTAATTTCTTCATGAGTTTAAGGGACCCCAAACAGTACAAAGCTGGAACTCAAGCTCCCTGCTTACCTATTCCAGGTGTCCTGGAAACATCATCTGCTTTGATTAGTGAGCAAAAAAAGAATTACCTATTAAATTTCAGAACCCCAAGCTTATGCACTATGTGGGTGAGAAAGCTTGACTTTTGCACAGCTCCTAGTAGGAGAAATCCCATCTGAGAAATAATGGGGACAGAGGAATATAAAACCTGGAAAACCTATGAGACTAAGTAAGCAAGTGAAAATCTATCACACAGCTTTACTTCTATAATCCAAGCACAGGTGAAAATCCAAGCAATACAATTTTCACTGAAGAATTATTTATGTGCTTTAAAAGTGAATGAACATAAGAAGGAAATATACCACCAAAAGGGAGAATCAGCAAATACAATAAGTGGAAAGAATTCTAAACTAATTAACTGAAAATAATAAACTATTAAGAGACAGCTGAAAGTAAATATTTTAGTTACATTCAACTATATAAAGAAAGAATGATGTTAACAGTAGAGGAAACTGGGTGAGAGGTAGAGAGCTACTCTTTGCACTACCTTTGCAAATTATGCGTAAATCTAAAACCATTCAATTAAAAATAGTATTAAAAATGAATGAGTGAATGAATGGCTTTATCTCTTCACAGTTACGGGAGCTGAAAGTCCAAGCTCAAGATGTCATGGGATTTGGTTGCTCCCGAGGCCTCTCTCTTTAGTTTGCCGCCTTCTTGTTGTGTCTTCATTCAGCTTTGCCTCTGCACATGTGCATTCTTGTCTCTTCCTTTTCTTATAAGGAAACTAGGCATACTGGATTAGGGTCCTACCCTTATGATCTTATTTAACCTTAATTACCTTGGTAATCTGCCTGGGTTCAATCCCTGCATTGGAAAGATCCCCTGGAGAAGGGAAAGGATACCCACTCCAGTATTCTGGCCTGGAGAATTCCATAGACTCTATAGTCTGTGGGGTCGCAAAGAGTCAGACAAGACTGAGCGACTTTCACTTCACCTCACTTCACCTTTTAAAGCTCTGCCACCAAATAGCAACATTAGAGATTAGGTCTTCGACATATAAAATTTGATATTATCAACAGAGGAGGGAGATAAACTTCAGAGTTTTAAACATACCTGCTTACAAGGGAACCACTGATATAGTAGAAATAGCATGCAAAACTTCTATACCAGTGGAATTGATATAAAAATGTTGGGGGTTGCTTAGAGTATTAAAATATGGTTAAAGAAAAATGAAGAAAAGGGAAAAAAATGGCACTAGTATTTATAAAAACGTTTAGGTCAAATACGCATGTAAAGAGTTCTAATAAAATTATTTTATGAAATATAAACATGGAAAAAGCAATATATTTAAGTTGTGCCATTATTTTATATACTATATAATTCAAAATGCATGTGTAATTAAATTCATAAATTAAATGTGTTATGCTGCCAGTAAAAACACACTAAAGAAAGTCAGTATCCCCCCATTTGTTTTTTTTTTCTTTTTTTAGTTAATTATTTTTTTATTGAAAGATAATTGCTTTATAGATGCCCCATTTGTTTTTATAGACCAAGTACATCCTCATTCTCTTCTAAACTATTAATTTTCCATTACCATCCATGACCTGATTTTGACTTATCTTTGACCCTCTTGGTTAATCTGCTATCTTTTGTATTTACTCTTCACCCTCTGAAGAATCAGGTTAGCAGTCAGGTCTATGGATGATCTAGCCCTGACTAGTTGGTAGAAATCTACTATTTCAATTTGATTCTAGAATTCAAGCTCTCCGTCAACAATATTCAAAGTTACAGGATTTGGAAATAAGTATTCAGTTTATTTTGGGTCATAATGCTGCTGAAAGGAATAGGCTTTACAATCACAATAAGTTTGAACCCAAAGGTGGACATAAGGCAAAAGTAAAGAAGTAATAATAAAGGGTGTCCAATGTGGGGAGATGAAGTCAAGTGGAATGTGAAGTCAAGTGGGCCTTAGAAAGCATGACTGAGCTTATTTCAAATCCTCAAAGATGATGCTGTGAAAGTGCTGCACTCAATATGAAAGCAGATTTGGAAAACTCAGCGGTGGCCACAGGACTGGAAAAGGTCAGTTTTCATTCCAGTCCCAAAGAAAGGTAATGCCAAAGAATGCTCAAACTACTGCACAATTGCACTCATCTCACACGCTGGTAAAATAATACTAATGCTCAAAATTCTCCAAGCCAGGCTTCAGCAATACATGAACCATGGACTTTCAGATGCTCAAGCTGGTTTTAGAAAAGGCAGAGGAACCAGAGATCAAATTGCCAACATCCGCTGGATCATCGTAAAAGCAAGAGAGTTCCAGAAAACTTCTATTTCTGCTTTATTGACTATGCCAAAGCCTTTGACTGTATGGATCACAATAAACTGTGGAAAATTCTGGAAGAGATGGGAATACCAGATCACCTGACCTGCCTCTTGAGAAATCTGTATGCAGGTCAGGAAGCAACAGTTAGAACTGGACATGGAACAATAGACTGGTTCCAAATAGGAAAATGAGTACATCAAGACTATATATTATCACCCTGCTTATTTAACTTATATGCAGAGTACATCATGAGAAACGCTGGGCTGGAAGAAGCACAAGCTGGAATCAAGATTGCCAGGAGAAATATCAATAACCTCAGATATGCAGATGACACCACCCTTATGGCAGAAAGTGAAGAGGAACTAAAAAGCCTCTTGATGAAAGTGACAGAGGGTGAAAAAGTTGGCTTGAAGCTCAACATTCAGAAAACGAAGATCATGGCATCTGGTCCCATCACTTCATTGGAAATAGATGGGGCAACAGCGGAAACAGTGTCAGACTTTATTTTTGGGGGCTCCAAAATCACTGCAGATGGTGACTGTAGCCATGAAATTAAAAGACGCTTACTCCTTGGAAGAAAAGTTATGACCAACCTAGATAACATATTGAAAAGCAGAGATATTACTTTGCCAACAAAGGTCCATCTAGTCAAGGCTATGGTTTTCCCAGTAGTCATGTATGGATGCGAGAGTTGCACTGTGAAGAAAGCTGAGCACCAAAGAATTGATGCTTTTGAATTGTGTTGTTGGAGAAGACTCTTGAGAGTCCCTTGGACTGCAAGGAGATCCAACCAGTCCATTCTAAAGGAGATCAGCCCTGGGTGTTCTTTGGAAGGAATGATGGTAAAGCTGAAACTCCAGTAGTTTAGCCACTTCATGCGAAGAGTAGACTCACTGGAAAAGACCCTTATGCTGGGAGGGATTGGGGGCAGGAGGAAAAGGGGACGACAGAGGATGAGATGGCTGGATGGCATCACTGACTCCATGGATATGAGTTTGAGTGAACTCCAGGAGATGGGGATGGACAGGAAGGCCTGGCGTGCTGCGATTCATGGGGTTACAAAGAGTCGGACATGACTGACTGAACTGAACTGAGCGGACTGGATGTGGGGAGAAAATCAGTAATTTCCAAAGATGACATAAAAAGGGTTAAAATACATAATAAAATAGGCTCAATCTCTTGAGAGATTTTTTGAAACCACAAATGAAAATAAGACAGGTCATCTTTTAGCCTCTCATATTGACAAAGGCTTTAAAGATCACTTCTATAATGTTTTGACAAGGTGCGGCGTACTCCAGCAGATAGCAACTAGCTAGCCAGTGCAGGTGATTCTTTCCTCTGATGTGAACAGCTACGTTACATTTGTTTTTGCACATAGGTGCCATTTGACAAAGTATTGAATAATGATATATAGCAGAAGTAATATATGCCACTCCTAGGCCAGGCTCACAACTGCCCCTATCCTTTTCACTCCTACTCCCAGCACATGTACATACACTCTCTTCTTTCTCTAACTGTGGACTGGATTTAGAAGGCTATGGAGATTTTGGTAGCCATATACGAAAATTGACAGATGCCATCAACCTGGGTCTCAGTAACTACGTGATCTCTCACTATGAAATCCACCATGAAGTAAACTTTATGTAAACAAGAAACACATTTTCCTTTTTGTTAAGCCACTAGGATTTGTGTTTATCAGTTTAAACAGCTAACATTGCCCTTAACAAATGGATATGTTACAGATGGGAATACAAATTAATAATAAATAAAAAGGGAGATATGGCAATATGCACACTATTCCTGACCCAAGAATTTCACATTTAGATACTGATCATAAGGAAATAATCAAATAAATGTAAATGATGTATGTATAAGGATATTCATTTAGGCATTATTTATAATATAATAGCAAAGATAAAAGCAAGTTAATTTAGTTTCATAGAGAATTAGCTAAAATGTCACTGCATTCACATGGATATTTCTTTATTTATTTAGCAGATGTTAAGTATATGCCATGTAACACCCATAGTGATGGATACTAGGCAATAGTATTCTAGTATACCTTATCTTTGTACAGGATACTGAAACTTATAGTTTAGAAAATAGACATTTACAATTTAATTTTAAAATTTGAGTTATACTTATCTGTCATAAAAGGAAAAGTATAGAATGCTATGAAAGCTCATAATAGTAAACATATAACCTATGCTGTTGGTCAAGGAAAACTTCCTATATTACCAAATATGCCATAAAAATAGTGATGATGAATAAAAATGATCTGAATTTTCTGGTAATATTTCTTACCCTCCATTAACCATGCTTTTAACTTATTTGAATAAGTAAAATTTTAATAAAAAAATAGAGAATGGAGATGAAATAATGAAATTTTTTCTTTTAATATTTCATGTATTAATTTATTTAATTGTATACATTATAGTGCATTTTGCAAAGTAATAAACTACATTAGAAGTACTGCTTTGTTCCACTTGATATTCATGGAATACCAAGTCAGCCTACCTGGGACTGAGTCTTGGCCCTGTCACCTTGTCATAATTTTTAATGTGAACATTTCATCACCTAATTGGTAAAATAGTGATAATAATAATTACTATTTCCAAAGTTACATGGAGATTTAATTTTGAAAATAAGTATTTAGGAAAATTACATGGCATATGATAAGTGCCAAATAAATAAATAAATGTTCACTGTTACTATTAGATTCTATATATGCATTCTACACACTAATAGCTTGGCTATCAATAATGACTAATATTTTGGTTATAATGTGAAATCATCTAACAGCAATTTCATTTTTGCCTAAGTTATGTGAGACTGTTTTATAACCATAATATGCTGTCACTATAATTTTCACTCCAGGTAATAAATACCTATTTGCATACATTCAGCTAGTTTTAGTTCATTTACCCTGCAAGGTTACTTTCATTATCTGTGCAATGAAGCAACTTAACTACAGTGTTCTTTCTTCTCTACCTTTCTCCTTTCCCTACTTCCTTTTCATTTGATGAAATATTTCTTTTTATCAAAGAAAGAACTATTTATTGTATATGTGTGTTTTAGTCACTCAGTCGTGTCCGACTCTTTGCAACCACATGGCCTGTAGCCCACCAGGCTCCTCTCTCCATGGAATTCTTCAGGCAAGAATACTGGAGTGGGTTGCCATTCCCTTCTCCAGGGAATCTTCCCAACCCAAGGATCAAACATGGGTCTCCCACATTGCAGGCAGATTCTTTCTCATCTGCGCCACCACGGAAGTCCATAGCTAAAGGTAAATATTACTAACAGATTTTTTAAAGTAGAAATCCCATGCTTCCTTCCTCTCTGCTCTTCCACATTCCCTCTCATGCCACATGCATCATCATCTACCTCCTAGATTAACTCTCCACCTAACTTTGAATTTATTTAGCAATCTCATTTCCCACTTAGGCAATTAGATTCTTACTTCTAATAACATGGCTCTATTGCTTTTTTGTTGTTTTTTTTTTTCAACTTTAGACATTATTTATTGACTTTCTACTACTGAAAATTACATTTTAATGTTTTACAATCTGCCCTACTAAGCCTATTTTTTCTCTATTTTCACTCTTCTAAGATGCATAGCTACCAACAGTTTTGTTTAAGTGAATAGTCTGTGTTTACATGAGCATACAATCATAGTTATTAACTGAGCCACTCAAAATATTAAAATTACATATCTTATATTGTATAAATTATTATTTTGGAGTTGATAGTTAATTGAATTTTAGTTCCTTGATTTTTCTAAAATAAGTCTTTAAATCAGAGCTAAACCTCATTGTAGCTCAGTCTGTAAAGAAACTGCCTGCAATGCAGGAGACCTGGGTTCTATTCCTGGGTTGGGAAGATCCCCTGGAGAAGGAAATGGCAAGCCACTCCAGTATTCTTGCCTGGAAAATCCCATGGACAGAGGAGCCTCCTGGGCTATAGTCCATGGGGTCTCAAGAGTCAGACACGACTTAGCAACTAAACCATCAAACCTCATCAAACAAAACCTTGTGTGCACCAGGAACCAGGAGAAAGAAGCACTGACCCCACAAGAGACTGACCAAGACTTGCCTGTGAGTGTCCAGAGTCTCCGGAGGAGGCGTGGGTTGGCGGTGGCCTGCTACAGGGTTGGGGGCATTGAGTGTGCATGGGACCTTCTGAAGGAGGTTGCCATTATCTTCATTATCTCCACCATAGTTTGGCCTCAGATCAAATAACAGGGAGGGAACACAGCCCCACCCATCAATATAAAATTGGATTAAAGATTTATTGAGCATGGCCCTGCCCATCAGAAAAAGACCCAGTTTCCCCCTCAGCCAGTCTCTCCCATCAGGAAGCTCCCATAAGCCTTTCATCCTTCTCCATCAGAGGGCAGACAGAATGAAAACCACAATCACAGAAAACTAACCAATCAGATCACATGGACCACAGCCTTGTCTAACTCAATGAAACTATGACCCATCCTGTGTAGGGCCACACAAGATAGATGGGTCATGGTAGAGAGTTCTGACAAAACGTGGTCCACTGGAGAAGAAAATAGCAAACTACTTCAGTGTTCTTGCCTTGAGAACCCCATAAACACTATGAAAAGGCAAAAAGATATGACACTGAAAGATGAACTCCCCAGGTTGGTAGGTGACCAATAAGCTACTGGAGACCAGTGGAGAAATAACTCCAGAAAGAATGAAGGGATGGAGCCAAAGCAACAGTAACACCAGTTGCGGATGGGACTGGTGTTTGAAGTAAAGTCCGATGCCATAAAGAGCAATATCGCATAGGAACCTGGAATGTTAGGTCCATGAATCAAGGAAAATTGGGAGTGGTCAAATAGGAGATGGCAAGAGTGAAAATAGACATTTTAGGAATCAGTGAACTAAAATGGACTGGAATGGGTGAATTTAACTCAGATGACCATTACACCTACTACTGTGGGCCTTAGAAGAAATGGAGTAGCCATCAGAGTCAACGAAAGAGTCCAAAATGCAGTACTTTGGTGAAATCTCAAAAATGACAGAATGATCTCTGTTTGTTTCCAAGACAAACCACTCAATACCACAGTAATCCAAGTCTATGCCTTGACCAGTAATGCTGAAGAAGCTGAACGGTTCTATGAAGACCTACAAGACTTTCTTTCCTCTATTCTTTGCATTAATCACTGAGGAAGGCTTTCTTATCTCTCCTTGCTATTCTTTTGGAACTCTGCATTCAGATGGGTATATCTTTCCTTTTCTCCTTTGCCTTTTGCTTCTCTAGTATATTTCTTACTTCCACTGTATAATCGTAAGGGATTTGATGTAGGTCGTACCTGAATGGTCTAGTGGTTTTCCCTACTTTCTTCAATTTAAGGTGGAATTTGGCAATAAGAGGTTCATGATCTAAGCCACAGTAACCTCCAAGTCTTGTTTTTGCCAACTGTATAGAGCTTTTCCATCTTTGGCTGCAAATAATATAATCAATCTGATTTCAGTATTGACCATCTGGTGATGTCCATGTGTAGAGTCTTCTCTTGTGTTGTTGGAAGAGGATAACTATGACCAGTGCATTCTCTTGGCAAAACCCTATTAGTCTTTGCCCTGCTTCATTCTGTACTCCAAGGCCAAATTTGCCTGTTACTCCAGGTGTTTCTTGATTTCCTACTTTTGCATTCCGTCCCCTATAATAAAAAGGACATTTGGGAAGGGTGGGGGGGGGGGCGTTGTTCTTTCTAGAAGGTCTTATAAGTCTTCATAGAACCATTCTACTTCAGCTTCTTCAGCATTACTGGTCAGGGCATAGACTTGGATTACTGTGATATTGAATGGTTTGCCTTGGAAATGAACAGAGATCATTTTGTCATTTTTGAGACTGTATCTAAGTACTGCATTTCAGACTCTTTTGTTGACTATGAGGGCTACTCCATTTCTTCTAAGGGATTCTGGCTCACAATCATCTGAGTTAAATTCACCCATTCCAGTCCATTTTAGTTCGCTGATTCCTACAATGTCGACAAAACTATGATTTTTTCAGTAGTCATGTATGGATACAAGAGTTGGACTGTAAAGAAAGCTGAGTGATGAAGAATTGATGCTTTTGAACTGTGGTGTTGGAGAAGACTCTTGGAGTCCCTTGGACTGCAAGAAGATCCAACCAGTCCATCCTAAGGGAAATCAGTCCTAAATATTCATTGGAAGTTCTAATGCTGAAGCTGGAAAGTCCAATACTTTGGCCACCTGATACAAAGAACTGATTAATTGGGGAAAAAAAAAAAAAAAAAACCCTGATGCTGGGAAAGATTGAAGGCGGGAGGAGAAGGGAATGACAGAGCATGAGATGGTTGGATGGCATCACAGACTCAATGGACATGTTGAGTAGGCTTCGGCCGTTGGTGATGGACAGGGAAGCCTGGCATGCCCATGGGGTCACAAAGAGTCGGACAAGACTGAGAAACTGAACTTCTTAACTGAAACCTCATCAAAAGTATGACGTTTATTTAAATATAAGTGGATCAGGTAACTACTCTGTTTATCAAGCAAATGTTCCAATATTAATTGGTTCAATCTGCCATTAGTGATTGCTCTGAGACAAACAAATTTGCACCTTTTGTGTACTACTGGAGGAATTTTTGCCTGCCCTAAAGTCACAAAGATTTTCCCTTATATCTTCTTTCAGACGGTTTAAAGTTTTAACTCTTAAATTTAGGTGTATGATTTATTTTGATTTAATTTATGAATATAGTGTGAGGAAAGGATCAAATGGTTTCACCAGAGAAATCCACAAAAACTTTAAAGAAGAACAGTTCCAAGTCTATACAACTTCTTTCATAAAATGCAAAAGAAGACACTCCCCATTTTATTCCATAAAACTCATATTTCCTTGATATTGAAACTAGGCAAAGACAACATGAAGAAATATACAAAATAATATCCCACATGAATAGAGTTATAAAAATGCTTAACAAAACACTATCAAATAGAAATGAACAACTTAAAAAAGAATTATACACTTAACCAAGTGAGATGTATTCCAGGGAATCAAAGCTGGTTCAATATTTTAAAAATCAACTATATTAAACTATCTCTTCTGGTATTCATTTGTCTTCTAGACTGTTAACTCAGAAAAATTTTATAATGGTTTTGAAAGGGCATGTATCTAGGATTTGTAACATAATTGCTCACTTAACCAAGAGCTGACTTTTGTTTTTCCAGAAATTTGAATAGTCAACAGGTTGATATAAAAACTAAAGACAAATAAACAAACAAAAAGTGTGTATAGATGAGGTCACATGTCAAAAAGTTATGTTGCATTATTTAAGATCATTTTTGAGAAATTATTACATTGAAAAGTTGAATTACAGAGGACAGCTAGGAACATAATATGAGAACTCTATCTCAGAAAATGGGGCTTTCCAGGTGGTGCAGTGGTAAAGAATCTGCCTGCCGATGCAGGTGACACGAGAGACACCAGTTTGATCCCTGGGTAGGGAAGGTCCCCTGAAGAAGGAAATGGAAAACTACTCCAGTATTATTGCCTGGAAAATCCTATGGACTGAGGAGACTGGTGGGCTACAGTCCATGGGGTTGCAAAGAGATTTAATGACCGAGCACACACACACACACACACACACACACACATCTCTCGAAGTACATCCAAGAAAACTGACATCTTTAGCTGGGAAAAGAGAGGATCAAGGAAGACTTGAGAAATGTCTTCAGACAGCTCAAAGGTATTTGCATTGAAGCAGGCAGAGGTGTTTTGTGGTCCAGAGCCAAACTAAAACAAATGAATGGAAGTAAAAAAAAAAAAAAAGAGAGAGAGAGAGAGATGTCATATAAAATACAGAAAAAATTTTCTAACAATTTGTACTGGCAAAAATGTCTTATAAGTTAGTGAACTTTGTATCTGTAAAATTATACCAAAAAAAAAAAAAAAAAAGGTCACAAAGCACAGAAATGGATATTATAGTGGGGTGTGTTTGTGAGTGACTGAGCTATCTGACCCTTTCATACCCCTTTCAAAACAAAGATTCTATAATCTTCAGGAAGCAAGGAGCCAGATGTGTTACTTTGAACTTCATTGATAAATCTTATACCCTAGGGGCTTCCTAGGTGGCACAAACGGAAAAGAATCTGCCTGCCAATGCAGGAGACATGGGTCCAATCCCTGGGTTGGGAAGATCCCCTGGAGGAGAAAATGGCAACCCATTCTTGTATTCTTGCCTGAGAAGTCTCATGGACAGACAAGCCTGGTGGGCTACAGTCCATGAAGTCACAAAAAGTCCAACACAACTGAGCATGTGTGCATGCACACACACACACACACACACACACAACTCTAGCTTTAACTGTACTGTTGTTTAAATGGTTTCAATTAGCTAACAGACCTGAGGTTTGAGTGATAAATGTTCACATTAACAAGATTTGAGATCTGATCTCTACAGTCCTTCTATATGGGGCTGTTGAAAAGCACTTCCAGCAGCCTTACAAATAACTCTCATTACTTTCTCCCATTTTTAATAATGTTTATTTTAATTTTCCAGAATTCTGGGATCTGTAATTACCTAAGGTTTATAAGGTAGTGAATGACCAAGTACTCTTTTTATGTTCTTGCAAAGGATTCAGATTCTGTAATATATTCATCATTGACCTCCGGTGCCAGGCCATGTCAGGGGATTCTCATTTAAATTGCAGCTCCACTTTTAATGGTATTGATTGTTATAGTATTCCTTCAGCTGCCCTGTCCAAACTACCAGGTTTAATGTGTCAGTGAAATCAGTGTCACAAGCACCAGACAGAGGGATGTGGATACTGATTCAAGAGTCAGCTTTATAGAAAGATTAGTTATGACCAGCTCTCAAGTTACAAGCAGGGCTTCCCTGATGGCTCAGATGGTAAAGCATCCGCCTGCAACGCCTGCCCGCCAGTGCAGGAGGCACGGGTCTGATCCCTGAGTCAGGGTCGGGAAGATCCCCTGGAGAAGGAAATGGCAACCCACTCCAGTACTCTTGCCTGGAAAATTCCATGGACTGAGGACCCTGTAGGCTACAGTCCATGGGGTCGCAAAGAGTCGAACACAACTGAGCAACTTCACTTTCACTTTCTTTCACTGTTCAAGGTACAAATTACACGTCCCACGACAAACATAGTCAAGTCTTAATCCCATACTTTCTGATGTGTAATGTCAATTTAAATACAGCTCAAGATTATGCAATGGTACTGCACGCGTACTTAGTTGTGTCTGTCTCTTTGTCACCCCATGGATTGTAGCCTGCCAGGATCCTCTATCCACGGGATTTCCCAGACAATAATATTGGAGTAGGTTGCCATTTCTTCCTCCAGAGGATCTTCCTGACCCAGGGATCAAACCTGCATCTCCTGTGGTTCATGCATTGGCAGGCGTATTCTTTACCACTGAGCCACCTTGGATTTAATTTACTTCTCAGGAAAAAGGGTATTAATTGTTATTCCAACTTTACAGATATGAACACTGAAATTTATTTTATTTTTATTGAGTATAGATGATTTGCAATGTTGTGTTAGTTTCTAATGCCCAGCAAAGCGAGTCATCCATACATAACTTTGAAATTTAAAGTGTTACGTAACCTCTCAACACATTGTTCAGTTCAGTTCAGTTCAGTTCAGTCTTTCAGTCGTGTCCGACTCTTTGCGACCCCATGAATCGCAGCACCCCAGGCCTCCCTGTCCATCATCAACTCCTGGAGTTCACTCAGACTCACGTCCATCAAGTCAGTGATCATTGTTAGCAAGAAGCAAAGCTGTAACCCAAAGCACATTTCACCCTGGAGATCATGGTGTTCCAGAATTATGGTAAAGCCAGAATAAAAGAGAAACAAAACTTTTCAACTCAGTGATTTGCCTTTGGCAATAAAGTCAAACAACATCTGTGTGTGTAGATAGGTACGTACATGTTTTTCTACTGGGAGCAATAATGTCATTGCTGTGATATACATGTTATTATAAGAGGTTCTCTGATTCTATTAATAACCTTATCCTCAGCACCTGTGTTTTTGCTGCTGCTGTTGTTTGGCACCTCAAGAGCAGCGTAGAATCAGAGCCCTGATTCAGAATAGTTCCTTCATTGCCTGTATAGCTGAAGACATGAACTCAGCTGACCACAAATACACATGTCTTCACTGTTTTTTTTCCACTTCCTTGAAATATTTTTACAGATCAAGCAGAGAAATGATCAATGGAAACCAGTCCAGTATCTGAGTTCCACATTTCTTAAACCTCTTTCCAGAGTTGACTGAGCAGCTATTTCACAATGACAGCTAAAGAAACAATAGTGATGTGTGGCAAAACCAATACAATATTGTAAAGTAAAATAAAATAATAATAAAAAAAGACCAATAGAGCAGAGGCAGTGTATCAGGTAACCAGGCAGCGACCTGGAAATAGGGTGGATCTCTTATGAGGCAGCTGATCAAAATGTGTGAGGGCAGCAAGGGCTGGGCCATCACTCTGGAGTCCAGAGAGGGTGAGTGGGACACCGCTGGTGACTGTGGCTCCTTCCTCAGCTCCTTTGTTGAGAGATACAAGGTCTGTGTGACCTAACCTGTTTGTTTCTCATCTGTCATGCAACTGCCTCCCCTGTAGCCTGCTTTTATGCTACACTAATCTTTTTTTTTGCCATTCCTGGAATAAAATTTGTTTGTGTGCATGTGTGTTTTGTAAGGACCCTTAACATGAGATCTACCTTCCTCTTACACTTTCAGTGAAGAAAACAATATTTTCGATTATTGGTACAATGCTGTACAGCAGTTCTATAGAATTTATTCATGTTGCATAATTGAAATAACATCCCTTGAACAGCTGCTTTCCACTTTTTCCTCCTCATGGCCTCTGCCAACCACTGTTCCAATCTCTGCTTCTCTGGGTTTGACTATTTTAAATATCTCATCTAAGTGGAATCATGCAGTATTTGTCCCGGGCTTATTCTACTGAACATGATGTCCTCAAGGTGCATCCATGTTATTCCATAAGGCAGGGTTTCTTCTTTTTTTAAGTTCAAATAATATTCTGTTGTGTGCACATGCCTCATTTTCTTTATACACTCATCAGCCCCTCCATGGACACTTTTTTTTAAAATTTTATTTATTTATTTATCTTTTAATTTTAAAATCTTTAATTCTTACATGCATTCCCAAACATGAACCCCCCTCCCACCTCCCTCCCCATAACATCTCTCTGGGTCATCCCCATGCACCAGCCCCAAGCATGCTGTATCCTGCATCAGACATAGACTGGCGATTTGATTCTTACATGATAGTATACATGTTAGAATGCCATTCTCCCAGATCATCCCACCCTCTCCCTCTCCCTCTGAGTCCAAAAGTCCGTTATACACATCTGTGTCTTTTTTGCTGTCTTGCGTACAGGGTCGTCATTGCCATCTTCCTAAATTCCATATATATGTGTTAGTATACTGTATTGGTGTTTTTCTTTCTGGCTTAGTTCACTCTGTATAATCGGCTCCAGTTTCATCCATCTCATCAGAACTGATTCAAATGAATTCTTTTTAACAGCTGAGTAATACTCCATTGTGTATATGTACCAAAGCTTTCTTATCCATTCATCTGCTGATGGACATCTAGGTTGTTTCCATGTCCTGGCTATTATAAACAGTGCTGCAATGAACATCATGGACACTTATATTGTATTTACAGCCTGGCTATTGTGAATATTTATAATGAACATGTAAATGTTTTTTCAAGATCGTAATTTCAATTACTTTGGACTAATACCAATTAGTAGAATTGTCAGGTAATATGATAGCTCTATCCTTCTTTTATGGAAACCTCAAAACTGTTTTCCATAATTGCTGGACTGTTTTTCATTCTGATGAATAGTGGACATCCTTGCCAAAAACCTATCTTTTGTTTTTAATTTAGTAATAATCATACTAATAGATGCAAGATGATATTTCATTGCAGTTTTAATTTGAATTTCCCTTATAAATTGTGGTGTTGAGCATCTTTTCATATACCTGTTTGTGATTTGTCTTCTTTGGGAAAATGTTGATTCAAGTCCTTTGCCCATTTTTAAAATTATTTTTTTGTAATGGAGTTGTAAGAATTTGATATATGTATTTTAAGTATTAACTCCTTATCAGATGCATGGTCTGCAAATATGGTATAAAATAAGGGTCCATTTTTATTTTTGTCTCTTCCTTCATTTCTTTAATTTATTCATTTATTAATTCACTCCTTCACTCCTTCATTCCATGCTTTGTGTTGCTATCTGTACATTAGGAAGGAACAGCTACCTCACTCAGTCTTCACAGACTGAGCTCGCCCAGGAATAGACCCTCATCAATCAGTTTGGCCCAAGATTCTGGGGGCCATTCAAACCTTCCCTATATATGTATGTTCTCTGGTCACTTGTATATAAATTACCAATTGAAGAAATTCCCTGGTTTCTTTTCAGTTCAGTTCAGTTCGGAGTCGTTTATAATTTCTTGGTCCCTCCAGTGAATGTGGGCTTCCCTGGTGGCTCAGTGGTAAAGAGTCTGCCTGCCAATGCAGGAGATCAGGGTTCGATCCCTAGGTTAGGAAGATCCCCTGGAGAAGGAAATGGCAACCCACTCCAGTATTCTTGCTCGGGAAATCCTATGGACAGAAGAGCCTGGAGGGCTACAGTCCACAGGGTCACAAAAGAGTCAGACACGACTTTGAAACTAAACAACTGATGTCTGTCTGCTATACCATGAGTCTTTTGGAACTGGAAGCATGCCTCCAGCTCCTTTTCTGTTTTCAGTTGCTCTTAGAAATCTGGAGTATGCTGAGTCTGTCCATGCTCTGACAGTAGAGAGACTGAAGTGAGTTCCTTGGTAAGCCAACTGAAAAGTCTAAACATCGATCATTTATTTCAATCTTTGATTGCCCTTCCCAGGAATAAGCCAGGGGCTGCGAGTCTTGCTAAATACATTCCTCTCCTGCCAAAGAGGAACTCTGGCAGGTGACTGGGTACTAGTCCAAACCTTCCACTTGGTTCTCAGAGCTCCTCAGTCATCTAGAGTATACCAGGTGCAGTTAGTTCTCTGAGACTGGGGAGACAGACGTCAGATATTCTGGCAGGTGCCTGAAATGTTAGGACACTGGACCCACAGTCCAACTCATGCTCTTCCTGAGAAGAATCTGTAACCTGTGGTTTTTAATTCTCTTGCTCAGTGCTGAGACTGTGGGATGGACTATCACGAGTGTTCTCAGGGTATCCAAACTGTTGTGTGGTTCTCAGCTGCTGCCAGTCATCTAGAATATACCAGGTTCTATCAGCGTGCTGAGACAGAGCCATGCCCTTGGACAGTCCCTGGGAAAGCTGGAACATGAGACACATGGTCCAACTCTCTTCCTCCCTAGAGAGAAGATGGAATCTGGACTTTCGTACCCTCTTGCTGTGTGCTGAACTAGGGGGAGGGACCATGGCAAGTGCTTATATGCTATTCATGCCACCATCTATATTCTCAGAGATTCTCAATCTGGGGTCCTTTCCTGTTAGGGCTCAGATTCAGACAAGACAGAAACCAGATTCCTGGAAATCCTCCACAAAAATCAGAACATTGGTATCTGGTCCAGGCTTCCCCTTCCAGGGAGAGTGTGGGAGTTGGGCATCTTCCCTCAATCATGCAATACTGTGCTGGGGGTAGGGGGGATTATTGTGAGGGAGCATCTCAACTTTTCCTACCAGCTTTGATGTGGTTGGTTTCCTACTCACCCTGGGTGCAGCAGCCCCTCAGCTGCTTCTGTATTTGCAGCAAAGTGAGCTGTGCTGTGTTGATTGTTCAATCAGTGTATCTGAGGGGTGAAGGAGGGTCTAGAGCTTCCTATTCTTCCCTCTTACTGACATCACCACTCTGGAACACCAAACCTTTCTCTCATCTAAGTGCTTTTGCACATATTGTTCCCTCAGTTGGGAAGAAAAGTCTCTCAGCTTTTACTGCCAATATCTAAATACCCTTCAAGATGCTTCTCTGATATTTCCTACCCTCTCACCCCACAGTAAGATGTATATGTCCCTCCTCTGTCTTCTGGTAGCACCCTCTTTTACATTCAAAATGCACTCACAACATTGTATTTTAACTATTGTTAGTGTGCTTAGTCGCTCAGTTGTGTCCAACTCTTGCAACCCCTTAGACTGTAGCCCACCAGGCTCCTCTGTCCATGGGATTCTCCAGGCAAGAATACTGGAGTGGGTTGCCATTTCCTGGTATGCTTTTTTTCCTATTTGAAATTAATCTTATTTTTGTTTCCCTAGAACCTAGCACACGAATTGGAATACAGCGAGAAAAACAAATAAGAAACATTTGGAAAACCTACCCTCTAGACACCTCCTTTTTCTCTGTGAGAAACAGTAGCCTGGGAGTTCAGAAAGTTGAATTACAGTCATAGCAATGCCACTAACTAACTTCGTAAACTTGCATAAAGTCAGTTTTGGTTGTCATTCTCCATCTACAAAATGAGGTTAATTGACTAAATCACGATTGGTCAACAATTTTGATTAGCAACATCACTATTTTTTTTTTCCAACTAAACCACACTGCAAAGCCCAAATAAAACACTGGAGTATTCTGCATGATAAAATGAGACTACCTAGGGCCCTGCCAATTTAACTTCTCCTTTCCTATTGCCCCATCCCTATCTGCCCCAAACTTCAAGTACAGTTTGAAAAGCACAGAAGTAGGTGATTTGTAACATTCTAGTCATCTCAAACATTCTTGAGTTATTTATGTATTAAATTGAACTGAACTCTTCCTTACTGATGTACCCTTTTCCCAGGCCCTGGGGTACATCTCCATCTTCACTGGGTTTTATTTTTGTAAGCCTAACAGAGTAAGGATGTCAAGTTATTCTGCAAGTCCATTAGCTTTGTTTTGGCATTTAGAATGTTTGTTGACTGGTTTATTGAGGTCTGTATTCTATCCTACTAATGAAGAAAAAGACTGGCATGTGTTTCTTGGCTTTGAAATCGGAATATCATTTTAGAATCCTGTGTGGGATCAAGCTATACAGTGGTGGCCAAAAGCCAAGGATAAAAAAAAAAAAATTGAAGTGATCCTATATGTGTAGTTTTTAATTCCTTGTGGTTTCTGAAAGGTGCTATATAAAACTATTATTGACCTGAGTAGTCAATTAAATTTTGGCACAGAGGGAAACCAGTTTATTCTTTGGTGATACAGGGGAATAATTAAAATACAGTAATATGAGATCACTGTTTTTAACTTGCATCTAGTTGGTTGTTTAATTTATAGGAGAGATAAGGATTATTTTACAATTGACTCGAGACAAATACAAGTAACCATAAAATTCTGCCTCTTTTTAAGACAGTTTTTATGACTGCTAATGATGTGAGAAAACCATTTATTAATCTTCCTTTAAAATCCAAGCTTTATATATCTTATTACTTATATTTTCATGAGTTTAGTAATATTATTCTCATGTTTAAGAATACTGAGTTTTGGATATATTTAAGTACTGAAATTCACAAAACTTGCAAGTGTGGTATACCTAACAGAACTGTCAAAAGTACATGGAATAAACTGCCTAGGCATTTTTTTAAATATGTTTGTTCTGGGAGAATGGGAAAATGGAAAAACTTACATCAAGATAGGGATTAAAAACTGTAATGTCAACTTTGCTTCAATCATAATGGAGCAACTTGTAGTATAGCTAATTTCTTATAGCACACTACTGGAAAACTGGACAAACTATGAATAGTTGATTTCTGTCACTGATGAGCTAGCAACACAGGACAGTGATCCTTGATAAAGGCGAACAAACAAGGTAAGTCCTGCAGTTTTCCAATTTTCTGCCTGGAGGCATTTTCTGTACAGGAAGGAGTAATCCAAACAGAACACTGGTCTCTCTGAAAGGGGACAGAAATCAGAGACCAATGCCCATGTAGTGTCTAAAGCAAAATAATGGAAAAGAAGGAGTTTGGTAGAGAAAAAGCCCAATGAATTTGCACGTACCTCTCTGAATTTGGCCGAACGTGAGGAACACATACATAACAAGAGAATTATTGTTGTTGTTGTTGTTTAGTCACTAAGTCATGTCTGACTCTTTTGCAACCCCATGGATTGTAGCCTGGAAGGCTCCTCTGTCCATGGGGTTTCCTAGGCAAGAACACTGGAATGGGCTACCATTTCTTCCTCCAAGGGATCTTCTTGACCCAGAGGTTAAACCCACATCTCCTGCACACATCCCTTGCAATTACTACAAGATTGTAGCTAAATAATTCCCAGGGCTTAAACAGAGCTGGAAGACTTTCAAGTTCTAACCACCCAGAGTGCAAAAACCTTGTTGAACCTAGGGCACTCAGTAGGATCTTAGAAGGATCATGACTGTGTAGCAAGTCTATGTTAGACCTAGAGTAAAGTATACTTTCAGTCACTTTTTAAAAATCTTAAAGATAAAGTTCAAAAGAATTAAGCTGACCTGCAAAAGACTCATGACGTATGGAAAGCAAATTGAAACATCTTTAAAGGATGACAACAAAACCCATACCCTCAACAATGTTATATCCACAAATTAAGTATCTAATTAAAAGTTACAATGTGTGTAAGAAGTACAAAAAAATTTGATTCATAACCAAGAGAAAAACTGTCAACAGAAACAGGCTCAGAAATTCAAGAGCTGATAAAATTAGCAGATAGGAACTTTGAAACAGCTATTATAAATGTGACTAAGGACTTAAAGGAAAATGTGAACATAATAAGGAGAAATTTAATATATAGGAGAGAATCTCTAGAGTTAAAAATATATAATATCTGAAACATTTTTAAAATCATTAGATGAGGTCAACAGTCAAGGAGACACTGTGAAAGAAAAGAGCTCTGGAGACATAACAATAGAATGTATCATGACTGAAACACAAGGAAAAAAACACACAAAAAATTAAAGCCACAATGACAAAAGGGACACTGTTAAGCACAGTAATGTATATTTAATTAAAGTCCCAGAAAAATGAGAATGGATTGTCATAAAAATGATTTGAAACAATAATGATTCAATTTTTATCAGTTTTATAAAACCACACATCCAAAAAGCTAAAGAAACAAAACCAAAATCAAAACCCCAAGAAAGACGAACAAAACCACACCAATGCATACCATAATCAAAATGTTAAAAATCAAGGAATGAGAAAAATCTTAAAAGAAGCCAGGAAAGGGTTTGATCAGAAGACATACTGCATACTGGAGAACAAATATATCATCTTGTAACTGTTCTTCAGAAAAGAATAAAATGTAACAAGGAAAACTGTAAAAAAAAAAAAAAGTAGAAAACAACAAGATATTAGACTTAAATAAATGCATTAAATGAAAATGATCAAAACTCCAGTTAAAAGCTGGATTGAAAAGCAAGACTCTATGTTGTCAACAAAACAAAACAACATATGTTAAATATTTTAAAAATCAAATAAAATGTAAAAAGAGATAAAGATATATTATGCAAGGATAATTAGAAAGCTATAATGACTATCTTATAGCTATTGGGATCTTCCCAACCCAGGGATTAAACCCAGGTCTCCTGCATTGTAGGCAGATTCTTTACCCACTGAGCCCCAAGGGAAGTCCAATGGCTATATTACTATGAAACAAAGTAGATTTCCAGACAAAGAATGTACCAGAGATAGAAAGGAGGCATTCATAATTATAAATGGACCACCAGCTCATCAAGATGTACAGTCTTAAAACGTTTGTGCCTAACAACAGAGCTTCAAAATACATGAAACAAAAACTGAACTCTAAAGAGATAAATATATATATACAACTATAGTTGGAAATTTTAACACACCTTCTCTCAATAATTGATAGAACAAGTAGACAGAAAGTCAATAAGGATCTAGAAGTGTGGAACAACACTATTAACCAACTGGGCAATAAAATAAGTCACAATCCATTTCAACAGACTAAAATCACACAAAGTATCTTCCCTGACCACAATATAATTAAACTGGAAGTCAGTATTGGAACAGTATCTTAAAAATCCACAAACATTTGGAAATTTTCATGAGGCAAATCCCTGTGAAAATCCCCTGAGCCACCAGGGAAGTCAGTATAGGGGATGCTGCTGCTAAGTCGCTTCAGTCACATCCGACTCTGTGCGACCCCATACACGGCAGCCCTCCGGGCTCCCCCGTCCCTGGGATTCTCCAGGCAAGAACACTGGAGTGGGTTGCCATTTCCTTCTCCAATGCATGAAAGTGAAAAGTCAAAGTGAAGTTGCTCAGTCGTGTCCGACGCTTCCCGATCCCATGGACTGTAGCCCACCACGCTCCTCCATCCATGGGATTTTCCAGGCAAGAGTACTGGAGTGGGGTGCCATTGCCTTATAGTTTGTGTTAATTTCACAACCAATAAGCTGGTAACTCCCAATTGAGAATTATCCTTCTTCATCAGTGTGACTCACTATGCAACAGCTGATTGTTATAGAAAACAAAAATTATTCATCCTTTTACATTATTATCTCAGAAAATACTCATCTCTTAAGAATTAAAAGCAAACTGGATATAATCTGCAATTTATCTGAGAAATAGCTTTGATTTAATGTTAAGAATATAATAAAAAATGCAATGTAACTTGCTTTATTCTATTTGAACATATATAATTCTCAGTATCCCATCCTTCATATTTAGAAAAACAAAAGGCATTCTACTTATACCGCACTCATTATGTTAAATTCAGCCCAAAGGTCCTGGGCAATGGAAACTTTTTGTATCTGATTTGATTGTCGTTTTCAACTCTCAGCTGCCTCCCTATTTGATAAACATCTTTCAGATATCATTCACTCTTTGATTCTGCTTCAGTTCAGTTCAGTTCAGCTCAGTCACTCAGTCGTGTCCGACTTTTTGCGACCCCATGAATCGCAGCACGCCAGGCCTCCCTGTCTATCACCAACTCCAGGAGTTCACTCAGACTCACGTCCATCAAGTCAGTGATGCCATCCAGCCATCTCATCCTCTGTCATCCCCTTCTCCTCCTGCCCCCAATCCCTCCCAGCATCAGAGTCTTTTCCAATGAGTCAACTCTTCACATGAGGTGGCCAAAGTGCTAGAGCTTCAGCTTTAGCATCATTCCTTCCAAAGAAATCCCAGGGCTGAACTCCTTCAGAATGGACTGGTTGGATCTCCTTGCAGTCCAAGGGACTCTCAAGAGTCTTCTCCAACACCACAGTTCCAAAGCATCCATTCTTCGGTGCTCAGCCTTCTTCACAGTCCAACTCTCACATCCATACATGACCACAGGAAAAACCATATTTTCTGCCATTAAAACAGTTTAGTACACCATGACCCTCTTATCTTGGGGGATTCCTTCCCATAAATTTCCTCAATCTGTTATGGAAATAATTGTGACACTAGAGGCCTTTTACTTTGAGTTCAAACATTTTACCATCATCATGTTGCCTGTAAGATGAACTTGAAATTCCTAGCTAAAATACAGATATACCAGCCCATAGCACTTCCTTCATTTAATAATGCTATCATGAGTAGAAAAGATGATAAGAGCTCATCAGATGCTCTTCTCTTTAAGGCAGAAAAGAAGCTGATGAGGGAAGAGAAAGGAAATGGCTCTAGTATATTACGTTTTGTCCTTGGTGACCTGGCCAACACTGCATTTAATAGTCATCAAGAACACTGCCCAAGTTTGGTGTTTGATGTTGATCACATCAACGTGCAGTCTGACTACATCCCCCTACCCACTGCTGGCTCAGCCCATTGAGATATGTGCCAAGGTTGATATTGAGGGTGCTGAGTTGAGTATCAAAGAAAGAAAGTGAAGTCACTCAGTCGTGTCCAACTCTTTGCAACCCCATGGACTATAGCCTACCAGGCTCCTCCGTCCATGGGATTTTCCAGGCAAGAGTACTGGAGTGGGTTGCCATTTCCTTCTCCAGGGGATCCTCCTGACCCAGGGATTGAATCCAGGTCTCCCACATTGCAGGCAGACGCTTTACCGTCTGAGCCACCAGGGAAGTTCCAAGTTGTGTATCAAAAGCCCAATTTTTCATTATTGCCATAGCCACTGCTATCACTTCCTCTCATTGCAGAAGTTTCTGTTCACACTGTAATTTACACCTATTTGTTCACTTTTTTGTCTGTTTATTTATTATTCATTGTTTAGTGAAAGATGGGATTCAACCATGAACTGATTGGAATTGTGTGAATAGAAAATCTGAATGAGAGAAGTGAAATAATACTTACTTTTCTATTTCAAAACTATTTTAACCCAACTTGTGATCTTTAATTTCTCTTCCTTTAGAATGTTATTTTTAAGTTTATTGAGCCCTCAAACTGTACAATCTTGTGGGCAATCCTTCTTAATACTTCTAGGCATACTTGGATCCACAAAATGGCTATATCCACTCCAGTATTCTTGCCTGGGAAATCCCATGGACAGAGGAGCCTGGTGGGCTACAGTCCATGGGGTCACAGAGTCTAACACGAATGAGCTACCACTACTGACAGAATAGTGAAGAGAAGTCCCTGAGGTATTGTGACCATACCTTGCAAGCTTCTTTAGCTAAATCCCCTAAATTAGCAGGATATGTTCATATAAATAAAGGTCACTAGTGTGTTTATGACGCATCACTTCTTCCCATGGCTCTACTAGGAAGGGCAAAAGGATGTGTTGTGTGTGCTTAGTCACTCAGCTGTATCTGACTCTTTGCAACCTCATGTACTGTAGCCTGCCAGGCTCCTCTCCTCTGTCCATGGGATTCTCCAGGCAAGAATACTGGAGTGAGTTGCCATGCCCTCCTCCAGGGGATCTTCCCAAACCATGGATCAAACCCAGGTCCCCTGCATTGCAGGCAGATTATTTACCATCTGAGCCACCAGGGAAGCCCATGCATACTGGAGTGCGTAGCTGATTTCTTCTCCAGGGGATCTTCCCAATCCAGAAATCAAACCAGGGTCTCCTGCACTGCAGGTGGATTCTTTACCAGCTGAGCTACCAGGGAAGTGGGATAAAAGGAGATAATAGAAATTAAGGGTACCTCAGCAGCTTCTTTCTTTTTAAAGGTGTAGATTCAACACTCTGAATTCAAAGTTCTGAATTTCCATAAGGTTGATGAGCTGTGGATTTTATAATACAGTAAAGGACATGGAATATTATCATATATTTTTCCCCTTATGGTAAAGAACGTGATCAGTAGCTACTGCTGATATTTCCACATTTTTATATATGCCATTGATTCTGAGACTATTATCCAACTTGGTGGCCAAAATTTCAAAAACTGATAACCTTCTACTGACAGAAAGGAATGCACATATTAGAGAAATGCTAGCAGTTATACTTAATGATGATGTGTATTAGAGAAATATTGGCAGTTACAGTAGTATATGCTAATATTAATTACATCTCCCATCCACTGGGATTTGTTTTCCTATTTGCAAATGTCTAGGGGCTTAACTCATGGTCCTGTGGTTCCAAAGAAGCTTACTTTTTTCCCTTTAGGAAAAAAAAAAGTGTCCCCAATACAGAATAGATTCCTAAAATAGAATCCAGAAAGATTCCCCTGCTAAAGCGGAACTTTCAGAGACAATGTATTCTGACAACAATGAATCACTGAATTTTAGAAAGGTAAACAAAGTCCAGAGAATAAAAGCTTCCTTTTACTTTCTTTGAGAAAGAATAAGTAGTTTTAAAGTTATTGAACTGCATTTTTTTCTTGCAAGCTTCTCCATACTCTATTTATACCATGAGTCATTGTTTATATAATTTAATTAACATTGGCCAGTGCCTGCAAACTAAAACACTGTCTTAAAGCATTTGCTTGAAAAGTCTCCTTGTCCCTGAGCTGTCATTTCTTAGCATGATGGATAATGGATAGAAATAATTACCCTGAACAAGGTTAGACAGCTTAAATGATTAGCGTTTCATAGAATTAGCAGCCTTAGCTAAATGTCTTATTTTTCAAGATGCATTATTAAAGGAAAATACCGTAGAGACTGTGATGAATCTGAAAACCCTCCTAAAACAGTGCCATTTTCTATGACAGGTAAGTTTACACCAAGTATATTTGCAAAGATGCATTTCAATCAGCCTGCCACCCAATCATAAATTTCTTCAACAAAGTGACTTTAGGTAGTTTTGAATGCCAAGCATCAATGCAGGACACATACAAGTGGAAACACTGAGGCTTGTCTGTACTTTCCAGGGTCTTGGTTAATCTCTCACAGACAGCACTTTATATCTCTTATGTAAGTCTAAATATGTAAGCATTTCTATTTGTTTTATTAAAAAAAAAAAGTTTCAATATTATCCGTAACTAGGATTTCATTTCCTGATGCAGGCCCATTCTCTTGGCTCTCATGGAATTGCCTTCCATGCTGACACTTAGAAGGATTTACCACCTCTACTTTATTAGAGCATTTTTATGGTTCAATAAAATTTTTTATTTTTATGTCCAATATTGTAAATGGTGAGAAGATGATGGAAGACTTTGAGGCAAATCAAATGTCAAGGAATTAAGCAAAACAACTTAATAAAAGCTGTATTCTTTTCAGAACTATTTCTCAGACACACAGCGAGCAGAGCTACCAAAGGACACTGATGCATCTTAGTCCTTTCCTAGATAAAGAGGAGACTCAGTTTCCTGACTCTGATCAAGATTAAGTCCTATCCTCTCTTCTCTTGACATTCAGCTTTAATCCCAACCCAATGGAAAACATGTTTCAAATATTTAAGATAAATTTGAGGAAGAAAACTTTAGTTCATTTTAAAGAATTTGTTACTGGTGATACATCTGTTATATGTGTGACAGGTAGTGGACAAGTTATCCTCCTGTTTGAGTTCATATTTCATCTGTAAAATGGGGAGGATGGTATCTATTTCATACTGATGATCTGAGGTGCTAATGACATTACATACATAGAAATACTAAGCACAATATTTAGGCCATTGTAGACTGAAAAAGGTCAGTTTTCACTCCAGTCCCAAAGAAAGGCAATGCCGAAGAATGCTCAAACTACCACACAATTGCACTCATCTCATACGCTGGTCAAGTAATGCTCAAAATTCTCCAAGCCAAGCTTCAGCAGTATGTGAACCGTGAACTTCCAGATGTTCAAGCTGGGGTTTTTTTTGTTTTTTTGTTTTTTTTTTTTTGTTTGATTGTTTGTTTGGTTTTTGTTTTTCAGATAGCTGAAGCTTTTTATTAATATTGGTGGCTCAGAGGCACAGGGTGAAAAAGAACACAAGGTAGGACTTTAAATTGCTTCAGTTCAGTTCAGTTCAGTCATTCAGTAATGTTTGACTCTTTGTGACCCCATGAATCACAGCACGGCAGGCCTCCCTGTCCACCACCAACTCCCGGAGTTCACTCAAGCTCACATCCATTGAGTCAGTGATACCATTCAGCCATCTCATCCTTTGACATCCCCTTTTCCTCCTGCCCCCAATCCCTCCCAGCATCAGAGGCTGGTTTTAGAAAAGGAAGAGGAACCAGAGACCAAATTGCCAACATCTGCTGGATCATCGAAAAAGCAAGAGAGTTCCAGAAAAACATCTATTTCTGCTTTATTGACTATGCCAAAGCCTTTGACTGTGTGGATCACAATAAACTGTGGAAAATTCTAAAAGAGATGGGAATACAGACCACCTGACCTGCCTCTTAAAAAACTTATATGCAGGTCAGGAAACAACAGTTAGAACTGGACATGGAACAATAGACTGGTTCCAAATCAGGAAAATGAGTACATCAAGGCTGTATACTGTCACCCTGCTTATTTAACTTATATGCAGAGTACATCATGAGAAATGCTGGGCTGGAAGAAGCACAAGCTGGAATCAAGATTGCTGGGAGAAATATCAATAACCTCAGATATGCAGATGACACCACCCTTATGGCAGAAACTGAAGAGGAACTAAAAAGCCTCTTGATGAAAGTGAAAGAGGAGAGTGAAAAAGTTGGCTTAAAGCTCAACATTCAGAAAATGAAGATCATGGCATCTGGTCCCATCACTTCATGGGAAATAGATAGGGAAACAGTGGAAACAGTGTCAGACTTTGTCTTTTTGGGCTCCAAAATCACTGCAGATGGTGACTGTAGCCATGAAATTAAAAGACGCTTACTCCTTGGAAGGAAAGTTATGACCAACCTAGACAGCATATTCAAAAGCAGAGATATTACTTTGCCGACTAAGGTCCATCTAGTCAAGGCTATGGTTTTCGGAGTGGTCATGTATGGATGTGAGAGTTGGACTGTGAAGAAAACTAAACACCAAAGAATTGATGCTTTTGAAGTGTGGTGTTGGAGAAGACTCTTGAGAGTCCCTTGGACTGCAAGGAGATCCAACCAGTCCATCCTAAAGGAGATCAGTCTCGGGTGTTCATTGGAAGGACTGATGCTGAAGTTGACACTCCAGTACTTTGGCCACCTCATGCAAAGAGTTGACTCATTGGAAAAGACTCTGATGCTGGGAGGGATTGGGGGCAGGAGGAGAAGGGGACGACAGAGGATGAGATGGCTGGATGGCATCACTGATTAGATGGACATGAGTTTGAGTGAACTCCAGGAGTCGGTGATAGACAGGGAGGCCTGGTGTGCTGTAACTCATGGGGTCACAGAGTCGGACATGACTGAGTGATTGAACTGAACTGAACTGGAGCAAAAGAAATGATTCTTTGAAAGGGTATAGTACTCTTCCCAGGATCATGCAAGTGGAAGAGCTGGGATAGGAACCCAGGCCTGTCTAACAGTAGAACCTGTGGTTTTATTTAACCTCTACATCAGAGCTTCTCAAAGTGTAGTCCTCAGACCATCAGTGTCAGAACCATGTGGGCACTTATTCAAAACATAAAGTCATGTGCCTAACACCAGACATAATCAGAAATTCTGGGGATTAAACCCATCATCCAGTGTTTTCATAAGTTCTTCAGGTGATTTAGACACATGCTAACATTTGAGAACTACCAACCTCTCCTATATCTACCCACTGAAAGAGAAATAGTCATCTCTAAGGCACCGAATGGAAACTTTCTGTCTTGGTATCACAGGGATCCCGTGTGACTCTTCCTAGGACAGTGCACAGGACATGCACTGGCACTCAGATTCAGCTTCAGGTGGAGCACATCAGATCTGGCAGGAGACAAGCTAACACTGATTGTCTCCACTTAACATCAAAATAAAGCAACAAAAAGAAAGGAGCTACTGCCTCCTCTCCCTTGCCTGGCTCTTTTCCCTGACTGCTTCTTTCCCCAGCTGACTCCAGGAAGGCTAGAAGTGACAGAGTACAAATAATACTCGTTATTTTCTTATTGCAAACGACTTCCCATGTATGCCTCATTACTATAATACATGATAATAATCGTGCACATGATTGTAGACACTTTAAATTACTTAATTTCAGCCTTAAATCTTTCTCCCATATGTGTACTTGTCTCAGAATCTGAGTGTCTATTATTATTTAAAATAATTACCATGAGTATTGCTTCTAGGTTTGTTTTTGTTTCTTCTTTTCCAGGCTCAAACAAATCTGGTTAACAGGGAGACTAAATCCTACCATGTTCTTCTATTTAAAAACTGGCAGGATCTTTTTAAAAGTTTAAGCATAAAATGTGTGTTAATATCACTACCATATATGTATTTATTCTCTGAACTTAAAGTCACAACAGTGATCTCTCTTCCTTTCGGCCTTGGCACTTAAAGTCCCCTACCCTAGCAGAGAATGATGAATTTTCCATGTATCTTAAAGAGAGCTGCTTTATTGTTACTGTAATAGCATGAAACTTAATGGGTGATGATATTTCAAGAGAGATGTGAAAGAGAGCAGTTTGTGGACCTTGTAAAACTCCACTCTTGCCTTCCTCCCCCATGTCCTTTTAACAGTCACTGAAGAAATGAGATGTTCTAGGAGCTTTTAAAATTTGTGTTTGTTAGTGGAGCAGCTGATCAATGTGTAGGGCAAAATGAAACCAGACTTAACAAATAAAACAACCCAGCCAGTGGGTCAGATTTGTCTTCCTTCCTAAGTAATATTAATTGAATGTGTTCTCATGCGGAACAAAAAGGCTAGATTTGGAGTGTCTCAGATCTAGGTTTGATTCTCAGTCCCACCTGAGTCACCTTGTTTGGACTATTTATTTACCTTCATTGTGCTTCTGTTTCCTCATCTGTAAAATGGGGATATAAGGAGTTATTGAAAATATGAGTTATCCACGTAATATACAGGTAAAGGCTTAGCATAACCCTTAGCCCGTGACTCTGCTCCTTCTACATAGTTGAGCTTTGGCTCTCTACAGAGTAAAAGTTCTTGTACGTTTTTTTTGAGAGTCCTCAACAGTGAGTGACAAACACAACCCTCTTCCTGACACATAGTCACCCGTATTATCAAGTACCCCTCTGGAGAAGGAAATGGCAACCCACTTCAGTATTCTTGCCTGGAAAGAATGGACAGAGGACCTGGCAGGCTACAGTCCATAGGGTCACAAAGGGTTGTGTACAATTGAGTGGCTGAGCATGCAGTGGAAGTAGAGTTTCTGAAAAGTAGAATAGAATGGCCTTTTCAAAAGACACAGAAGTTGTTTTGTGGAGTTTGCTCGGCGTTGAAATGTTCTTTTGAGGAATTTGTGAGGGAGACAGTGATCTTCCCGTTCTATTCCTCCGCCATCTTTCCCTCCCCCCTAATAATGGTTAATAATACTGGTTAATAATGATTATACTGGGAATTTCCATGAAGTATTGTCTTACTGTCTGCTAATTCAGAGGTACCTGGAAAAATAAAGGAATTTTAGAACACCAAAAAACATTCTGTAGTTACTTCCCAATTTCTCTATGATGCTCTCTGATATCCTAATTCTCTTTTCTTCTTTTTCTCCTTATCCCATCATATCAAGCATGAGTTTCACATGAGGGAAAAAAGTAAGTAATGTACCAAGAGAAGAAAGCAAAAAGATGTATATTTAAGTATTCAGTCTTCATCAACTAGAAGTTCAGGAACTGATTCTGAAACCTAAAGATTGCACACTCTAGGCTATCTGAGCCCAAATTGTTCCAAAGTAGAAACAGTTTGCTACCTTAGAAGAGGGTGAATTTTATTATCACACCAACAGGGCTTGCTGCACTTTCTGGCCATGTGATCCTGAAGCAATCTTGCTCAGAGACCCTTTAAGTCTTAGTTTGCAATAATATTTATTCATAGGTTATGCAGATTGAGTCAAATGATGGAGATAAAGTGCTTAGTATGTAAAAGGTAGTCAACTCTTGGAAACCATGATTGTTTTTATTTGAGGTGTTTTGCCCCAATCCTTTCACTCATTACTAAGTCCCAGACTTTGATCTGAAAACAGAATTTAATTGTCTTTTAAGGCACAGTAAGTGCCATTTGTCAATTTCACCCAACATGGAGTTCAAAAGAAAAAAGATACACTCACCCAGATGTCCTTTAGTCAGTGAATAGATAAACTGTGGTACATCAAACAATGGAATATTATTTAATGCTAAAAAGAAATGAGCTATCAAGCCATGAAAAGACATGGAGGAAACTTAAAAGTATACTACTAAGTGAAAGAAACCAATCTGAAAAGGCTATATACTGTATGATTCCAACTATACGGCATCTGAAAAAGGCAAAACTATGGAGACAGTAAAAAGATAATATGATTGCAGGAGCTGGAGGATGGGGAAGAGATGAGTAGGTAAGGCACATAGAATCTGTAAGGTATCACACTCTGCATGATACCATAATGATGGATACATTTTTGTATGCATTTTTCCAAACTCATAGAATGTACAACATTAAGAATAAAGTTTATTGAAAACTATGGGCTTTGGGTGAGTATGATGTGTCAATGTGCAATCATAATTGTAAGAATTGCAATGTGCTGCTCTGATGGGCAATGTTGATAAAGGCGACACTATGAATGTGTAAGGGAAGGCGGTTTAAGGAAAGTTCTCTGTACCTTACCCTTAATTTTGCTATAAACCTTATGCTGTGCTGTGTTAAGTCGCTTCAGTTGTGCCCAACTCTTTGCAACCCTATGGGCTGTAGCCTGTCAGCCTCCTCTGTCCATGGGGATTCTCCAGACAAGAATACTGGAGTGGGTTGCCATACCCTCCTCCAGGGGATCTTCCCCATGCAGGGTTGGAACTCATGTCTCCTGTGGCTCCCACGTTTTAGGCAGAGTCTTTACCACTGAGCCACAGGGGAAGCCCTATAGACCTTAACACTGTGACCTTGATTCACTCTCAACTGATAGTCCACCCTATCTTTCTTTATCTGTAAAGTGAGAGAAATGTACTGAATAAATGTGATCATCACACATCCTACTTTTACAGGGTTTTTAGCACATGTCACAATTATAATGAAGTGCTTGCTTATTTGATTAATAGCTGTCTCTCATATTAGATTCTAAATGTCCACAAGAGACTGCCTTGTTCATTGTGGCATCCCCTAAGATCTAATAAAGTACCTGGCACCTAGAAGATCCTCAATAACTTTCTTGAAATGAATCAGTGAATATGACATGGGGGTGGCATAGAAATTAATTGTTCTTTCACTCAACTCCTCAATCATTCATATAATAAATATTGCTAAATGCTTGATATGTATAAGGCCACATGCTTTGGCTGGCAAGGCAATATTCTGCTAGATTAGCTCATTTAATCCTTATAAAAAACAATGTGGGGAGATCAGTGGACCCACATTACAGTTAAAGAAAAGGAATTTAAAAACATTAAGGAATTCTCTAGGGTCACACTAATGTCAGTGAAAATGTGAGCAAATACATGGTTTTGTTTTGTGTGTATATAAAAGTTTTCTGTTTAACATAGTGCTTATTATTTCAGGTACTATTCTAAGTACTTTACACATACTGAATTCACTTAGTCCTTACCAAAAAAAGGTTTTGAAGTGGTAACTGTTATTATCATCAGCTTTCAGATGAAGAAACTTGGGACCACATAAGGTTAATGATTTTCCCACAGAAATTAGGGATTAAGCAATTTGCCTCTGAACTCTGATGGAGCATAGTGGAGAAGCAGGATTCGAACCCATAGAGTTCAGTGGCACTTAGCCATGACATTCTAGCACTTCTTAGAAACCTGACGTGATTCTAGAGTAAATACCAAGTGCTGTTGAGCCTCCTTTGGATGAAGTCAGTGGAGTTGGTGAGGAAATAGCTAAAACTGGAATATGGTAGGATTGACTTATATACGCCTCTTACGGAATTTCTTTTTCTATTTTTATGCCTAGGCTAACACATGATGTGCTACATTTAGAATATGCCCAATAATTCTTACTGATGTTATGATTGAAATATACATTGTGAAACATAATCTGAGTCATGTCAAAAAATTCAAAATAGAGCATAGATCAAAGCAATTGCTAATGATTCAGCTGGCCAAATGCCACCTTTTCTTAATGCAATATATGATATTCCAGAATAAGTGTTTCAGCAAGAGTTGGCTTGGAATTTATCCCCAGCACCTTCAGTTGTGCAGTTTGATCTTAGGACAGTAAATGTGCTAAACCCTTCATCCAAAAACCAACCAACATTGCCTAGAATAGGGGCTTTTAGAAGGAGAGTTCACTCTGTAATACTGATGTTATTATAAGGCAACAGCTCATTCCTGTAACTTTGGGGGGAGAGGCAGAAATTGGAGTAAGAATCTCTAAATGCAAACCTAGTTTCTATTTGAAAACAGTATCTCCAACCTTAACATACTGATTTTCATTTATGAACTCTCAGCAATCAGAACACCCTAAAATATGGGTTATGAGATCTTAACAATTTAAGGTTTGTCAAACTGAGGACCTCCCCAACACCCTTTAAAAATAAACTGACTATAAAGTCATGAAACTTCAACTGTTTTCAATTCTAAGCTCTTGTAAAAGGAGATTGTGCCAAGTAAAACCTCAGAAGTCAGGGTACAGGCACAGAAAATAGGTGGGGTATAATGAGCTCTAGCTTCTTGTAGTACCTTAGTTTCAGCCAAATATAGTCACATAACTTTGGAAATAGCCCATCTGGCTGAAATTCAAAAGGAATAAACTCTTTTTATTTCTTTGTTAAGGTAACTTTGAAACCAACTAGACACCCTCTGGGGTATGTCAACAAATCATGACTTTTAAATATTCCAGTGTTTTTATTTTCTCCAACTAGATTATAACTGTCCTTGTACAATTAATTCATATATCATGTAATTTGTTTACTTCACAAACACTTATTGAGTGCCTATGAAAACTTAACAGTTACTACATTGGCTGGCATATAGCTGCTCAGTAAAAATGGTTTGAGTAATAAAATTTCATCTGTCATTGTACTCATGTTCATCACACTTACAGCTTGTCAACTTGTATTCATTCATTTAATAAAGACTTATTTTTCTTGAGCTACTGCGCCAAGCAATGAGGACACAGTGATAAACCAAACATTGACGGTCTTGCCTTACGAGGCTTATGGGCAGAGATTCTCACCATGTATCAAAGTTCTATTGGGATGTACTATGAAGAAGAAATGCTCATCAGTTGGCATGGTAAAGGACTTCAGGTAGTCAGAAATCCTTAAGAAGTGACATTTGTCCTGAGATCTAAAGAGTGAGTACATGCTTTTCTAGGTGTCTTAGGTGGGGTTCCCTAAAGGTAGTTCCAATGCACAGGTTCCAGCACTAGAGATTTTTTTAAAATTAGTTGTAGTAGCTTTTAATTTTTTAAATTTATTTTAATTGAAGGCTAATTACTTTAAAATATGGGGTTTTTTTAATAGTGGGTTTTTTCATCCATTGACATGAATCAGCCATGGGTGTATATGCATTCCCCATGTTGAACCCCCTCCTACCTCCCTCCCCATCCCATCCCTCCAGGTCATCCCAGTGCACCAGCCTTGAGCACCCTGCCTCATGCATCAAACCTGGACTAGCAATCTGTTTCACATATGATAATATATATGTTTCAATGTTCCTCTCTCAAATCATCCCACCCTCACCTTCTCCCACAAAAGACTGTTCTATACATCTGTGTCTCCCCTGCTGTCTCGCATATAGTGTCATTGTTACCATATTTCTAAATCCCATATATATGTGTTGCTACTGCTGCTGCTGCTAAGTCGCTTCAGTCGTGTCCGACTCTGTGTGACCCCATACACGGCAGCCCACCAGGCTCCCCCATCCCTGGGATTCTCCAGGCAAGAACACTGGAGTGGGGTGCCATTGCCTTCTCCGGATATATGTGTTAGTATACTGTATTGGTGTTTTTCTTTCTGACTTACTTCACTCTGTATAATAGGCTCCAGTTTCATCCACCTCATTAAAACTGATTCAAATGTGTTCTTTTTAATGGCTGAGTAATACTCCATTGTGTATATGTACCACAGTTTTCTTATCCATTTATCTCCAGTTCTAGAGATTTATCACAGAGATATGTGTAAGGGCTGGGGAAGTAAGACAGAGACAGAGAGGAGGCCAAGCAACAATGTGATCTCAGCTATAGCTGTGCAGAGACTAGTCTCAGCCAGATGCTGCATGGGGGCTCTGGATTATAAGCCTGGCCTCAGTATTGTCTTGATCTGTGCAAGTTTGCTGGTTTTTCAAACTCTCATTTAGAGCCATTAGTTAAAGGCCCCTGCAAGAGGGGAGTTTAAACACACAGGCAGTTTTCTGCCAGCAATGTGGCTCTAGTAGACAGAGGGGAACCATTCGCAAAGGAGTTGCACAGAAGAAAAAGTTGCAAAGAATTGATAAAAATGGCTGTTAGGAGATAGGGAAGTACTAGTATTGTCCTTTACACTAAACGAAGGCCAAGTATGTCAATATATGCATAGCTCCTACATGGACCAAAGCTTTGCCAGGATGAGGGCCTGAAAAATATGCAGAATGGTTAGAGCCAGCCAAGACTATAGAGCCCTTGCATTGGGCTGGAGAGGCAGGTGAAGGCAGGTCACAGGTTGGGTTAAGGCCCTGAATTTCATCCATGAGCAATGGGCAGACACTGAATATTCAGTTTTGAGCAGGGGAGCAGCACACTCGGATTTGCATTTGGAAGGCTTCTTCCAGAAAGAATATAAAGAATGAATTTAAGAGATGCATGCATGCAGGAAGGAGGACCTAGTTAGAAGGTTACTTAGAAAAGAAATGATGAAGTGGATTGGATAATGGTAAAGAGAAGTAAGCATATTTAGGAAAATTTTAGGAGCTAAAACCACTAGAAATTGCTAATGGATTTGGATGAGAGGGGAGCCCTGAGAAGTATCAAGATTGTGGCTTGCCTGACCAGACAAATGGTGGTTTCATTCACGTGGAATTGTGAACACTGGAATGCTAGGTCTCAAGGCTCAAAAGTGAGAAAGATACCTGTTACTCACAGGAGGAGAACTATCACCTATTTATCATCTAATTCTCACAAGAGATGATTGGCTTTCTAGGTAATATCTTGGAAACAAGGAGAGAAATGACAGTCATAGATCAATTTTCAAACAGAAATTTCATAGACCTAGCCAAATATTAGCCAACTTTCTCCAGAGAAGGCACAGTCCTATGAATGAGATGGGACTGACTAGAAGAAATACCTAGCATAGAGGAAAGAGTCAGAACAACATTTATAGAATATAATTACTGTTCATATATGTGATTCAACAGGAAGTCTAAATGCCTCACAGGGGTGAAGAAGAGCAAAAAGAGAGCCCTCCTACACTGTTGATGGGAATGTAAATTGGTAAGGCCACTAAGGATAAAGTATGGGGGTTCCTTAGAAAGCTAAAACTAGAACTATCATATGACCCAGAAATCCCACTCCTGTGCATATACCTGAAGAAAATCATAATTCAAGAAGATTACGTGCAGGATTTCTGTTGTAGTCCAGTGGCTTAGATTCCGAGCTCCCTATGCAGGAGACCCGGGGGTTTGATCCCTGGTCAGGAAACTAGACCTCACATGCACAACCAAGAGTTTGCATACTGCAACTAAAGATCCTGCATGCCACAACTAAGGCCCAGCATGTCAAATCAATAAATATTTTGCCCTAGTGTTCATTGTGGCGCTATTTACAACACCCAGAACATGGGAAGCAATCTAAATGTGATTATCTGGGTCATGAAGATCTTTCTGTACAGTTCTTCTGTGTATTTTTGCCACCTCTTCTTAATATCTTCTGTTTCTGTTAGGTCCATACCATTTCTGTCCTTTATTGAACCCATCTTTGCATAAAATGTTCCCTTGGTATCTCTAATTTTCTTGAAGAGATCTCTAGTCTTTCCCATTCTACTGTTTTAGCTTATTTGTATTAGATTTCTTCTGTGATTAGAATTTTTAGTGTCATCTTTTTACCTCTCTTTTAAAAAGCTTTTTATTTCCTTTGCCCAAATGTATGTTGTTGTATTAGTAAATTTTCTTATCAATTTCTATGAATTTTCTACATATGACAATATAAACTTTATATATTTGAGCTTCATATATTTCATGTTAATACTTTCCCAACTATATTATTTTATGTCCAGAACATTTAATTCTAGACTACAGAAATGCTATACTATTTTCCTTTGGGATTTCTTCACTTTTTTTTTTTAAGTTTACTTAGTAAGTATTCCCTTACTTACACAGATAGTGTATTCTGGGAAGTTTTTTGTTGTTGTTGTTGTTGTTAATATCCAACAAGGTATAGGGGTTGGTAATAGGTATGGGTATAGGTGAACAAAAATTATTCATGTGTTTTTCATGTTGAAGCTGGAGTATAAGACCTCATCATATTACTTTTTTTACTCTATAAAAATGTTATAATAAAGATTTTTTAAAGTTATTTCTAGTTCAAAGACCAAAAACAGTTCTGCATTATTGCTAACAATCTTCTAAGTGGGCTTCTTTTTCTAACCTTCTTTCCTACAATCTATTCTCAAGACGACAACCAGGGTGATCTTTTAAAATGTTGGCATTTTAGCTTCCTGTTTGACCCAAAGACCTTCAGCAGCCTACAAGGCCCTAGGTGATCAATAAACCTCTGTCACTTTTCACGGTTCTGATTTCACTGCTGCTCTTCCCCTTTGCTAACTCTCCTTCAGTCATAATGTCCTCCTTGCCATTATATGAACAAGTCAAGCACGTTCCCAGCTCAGGGCCTTTGCACCTGCTTTCCCTCTGTTGCTCCAGATTCATTCATGTGAATTCTATTTCCTCCAGCTGTTACTCAAATATTCCCTTATCAGTGACACTCTCTCTGAATGCTCTATGGAAATTAACATCTCTCCCATATCTCTATCCTCTTCCCCTTCTTTTACTTCATATCCCCAGCCTCAACATGTAGTTATTTATTTATTATCTATCTTTCAGAATCTAAACTCCTTATGGGTCCCTCTCAATTTTAATTTTTACCATACTTCCAGTGCCCAGAACCATGCTGAAAGAAGTAGTTTTTAAATAAAGACTGAACAAATGAATGCTATTCAGACATTAAGGAAATGTTTAAGAACTATAGTATATTTATTATGGAATATAAACTAGTCAAAACCGAGATGATTTTTAATAATATACAGACATGTTCAGGCTATCATGTTAAGTGGAAAAAAGCAGGACACAAACTTTTTACCTTTGGAAAAAATTATGTTAAAAATATCAAGGAGAAAATTCAGGTCCCTCTGAATGGCAGCATTTGGGTGATTATTTTGTATACTTTCCTAGTTTTTGTCAAAGACTTCTATAATAAGTACATGAACTTTAAGAAAATATAGTAGCAAATAAATTATAGATCTAAGTTTTCACTTCTGGGGCAATATCTTATATGATCATATATTCTATAAAAATATTCTATAAAAAATCTATAAAAATAGATTCTCCTGGACAACATGAATACAAGGATGACAATAATTTTGTACTAAGATGGTTAGCTAATGTCCCTGGAAAGAACAAATACACACAGAGTACTTGATAGGCTCCAGGTCCTAAGATAGATAACTTGGGAGCTCTATGTTCGATACAGGATACAGGATGCTTGGGGCTGGTGCATGGGGATGATCCAGAGAGATGATATGGGGTAGGAGGTGGGAGGAGGGTTCAGGATTGGGAACTCATGTACACCCGTGGGGGATTCAGGTCAATGTATGGCAAAACCAATACAGTATTGTAAACTAAAATAAAGTGAAAATTAACAAAAAATTTTTAAAAAAAATTTTAGAGGAAAAAAAATAAAATAAAGTATAGGCAGGGATAATGCCCATCTTATTTACTGTGAAACATCTAGAAGACACACAGCAAGTTGCACAAAGTGTGTGCTAAATAGATAATTATTGAATACATGAGGAAAAAGGACTTGGGGCTACCACCTTCAAGTAACTTAGACCAGCAGTCCTCAATCTTTTTAGCACCAGGGACTAGCTTCATGGAAGACAATTTTTTCACAGATTGGGTGTGAGGATGGTTTGGGGATGATTCAAGCACAATATGTTTATTGTGTTCTTTATTTCGATTATTATTATATCAGCTCTACCTCAGACCATGAGGCATTAGATCCTGGAGTTTGGGGACCCTTAATTTAGATTAAATGAGAATTAAAGTGCATACCACTAAACTTTGTTTCTTTTTTACAAAATATATCACACTGACAATTACTTGTTTATGCATGCCTTTCTTCCTATTCTATGGAGAAGGAAATGACAACCCACTCCACTATGCTTGCCTGGAAAATCCCATGGATGGCGGAGCCTGGTAGGCTACAGTCCATGGGGTCGCCAAGAGTCGGATATAACTGAGCGACTTCACTTTGAATATTCACTTTCATGCATTGGAGAAGAAAATGGCAACCCACTCCAGTATTCTTGCCTGGAGAATCCCAGGGACAGAGGAGCCTGGTGGGCTGCTGTCTATGGGATCGCACAGAGTCAGACAAGACTGAAGCGACTTAGCAGCAGCAGCAGCAGCTTCCTATTCTATAAAGTTTGTGGTGGCAGAGGCCTTATCTATTTCATTGAAATCTATTCTCATTACCTAGCCCAGGGCCTGCTACATAATTGGGGCCCCAATAAATATTTGTGGCACTATTGAGAGATGGATAGGCCTCAAATTCTCAGCTAAGTAGGATGTATTAAAAGGCATAAGAGATACAAAGAGGTTTAGAGAATTTAAGGAAAAAGAATTTATATCTTGTTTAAAGGAATCTGCATAATACAAGGAAAAGAACTGGCATTGAGCGTGACCTTAAAAAACAGATCAAAAATTTAAAGGTGTGATGAGAAAAGAGGCAAGCCTCATTTTAAGCAGAAGAGAATGATCAGATGTGCTACTGTGAGTTTTTGCTATTTGATGCCTTTTAAAAAGTTAATCCTATTTAAAGAAAAGTTTAATTGTGGCGACCCGCAGCTGGTACCTTAAGTACCAGATGCTGGTTTTGTTTTATAGTTAACAGTGGCAACACCGCTTAATTGTATATTTACAAGCAAACACATGTTGTTTCATGAAAACTACTTGATAATTACACAGCGACTACTGGAACCCCTGATAATTACAGTTACATGTGTTACTGCTACCAAGTTATCTCCTGATCGCTGAGTAATTAACTTGTCAACTCAGCAAATGGGGCTGGAGGTATCTGAAACACTTGTTCCTTTTCCTACAGATGTGTGCGGGTTCATTCAGCACTTGTTGAATTTGATACCATCCTCCTCTCAGTCACTTGACAGTTAGCATAGTGACTGAAACAATTTTTGCCTCCCTAACCTACCTAAACCTTTTCAGACTTCCAGTGATTTTAACACATTTTCCCTTGCTGTTCATTTTGGGCATATTCATCCATCAGTCCAGTCATCTATCCATCCATTAGTTCATTCAGCCATCCATCAGCTCCTCCATCCATTCATGCATGCATGCATCCGTCTATAAGCCCATCCATCCAACATTCCAGAAATGCTTACTGAGCCTGCCCTATGTATTAGGTCTTGTCTGGGGGTCATTGTTACTGCTTCAGAAGCAGCGTGATAGCCCAAAGAGTATGAATCAGGTTTCAAATTCAGGAACTGTTATTCTTCATGGCTGTGATATTGTGCCGCTTTCCTGATCTATAAAATGGGTCAATAATGCTTAATAGGGTGGTTATTAGCATGACAGATAATGAAAAGGACTGGCATAAAATAAGCACTCAATAAATTTTAACATCCAACCATGGCCCACCTCTTACGACCAGGCCCCAGTTAGTGTTAACTATTTCAAGCCTTCATCAAAATAGATCCCATAATAGCCTCTACCTGGGATTGTGAATATGGTGAAAATTAAAATAGCTACATTAATTTCTTTAATTCTCAAAATTCAGATTATTCACTAAATCAAAATGCCTTTATCAAAATATATTGCAATTAATTTTTGTAAATGGCATCCCAAATACCTGAAATGATAGAGACAAGTAAGAAACACAAGTCTTATTTACTATTTTAGTAAAAACCAATGACCAAATCAAAAACATGAGTCATAATCACACAAAGCATATCCACTTAGAAGGTAGAATTCAGGGGTCCTCAGGGGTGGGGTCCTGGTTATTTGAGACTTCTCAGAGCCCTCACTTCTGTTCCCTGCTTTAGAATTCCCTGTCTCAAAGCTTCAATTCATAAGAAAGTGGCTCTCTATCTGGAGAACAGGGCCTCAGAACATGCAGAGACACAGATAAAATAGAAGGTGAAAATACCACCTACTTCTGGGGTTAAATATTACTGAGGCTGAGACAGATTAATGGCTTGTCCATGTTAATGAAAGTAGGAAGTAGCAGCACCGTAGATCACACTCATCATTCTGACTCCTAACCCATGCTCTTTGTAGAACTCCGCCCTGTCTCAAGTCAAAATGTACGGTGCCTTGAAAAACTTTTATCCAGTGCTTCACTGTTTACTTACATTTATTAAATGCCTACTACATGCTGATAAAATGTCATGTCCTGAGAAAGAAAATTATGAATAACTAGCCTCTAGTCATTGCCTGCTAGATGGCAGGCACAAATTTTCCATACACAGCTCATTGGATCGTCTTGACAAAACTGTAGGAAAGATACTTCTTATCCTCACTAGATGCAGGAAGAAACGAAGGCATAGAATGCCTGTATAACCTGCCTGAAGTCACGCGCCATTAAGCAGTACAAGTGAGATCTGAAGCAAAGCTGACTCTCCGAAGTCCACCCCAATAGCCTCCAGGCCAGCTCCACTCTTGTTTTGCTGAGATAGCTACAAGGCCCAGTACAGGACTGGAACAAGGGCATGTGCTTAGACCCTGCACATGAAAAGCTCACAGTCTAACACTGAAGAAAGACAGAAAAAAATACCATTCAATGTACTAGGTGTTATACTGTGTGCTTGTGATGGAGCCAGGATCCCAAATGCCTGCTTAGTCACTTCAAGCTCCTGAGAAAATACAACATAAAAGATGCCAACCATATGCATCCTGGTTATTCCTTGCCATGGCTTTCATCTGAATCCCCACCTACTCTAGAGAGCTGGAATAGGTTCCATATGGGATAAGGGAATCAAATGTAAATTTCAGGGAGGAACTCTAAGACAGAGCCCAGATAAAGCCAAGTAATTAGAATTCAGCTTCCCATTTTCAGTCTCTCACGGTAGTCACCTGGTCCCTCCTAGACCTCTTGGAAACTCCCTAGGAAAAGGTCTATCCAGCCTAAATTTTACATTCCAGCCACAGAGGAGGCTTCCCTTGTGGCTCAGCTGGTAAAGAATGGGAGTTTCAGTGTGGGAGGTTCAATCCCTTGGTTGGGAAGATCCCCTGGAGAAGGGAAAGGCTACCCACTCCAGTATTCTGGCCTGGAGAATTCCATGGACTGTTTAAGCGCATGGAGTTGCAAAGACTCAGACATGACTGAGCGACTTTCACAGAGCAGGAGAGAGTGTCACCAGGCAAGTAATTATTTTGATCCCTTTGTTCCTCCAACAGAAGGTCCTTCGCACATGACCGAACTCTCCTTCTGGCTTTAGAAAGGACGAAAACTCTGTGTCAATACAACATAGAAGGGGTTCCCTGGTAGCTCGGTGGTAAAGAATCTGCCTGCCAAAGGAGGAGACATGAGTTCAACCTCTGGTCCTGGAAGATCCCACATGCCACAGAGCAACTAAGCCCATATGCCGCAATTATTGAGCCTGTGCCCTCGAGACCAGGAATCACAACTACCGAGTCTATGCAGCAGAGCTACCGAAGACTGTGTGCCTAGAGCTTGCGCTCTCCAACAAGAGAATCCATAGTAATTAGAAGCCCGCACACCACAATGAGAGAATAGCCTCCACTCGCCTCTACTAGAGAAAGCCTGTGCAGCAAAGACCCAGCACAGCCAAAAATAAATAAATTTTTAAAAAAAAACACACAACAGACTGCTGGCAAAGTGCAGTAGAATCTCAGAGGAACAGTACGCACACTTGTTTGAGGAGAAAGAGCAGCTTCAGAGAGGAGGGTATGTTTGGGGCATGACTAGGACACATGGACACTAGGACACATGCCAGACACATGGGATAAAAGAGAATTCCTAAGAGTAGAAATGCACGGAGGCTCAGGATGGGAATGGTTAAGAAATCCAATGTGCAACTGGGCACCTGAACAGGGAGAAGGAGGCAAATGATAAGAGAGATGACTTGAGAAGTCACTGGAATAGATAAGGAATTTAGCCTACTGAGTCAAGTAGGTCTCATGTCTCATGGGAGATCTTGAAACATGGAACTGGTGTGATTTCTTTAATAAGACCAGGGTTAGAAAGACAAGTCAAGAGCCTATTTCAATTTTTCAGAAATTGTGGGTTTATGAAGAAGCCAGAGATGAGTGTGGGGGCTATTCAAATAGTAACATTCAAGGCTTATGTCAGATATAGGGAGAGAGGATGTGGGGGTTGAAGAGCATGCCTCAAAGCCTTTAACACAAGGGAAAGAGACACAGAGACACAAACACTAAAACTCCATAACCCTATTTTTAAAGCATTGTGGTCGCAAACTTGCCAAATAAATGAGTAACCTTAAGCTTCATTCTCCTGTTCTCCTGATGGGTAGATAGTGATAGTCACAGGTAGCAAGGCTGGAAAATAGGGAAATTTAACTTGACTTCCAGGCATAGCTCTCTGTCCGAGTCCTAATGATACCCCCACTGCAGGTATAGTGTTCATTATTGGTTTGCAACCCACCTATCTACACAGCCGAAACTCCAATACATTGGTCACCTGATATGAAGAGCTGACTCATTTGAAAAGACCCTGATGCTGGGAAAGATAGAGGGCAGGAGGAGAAGGGGACAACAGAGGATGAGATGGTTGGATGGCATCACCCGCTCAATGGACATGGGTTTGGGTGGATTCTGGGAGTTGGCGATGGACAGGGAGGCCTGGCATGCTGCAGTTCATGGGGTCGCAAAGAGTCGGACATGACTGAGCGACTGAACTGAACTGATCTACACAGAATTTCCCACTAGAGGCTTTTGACTTATATATATCACTGCTCTGAACACCAGAATCTTAACTTTCAGACTGAATCTATACAGCCAAGGCAGTTATCAAGAAAAATGCAGGAATATAATTTGTAACTCAAAGCATGAAATAAAAGTATTATTGATAATGACTGAACCTATTCTCTGAAACTGTAATAGTTTAAATCATAGTTTATATTTGCTTAGAGCTTTCTGTGTTCTTTGCTCTGTACTAAGGGATTTATACACAGAATGCTAATGTGACCTGTGATGTAACATAAATTTCATTTAAGGTACCTATTCTCCTTCCAAATTTGCTCCCTATAATTCTCCACAGCATTACCAAATACTATGGGAACAAAAATAGGTCCATTGCTTATTTGGTCCAAAATGCAATAGAACTTTTATAGTTGGAATGGGAGGCATTGAAGTATAATGGGAAATGTTTGGGGCTTTGAAGTTAGAGAGAACTGGCTTTGGTTGAGCTCAGTTCAATTCAGTGCAACAGAGAGATGCTGAATCTCTACCATAGTTTTCATAAATGTGTATGACTTTAAAGTAAGCACTGAGCTTGGCAGTAGGTATACAATAAAGAGGGAAGACATAGCACCTGCCCTTCAGAAGCTTACAAGTTACTGGGAAGAAGAGTCACATAAGCAGATACTTTCAAAATAAAGTGGACAATATTAAGATCAAGGGAAAGAGAAAACTGTGGGAAGAACACAAGGGAGAAACACTTAGCACAGCTGAAATGATGCCTAGCCTAGGTCTTAAAAGATAAAGAAGATATCCCAGCCAGAAATGGTGAGAGTCCAAATCTAGGCATTGATTACATTATGAGTGAAGACACAGGAAGGCAACGTGTATTAAAAATTATAAACAAAATAAAGTGAAAAGCAGGGCATATTGACTGTGCAAAACTGGCAAATTCCTTCACCTTTCTGAGCTCCAGTTTTCTCATCATAAAAAAGATTATCAACAATGTCTCTGTCACTGCTGCTGCTGCTAAGTTGCTTCAGTTGTGTCCGACTCTGTGCGATCCCATAGATGACGGCCCACCAGGCTCCTCTGTCCCTGGGATTCTCCAGGCAATAATACTGGAGTGGACTGCCATTTCCTTCTCCAATGCAGGCATGCATGCTATGTCGCTTCAGTCATGTCCGACTCTGTGCGACCCTATGGACAGCAGCCCACCAGGCTCCTCTGTCCACAGGAATCTCTAGGCAAGAATACTGGAGCGGGTTGCCATTTCCCTCTCCAGTCTCTGTCTCTAGCTGGTTGCAAAGATTAAAATGAAAACCAATAAAGTACTCAGAACACTGTTCATGTCAGAAATTCAAAGAAAGATAATTCATAAAACATTTCTTCTATGGGATGTTAATAGTTTTCTGTTAAGTTCCATAGTCAGTTATGATTTGGAAACACAGAGTGGACTAAGTACAAACTTACAGAAGATTTCTTTAGAACTGGAGGCTTTAATATGCTAGTTTTCATGGTGAACCTTTAAGGAAATGGGAAAATACACTCCCAAACTTTTCCAAAAGTTTATTTTTTTATCATAATCACACTGGGAAATACTGGCCAAGACTTGCAGAACACACAGGATGCCCTGCACTGCTTCAATTCATCCTACCTTTAGGGAAACTGTGTTTCATTAGTTCATCACTTTATTTGAAAGCCAGAATCTTTTAATCCTATGACAAGCCAAAGTCTGTGTCACAATGACCCACAGGAATGAGGGGTTCTGTGTAAGTAAAGGCATTGAAGAGTTTCAGCCTGAGTACAGCTGGTTTGTGAGAAGAGCTGGACTTTAATCTTTGGTCTCTTAAGTATTTGAACTACCATCTGAATGATAGCCTATTTCTTTATAACAAGAAGGCAGCCTGATATGGTAATTCTGAGCTCTACAGTGATGAGGAAGATCACTTTGATTCTCTGGGCCCATTTCCAATGCTGGAAAACAAAATGTTATGTTACTGACCAGACTGAGTATTCTCTAGGTTGATATAACATATGATAGCAGTCCTTCCCTGAGATTCTACAATGGTATCATATCTTATATCAACCTAGAGAATACTCAGTCCCAAACTGCTAAACTTGGTAAGGAAGAAAGCCATGGCTTATTGAACAGAATTCCATACTTCCAGATAGATTCCACACTCAGTGATACCTGGTCAGTAACATAATGGTTCCCAGAAAGAATGAATGTGCCAAGAGAAAAGAGAATAGGATTCGGTCTAGGTGAAGGCTTCTTGACAGAAAGCAAAGGCTTCCCAGGTGGCACTAGTGGTACAGACCTAGCAGGTCAGTGCAGGAGATATAAGATGTGGGTTCACTCCCTGGGTTGGGAAGGTCCCCTGAAGGAGGGCATGGCAGCCCACTCCAGTATTCTTGCCTGGAGAATCCCATGGACAGAGGAGCCTGGTGGGCTATAGTCCATAGGGTTGCAAAGGGTAGGACATAACTGAAGTGACTTAGCACGCATGCATGCACCCACATCTCCATTCTTACAAATGATGAAAATGTGAAACTCTGAAGGAGTCAATAATTATGCGAGGTCACAGACATCATAAGTTCAGGAGTTGGACTTCTTGCCTATACTTGACTCCAAAGCCATGTTCCTTTGACTAAGATGTCTCCAGTCTGAGGACATCAGAGAGCTGCTACAGATGACACTAGAGCCCAGGATGTTAAGCTCTGGTCCTGGTGAGAGGCTGCTCCTTGTTCTGCGTTGTGCTCTCTGTCACAAGTGAGCATCTCAGAAGTGCTGACTACTATTGGAAGGAAGTTATAAACTGTCAGGCAGGAAAACGATGTTAGGATATGGGTTTCTCAACTCTTTCATGAGATATATTGTGAACACTGTGCTTCCTATGCATGTCACGCGAGAGCCTCTCTATTTTTCTCTCTCTCACACACACAGCTCATCCCACCTCCTGCCCTGTCTCACTCTCCCCCTCCCTTCTTTCTCCCTCCCTTCTCTCTCCCTCCCTCTCTGTCTATATCTCTCATGCATGCACTGAAACACACACCTTCTGCTTGCTTTCTGGGGACACTGGAAAATCTTTGCTAAATATATTTTGAGCAACCACACAGCTCAGCTTAGCTTACATTTTATCCACATTTGCTCTCATTTATTGAACACCTATCATGATTTTCTGCTCTGCACGCCCAATCAAATGTAACTGTCACAAACCTCCTCTGAAACATGTTTATAAATTGCATTTTGGAGATGAGGAAACTGCAGCACAGCAAGTTTCAAAATTGTTGGTGGTCGCACAGCTAGTTAGGATAAAGGGCTGGAGGGAAGAGTACTCCCAGATGCAAGTCCAGGTCTTCGGGCTGCAAAGCCTAGGATCTGGTCAAGGTGATTGGCTGTCTCTGTGGGCTCTGCTGGTGTGGTGCTGGGTAGGCAATTCTATCAAGACAGCTTTCTGGTGAAGAAAGGTAATTTTAAAAAATTACTGATGGCTCATTAAAGTATTAGTTGTTCAGTCATGTCTGACTCTTCATGACCCCATGGACTCTGGCCCGCCAGGCTCCTCTATCCGTGGAATTTTCCAGGCATGAATACTGGAGTGGGTTGCCATTCCCTTCTCCAGGGATCTTCCCAGCCCAAGGATCAAAACCAGGTCTCCTGCATTGCAGGTGGATTCTTTACCATCAGAAACACCAGGGATCCTCCATTGCCTTAAACTTCACACTCCCGGCAGTTGGGAAAGTTTATAGCAAAGAGAGTTCTCATTCCTTCTGTTTGGAGCAGAAGAAAAAGATCTAACGAATGTCACTTCTTTCCTGTCCACCTGAGTTATGTGAGGAAAACAGGAGGCATTTCTTGCTGCCAAAGACAAGGTCCAGAGGCCTCCCTCCAGTGCAGCAACACTGACACCCAGTGGCCAAGTCAGCCCTGCCCAGGCCCTCCCTGAATCCCCTCCCTCTGCCCCTGGGGGGAGGTCCGCTAGCTCTCTCACAACTCTGGAAGGGGGTGCCATGGAGAACAGAATGGTGGAGCAAGAACCAACCTCTGGGTTAGGACAGCTGCCAGTAGAGCCCGTTTTTGCTCTCATCAGAAGGCATAAACTGCTGCAGGTAACCAACTGCGAAGCTAGTTTGTGGCATGGGAGAATAGAAAATTGGACTTTTCCCACCTACTTTCTGTATTTCACCATTTAACTGTTTATATATCCCTTACCTGTGTTCCAAATAGAGGCAACTTAAAAAGATGCATTCACATTTACTTAGGTAATCCATTTTATAATTCGGTGAGCATAGATGAAGCAAAGGTAAACAATGAGAAAAACAAAAATGCAGGTCTAGAAATGAAAGCTATACAACATGCATTAAAAAAAAAAATGCAGTTGTGGGGTATGAATTGACCATATCATCAGGGTCTTCTGAAAATCAGTGGAAGGATGAAGGCCTCACTGGTTATAGTCTATGAGATAAAAACAGACCATAAGTCAAAGACACAACTATTTATTCCTAAAACAGACTGCAAGGGAAAAAAAAGACAACTCTCCTGATATCCTTACAGAGAGGGCAATAAGCAAAGGGCATGAAAAAGGTCGGTCCACAGATGAGCATTACTGGGCCACATGATCTTTTCTGTGGCTCAGCAACTCAGAAAACACTGACTCTCTCACTCATCCCTCCACTTTTGCATCCTTAAAATAGCATAAGACTTTTGTTTTTCATTATTGGGTTTGATCGTGTATGTGTGTTTAGAATGCTTTGTGCTTCCCCTTTAAATGATTGCTGCCAATTAGCTTTGTTTGTCTAAAATGCAATAAGATTCCATTTTAAGAAGTCAATGCAGGGCTTTTACTGAGAACACAATAAATTAATCATTAAATCAATGGTATTGATTGGACGTTGCAAGACATGAAAAATTGCAGTGCAAGGAATGTTTCCACCGAGGGGTAGGAAGAGACTTCGGCATCCTAGGGGAAGGTGGGTCAGTACTCTGATAGTCCTGCCTCATTCCTTCCTTGGGATCGTAGCTTCATTTATCAACTCTAAAATGAATGCGGAAACCATTTCATCTCAAACGTCTACCCTAAATAATAGCTTCCATTTATTAAGGACTCACTAGGCACTCCACACTACGCTGAAGGCTTGTCTGCATTATGTCACACAATCCTAAGTAAATGTGAGAAAGGCATTCCTATCCTCCATTTGTGGACGTGAAAACTGAGGCTAATAGACACAGATCCTTGCTCCAAGTGACCCACTTAATGAGAAGCGACACCAGGATTTGAACCCAGTTCTAAGTAAACCCAAAGTCTGTGCTCTTGGCACTCAATCACAACTTAACTTAACAAAGAATATCAAGGCAGGATGGAAGCTACACCATATTTTTCTACATATTGCTTGGGCTCCTTGTCTGCCTGAGAGTGTATCAACAAAGGTATGGGGAGATGGAATGTTGGTGCCAAGGCAGGTTTTATTTGGAGGAAATAGTATTGGTTACCAATGGCAAGACTATGAGCAGAGGTCCAGGTGAAGTATTGAGGTACCCAGCAGACCCCAGTGTGGCGCACCAGGATGAAAGCTGCTAGAGACAACCACCAGGGAAGGGAGGAGGTGCTGCGGGAGGGCAGGGCACAGCTGTCCACTCAGAGTGCTACAAAGAGCCTTGGGCAGTTACCACCATGACTGGGGGTGGGGAGACGTGGGCGGAGTATACAGACATCGTTTCCAACCTTTAAGTTTACATCATGCACCACGAGCATGCACCTTGAAATCTCTAAGCCTCAGTTTCCTCAGCTATAAAATGGAACAGTCAGACTTCCATCACAAGCATTGTCATGAGGTTTAAATGTGATGTATCTGTGAAGTCCTAAAGAGTCCACCTGGTAGCAAATAAGTGGGTAGAAAAGGATTCCACTATCCCCCTTCCCTTAACCTCCCGCAGCCTAGCCTCTATAAGGAACCTATGGACTGGATTTAGCAGCACAGTGCTTTTCTCCCAGCCCCTTCCAATAGTTTTAGTCATTTTATCTCTTTATGCTCTAAGTAGTAGGGACGGCCCTGGTGGTCCAGTGGCTAAGACTACATGCTCCCAATGCAGGGGGCCTCTGATGCCTGCTCAGGGATCTAGTGACTGATGGTGAAAGTAAAGTCCGATGCTATAAAGAACAATAATAGGATCCTGGAACGTTAGGTCCGTGAATCAAGGTAAATTGGAAGTCAAACAGGAACTGGTCAAACAGGAGATGGCAAGAGTGAATATTGACATTTTAGCAATCAGTGAAGTAAAATGGACAGAAATGGATGAATTTAATTCAGAGGACAGTTATATCTACTACATCTACTATTGACCATTTTATCTAATATTGTGACCATCATATCTACTACTGTATCTACTTCCATTAGAAGAAACTGACTAGCCTTCGTAGTCAACAAAAGAGTCCAAAATGCAGACTTGGATACACTCTCAAAAATGACAGAATGATCTCAGTTCATTTCCAAGGCAAACCATTCAAAATCACAGTGATCTAAGTCTATGCCCCAACCACTAATGCAAAAAAAGCTGAAGTTGAGCAATTCTATGACCTACAAGATATTATAGAACTAACACTAAAAAAAAAAAAAAAAAAAAAAGATGTCCTTTTCATCATAGGGGATTAGAATGCAAAAGTAGGAAGTCAAGGGATACCTGGGGTAACAGGCAAATTTGGCCTTGGAGTACAAACTGAAGCAGGGCAAAGCTAACAGAGTTTTGCCAAGAGAATACACTAGTTATAGCAAACACCCTCTCCCAGCAACCCAAGAGATGACTGCATGAGTGGACATCACCAGATGGTCAACACCAATATCAGATTGATTATATTCTTTGTAGCTGAAGATGGAGAAGTTCTATACAGTCAGCAAAAACAAGACCAGGAGCTGACTATGGCTAAGATCATGAACTCATTATTGCAAAATTCAGACTTAAATTGAAGAAAGTAGGAACCACTAGGCCATTTGGGTATGACCTGAATCAAATCTCTTATGATTACACAGTGGAAGTGACAGATAGTTTCAAAGGATTATATCTGATAGACAAGTGCCTGAAGAACTATGGACAGGTTCATGACATTGTACAGGAAGCAGTGATCAAAAATATCCCTAAGAAAAAGAAATGCAAAAGGTAAAATGGTTGTCTGAGGAGGCCTTACACAGCTGAGAAAGGAAGAGAAGCTAAAGGCAAAGGAGAAAAGGAAAGATATACCCATCTGAATACAGAGTTCCAAAGAACAGCAGGGGGAGATAAGAGAGTTTTCCTGTGAGATCAATGCAAAGAAATAGAGGAAAACAATAGAATGAGAAAGATTAGAGATCTCTCCAACAAAACTAGAGATACCAAGAGAACATTTCATGCAAAGATGGACACAATAAAGGACAGAAATGGAATGGACCTAAGAGAATCAGAGAATATTAAGAAGAGTTGGCAAGAATATACAGAAGAACTAAACAAAAAAAAGATTTTAATGACCTGGATAACCACAATGCTGTGATCACTCACAGAGTCAGACATCTTGGGGTGCAAAGTCAAGTGGGCCTTAGGAAGCATCACTAGGAACACAGTGGAGGTGATGGAATTCCAGCTGAGCTATTTCAAATCCTAAAAGATGATGTTGTGAAAGTGCTGCACTCAATAGGCCAGCAAATTTGGAGAACTCAGCCGTGGCCACAGGATTAGAAAAAGTCATTTTTATTCCAATCCCAAAGAAAGGCAATGCCAAAGAATGTTGAAACTACCACATAATAGTAGGCATTCATTTCACATGCTAGCAAGGTAATACTCAAAATCCTCTAAGCTAGGCTTAAACAATATGTGAACTGAGAACTTCCAGATGTACAAGCTGGATTTAGAAAAGACAGAGGGACCAGAGATCAAATTGCCAACATCTGCTGGATCATAGGCAAAGCAAGAGAATTCTAGAAAAACATCTACTTCTGCTTCATTGACTACACTAAAGCCTTTGACTGTGTGGATCACAACAAACTGTGGAAAATTCTGAAAGAGATGGGAATACCAGACCATCTTACCTGCTTCCTGCAAAACCTGTGTGCATGTCAAGAAGCAACAGTTAGAACAAGACATGGAACAATGGACTGGTTCCAAATTGGGGAAGGAGTACATCAAGGCTGTATATTGTCACCCTGCTTATTTAACTTATATGCAGAGGACATCATGCGAAATGCCAGGCTGGACGAAGCACAAGCTGGAATCAAGATTTCTGGGAGAAATATCAATAACCTCAGATATGCAGACACCACCCTTATGGCAGAAAGTGAAGAAGAACTAAAGAGCCTCTTGATGAAAGTGAAAGAGGAGAATGGAAAAGTGGCTTAAAACTCAGCATTCAAAAAGTAAAGATCATGGCATCTGATCACATCACTTCATGGCAAATAGATGGGGAAACAATGGAAACAGTGACAGGCTTTATTTTTGGGGCTCCAAAATCACTGCAGATGGTGACTGCAGCCATGAAATTAAAAAACGCTTGCTCTATGGTCGGGGCGGGCGGGGGATGGTGGTGGAAACTATGACAAACCTATACAGTGTATTAAAAAGCAGAGACATTAGTTTGTCTACGAAGGTCCATCTAGTCAAAGCTATGGTTTTTCCAGTAGTCATGTATGGATGTAAGAGTTGGACCATAAAGAAGGCTGAGTGCTGAACAACTGATGCTTTCAAACTGTGGTGTTGGAGAAGACTCTTGAGAGTCCCTCGGCTGCAAGATCAAACCAGACAATCCTAAAGGAAATCAGTCCTGAATATTCATTGCAAGGACTGATGCTGAAGCTGAAGCTACAATGCTGCAGCCACCTTATGTGAGAAACGACTCATTGCTGGGAAAGATAGAAGGCAGGAGGAAAAGGAGATGACAGAGGACAAGATGGTTGGATGGCATCATCAACTCAATGGACATTAGTTTGAGCAAGCTCCGGGAGATGGTGAAGGACTGGTGTGCTGGGAAGCCTGGAGTGCTGCAGACCTCAGGGTCGTGAAGAGTTGGACAAGACAGAGAGACTGAACAACAGGGAACTAGATCCTGTAGGCTAAGCCCTGGTGCCACCAAATACATTTTTTTTTAATATCATGCCATCAACCTGTAATCTGGCTTCACCCCTCTACCCTCAAGGAAACCTACTACCCTTTGCCCATGACTCAGTGACCATGTTATGGAAGGCTAATCTGCAAACAATCCTCACAAGTATGAGTAGGGCTGGTGATGGAGTGATCCTTATGACAGAGGTGTCCAGTTTGTTGCCTGACTCTGCTTATTTTCAAGAGATAAAGCCATCTGGTCTCAGAAAAGGAGAGGGCAATGGCACCCCGCTCCAGTACTCCTGCCTGGAAAGTCCCATGGACGGAGGAGCCTGGTAGGCTGTAGTCCATGGGGTCGCTGAGGGTTGGACACAACTGAATGACTTCACTTTGACTTTTCACTTTCACTTTTCACTTTCATGCATTGGAGAAGGAAATGGCAACCCACTCTAGTGTTCTTGCCTGGAGAATCCCAGGGATGGGGGAGCCTGGTGGGCTGCCGTCTGTGAGGTCGCCTGGTGGGCTGCTGTCTATGGGGTCACACAGAGTCGGACACGACTGAAGTGACTTAGCAGCAGGTCTCAGAAAACTTGCTTTTCAAGGAAGCAAAGACAGAAAGAAACCTGTATTGATCTTTCCCACTACCTTCTCTCCTAGAAGTAGAAGCTTTCCTAGGTTTAGTGCCAGAGGTAACCTTTTCAGGACAATTCACTCAGAAAGACTGATATGAAAGGCCGAAGAGGCGCTACTGCTTGACAAAATACCAGCTACCAAAAAACAACAACAACAACAACAACAACAACAACAAAAACTCCAGTGACTTTTTATTTTGCTGAGCGAATTATTTCGACTGATACCTATTGGCCAATTAAAAATAAAGGTGGTTATTTATTTATGCCATCACCTCTTGAAGAGGTTACATCAACAAGGAGAAAAACAAAGGCCTTGATTATTGTTATAGTAATATTTAGAGACTGGCTGAGTATTCAGCTGAGATTTGAGCTTGAATTTCTGGTACCTGATACAGTTTGGGATTCTAGGGAGGAACAGGAAATGGCCTAACTCAGAGTATTCCTTTTCACTTCTTGAGTCCATTTATTTTATGGATCTGACCATATGCCAAAGCCATTTGGAGTCTTGGAGAGTTTAAATAGCGATGTCCAATTAATAAGGCATAAAACCCTGCAGCTCCCTCACCCCCATGCATTTAGCCAGCCCCTCTCTGATCTGACCATCTAATGGATAGGAGACACTTGCAGGCCTGTGTCTCCGCATCCAGGCCAAGGATGGAAGCAGTCAGCGTGGTCTCCAGCATGGGTTTGTGTGTTTGGAACCATTTAAGCAGTCACGTCAAGACAAATTACAATTCCTCATGAACATGGTGTCTATGATTGGAATAGGATGAAAGTTCTGGTAGTTTTATTTCTTTCTGAGACATTCTGGAACATTTTACCAATGAATTTGTTTCCTGGCTTTTTTGGACTGCAACCTCCCCACATATTATTTTAATAATGAGGCATTCTGCTGAGGGATTAATGAGATAGCTTTGCAGTGTTCAAAGTGACAATTAAAGCCGTTGTTTTTTCTCAGCGATGCATTCATCTCTTTCAAAATGATTATTAACAAAAAATAGCTCATGTTTAGATTTTAGATTTCACCTCTGCTTGAACAGAGTCAAACTGGAAAGTATATAGGAAACAACTTGGTTCCAGGAATATTTGATCATATTAATGGAAGAGTCTATTAAATCTTTCCTCTTCTGTGTTTTTTTAAATTGGTTTTATATTATTGCAGGTACTCACTACCCAGTTTAGAAAGGATAAAAAACTTTTTTTGGCTGAAGCTTTTAGTTTTGGGGAGGGAGGATGCAGAGAGGATCTTCAATCTCTTCCCTTCATAATTTGTAGATTACACACACCCTTCTGCTTTTTAATAAATAGTTCCTCGTTAGAGGGCACAACAGAATAAAATAATCATCCTCTATTATCCTTGGGAGGCAGGGCCAAGTTTCCCCCCAAAGACATTATCATATCAAACAACCACTTTAAACGCAATGCGGAATACAGGCTTTATGGGAAAGCTTTGGATTTCTCCCCCCTGCCAAAGGAGTTCTAAAAGATGAGTCCTTTTGTTATGGATGGCTCTGGAGTTTCTCTAATAGGTGTACCAGATGAAAGATGACTAAAGACATCCCAGATGGGAGAGTTGGCTAACAGCAGCACCATAAATACCTGATGGATATACAAGCCTCTTGGCATGAAATATAGTCTTTGCTCTGATTTACACTTTTAAGGGAAATTTTTAAAAATGCCATATTTGCTGGTGGGGGGTATTCATAAAAACTGTTTTAGATTTGTGGGAAGATGGGGAGAGACCCTCTATTCCTTGACACGTACAGTATTGTTTTTCCTCTCCAGAATCCTTTCTTTGTCTCTAAGGACATCTTTGCTTTTCTGAACAAGTTTTTCTGTTTGTTGGTTGATTGTTTTTTTGTTTTGTCAGAGTGGGCAAGCTCTGTTCTTCTAGATTGATTCTCAGGAGTTTGCTGAAATAAAAAGCTGTGATGTTATGGAAATAGAATTCATCTTTGAGTCCAGATATAGGATTCTTTTTGTGTGTGTGTAATATATATATTCTTTTTGTATAACTCTGTGCTTACTTTTGTCCCACTATTGGCTACAGTGCTGTGTCTGGTGCTTTGTGAGCTCTTAATAAATATTTATTGTTTACCTGAGCCTCAATTTTCCCATCTGCAAAATGGGAACTAGCAATATCTATACCACAAGGATTCACCCCATATTTAACAAGAGCTTCTGTATGCCATATTCTTTGCTCAGCATTTGGTTAAAGAAACCTACTTGTACAAGAACAGGATGGAAAGGAAATGAATAAAAAACACACCACCATGTAACAAGGTCATAACATAACAAAATCAAACAAATCTACATTCAAATCCCAACTCAGCCACCTGCTAGCTTAGTTCAGTTCAGTTCAGTTCAGTTCAGTCACTCAGACATGTCCGACTCTTTGTGACCCCATGAATCACAGCATGCCAGGCCTCCCTGTCCATCACCATCTCCTGGAGTTCACTCAGACTCACATCCATCGACTCGGTGATGCCATCCAGCCATCTCATCCTCTGTTGTCCCTTTTCCTCCTGCCCCCAATCCCTACCAGCATCAGAGTCTTTTCCAATGAGTCAACTCTTCTCATGAGGTGGCCAAAGTACTTGAGTTTCAGCTTTAGCATCATTCCTTCCAAAGAAATCCCAGGGTTGATCTCCTTCAGAATGGACTGGTTGGATCTCCTTGCAGTCCAAGGGACTCTCAAGAGTCTTCTCCAACACCACAGTTCAAAAGCATCAATTCTTCAGTGCTCAGCCTTCTTCACAGTCCAACTCTCACATCCATACATGACTACTGGAAAAACCATAGCCTTGACTAGACAGACCTTAGTCGGCAAAGTAATGTCTCTGCTTTTGAATATGCTATCTAGGTTGCTCATAACTTTCCTTCCAAGGAGTAAGCGTCTTTTAACTTCATGGCTGCAATCACCATCTGCAGTGATTTTGGAGCCCCCCAAAATAAAGTCTGACACTGTTTCCACTGTTTCCCCATCTATTTCCCATGAAGTGATGGAACCAGATGCCATGATCTTCATTTTCTGAATGTTGAGCTTTAAGCCAACTTTTTCACTCTCCTCTTTCACTTTCATCAAGAGGCTTTTAGTTCCTCTTCAGTTTCTGCCATAAGGGTGGTACTTTGGGAAAATTACTTAGCCCACCTTGGCTTCCAAACATCAGTTTGTAAAATGGAATATTAATAGTTCCTACCTCATAGGGTTATTGAAAAGATTAAATAAGTTGATGCATTAAAACTCTTAAGAAATTGCCTGCATATAATAAGTACTCCATAAATCTCAATCAGCAATTTGGCTGGACTTAATGAAACTGAGTACCTAGAAGGGACTCTTCAAAACTTTTCCCTGTAAAACCATTGCTCAGGTGATATTTTTGTTTTAGTACATCACACTTTAAACGGATATTTGTATATACAAAAAAATGATCCCTGAGGCAATGAAAGGTTTTAAAACCATTTCATATGAAAAATGGTTGAATAGCCTATTATCTTGGTTTAAGGGGGAAGAGTCCATTACTGTCCACATATTTGAAGAGGGATTCAAGTCCTGAGGGATTTTTAAGAGCAAAACTAGAACCATCTGGTGGGGAGGTTGATACCACTTCTATTCAAACTATCACCTCCTGATATTCAAGGACTTCTGAAAGTAGAATTTTCTCTTTCATGAAGAAATTAATCTGCCAATCCAGTTAAACAAGTAGACCTACCCTTGGTCTGACATGGATCTGAATATAAGGCAGAGAACAGGACCTCCTTCCACCTTAAAAGTTCTGTGACTCTACGTGATGATTAGCATGCTGACTCTTCTAATATTATATATGGAATGGCAAAAATCCAGAGAGATCTTGTCTCTCCAGCTATTCAGTGGTAAATGTGTGCTACAGATTCATTCTGCTAATTCCATTCCATTTATAGAAAGTCATCACTTTACTGCGTCCTTCCTCAGGTACAAGGCCAAGCCCTTCACATTTCTTCTTGATTCTGTTCTCCCCCATAGGCTCTCAGTGTAGCTCTTAAGCCTCTTCCTCTCAAATCTTTTGTGTCCTGCAAAAAGGAGCCAAATCTCAACCTGAAAATATGCTCTGAGATTTTCTATGTTCCTCTCTATCTAACACTTCATTTTTCACCTTTTATCTCAGTTGATAAGGTGTTCTTGCTGTCTCTGGGTACTCAACCCCCACTTACTCCTCAATCAACACCCCCTACCCAGAACTGAAACAATTCCAGCAGTTTTTTCAGAGCTTTTCTATCACCAACCCCAACAGACATCTTTCAAACCTTTGCATACTCTCCTCTTACTTTTTAAAAATCCTTCCAAAGTTTATTTATATTCACAATCTTTTGCAATTATGTTTTCAAATAAATCAAACAGAAAAGGAAAAAAGTATATAATGGTGTATATTTGGAAATCTCTGTAATATTCAACTGTGTTTTTTTCTTTTTCAAAATGTATCATTTTGTCCTCCTCATAAGACAGTTATAAACTTATCATGTGACAGTCACATGATTTCTTTAGTTAACCTCAAAATTTCCATGAGCATTCCAGGAGCTTATAGCTGGAGTAGTCCTGAGGTTCTGAATATTAAAACTTTCTTCATAGCCACATGTTCCTTTGATGTTTGGGTTATTGCACACAAAATCACTGGACTTCCCAGGTGGTTCAGTGGTTAAGAATCCATCTTCCAATGCAAGGGAAAACACTGGTTTGATACCTCATCTGGAAAGATTCCACATGCCATGGGGCAACAAAGCCCGTGCAGTACAACTACTAACGCCTCTGCTCTAGAGCCTGTCCTCTGCAAAAAGAGACGTGACTGTCATGCAAAACTCATGCAGCAAAACCGGAGAGTAGCCCCTGCTTGCCACAACTAGAGAAAGCCCATGTGCAACAACGAAGACCATGAAGCCAAAAATAAAACAAATAAATATACATACACACACACACACACACACACACACATATATATATATGTATATGTATATATATATATATATATATATATGTATATATATATGAATCCACCTGTCAATGCAGGGAACGTGAGTTCATCCCTGGTCTGGAAAGATTCCAGGGATGCCCCGGAGCAACTAAGCCTGTGCGCCACAACTAGTGAGCCCACACTCTAGAGCCCATGAGCTGCAACCACTGAGCCCATGTTCCCCTGGAGCCCATGCTCTGCAACTAGAAAAGCCACCACAGTGAGAAGCCAGTGCACCACAACTAGAGGGTAGCCCCCACTTTCTGCAACTAAAAAATGCCCACATGCAGCAATGAAAGCCCAGCAGAGCCAAAAATAAGTACATATTTTTTTTTAAATCACTGATAATTGGTCTTCAACCGTGTCCATTTTCTGTTCCTGAAAGTGGCAGCTATTTTTTCTTTTCCTCCCAATGAGCACTTCTGATCCCATTTAGCACAACTTTTTCTTTTTCATCAGATTTAGGTGAAATAACAGAACAGCTTGGGATGAATTCATTAATACTAAGGATTCTATCCAACAATTGAACAACAATAACAAAAAAGCAAACAACCAAATTAAAAATGACCTTCTCTTACTCTTATCTTTCCAGGGCTGTCTCTCTCTGCCTGCCCCCACCCCTACAATTACCCATGTAGATACACTATGAGAACTGAGAGAACAGATTAGCAATAGTATGGTGGCAGGACATTTTGAAGACATATAACAGATATGATGAGTGCTTCATTTTGACTTACTTTGGGCTGAGTACAATGCTAGTGGTGGGGCCTAACAGATTTTTAAAGATCTTGAATTCCAAGATAAGAAATTGAGAATTACTTATATCTGAAACCAGAAATCTCTTCATTTTCCTTAGCAGAAAATTGTCATGGTCTTCATGACATATTAGATGACTAACTCAAGGTAGGAAAACTGCTTGGGAGGATCTAGATATTTTCTGCATCCTTCTCTGTTTCTTATCTAGTAACTTGTGTTGTTTCATTTGGGGAAATGATATTCAAAGTGAGCACTTGCTTGATTTCAGGACAGGACCTTATAAGATTGCCATGATCATGATGAACTTGCCAAAGTACAGACATGGGATACTGATGGCCCAGGAAATGGTATGTGGTGGGTCAGAGAAATGGCATTAAATAGCCTTGAAACACATGACAAGAATTTCAATTCTCTTTCAATCCATTCAGTGATACTGATGAGGAAAGCATCACTTTGTTGCTCTGCACCTTTAGAATCTAACACTTCACTAATCTTCATTTTTACAAAGAAAGTATGCCTTAGGTGCAGAGCCTTCTAGACCTAAGACTTTACAGCAGGAATTTAATAACACTGTTTTGTTTTCATTTATTCATTTTTGTTATTACCATCTATTTAGGGTGAGTGAAATTGCTTTCCATTTATGTTGGTATTATGCATCTCCCTTTTAAAATGCATTGATCTAACTAAAATTTAAGAAGGAAGGGAGTTGATTTATAGAAAAATGTCATATAAAAGTATAGGGCTATGCAGTTATGGTGAAAATGCAAGAAGGGACACCAGTGAATAGAAGTTAGAAAACCATAATTAGGTAGAAAAATGTGGAATTCAGAGTCAGACAAGATTGGCTTAATATCCAATGCACACTGAATAATGTAACACAATTTCACTAAAAGCCTTAGTGTCTTCGTTTAGAAAAATGAAGAAAATAATACCTTCTTAATAGGACTGTTGAGAGGAATTAAAAGAATAAATATTTTTAAAGTACTGAGTACAACACAGTGCTTAAGACATACAATACATTTCAGCCCTCTCTTCCTTTCCTTTCCCTACTGACCACAGGGATTGGCCACTACTCCCTGCTCCTAGGGTCCTCCCTTTCACAGAATACCCTGTGGGCAGGCTCTTGTGCCCAACAGCCTGTGAGTGAGTTCTCTCCTTGCCAGTTTCTCTACTGACAGGCTGCCATGGGGGTGTCTATCTGGCTTCTAGGAGGTGGAAACGCCAGGTGGCAGGAACTCCCAGACAAGCTCTCCTCACAGGCATCCTCCTTCCTCTTCTTGGTCAGGGAGTAGAGTCATTTGTTTCTCCTCTCCCCTTCTATGTGCAAAGCAGTCAACAATCTGCCTTTTCATTGTTTCCCCTATGGAGGAGCTCATGGACCCAAACTGGTGTCGTCAAAGCAGCAAGAACCAGCTGATTTCTGACTTCTTAAAGCTCCTTCACCAGATAGAAAGTCAGACCCCACTGCACCTCTTTCAAGCATGTGAAAAACACCTAGTTTCCCTTTCTGAGACATAATTTTCTTATCTGCAAGATGAGATTATTAAGGCCTTCTTTTCAGGGTCATTGTGAGCAGGCAGTGCTTAGTGTCTGGTACCTGATATATTGGCCAATCCACAGTATTATTTCTCACTAAGTGTTACCTTCCTGGATAGAATAATCATGTCAGAGCTGAAAAAAAATTTGAAGGTTATTAAGTTCTTTCTCTCATCAGAAACAAGAATCTTCTCCAGCTTTAAAACTTCCCACTCTCCAGCTGAAGGCTCCCTTCCTTGAAAGGAAGTTAGTTTCATTGTTTGATAGGTTACAGTTCTTAGTTACAAACTTGACTCAAATACTGAATTTAAATCTGCCTTCATTTAATCTGTTGTCCTTTCTGGAGCAAGACAGGATAAAACTAAGATTTAATGAATTATTCATCATTATGCATCTGTTTCCAGGTGGCTTCTAATCTTGTTATTTCTTGAACCTCTCTGTTTCCTGGGAAGGATTTTTCCATTGCCTTTGGGTTCTCAGTACTAGATAGCTTTTCTGTAACCTTCAGTTAGTCCCAGGAGACTCATTATGGTTATTCTGATGCAAAAAGAACCCTAATCCAAACTACTTGTATTATTTTGGGATTTCTATCTAGCAAACAAGAGTGCTTAACAAAGTAGTATCTAAATGGGAAGATGACATGAGTTGTCTTCAAAATCTAGAGTCACAGAAAGACAGAGGGAGGAGAGTACCCACATGGTGAGTAGGCGAACAACCACTGCACATAACAGTGAATTCAGCAGAGCATGCCCGACAGGACGAGAAAGGGCCAAAATCGTACAAGGTAGGAGCAGTAGAGCCCTTCAACTTGCTAGCTATTTCTTTCTTACATTACTGGTGAGAAGCTGGAAGCTGTCATGGAGGAATAATATGTGCAGCCATACAACACATGAGTGAGGTCTCCCAGTTCTTTGATGCCTTATCTGCTCTTTCCCTGACACTACATCATCTCTTGCCTACCCACTAAATTCTTCTTCTCCTGCCTGATGACTGTCCTCAGCCTCAAAGTCACATTAGACCACAATCAATGGACCCCTTTTCAACTCTAAGAGCTTGCACAGGATTAGACCTCCAGCAAGGCTCCTGAAGACTTTAATCCTCAGAATCAAATGATATAAAATCTAGAATCTGGGAAGTAGAATTTAGATAGTCTAATACAAGCTTTCATTTACAGAAGGAAAAGCAGAAAAAAGAAAAGAAAAGAAGACCTGATTTACTTTCTCAATATTACACCCCTTGTTACTGACAGAGTTGGAATGTAAGTAATAACAATAACTCAGTTTACTGAATGGTTATTATCTGTCAGATAGAGTGTTATGATACTTACAAGCATTGCTTTATTTATTGCTCTCAACAACTTCACAGTTTTGCCTGCATTTTTCAGATGAGGAAGCCAAAGCAGGTAGCACTAACCTATCTCCTGAGAGACATGCAGTTAGTCATGCACAAGACACTGGGGATATAGAGGTGACTAAAACCCACTAACATCCACTCGGAGTACACAGTTTGGTCATAAAGATATAAACATAAACAAGTGAGGCTTGGGCACTGTAATGAGTGTAACAGTAAGAAATAAGGATAGAGGCTGCTCAGAAAACAAAGTAACCAGTTTCCCTCTTGCTGACTTTACATTCAAATTTGAATCCCATTACTCTTATTCCTAGCATTAGAATAAAGGCATTTTCCATGTATAAGAACTGATTTTTAAACTAGATCCTCATAATGTTTTATGAAATAAACTATCATTTATTTAAACAGAAAGTAGTATTAGTTGCTCAGTTGTGTCCAACTCTTTGCAACCCCGTGGGTTGTAGCCTGCCATGATCCTCTCTCCATGGAATTCTCCAGGCAAGAATATTGGAATGGGTAGCCATTCCCTTCCCCAGGGGATCTTCCTGAGCCAGAGGATCAAATCTAGGTCTGCTGCCTTGCAGGAACATTCCTTACCACAGGAGCCAGAATGGGGAGATTTATATAAAATTATCTTATACTATTCTCTATTATAAATATCTCTTCAAAAAATTCTTTGAATATTAAAGGTTTTCCCCCTTTTCCTTTGACCATAAAATTTAACTAGTGGCTCAATATGTTTCAATTTCCCCAAAACCACTTCCCTCATTTTTACGTACAAGCAGTGAAGCCCATGTCCAAAAGCATTGAACTGTTTGACTATGTTAAAATAATTAATAAGTAGTTGATCTGACCCTGGAACACAGGTTCATATGGTTTCCGAAGAGATGCCTGAAGGCTGTAAGAGAAAAATATTCTTCTAGGTTAGGGTTTTTCAACCTATTGATGATACTATCGATATTTGGGCCAGATAATTCTTTCTTGTGGAAGAGGTTCCTGTGATTGTAGGAAGTTTAACAGCATCCTTTGTCTCTACCGGCTCAGATGGTAAAGCATCTGTCTGCAATGCAGGAGACCTAGGTCTGATCCCTGGGTTGGGAAGATCCCCTGGAGAAAGAAATGGCAGCCCATTCCAGTATTCTTGCCTGGAAAATCCCATGGACCGTGGAGCCTGGTAGGTTACCATCCATGGGGTCGCAAAGAGTCGGACACGACTGAGCGTCTTCACTTCTTTCTTTCACTTTCACTTTGTCTCTACCAGATAAATGCCAATGACACTTCCACGTATATACCAGCTACAAAAAGCAAAACTATCTGCAGACAAATGTTCCTGGGAAGGGGCTGGCAAAATTGCTCTCAGTTGAGAACCGCTACCCTAAGATCCTCACTGACAGCAGTGACAGGAAGAAGAACCTTTTCAGTATTGAATGGACTTTGATTCACAACTATACGTGGACAGATGAATCAAGTGTAACCTACTTAGTAAGCCTCAGCAAATTCATGATAAGATACTTAAAGAGTTCTGAAGTAGTTTATCCCTCCACCCCAAAAAGAAGAAATATATCATTCTGAGAGGCTTTTAGGATTCCTGCTGGTGTCCAACAGAATATATGATCCACACAGACCATAAAATGAAGGGAAAGAACATAGGAACAGACATCAACTCCACAGCTATAAGGACTTCCAAGCTGCTAATCTCCTAGGAGTTCTCTGAAGAAACAAACCATATAGAGAGCTTGTTACCTGGCACTGTGTTTTTGAGTCCTTGGGTAGTCATACAGGATCTTGGGAAGACCTGGCAGTCAATAAGAAACATGGTAAAGGAATATCTTTCAGCTAATGCATAGTTATCTAGTTTCTTAGATCAGAGAATTAAGGGGGTCAAAATATTGTAACAAGTCAACATATGTGGCCACTGATTGCATCCCTTACCATTCTGATTTCCAAAGACCATGGCTACAGGGTGCTACTAGATCTCTCCACTCATTCATCATAAAGTAAGTAGAATTTGGCATAATGTAAGTTTCACTTGAATTGGTGTCATATGAGTATTAAAAAAAAGCCATAACTGGGTAGAAAAGTGGCCTAGCAGTTTTCAAGATAAACCACCACCCAATGCATACAGTCAAGGGTTTTACCAAAGGAGGATTGAGCCATTACTCTTCCTCATGCATCTCTTCATCCTGTGTCTTTAGTTTGATGACTTAAATGCCTGACCAATAACATAGACTCTTAAGTGTAGCAGAGAGGAAAGTGGCTCCAGTAGTTCCTAGCTGAGAGCTTACAGGCAGCTTTCTTCACTTCTCTGAGTCACAGTTTAATTAATTGAATATACATTCCCAGATCTGGGGGAATTTAACAAGATATTATGCAACTCATCTTGCATAGCATCTACTACATGATAAACAATAAATGTTGATTCTGTTTCCCTTTATTACTCTTCAATAGTCAGACTGTGGGCTAGCAAACATTCTTATCTTGAAGGTCATTTTGCTAAATAAACTCTTCAGTTAAAATCCAGGATAGAGTTGGATTAACCTCCATAAGGAAAAGGAACACATCTCTTTTTATGCTATATGAATGATACCTTAGTACATGGCATATATTAAGTGTTCAATAAATCTTTGCTGGAGGACTAGAACATATAAAAAAAATAATTGATCAGACAATAAAGTTTAATTATTAAGAAAGAAAAAAGTAGCATTCTTTAGCACCTACCCTGTGCTAATCATCTTTTGATATACACTCTCTAGCCATTCATTTAATTTTCTCAAATTTTAGTCCTATTTTTGGAAGATGAAACCATGGCTTAAGTAACTTGGCTAAGGTCACTTTATTACTAAGTGGGTTTGGCTGAACTTCAGAGTCTTAACCCCTAGTACAGAATGTGAACTTATTTGGAAATAGAGTCATTGTAGATTTAATTAGTTTAGATAAGGTCACACAGCAGTAGGGTGGGACCTTAAGCCAATATGACTGATGTCCTTATAAGAAGAGAGGAAATTCATGCAGGAAGAATATGGCCATGTGATGATAAATGCAGAGACTGGAATCTCTATGATCCCAGGATTGCCAAGGATGGCTGGCAAATCCTTGGAACTGAAGCTTGAAAGTCTTCAGGATACTAGACTGCTCAAAACTCTGTTCTGAGTATGCTGTACACATGATTTGTATCTTGAATTGGCATTTTTAAAAAGTGGACTTTTATTTACCTTGATATAGTAATAGTGCCTGCCACCATCATTGGACACACATGTTGCTCAATGCCAAGTTACACAGGAGGTAATCTCTGGCATGTCTTCATTGGCATCATAAAATGTGTCTTCTTCTGTCAAGAAGACAGGCTCTCAGAGTAAGAAATCCATGTTAGTGACAGGAAATTGGGGTTGGGAGTACTTTTGTCATCAGTACCAGTTATTTAGCATACAGCTCTCCAGTGAGACTTGTCTGTGTTTTTTGGGCAACATGATACATTTTGTTTTATCTGCTAAATGCCATTGAGAGAATAATCTCTGGATAAGCCACCTATTGCATACGCTATTAAATGTTGCAAAATGTAGTATGTGTGCATGCTAAGTCGCTTCTGTCATGTCCAACTCATTGAGACCCTATGTACTGTGCTGCCAGGGTTCAGCCCCGGTGGATCCAGGGTGATTCGAAGTGGAGACGGATAGGCAAGGAAAACTTATTTATTTAGAAATATAAGATTAGATTAGGAAGAAATAGTATAGTAGGAAATTTAGGTGGAGAAAAAGATGCTGAATAACTTGGTTTACGGGGAAAACCAATAAAACCTCGAGACAAGAGGTTTGCACCATCTACGTTAGGCCAACAGCGCCCACTTGAATATCAAAGGGTACCCCGCCTTAGGCTCCCATTCGCTTGGGTCTTAGAAGCCAGGGCAAGTAAGTAGATGTGGTGAGCCTCCCCGCTCCAGATGGGAATTCAGCCGGAAAAGGGGAGAAAAGAATGACATGGGGAGCCCAGCATCGGTGCAAGACTCAAGACTTTATTTTCAAAATGAGCTTATATACCCCAAGTTGTACATAAAGAAATAATGGAATATGCAGAGTTATGCAGGGGCAGCAGTCCTGACCCTCATTGAGACCAGGCTTTCTTTTTGCATATCTTCCCGTATACAAAAGGTCTCAGGTGGTTTACATTATCTTCTGGCCAAGAGGCCTGTTAACATTTTTATGGCTCTCTTCTTGGATAATTGTCTATCAACCAGAAAACTCCTTTTCCCTAGAAGTGTTTTTTCTTTACTCTGCATCACCCTGAAAGTACTAAATAAAGTTACATTCCTGTAGAACAAAGGTTCAGTGGGTTATAACAAAGAAAGTACTTAACTCAAAGATCTAATGTTGCTAATACCAGGTCTGCTACCTGTTTTTCTATATACCAACTATATCTACAAATAAAAGATATGAAAATTTGGCAGCAAGTATTGGCTCAACAAATGAAACCTTTAATCAGTCCTATTCTAATGATTTTGACTCCTCAGAGGCCCCTACATTCCTAGGATGTTTTAAGCTTCCTGTGCCTCCTGCGGTCAGGAGGCCGCAAACAATCACATGTGCAGCTGTAGGAGTCCTGCAGGCAGGCTAAAAAGTCATCAGAGGGGTTTTTGGATTGAAACAACCTTTCAAATGCAAAGACTAAAGCCCTGAGTTAACTTTTTCCAGAGTGTGTCAGAAGAGTGGAAAAGTACAAGGCAGGCAGATTCTTATTTTTGGGGTACATGCTCAGGAAATGCCAGGGGGAAATGCCTGAGGCTTGACTCGCCTTGCCTATCAGGCCTCTGCCACATGACCTTGTCGTGGGTGGGATTCCTCACACTGGCTCCCGGCACTGTGCCCACCAGGCTCCTCTGTCCATGGGATTCTCCAGGCAAGAATACTGGAGTGTGTTGCTATGCCCTCCTTCAGGGGATCTTCCTAACCAAGGGATCAAACCCAAGTCTCCTGCGTATCCTGCACTGGCAGGCAGGTTCTTTACCACTAGCACCACCTGAGTAGCTGAAATTGAATGCCACTTTCTCAGAGGTGAATCAATCAACAACCTGATCAAATTCAAAGCTTTTTGATGCATGAAACTTCGTAAATGGAACTAGTCCATCAATAGGCAAAGTATATTGAAAACCTATCTAGATATTTTTAGGGGGTACATGTTATCCTGAGTGTTTTATTTGATCCTCAAATTAACAGTCTCTGTAGAGGTAGACCACCCAAATGAGAACAGTTCAGTTCAGTTCAGTCGCTCAGTAGTGTCCCACTCTTTGTGACCCCATGGACTGCAGCACATCCAGGCCTCCCTGTCCATCACTAACTCCCAGAGTTTACTCAAACTCATGTCTACTGAGTCGGTGATGCCATCCAACCATCTCATTCTCTGTCATCCCCTTCTCCTCCTGCCTTCAATCTTTCCCAAAATCAGGGTCTTTTCAAATGTGTCAGTTCTTCGCATCAAGGGGCCAAAGTATTGGAGTTCCAGCTTCAGCATCAGTCCTGCCAATGAATATTCAAGATTGATTTTCTTTATGATGGACTGGTTGGATCTTTTTGCAGTCCAAGGGACACTCAAGAGTCTTCTCCAACACCACAGTTCAAAAGCATCTATCCTTCAGTGCTCAGCTTTCTTTATAGTCCAACTCTCACATCCATACATGACTACTGGAAAAACCATAGACTTGACTAGAATGACCTTTGCTGGCAAAGTAAAGTCTCTGCTATCTAGGTTGGTCATATCTTTCCTGCCAAGGAGTAAGCATCTTTTAATTTCATGGCTGCAGTCACCATCTGCAGTGATTTTGGAGCCAAAAAAATCAAGTCTCTTGCTGTTTCCACTGTTTCCCCATCTATTTGCCATGAAATGATGGGACCGGATGCCATGATCTTCATTTTCTGAATGTTGAGCTTTAAGCCAACTTTTTCACTCTCCTCTTTCACTTTCATCAAGAGGCTCTTTAGTTCTTCTTTGCTTTCTGCCGTAAGGGTGGTATCATCTGCATATCTGAGGTTATTGATATTTCTCTCAGCAATCTTGATTCCAGCTTGTGCTTCTTCCAGCCCAGCGTTTCTCATGATGTACTCTGCATAGAAGTTAAATAAGCAGGGTGACAATATACAGCCTTGATGTACTCCTTTCCCTACTTGGAACCAGTCTGTTGTTCCAATGCCAGTTCTAACTGTTGCTTCCTGACGTGCACACAGATTTCTCAAGAGGCAGGTCGGTGGTCTGGTATTCCCATCTCTTTCAGAACTTTTCACAGTTTTTGGTGATCCATGCAGTCAAAGGCTTTGGCATAGTAAATAAAGCAGAAATAGATGTTTTTCTGTGACACTCTTGCTTTTTCAATGATCCAATAGATGTTGGCAATTTGGTCTCCAGTTCCTCTGTCCTTTCTGAAGCCAATTTGAATATCTGGAAGTTCGCCGTTCATGTACTGTTGAAGCCTGGCTTAGAGAATTTTGAGCATTACTTCACTAGCGTGTGAGATGACTGCAATTGTGCGATAGTTTGAGCATTCTTTGGCATTGCCTTTCTTTAGGATTGGAGTGAAAACTGACCTTTTTCAGTCCTGTGGCCACTGCTGAGTTTTCCAAATTTGCTGTCATATTGAGTGCAGCACTTTCACAGCATTATCTTTCAGGATTTGAAATAGCTCAGCCAGAATTCCATCACCTCCACTAGCGTTGTTCATAGTGAAGCTTCCTAAGGCCTACTTGACTTCGCATTCCAGGATGTCTGGCTCTAGGTGAGTAATCATACCAGCATGATTATCTGGGTCATAAAAATTTTTTTTTGTAGAGTTCTTTTGTGTATTCTTGCCACCTCTTATAATATCTTCTGCTTCTATTATGTCCATACCATTTCTGTCCTTTATTGTGCCCATCTTTGCATGAAATGTTCCTTGATATTGCTAATTTTCTTGAAGTGATCTCTAGTCTTTCCCACTCTATTTTTTCCCTCTACTTCTTTGCACTTATCACTGAGGAAAGCTTTATCTCTCCTTGCTGTTCTTTGGAACTCTGCAATCAAATGGGTATATCTTTCTTTTCTCCCTTACCTTTTGCTTCTCTTACTTTCACAGCTATTTGTAAGGCCTCCTCAGACAACCATTTTGCTTTTTTGCATTTATTTTTCTTGGGGATGGTCTTGATCCCTTTCTCCTGTACAATGTCACAAACCTCCATCCATAGTTTATCAGACACTCTGTCTATGAGATCTAATCCCTTGAATCTATTCTCACTTCCATTGTATAATTGTAAGGGATTTGACTTAGGTCATACCTGAATGGTCTAGTGGCTTTCCCTACTTTATTCAGTTAAAGTCTGAATTTGGCAATAAGGAGTTTGTGACCTGAGGCCACAGTCAGCTCCTGGTCTTGTTTTTGCTGACTGTATAGAGCTTCTCTATCTTTAGCTGCAAATATAATCAATCTGATTCTGGTATTGACCATCTGGTGATGTCCATGTGTAGAGTCTTCTCTTGTGTTGTTGGAAGAGGGTGTTTGCTATGACCAATGAGTTCTCCTGGCAAAACTCTATTAGCTTTTGCCATGCTTCATTCTGTATTCCAAGGCCAAATTTGCCTGTTAGGAGAAAAAACACTGCTTATTGACAGCAAGAGAGGCTGCCACTGCCATAGCTTGTATTTGGCAGAGACCAAAACCAAAGGTAGGCAAAGAAGTTAAAAAGCTTTATGGTGGCAAAGGGGGAAGGTCCATCCTGATGGGAGGTTATGGGAGTAGGGAAGCTGGAGGCAAATTGATGAGGATATGGGCATCCTATGAATTGCTGAGCAGGAGCATATTTGGTTTTTCCCCATTAGTCCTAAGTGGGAGTTGTGGGCAAAAATGGCATGCTTTCATTTCAGTTCTGACTACTTGGAGCCAACTGCTGCAAAGGTGTAGTTTATCTTTCTGAACTGAACCCCTCCTTTGTTGTCTTCAGCCAACTCCACACAGAACACAGTGCTCCAGAGCAGATACATTAGCTTCTGGCAGGAACCCTGGGGACCTGGTTCCATGTCTGCTGTGGTCCACAGCTGCACTAACCAAATTCATCTTTCCTTGAACATCCTCAGACAGTTTTTCTTCCTGGCAGCTGTGAGGTGTCTAGACTTTATCCCAAAAGATTGTGGCTGCCTGTTCCTTGTGCCTTTCCCCTGAAGATCAGCCTCAGGACCCTGCCTTCTCTTTCTGGCCCAGTGTAAAGGCAGCTCAAAACCTACTCTTCTTACTCTGAGGCTGTGAATCCATCCAAGATATTTTGCATGGTAGGATACTTTCATGAGGTGAATCCCGGTTACCCAGGGAAACTACAAGACTTGGGGCACTTTCTAACACTTGACTTAAGGCATGGGAGTGAGCTAAGCCAGGCTTTGTCATGTTAGGAGGTTGGAGGGAGGCGCTTGTTAAAGCTGGAGGACCACAGCTCTGAGAAGGAAGGCTGAATTCCCAGATACATACATTCTTGGAGAATAGAACTCCCCCAGTGGAGAAAAAGAATCTAAAGTGGAAAGGAGGCAAGGATAGGCGGACTTCCAGGATGGTTCTTTTGGAGGCAAATGTGATCTCAACCACTCAAGTGAGATGACAATGCCTACGCTCTCCGAAAGCTGGAAGCTTGCTCTGGCTCTAGGCCAGGATGTACTCTGAACAGTTTGGAAATAAGAAAGCCTCTGGAGGTTTGCTACACTGCTTACCCACGTCTCCTGGATCTTGCTATTGGGTGGGGAGACAGCAGTCTGCTTGAGTTTCCTGGTGCCAAGTTTTTGTTCCAAAGGGCTGGTGAGGCAGAGTGGAAGCTGCCTCTATCTCCAACCTGGCATATGGGTTAGAGGGCCAAGGGCAGAGCCTTCCGCTATGCTGACATCTGAGGCTAAACTTGAAAAGGTAAAAAGCTCAAGAGACTGACTTGTGTCTCAGGACTCTTCTGAAGGAAACAGGGATTTAGTTATCAGCCACAACAGAGACAGAGTGCAACTGGGTTCCCTCAGTTTGGTCTCAGTCTCCCACTCCTGCTGCCCAAACTTCATCCAGGTGGCCAGGCTGGTCAAGATGTTAGGTCAAGTCTCCAAAGGTCTTATGCATTTCCTGGTCTGCTCTTGGATCAGGGACTCAAAGCTGGGCTAGAAGGAGTGGAATCAGCTGTTGTAGAACCTCAGTAGCTCATCCAGGAGCTGTTTGATCTTGGTTTCAAGGTCATCCCATACAGGCTGAAGCTCTTCTGGGGCCTGGTGGAGTTTGGGGAGCACTGGTCTTGTCTTCTCCTTCCCCACCTTGTCCTACAATCACCTATAGTCCTACTCTATAGGAAGCCTTCTTCTCACCACCATGTTGAGGTTCTGGGAGACGCTGTCAAACTTTTTCAGGAGTCAACCATGGTCTTTTGGATCTGATTCAACTTTCCCTGGCTAAAGGGATCCATCCACTCCATGACTATGTCCAGGATGGCCACCACATTCAGAAAGCCCTGGTCCGACTGGAGAGGGGATTAGAGAGTAAGTCTAAGGACACCTTCACAGCTGATTTGATAGCCAAGTCAGCACGGGGGCTTCTCTTCATGTCCTTTTGCAGCCTCCTGGTCTGCTCTTCCAGTTGCTGGAATTTTCCATACATTGTTTCAAAGTCTCTCTCCACTACTGGCCAATCTTGGAAGGAATTCACTTCAGAGTCATAAACATGACCCTGCTGCCAGCGCCCTCAGCTGCAATTCAGTCCTCCTTTTATTTATTTTCGAGGAGACTTGCTTTACTTAGAATGAAAAATTCTCCTAAGGATAAAGTCAACACAAACATATGTATGGTACACAAATATATGTATGAAATATTACATATACAAAGAAAACTTGTAGGGGGTTGTATCAATGCAGAAATAAGAAGTTAGGGGCAAGGAAAAATTCTGCCCTACAAGTTTCAGAAGGATCATGGCTCTGCCAAGTGACTGGATTTCAAGCTTCTGGCCTTCAGAACTGTGACACAATAAACTTAAGTGGTTTTAAGCCACCTAATTTGTGGTACTTTGTGATGGCAGCACTGGAAATGAATATATATTCTCTACACAAATGATTGCCTAGTATGCTATAGCTTATCTCAAAAGGATGTTCCTCTCTGTTGTTGGAGGTGCTCAAATACAAGTAGGAAGACTACTCAGTGGTGATGTTGAGGAATTTAAATTACCACTTTAAGAGCCCCACCTAGCCCAGATTCTATGATCTTAAGACATGAAGAGCTTCAGTTCAATTCAATCAGTCAGTCATGTCTGACTCTTTGTGACCCCGTGGACTGCAGCACACCAAGCTTCCCTGTCCATCACCAACTCCCAGAGCTTGCTCAAACTCATGTCCATCAAGTTGGTGATGCCATCCAACCATCTCATCTTCTGTCATCCCCTTCTCCTCCTGCCTTCAATCCTTCTCAGGATCAGGGTCTTTTCCAATGAGTCAGTTCTTCACATCAGGTGGCCAAAGTATTGAAGTTTCAGCTTCAGCATCAGTCCTTCCAATGAATATTCAGGACTGATTTCCTTTAGGATGGACTGGTTGGATCTTTGGCAGTCCAAGGGATTGTCAAGAGTCTTCTCCAACACCACACTTCAAAAGCATCAATTCTTTGGCACTCAGCTTTCTTTATGGTCCAATTCTCACATCCATATATGACTACTGGAAAAACCATGGCTTCGACTATACAGACCTTTGTTGGCAAAATAATGTCTCTGCTCTTTAGTATGCTGTCTAGTTTGGTCATAGCTTTTCTTCCAAAGAGCAGGAGTCTTTTAATTTCATGGCTGCAATCACCACTGCAGTGATTATGGAGACCAAGAAAATAAAGTCTGTCACTGTTTCCTTTGTTTCCCCATCTATTTGCCATGAAATGATGGGACCAGATGCCATGATCTTTGTTTTCTGAATGTTGATGTTTTAAGCCAGCTTTTTCACTCTCCTCTTCACTTTCATCAAGAGGCTCTTTAAATCCTCTTCGCTTAGAGGATGATATTGGAGCTTGGAGGGGAATGATTCAGGGATTACATTATAACCTTTGAAGGTTTACCCTGATGAGTGTTGCTAGTACAGTTAGATTTTTCTATATTTGTTTGCCCAATCTTATAAGCTACAGCCATCAATTAGAGACAAAGACTTTAAAGTGCTGTTCAGGTCTTTCTTAATGATTCATCCACTTTCAAACTGTGTTCGTCCTCCAGGTGCATTGTGGATTTAATTGCTTTGTCTATATCTTGCCATTTTTCAGATCTTGGAGTGAAAATGTGTGTTTCAGATGTGAAATACTGCCTTGAACTAAGAAAGCAGGAGTGATTTAAGACACCCAAGCCCCTCAACAGAGCCCTCAAACTCTTTACTTTCTCTTAGAATTTCAGTATAGATACCTATGACCGTGAAAACTACTAAGCCTAAAAATAAATTGTATCAGTTTCAAAGATCTCCTATCTATGCTCCTTGCTGGAGACAGGAATCCCTCCCCTTTTATTGTTAAAAAGAGTCTCAGAATCTTTCTTGAGATTATCCCCCACTATTGGATAGTGATTTATCATTTTCATAAAATTGCAAATGGGAGCCCATTGCTCAAGACCAGTCATAAATTATGAAAATGTGTTCAGCTCCTCAATAGGGACTGATCTTATGGGGAGAATTTCCCAGAACTAAATTTAACTGCTTTGCATAGGTTTGCAGGGAGGTTTGATGTCCCTAGCCCTCTGATGAGGAAGGAAAAATAGAAAAGGACTAACATTTGTTAACAACCTACTAGGGACCAAATTCTTTATATGGTACTTAATTTAATGCTCTTAACACAATGAAGCATAATCATCAGCTTCTTTGATAGAAGGTAAAATAGAGGCACAGAGTGGTAGAAGACTTTCCCCAGGCTAGTGAAGGAACAGAGCCAGATTCAAACCCAACTTTGCCTCTGAAGTTAAATCTCTTTTCACTTATTGCATTGCCTTTCTAAAGTGGAACAGTAATATCTCAACTAGGGTAGATGGGGTGGTTTTTATTAACATCAACCTAAACCTTGTGTTCTTCAAGTTCTGATTGATTTGCTCCAAGGAGCCATTAAGAAAAGACACTGATCAAGGGCTATAAATTAACATTTTCTTCATACACAACTCTAAGCAGCTATTTAAAACCTGGGTAATATCTTCTTCTAAAAAAAAAGTATCAGTTGTCTGGGTATTTATGCTCTATCACTCTTGATTTTTCATCCTTGACTCCATTAATAGAATTTTCCTTAATTCTTTTTATGGCTTTGCAAGGGGCTAATTTGCAGGCAAAACTGCTAATTTTACAGATGCTTTCTGCTTCGTCAGCATGAGCCTGAATGAGGAGTTATAAATAGAAGAGTAGGATTCCCTTTTCATCCTTTTGCTTTTGACTGTTGTAGGAGGTGGGACAAAATCCATTATTTAATAACATTTGTTCTTCTTGAAAGGTCATCATTCCAGCCTTTCAGCTTCCACTAAAGTATAGCAGTATCAGCATCCACTTTCTCTTGCTGAAAGTCTTCTGGAATTCCTCCAGGTTACACGGTTGGCATAAAACTGTCTTTGAGATCCACCTTGGGAATGGGGTCCAGCTGGGAAATTCTCTTGGTATTTCCGTGCATTTTCCAAATAGTAATTTCTAGCCACAATTATTTTTAAGTGTTCCAGTCACTTACATTCCTAGAAAGGATGCTGAATTGGGGATATATCAGTTGAAAATTGTACTTGGTTGCTCGTAGCAGATAATAGAGATAATAGTAGCATAAACAAGAAGAATTTTTTTTCACATAAAATATATTTTTAAAACAGGCATTTAGAATTGGTATGGTGACCTCACAATGTCCTCAGGGACCCAGGGTCCTTTATTGTCACTACCATGTCGCTTCCATGCCCATGGTCTAAGCCACTAGACTCATGACTGTAAATATATGATTCTAATCAGGAATCAAACATATAGTAAAGGGCACTTTGGGGAGTTTCCCAGAAGCCCTCCCAGGAGATTCCATTTATATCCTCAAGCTGTAAGGAAGACTGGGAATTACACATAGTTTTCATCTGGGCACATTGCTCTCTCCATAGTATCTAGGGTTATCTTACTAAGATAGGGTAGGACAATATTACGGAGGTAAGTAGCATGTTTGCTACATAGAACAAAAAGAATGACTAAATAAAATTGAGTCAATAAGCTCTTACTAAGCACCTATTTCATGTGTGGAAATGAAATAGAAAGATTAATTCCTTTAAGGAACAAAAGCTTACATACCTCACATACACAAAACCCTTGCCTTCTTAGCCTAAAATGCTTTTTCCTTCCTTACTCACCTGGAAAACTTGTTTTAATTATTCAAGTCTGTTCTCCAGTATCACCTGCTGTCTGATGCTTCCTTGAAGATTCTTCCCAAGAAGAATTTATCAGTTGCCAATTGCTCAGCTCTGTCCCTACAGCACTTTATCCTTAGCTCTGCTTCGTCACTTGATTCCTCAGAGACAGTAAGCTGAAGTGAGGATAACATGAGAACTAGAAAATGCTGACTTCAACTCCCAGGTCTGTCACTTACTAGCATCAAGACAGATGCTTTTGCCCTTTGAGCCACAGTTTTCCTGCTGCAGAAGAGAGAATGCTCAATTTCACCTCAGGAGCTTTTCTGAAGATTTAATGAGATAATAAGTGCAAAGCATGGCTGCAGGCAGTCCTTAAAATATGCTAGTTTATTTTAGTATATTATATTATATGACTGTTAATGATTTACACAAAAGATAAATAAACTTCTATCTTATTCAAGCCACTGTTATTTTGTGAATTTTTTTTATCATAATCGAAAGAAGCTTAACATCTCCATTAATAAAGTCTTTGGAGATATATTTCTTACATACGTTTCCTTAAAAACTCACGTAAGGATATACTTCATCCAAAGGGGAAAGATGTAAGAAGTCAATAGTTGAGAGTAAAGTTCAATATGAAGAGACTGGCCATGAATACTAACCCATGCAACCTACAATTAAATCTAAGTAATTACATTTACAATTGCAAAATTGTATCTTGAAAATTACAAATATATAAATATGCAAATGACAAGAAATAAACCATAATAGAAAGGTATAAAATGTCCAGGTTATAAAAATAAAATTATATGTGTATGTGTGTGTATATATATATATATATATATATATATATATACAGTAAAAGAGCAGTTGATGAAAATGGAACTATATTATTTTTTTGCAGTGGAGACAACAAAGAGAATTCTGTTGTCAAGGATGCTATATTATTAAATGTAAGTCTGACCAAGTTACTTAAAACTAAACACAGCTAAGAACGTAGATAAAAGTAAACCAGACACTTTTCAAATCTCTAGATTTGATAGAAAGAACAAAGACAAAATTCTCAAACTATAGCTAAAGATACTACAAAAGAGAAAGAAAAAGCAAAGATATACTTTTAAAAATAGCAGAAAATGTAAAAGTCAGATATAAGATCATAGTAGCACTGTTAAAGCAATAATTAATAATTACAATAAGACTGATCATTAAAATCCTTTTTAAATGTTTAGATAAATCAAAATAAGAACTGATATGCATGAAACAAAACATCCTCAAAAAACTGATTAAAAAAAAAAGGATGATGCAGAGAAGCCAGACAATTAAAAAAAAGAAATAGATTCTTATTATTATTATCAGATAGACTTCAAATCAACTGAAGCTTACTAAAAATACAACATGTAATGAGATGATGACTGTAATAACTTTTAAAGTATTGACATAAATAGAACCAAAGTGTCTGAAGAAAGATTCATGCAATTGCAAGCTAAATAGTGAAAAGTTTGTCAGGTATAGAGCACTCAATGCAGTAAGTAATTTGAAATAATAAGTTGATATTAGCAAAGCTCTCTCTCTCTCTCTCTCTCTATATATATATATATATATATATATATGTATATATATATTTCTATATAAAGAGAGAATGCCTGTGCTAAATCAAACCTTATCATCTGAAAATGATCATAGAGGACCCATAGAATAGTTTTAATAATCATCATACATTAGAAAATTTTTTTAAACTCAGTGAAATTTAGAAAATAAAATTATCACATACTATATTTTCTGGCATTTATCTCACATGCTAGTAAAGTAATGCTTAAAATTCTCCAAGCCAGGCTTCAGCAATACATGAACTGTGAAATTCCAGATGTTCAAGCTGGTTTTAGAAAAAACAGAGGAAAAGGAGATCAAAGTGCTAACATCCACTGGATCATCGAAAAAGCAAGAGAGTTCCAGAAAAACATCTATTTCTGCTTTATTGACTATGCCAAAGCCTTTGACTGTGTGGATCACAATCAACTGTGGAAAATTCTGAAAGAGATGGGAATACAGACCACCTGACCTGCCTCTTGAGAAATCTGCATGCAGGTCAGGAAGCAACAGTTAGAACTGGACATGGAACAACAGACTGGTTCCAAATATGAAAAGGAGTACGTCAAGGCTGTATATTGTCATCTTGCTTATTTAACTTATATGTAGAGTACATCATGAGAAACACTGGGCTGGAAGAAACACAAGCTGGAATCAAGATTGCTGGGAGAAATATCAATAACCTCAGACATGCAGATGACACCACCCTTATGGTAGAAAGTGAAGAGGAACTAAAGAGCCTGTTAAAGAAAGTGAAAGAGGAGAGTGAAAAAGTTGGCTTAAAGCTCAACATTCAGAAAACTAAGATCATGGCATCCGGTCCCATCATTTCTTGGCAAATAGAGGGGGAAACAGTGGAAGCAGTGGCTGACTTTAGTTTTCTGGCCTCCAAGATTACTGCAGATGGTGATTGCAGCCATGAAATTAAAAGACACTTACTCCTTGGAAGGACAGTTATGACCAGCCTAGATAGCATATTAAAAAGCAGAGACATTATTTTGTCAACAAAGGTCTGTCTAGTCAAGGCTATGGTTTTTCCAGTAGTCATGTATGGATGTGAGAGTTGGACTATAAAGAAAGGTGAGCACTGAAGAATTGATGCTTTTGAACTGTGGTGTGGGAGAAGACTTTTGAGAATCCCTTGGACTGCAAGGAGATCCAGCCAGTCCACCCTAATGGAAATCAGTCTCCTGAATATTCACTGGCAGGCCTGATGCTGAAGCTGAAACTTCAATACTTTGGCCATCTGATGTGAAGAGCTGACTCATTTGAAAAGACCTGATGATGGGGGCAGGAAGAGAAGGGGATGACAGAGTATGAGATGGATGGATGGCATCACCAACTCAATGGACATGGGTTTGGGTGCACTCCAGGAGTTGGTGATGGACAGGGAGGCCTGGCATGCTGCAGTTCATGGGGTAGCAAAGAGTTGGACACGACTGAGCAACTGAACTGAACTGATATTTTCCGGCAGAGGTGCAATAATACTAAAAATTAATAACAGAAAGACATGTAAAATTCATTTATAAATGCAGACATGGTCTCTTAACTTGTATGCCATAAAGGAAGATATCTAGAAAGTATCAATACTTAGAATTATCTGTCATAATCACAAAATGAGAACACTAATATCAAAATATATTAATTTTGCCAAAGATGTACTAAGAAGAAAATTCACAAAATTTAATTAAAATATATTAAATATATACCTAAATAAGACTTTTAAAATAAACAGTATAATTCCTAAATAAATCCAAGAGGAGTTCTCTTGAAGAAATAAATGAAATAAATCAGCCATCAGTTGTTGTAAAAAAATATAAATGGGGGAAAACAAAACATATAAATTTAGAAATGAAACAGAGATGAATGTCTAAAAGTTACAGGGAAAATTACTATAAATAATGTTTGTATAATCTACTGCAATAAGTTTTGAAATTCTGGATGAAAGTGATTGTTTTCTATGTTTATAAGTAGATTCAAGAACCAAAATGTGTGATTCTGTTCTGCAAATATAGCACACTGGAAATCCAATCATCTCACTGTGAAACACCTACAAATAAGAACAAAATTTTTCAAAGGTATTTGTAAATGTAGAATTGAGATTACAAGACCATAAGCAAAATTCTTAATGATGAGATATGAAAGTAAGCATGAATTTAGAGAGGAAAGCAAACAGTTTAAACAGTAATTCTCCTTTGTATATTTATAGACCCAAATATTTATTGCAACCTACTATCTGTCCGTGGGCTTCCCAAGTGGTTCAGTGGTAAAGAATCTGCCTGCCAATGCAGATCAAGAGACTCGGATTTTGATCAGTGGGTCAGGAAGAACTCCTGAGGAAGGAAATGGCGCTCATTTCTGGATTCTTGGGAAATCTCATGGACAGAGGAGCCTGACAGGCTACAGTCCTTGGAGTCACAAAGAGTCAGGCACAACTCAGCAACTAATTAACAACACAAACTTTTCACTTTCATGCTTGGAGAAGGAAATGGCAACCCACTCCAGGGTTCTTGCCTGGAGAAGACCAGGCACAGAGGAGCCTGGTGGGCTGCCGTCTGTGGGGTTGCACAGAGTCAGAGACGACTGACGCGACTTAACAGCAGCAGCAGCAGGGCCAGTAAAAAGTGGAAAATAAAAAGAAAGACACTGCAAATAGCTGAGATTCCTAGATCATTATGTTATTAATAAATGGTGAAATTAAAAAAAGGGAGAAAAGAAAACATCCCACATGGAAAATCAATTATTTTAGCATTGGAGAAAAAAATATTTCCCATATGAATTGTTGCCCGTATCAACAGTATCATCAGTTCTGAAGCCACAACCAGTTTCCCTGGTGGCTCAGATGGTAAAGAATCTGCCTACAAGGCAGGAAAACCGGGATCGATCCTTGGGTTAGGAAGAGCCCCTGGAAAGGGGAATGGCAACCCACTCCAGTATTCTTTCCTAGAGAACTCCAAGGACAGAGGAGCCTGGTGGGCTACAGTCCATAGGATTGCAAAGAGTCGGAAATGACTGAGCTGATACTTTATATCTATCGGATGCCAAAATGCCTGTGCTAAAAGTGGAAAATCTGAGTCCACGAGATACATGGTATATATATATACTGTCCTACTAAATGGACGGGAGCCTGGTTGGCTACTGTCCATGGGGTCACAAAGAGTCAGACAGGACTAAGCGACTAACTTTCTTTTCTTTCCACAGCCACAACCTAACTATTAAGAATGAATCAGAAGGCTGAAAAAGTCAAAAAGAAATTCTAAATGTTGCGGCAGTTTAGTCGCTAAGTCAAGTCTGACTCTTGTGACCTCATAGACTGTAGCCTACCAGGCTCCTCTGTCCATGGGATTCTCCAGGCAAGAATATTGGAGTGGGTTTCTAAATGTTTGGTAAGTAATAATTGAAATTTAAAATGTAAACAGTACATTAGGAATCAGGTAAGATAACACAAGAATAACTGAATGGATGAAAGAAGCACCTAATGAAATTACCCACAATGCAATACATACTGAGATATAGACAAAGTAAAAGAGTTTATGAAATCTGGAGAATAAAATAAAGAGGTCAAATGTATTTCAAATTATAGTTCTCCCAAAATATTATTTAAAAATTGGAGGAGAGAAAATATTTGAAGAGATAATCACTAAGAATTCTTTTCAACCTATGATAGCAGACCAATGAATCCCATGCTGGATAAATAAATTTACACCTATGCATCTCATAGTAAAACAAAAAAATTACCAAAGAGGAAGACAAATTATTTTTTTAATCTTTATTAGAGTATAGTTGATTTACAATCTTGTGTTAGTTTCTGCTATATAGCAAAGTGAATAAGTCTTAAAAGCAAATAAAGAATTAACTTACCTTCAAGGGAACAGTGATTAGACTGACAATTAGCTTCTCAAAAACCGTAACAGAAGCTAAAAATCATGACAATAAAATGTAGTATCAAAGGCTAAGAGAAAATAACTGAAAACTTAAAGATTAGTATGCCCAGTGAAACTATTTTACAAGATCAATGGTAAATAGCTTTCAGGTAAATAAAACTGAGTAGGTTACTACCAACAAATACTTAATAAAGAGTCCTATAAAGATGTATTTCAGGGAAGAAAAATAAAAGACCAGTTTCACAAAAAAAAAGTTGTAGATAGAAGGGATAGTGAGCAAATAACAAGGCTAACATGTGGGAAATAAAAGCACATATAGCCTCTAAAGAGCATAAATAATCATTTTCAACTTGTAGATTTAAAATAAGACTGCTGCTGCTGCTAAGTCACTTCAGTTGTGTTCGACTCTGTGTGACCCCATAGATGGCGGCCTACCAGGCTTCCCTATCCCTGGAATTCTCCAGGCAAGAACACTGGAGTGGGTTGCCATTTCCTTCTCCAATGCATGAAAGTGAAAAGTGAAGTCGCTCAGTCATGTCCAGCTCTTAGCAACCCTATGGACTGCAGCCTACCAGGCTCCCCCATCCATGGGATTTTCCAGGCAAGAGTACTGGAGTGGGGTGCCATTCTCAGAAGTAAGACTAGTTGAAACTAAAACATTATAAAAGACACCATGCAAGCCAAGAAGTAAACTGTGAGTATATTTTAAGATATCTATATTATTCAGGAGCAGGATAGAGGCATTAATATAATTCAAACTTCCTTAAGCATAAACATTTAAACTTCAAGGTTGACCACAAAAATAATATAAACTAAGTATATCACTTCAAAATCAGGAGAAAAATGGTATGAGATTTTTTTTAGAAGTCTGTCCAAAAGAAAGAAGGAAAAAGAATGAAATTACACAGAAGTAAAATAAGAAGCACAAAATGATAAATATGCAAATACATCAATAATTACAATAACTATAAATGAATTAAAATCTCTAAGTAAAAGCAAAATTTGTCTGATTGGATTTTTTAAAATACCCATACTTGTTATTTATGAGTGATAGAAACATACGGCCACTGATAAGTTGAAATGGAAAGAATGAGATTTCTTAGGAAAACACTATCCAAAAGAAATTCATATCAATTATGTCAAAGTTAAATAAAACTGTGAAAATCCAAAGCATTCTTTAAAATAGAAAATGTTACTATGCAATGTTGGAAAGATAGTCTCTTCAACAAATGGTGCTGGGAAAACTGGACAGCTACATGTGAAAAAAAAAATGAAGTTAGATCATTCTTTGACATCATATACAAAAATAACCTCATTACAGAGAAAGACCTAAATGTGAGACCTTTAAAACAAGGAAAATATAAGCAGAACACTCTCCTACATAAATCACAGCAATATCTTTTTCAACTCATCTCCCAGAATAATGGAAACAAAAGCAAAAATAAATAAACAGGACCTACTTAAACTCAAAAGCCTTTGCATAGCAAAGGAAGCAATAAATAAAACTAAAAGACAACCCACAGATTGGGAGAAAATATTTGCAAATGATGTGACTGACAAGGGATTAGTCTCCAAAACTGACAAATAACTCATGAGGCTTAATAGCATAAAGTAAACAACCCAATCAAAAAATGGGCAGACCTAAACATACATTTTTTCAAAGACATAAAGATAGCCAAGAGGCACATGAAAAGAAGTTCAACATCACTAATTATTGGAGAAATGCAAATCAAACCTACAATGAGATACCACCTCACACCAGTCAGAATGGCTATCATCAAAAAATCCACAAACAATAAATGCTGGAGAGGGTATATAGAGAAAGAAACCCTCCTACACTGTTGGTGGCAATATAAATTAGTTCAGCCACTATGGAGAACAGCACGGATGTTCCTTACAAAACTAAAAACAGAGCTACAAGATGACCCTACAATCTCACTCCTGGGCATGTATCTGGAGGAAAACATGATTCAAAAGGATATGCACATCCCAATGTTCATTGAAACACTATTTACAATAGCCCAGACATGGAAGCAATCTAAATGTCCATTGACAGAGGAAAGGATAAAGATGCGGTATTTATATACAATGGAATATTAGTCAGCCATTAAAAAGAATGAAATAATGCCATTTTCAGCAACATGGATGGGCTGAGAGAGTGTCATACTGAGTGAAGTAAGTCAGAGGAGAAATAGCAATATCAAATAGCATCCCCTTATATATGGATTCTTAAAAAAAAAAAAAAAAACTCTTGAGAGTCCCTTGGACTGCAAGGAGATCCAACCAGTCCATTCTAAAGGAGATCAGCCCTGGATGTTCTTTGGAAGGAATGATGCTAAAGCTAAAACTCCAGTACTTTGGCCACCTCATGCGAAGAGCTGACTCATTGGAAAAGACCCTGATGCTGGGAGGCATTGGGGGCAGGAGGAAAAGGGGACGACAGAGAGATGGCTGGATGGCAACACGGACTCAACGGACGTGAGTTTGATTGAACTCCGGGAGTTGGTGATGGACAGGGAGGCCTGGTGTGCTGCGATTCATGGGGTCACAGAGAGTCAGACACTGAACTGACCTGAAAAAAAAAAAAAAAAAAAGAATGATACAAATGAACTTACAAAACAGAAAGAGGCTCACAGACTTAAAGAACAAACTTATGGTTGCCAAAGGGGAAGAACGGAGGAATGGATAGTTAGGAGCTTTGGGGTGGACATGTACACACTGCTCTATTTAAAAAGGATAACCAACAAAGACCTACAGCATAACGCATGGAACTCTGCTCAATGTTTTGTGGTGGCCTGGATGGGAGGAGAGTTTGGAAGAGAATGGATACACGTATATGTATGGCTGAGTCCCTTTGCTGTTCACATGAAACTATCACAGTATTGTTAATAGGATATACCCCAATACAAAATTAAAAGTATTAAAAAGAAAAAGGTTACTACAAAATAGTGAAAGTTTTAATTCTCTGGTAATTTTAGTGATTCTATATCTATATGTGTTTAAGATAACCTCAGAATAATATAAAGCATAAAATAAGGTGAAATTTCAGATGGAAACAGGTAAACCTATGATCTGTTAGAATATTACATAACACAATTATCTGTGAAAAATTAAGCACTGAGGTCAATAAAGATCTAGAAAACTGGAACAACACAATTTCCAAAGTTGATCTAATGAATATCTATCTACCTGTCTTGCATCAATGTCAGAGAATACACATCTTATTTAAACACATGTAGACTCTTTACGAAAAACTGTCCCAGGCCATAAAGCAATCTTAACTACTTTCAAAGAATCGTCATCATACAAACCATATTCTCTGACTGTAATGTAACTAATGCAGTACAAATAACTCACAAAAATATAATTAAATATAAAATAAGAATGCTTCAAATTTACTTTTAATATCAACCCTAGTTAAATAAAATTCTCTACCTACTCTTCATCATCCTCACAACAGAACTGAGTGGAGAAAAAACAAAACCCTGCTGATTGGTTTTATTTTAAATTCGTGATCATTAAACTCAAGCAGAACTTTAGGACTGCTTGATAATCATGCTAATTTCATTCATGTTCCTACTCCCTTATGTGACTATTCTACACCTTTTTCTCTTTCCCCAAGCCATGACACCTGCTCCCATACTTCCCCTAAGCATGTCAAAAGTCTGGTAAACTGGAAAGTTAAACAGTTGCTACAGACAGATCTGCTTTTGATACCATTACTTTACTATAATTTTTTATTGAGGAAATATATAAACAACATAAAATGTACCATTTTAACAATTTGTACAAATTTAACATCTTGCCTGGAAAATCCCACGGACAGAGGAGCCTGGTAGGCTGCAGTCCATGGGATTGCTAAGAGTCGGACACAACTGAGTGACTTCACTTTCACGTTTCATTTTCATGCACTGGAGAAGGAAATTGCAACCCACTCCAGTGTTCTTGCCTGGAGAATCCCAGGGACGGGGGAGCCTGGTGGGCTGCCATCTATGGGGTCGCACAGAGTCGGACACGACTGAAGTGACTTAGCAGCATCAGCAGCATACAGTTTGGTGGCATTAAGTATATTCACAATGTTGTGTGACCATTACCACTCCAGTTCCACAACTTTTTCTTCACCATAAATGGAAACCCTATATCTGTTAGTAATCACTTCCAATTTCCCACTTGCACCTCTTTGCAACTACTAATCCCTCTCTGTCCCTACGGATTTGCCTATTCTGAAGATTTTATGTAAACAGAATCATACAATTTGTGTTCTTTCAATACTTGGCATCTTCTTTCGCTAAGTTTCGTGTTTTTAACATTCACATACATTGTATCATGAGTCAGTACTTCATTCCTTTATATGGCTGAATAATACTCCATTGTATGGACAGTCTACAATTCATCTGTCCATTCGCCAGCTGATGAACATTTGGACTGTTTCTACCTTTTGGCTATTGCTGAACAGTGCTGATAGGAAATCATTTTAGATGCATCCAACTCTATTTGGCAAATATTGAAGAAAGCGGCAGTAACTCCACTTGTTTCCCAAGTGCTCTAGAGCCCGCTCCTTTGCACAGGCTGCCATCTCCATTGCCACACGGCTGTCATTTCAGTTTCATCTTCTCCCAGTCCCTCTTCTTTTACCCAATATAAGCCAGCTACTCACCTTGCCAGCCTCCATCTCAGGCTCTTGCTTGTCTCCTTCTTTCCTCATATTTATCACAATTTATGATGCGGTTGTCAACTGTGTTTAATATCTGTCTCCTCTACTCTCTAAGGAAAGTCAACTCCTTATGGATAAGAGACCCTATCTACTTATTTACCAAGGAGTTGTTCTCAGCACTAATGGCACTGTCTGCCACATAGCACGGGTTTAAATAACACCTAGTCACTGCAGATGGTGATTGCAGCCATGAAATTAAAAGACGCTTACTCCTTGGAAGAAAAGTTATGACCAACCTAGATAGCATATTCAAAAGCAGAGACATTACTTTGCCAACAAAGGTCTGTCTAGTCAAGGCTATGGTTTTCCTGTGGTCATGTATGGATGTGAGAGTTGGACTGTGAAGAAAGCTGAGTGCCAAAGAATTGATGCTTTTGAACTGTGGTGTTGGAGAAGACTCTTGAGAGTTCCTTGGACTGCAAGGAGATCCAACCAGTCCATTCTAAAGATCAGTCCTGGGTGTTCTTTGGAAGGAATGATGCTAAAGCTGAAACTCCAGTACTTTGGCCACCTCATGCAAAGAGCTGACTCATTGGAAAAGACTCTGATGCTGGGAGGGATTGGGGGCAGGAGGAAAAGGGATGACAGAGGATGAGATGGCTGGATGGCATCACTGACTCGATGGACATGAGTCTGAGTGAACTCCAGGAGTTGGTGATAGACAGGGAGGCCTGGAGTGCTCCAATTCATGGGGTCTCAAAGAGTCGGACACAATTGAGTGACTGAACTGAATTGAACTGAACTGAATAAAGATATTTAGCTAAATGAGTTTTTGAGAAGTTATCAGACATTTTACTGGGCATTATTCAAATACTTGGAGAAGGAAATGGCAACCCACTGCAGTATTCTTGCCTGAAGAATCCTGTGGACAGAGGAGCCTAGCAGGCTGCTGTCCATGGGGTCACACAGAGTCAGACACAACTGATGTGACTTAGCAGCAGCAGCAGCATTTAAACACTGGAAATCAAATATTGTTGTTTAAACACCTTCTTGACTGGATTAGTAAATATTGTCTGGGCATTGTGAGAATAGCTATTAGTTTTTTAACGTTTTCTTACTGTGATAAAAGTCACAATATAAAACATACTATTTTAACCATGTTTAGCAGTACAATTCGGTGGCACTAAGTGAATTTACATTGTTGCGCAACTCACACCATCATCCATCTCCCTTTTCACCTTCCTAAACTGAAACTCTGTCCCTATTAAACACTAGCTCTCCATTCTCCCTCCCCTCCCACCATCCCTCAGCATCTGCTAGTGTACTTCTGACTCTATGAATTTGACTGTTCTAGGTATCTTGCATAAATGGAATCCAATGCCATTGTTTTGTTTAGTTGGAGCAGATAATGGAGAACTTTTTCAGCCACACCACCTCTTCTTGGAGTGTCCTTTCCCCAGATATTCATCTTCCTCACTCCCTGGATCTTTGCTTCATGGTCTCTCCTTCAAGAGACATACATTAACTACCCTACTTCAAATTGCGATCTGGAGGGCCACTTTACTTGCATGTCTTATCTTCTTTTTTGGACTTATTTTTCTCCTCAATGCTTATCACCACCTGAAAAATCATCTTATTTATTGCCTGCATCTCCCTACTAAAATGTAAGTCCAGGAGGGCAGAAATTTTCATATTTCATTCACGGCTATAATAGTATCCTGCACAATTACCATGCATCAGTTCAGTTCAGTTCAGTCGCTCGGTCATGTCCAACTCTTTGTGACCCCATGAATCGCAGCACGCCAGGCCTCCCTGTCCATCACCAACTCACGGAGTTCACTCAAACTCATGTCCATCGAGTCTGTGATGCCATCCAGCCATCTCATCCTCGGTTGTCCCCTTCTCCTCCTGCCCCCAATCCCTCCCAGCATCAGGGTCTTTTCCAATGAGTCAACTCTTCACATGAGGTGGCCATAGTATTGGAGTTTCAGCTTTAATTTTTTTTTAATTTTTATTTTTTAATATAAATTTATTTAATTGGAGGCTACTTTATAATATTGTATTGGTTTTGCCATACATCAACATGAATCTGCCATGGGTGCACATGTGCTTCCCATCCTGAACCCCCCCACCTCCCTCCCCATGAGTATCAGTCCTTCCAATGAACACCAAGGACTGATCTCCTTTAGACTGGACTGGTTCCATCTCCTTGCAGTCCAACGGACTCTCAAGAGTCTTCTCCAACACCAAAGTTCAAAAGCATCAATTCTTCGGCACTCAGCTTTCTTCACAGTCCAACTCTCACATTCATATATGACCACTGGAAAAACCATAGCCTTGACTAGACAGACCTTTGTTGGCAAAGTAATGTCTCTGCTTTTGAATATGCTATCTAGGTTGGTCATAACTTTTCTTCCAAGGAGTAAGCGTCTTTTAATTTCATGGCTGCAACCACCATCTGCAGTGATTTTGGAGCCCCCCAAAATAAAGTCTGACACTGTTTCCACTGTTTCCCCATCTATTTCCCATACCATGCTTACAAGTGTTCAATTAAAATTTGGTGAATGAATAAATAAAAAATGACTGGAAATATTTTTTTCCTAGGTATATGGGTTGACACCACTTCCAGACTTTAGATTTTTCCATCCTATCTAGAATGTGTGGGACTCTATAGATTCTGGCTTTGAGTCACTAAGTCTTAGCAGTAACCCTACTCTTGGGTTCTATTCTGCTTCCAAGGATCAGAAGCCTGATCTGCTTCCCTACCTTGTACTTAAATGTTACTCTTCCAAGCTCCATTCTCCTCCCCTTTCAAAGACATATATAGCTACAATTCCTGCAAATCACAGTATCTAGTACAGGCTTTTTCTATCTTCTTTAAATAGGTTGACCTGGACAGTCATACTAGGGAGTAGGAAATAATGTTTATTTTGTGCCAGGTATTGTGTAAGTTGTGTCTCATTTAATTGTGATAATAATCCTAGGAGTTAATTGGGTATTATTCTATCCCTTTACAGATGAGGAAATAAACATCTATAATTAAGCCCCAAATCAACCAGCATATAAGAAATGTTCAGGATGAATTCATATTTGATTGTAAATCTGCAGTTCAAACTATTTCCACCTTTGTATCTTGTATTGATTTTCTATTGCTAAAAAAAAAAGTCCATCATACTTAGGAGTTTAACACAATGCCTCTTCATTATCTCACAGCTTCATAGGGTAGCTATCTGGTACTGCATGGCTATGTTCTGTACTCCAGCTAAAATTAAGATATTAACCAGCTGTGTTCTCATCTGGAGCTCAGGGACTATTTCAAGTTCATTTCCGTTATGCAGAACTCAACTTTTTACCGTCATAGGACTGAAGTCCCAATCACTTGCTACCTGTTAGTACAATCTATACTCGGCTTCTAGAAACCACCCACATTTCTCATCACATGGCCCCCTCAAGACAGTGGGAGACCATGGAATCTTTCTCATACTTGCAGTCTCTCTGAGTTCTCCTTCTAATACCAGCCACATAAAACTCACTGCTTTTTAAGGGTTCATGTGATTACATTAGACCTATGCTCAAATAGCCTCCTTTGGCCATATGATCATATAACATAATCATGAGGGTGATGCCTCATCATATCCACAGCTTCTACTCACATTCAAAGGAGAGGCATTCATTATACAGAGATAAAGATTATATCAAGGTCATTCTGAGAACTATGGTTCCCACAGATACTGCAAATCTGAAATGAGCCCTAGTGTTTCATTCAGAGAAGGCAATGGCACCCCACTCCAGTACTCTTGCCTGGAAAATCCCATGGGTGGAGGAGCCTGGTAGGCTGCAGTCCATGGGGTCGCTAAGAGTCATACATGACTGAGCGACTTCACTTTGACTTTTCACTTTCATGCATTGGAGAAGGAATTGGCAACCCACTCTAGCATTCTTGCCTAGAGAATCCCGGGGACGGGGGAGCCTGGTGGGCTGCCGTCTATGGGATTGCACAGAGTCGGACACGACTGAAGCGACTTAGCAGTAGCAGCTAGTGTTTCATTAGCAGCCACATGGCTTCAAAGCAGGCACCAATATCCTGGTGGCTTTCCTGCAATCCACAAGATTCCTAAAACAGATAGGAGCAGATTTCTTTTTTAAAAAAAATTCAGTCTGCTCCAATTCCATGAAATTCCATGAGATTCCTTCACTCTCTCCAAGTGTTAGCTGAGCTAGGCCAGGACTGAACCAGTAATAATTGTCTAATGTAAATAATGATGAAAAAGCAAACTTCTAAATACATTCATAAGTGTAACTGGAAACTAGGAAAAGAAAGAGCCAAAATTATTTTTCTTATCTTTATGAAAGATACACTTCGTGCCACACTTCCTCCTATAGTATTTGTCTTATTGTTGAGTGTCATGTAAACTCCAAGCTGCAAGAATGAAAGTTCTATCCTGGTGCCCCACACAATGAATCTCAAGATAGTCTGAAATGATGAGAATCAGTAGGTGCTAATCATGATTCAACACTGAGGATAAGATGGTCTCTTCAAGTCAAACAAAAGGCACTGCTATCTAGAAAGCCACTGGACTCAGCTTTCCCCTGTTTACCCTAAGCGTACAACTTGATGAGACAACACATCTGCCTCAGATCTCAATAAATGTCCCTGTGGGAGCATGGAAAGTAGATGTTCTTGCTTAAAAGAACAGAAGGATCCTATAACACTCCAAAGTATAACAGAACGTCCTAATGGAACACTTTAACCAGTAGGAACTTTCTGTCTACCATAGGATTTTCATGTCATCTCTCAAACCTCCAACAAAGAAATGAAAGAAATGAAAATTTACAGCTGCTGGTTTTACTAAATAGCTCTCAACTGCAGCCAGTCCTAAGATCCTGTGAGAAATCCCAAAGTTGCTTTGTTCTCAACTATTAGAACTTGTGAATCTTTTAAGTTTATATTGTCACTATTTTTCCTATCACTTTTGCAAGACTGTTACCTTCTTGATTGAGGAATCTGTGCCTTATTGTATATTTTTATGTAATTCAATATCTAGCATCTATCGATTATTATTTTATTAATAATTGATTAATAAAATGTCTAGTGATGTACCACCACTAAATCACTTTCTGTTGTACTGTTTTTTTCTTGAAGTCTCTGTAAGGCTAAATATTTACAAGTTAGTGGTTTGAATTAGGGTGCTGATTATTAATGTGAGCTAATATGAGCCATGCCATGTATGGCCACCCAAAATGGATGGGTCATGGTGGAATGTTCTGACAAAATGTGGTCCAGTGGAAAAGGGAATGGTAAATAACTTCAGTATTCTTGCCTTGAGAATTCCATGAATAGTATGAAAAGGCAAAAAGATATGACACTAAAAGATGAATTCTCCAGGTTGGTAGGTGCCCATATGCTACTGGAGAAGAGTGTAGAAATAACTCCAAAAAGAATGAAGAGATGGAGACAAAGTGAAAGCAACACCCAGTTATGGATGTGACTGGTGATGGAAGTAAAGTGCAATGCTGTAAAGAACAATATTGCATAGGAACCTGGAACATTAGGTCCATAAATTAAGGTAAATGAGAAGTGGTCACACAGGAGATGGCACAAGTGAACATTGATATTTTAGGAATCAGTGAACTAAAATGGACTGGAATGGGTGAATTCAGATGACCATTATATCTACTACTGTGGGCAAGAATCCCTGAGAAGAAATGAAGTAGTCCTCATAGTCAACAAGAGTCCAAAATGCAGTACTTGGGAACAATCTCAAAAACAACAGAATGATCTCTGTTCATTTCCAAGGCAAGCCAACAAATATCACAGTAATTCAAGTCTATGCATCAACCAGTAATGCTGAAGAAGCTGAAGTTGAACAGCCCTATGAAGACCTACAAGACCTTCTAGAACTAACACCCAAAAAAAGATGTCCTTTTTATCATAGGGACTGAAATTCAAAAGTAGAAAGTCAAGAGATACCTGGAGTAACAGGGAAATTTGGCCTTGGAGTACAAAACGAAGCAGGGCAAAGGCTAGCAGAGTTTTGCCAAGAGAACACACTGGTCATAGCAAACACCCTCTTCCAACAACACAAGAGAAGACTCTACACATGGACATCACCATGTGGTCAATGCTGAAATCAGACTGATTATATTCTCTGCAGCCAAAGATAGAAAAGCTCTATACAGTCAGCAAAAACAAGACCAGGAGCTGACTGTGGCTCAGATCATGAACTCCTTATTGCAAAATTCAGACTTAAATTTAAGAAAGTAGGGAAAACCACTAGACCATTCAGGTATGACCTAAAGCAAATCCCTTAGGATTATACAGTGGAAGTGAGAAATAGATCCAAGGGATTAGATCTGATAGACAAGAGTGTCTGAAGAACTATGAACAGAGGTTCATAATATTGTACAGGAGGCACTGATCAAGACCATCCCAAGAAAAAGAAATGCAAAAAGGCAAAATGGTTGTGCGAGGAGGCCTTACAAATAGATGAGAAAAGAAGAGAAGCTAAAGGCAAAGGAGAAAAGGAAAGATAAAAGCATCTGAATGCAGAGTTCCAAAGAATAGCAAGGAGAGACAAAAAAAAGTCTTCCTACATAATCAATGCAAAGAAATAGAGGAAAATAATAGAATGGGAGAGACTAGAGATCTCTTCAAGGAAATTAGAGATACCAAGGGAATATTTCATGCAAAGATGGGCTCAATAAAGGACAGAAATGGTATGGACCTAACTGAAACAGAAGATGTTAAGAAGAGGTGGCAAGAATATGCAGAAGAACTATACAAAAAAAGATCTTCATGACCCAGATAACCATGATGGTGTGATCACTCACCTAGAGCCAGATATCCTGTAATGCAAAGTCAAGTGGGCTTAGGAAGCATCACTATGAACAAAGCTAGTGGAGGCGATGGAATTCCAGTTGAGCTATTTTAAATCCTAAAAGATGAGGCTCTGAAAGTACTGAACTCAACATGCCGGCAAATTTGGAAAACTCAGCAGTGGCCACAGGACTGGAAAAGGTCAGTTTTCATTCCAATCCCAAAGAAAGCCAATGCCAAAGAATGTTCAAACTATCACACAGTTTCACTCATATCAATGTTTGCAAAGCAATGCTCAAAATTCTCCAAGACAGTCTCCAAGACAGTCTTCAACAGTACATGAATCATCAACTTCCAGATGTTCAAGCTGGTTTTAGAAAAGACAGAGGAACCAGAGATCAAATTCCCAACATCCGTTGGATCATTAAAAAAAAAAAAAAAAGCAAGAGAGTTCCAAACAAACATCTACTTCTGCTTTATTGATTACACCAAAGCCTTTGACTGTGTGGGTCACAACAAACTGGAAAATTCTTCAAGAGATGGGAATACCAGACCACATTACCTGCTTCCTGAGAAATCTTATGCAGGTCAAAAATCAATAGTTAGAACCAGACATGGAATAACAGACTGGTTCCAAATTAGGAAAGGAGTACATCAAGGCTGCATATTGTCACGGGCTTATTTAACTTGTATGCAGAGTACCTCTTGTGAAATACTGGATTGCATGAAGCACAAGCTGGAATCAAGACTGCTGGGAGAAATATCAATAACCTCAGATATGCAGATGACACCACCTTTATGGCAGAAAGCAAAGAAGAACTAAAGATCCTCTTGATGAAATTGAAAGGAGAATGAAAAAGCTGGCTTAAAACTCAATATTCAAAAAACTATGATCATGGCATCCGGTCCCATTACTTCATAACAAATAGATGGGGAAACAATAAAAACTGTGACAGACTATTTTCTTGGGCTCCAAAATCACTGCAGATGGTGACTGCAGCCATGAAATTAAAAGACATTTGCTCCTTGGAAGAAAAGCTATGACAAACCTAGACAGCATATTAAAAAACAGAGATATTACTTTGCCAATAAAGGTCCACCTAGTCAAATTATGGCTTTTCCAGTAGTCATGTATGGATGTGAGAGTTGGACTATAAAGAAAGCTGAGCACCAAAGAATTGCTGCTCTTGAACTGTGGTATGGGAGAAGACTCTTGAGAGTCCACTAGACTGCAAGGAGATCAAACCAGTCAATCCTAAAGTAAATCAGTCTTGAATATTCATTGGAAGGACTGATGCTGAAGCTGAAACTCCAAAACTTTGGCCACCTGATGCAAAGAAGTGACTTATTTGAAAAGCCCCTGATGCTGGAAAGATAGAAGGCAGGAGGAAAAGGGGATGACAGAGGATGAGATGGTTGGACGGCATCAATGACTTGATGGACATGAGATTGAGCGAGCTCTGGGAGTTGGTGATGGACAAGGAAGCCTGGCATACTGCAGTCCTTAGGACTGCGGTCCTTTGTCCAAATAAAGAGTTGGACATGACTAAGTGACTGAACTGAACCAGATAGATATAAATTCTATCTCTGCTGGGAGCCAGTTGTAGTGTGAGCTTACTGTGAGCATCTGGGATGGATTCAAAAGAATCTGGTGAAAGCAATACAACCACAGGAATTGGCCAGCAAAGTTCAAACAGAGACTGATGAATCCAGCCAGAAAACCACTGAACTCCAAAGGAAAGTTTAATATGGAGACTGACAGCCTCTTGCACCACTCAGATCCGTTTATTGTCTCCTATCCTAAGAAGCTCCAGGACTATAATATATATCTTTAAGGGGGGAAAAAATACATGAAGGTGTTCTCACTAATTCTCTGAGAGGAATATCCAATATTTCACATCCAATGTGGTGGCCACTTGTGATACCCTTGAACATGAAAGCAATAGAGTTTGTACAACAAGCTACAGCCTACTCCTATAGTTTGTCTAAAGGGCAAAATTTACATTCAACTCCTTTATCAATTTTCCATCCTGGATTCCCCTCACCCTTGTCTAGCATGTTAGTTGGTCTGGGTTATCTGCCTAGTGGGGTGACTCAAACTTTAACACCTACGAGATAGCAGCTAAGTGCTCTGTCCTCATTCAAGTATGTTTGTTGTAGTTGACCATTACCAGGTATGGAAATATGAAGAGATACCCCAGTGATTCCTCTGGGTTAGTATAGCAATCCTCCTTTCTCCTGATAGTGACAGGAAGATTAAATTGCCACAGCTAGTACAGTAATGCTCCTCTTAGCATCCTGGTCTAATGACATATGAGGAGTCCAAAGTGACTCAGTAGTAGTTACAGCATCCAGTTAAGTAGAGCCCTACTTTATCCCCTGGAAAAATGTTTGTCCCCACCGTAGAACTAGGTTCGGTAACCTGACAGAGACTAAGATTAGAGATATGGAAGCACAGATTCTACAAGTGGATCAGAGGGCATGAGAGTTGGGATGGCCACTTTCACTTTCACCCTTTGTTTTCCAGAGCAATGTATTTTAGTTAAATAGGACAAAGTACCACCAGTTCAAAGTATAAGCCACATCTTGAAAGACAGTATCCCACCTCGGGTTTCCTGGATCCTTGGTTGGATCCCTGTCGGGAAGATCTCCTGGAGAAGGTAATGGCAATCTACTCCAGTATTCTTGCCTGGGAAATCCCACGGACAGGGGATCCTGCTAGGCTACAGTCCATGGGGTCACCAAGAGTCAGACACACCCGAGGAAGCTTAGCACGCATGCATCCCACCCTGCAAGCATTGCCCTACCACCAGTGCCTTAGCTGAGCATTCACAAGCTGTTCCACTTTTTTGTCAGGCTCACTGTTGCCAGGTGATAGGGTACATAAAACAACCATAAAATCATAAGCATAAGCCCACTATCATACATCACACTTCCTTTGCTATAAAATGGGTCTCTTCATCAGAGGCAATGTATTGGACTCAAACCAGTAGATGAGACTTCTACAAGCTTTCAGACGGCACTCTGACGGGAATAGCTCCATACAAAGGGAAGTCAAACTACTATCTAGAATATGTGTTCATTCCAGTAAAACATAAACAGCAAAAGATTTTTGATATTATGATCTGCTAACAAATATGCTTGGTCTCCTTGAGGAATTGTTCCTTGATTTTTCTGTTAGCAGATTTTCATTTAGCAGTGACAATGGTTAGAGCAGCCTTGACGAGGAGAAGCTTTAATTGTTGAGCTGGTGCTTAACCTACATATCTGCCACCATGGTCTATCTTTTAATTGCACAAACTCTGGGTTATTAAGGAAAGAAAATAGCTGACATCCTAAGCATAGAGCATCTGTCCTCCTGCACAGGATGCTGTTTGGTGGCACTGAATGTGAAACATAGAGATCTACACATCCCAACAACTATTCTCCCCTGTTTTCCCTGATACACATTAGACAAATCCTGGGGCTTCCCAGGTGACACTAGTGGTATAAAGAACTCACCTGCCAATGCAAGAGACTTAAAAGATGCAGGTTTGATTCCTGGGTTGGGAAGATCCCCTGGAGGAGGGCATGGCAACCCACTCCGGTATTCTTGCCTGGAGAATTCCATGGACAGAGCAGCCTGGAGGGCTATAGTCCATATGGTTGCACAGGTCAGACATTACTGAAGTGACTGAGCGTACACACACAGGATTCCTTTGGCTTAAGGATTTTTCTTTTCAGAGTTAGGTTTGTACTTTTCTATCAGGGCTGTGCTGAGACCTACCTCTGATTATTAGCCAAGAGTTAAGGATAGGTGGTACAGGTGACTCTTGAGGTAGTCACTTTATAATGTACCTGCTTAAGGCTAAATAGATACATGGTCTTCCAGGAAAGGGGGAATATCAAAAAGATGAAGGTGCTGCTCAAGGGAATTTGTGGATTCAAGAATCTCAGATTTGTTTATTCAAATATTACTACTGCAGGTCTCATGACTCTACTCTTTCTATAAAACCCAGTCTTTGGCATAACAGACCTCCTGAGATTATGCGCCAATCCCTTTTATAGCTCAAATACCCTTATAATCCATTCCTGGCCTGATTTCATTATGAGTGTGCCCTGAAACTGCAGGAGAGAAGACTGACCATTAGATATTTAATAGAAACCTTTCAGTTTTTGCATTCTTCCTTAAGTGGAAATGGATTCTCCTTTCCTTTTCCTTTTTTTTTAAAACTAGGTCTATAATGCTATCTATGCAGAGTACATCATGAGAAACGCTGGGCTGGAAGAAACACAAGCTGGAATCAAGATTGCTGGGAGAAATATCAATAACCTCAGATATGCAGATGACACCACCCTTATGGCAGAAAGTGAAGAGGAACTAAAAGCCTCTTGATGAAAGTGAAAGAGGAGAGTGAAAAAGTTGGCTTAAAGCTCAACATTCAGAAAATGAATATCATGGCATCTAGTCCCATCACTCCATGGGAAATAGATGGGGAAACAGTGGAAACAGTGTCAGACTTTATTTTTCTGGGCTCCAAATTCACTGCAGATGGTGACTGCAGCCATGAAATTAAAAGACACTTACTCCTTGGAAGAAAAGTTATGACCAACCTAGATAGTATATTCAAAAGCAGAGACATTACTTTGCCGACTAAGGTCTGTCTAGTCAAGGCTATGGTTTTTCCAGTAGTCATGTATGGATGTGAGAGTTGGACTGTGAAGAAGGCTGAGCACTGAAGAATTGATGCTTTTAAAGTGTGGTATTGGAGGAGACTCTTGAGAGTCCCTTGGACTGCAAGGAGATCCAACCAGTCCATTCTGAAGGAGATCAGCCCTGGGATTTCTTTGGAAGGAATGATGCTGAAGCTGAAACTCCAGTACTTTGGCCACCTCATGCGAAGAATTGACTCATTGCAAAAGACTCTGATGCTGGGAGGGATTGGGGGCAGGAGGAGAAGGGGACGACAGAGGATGAGATGGCTGGATGGCATCACGGACTCAATGGACGTGAGTTTGAGTGAACTCCGGGAGTTGATGATGGACAGGGAGGCCTGGCGTGCTGTGATTCATGGGTTCGCAAAGAGTCCGACACTACTGAGTGACTGAACTGAACTGGACTGAACTGAAAGCACCTCGTTTCACAGCTTTTATTAAAGAAACAAACACACATCAACTGTAACAATTGATGTTCCCATATCAATTAAGGGATACAACTCATTGGTTTCCCAACCCCTTGCCCTCCAACTGCACAACCCCAATTTCCTGCACGTAAAAACTTAAATGATTGCAATGCATCATAGCTTACTTCCAGCCACAGGTTGTACTGCTTCTAGACAAGCGGGCAATACAATGTTAAACTCTTGTTCTCTAGAATCATTTCTTGGTTTAGCCAAGTTTCTATAAAGCAGTGCTTGAGTCAAGGATTGAAGTGGTGACACTTTACTTAGAAGAAGCAAGCCTAGAGAAATGAAGATGAGAAAGAAAAGGGAAAATGAAGCAAAGAAATATGAGAAGCAATGCAATATATTTTAGGACACTGGCCTCTTTTTCTCAATAAGCCAGGAAGACTTAACTGCAGCTTGTTGTCAGATATGTTTGCTTGACCTGCAGGACTTCTTTGGAAGGTTTACAAGGAAAATTTTCAACTTAAAGAAATCCCCAAAAGATAAATGAGGTAGAGTTATCTGACTAGTTCCCTTCTACTTCTCATTTGTCATTGTTCTTGGTTTGCCCGTTGGACTAGATCAACTTTTATAGTAAATATGAGTCACAGGATCCTGTTTGCAAAAATATATAATGCTGAAAGTGACCAAATTTTTAGAAGCCATGTATAACAGTAAGAGTTCATGAAATAAAACAGGCACATCAAGCTGACACTTAAATAAGTTATTGTGGGTAATTAATATTATTTGGAAAATAAAGAACCAATAGAACTATTCATAGAGAATGCCTGGGAATTTTCTTCTGATTGATATAAAAACATGTTTAGATATCCATGATTACTTCAAAAATCAAGAAATAAAAATTATAATATCTTTATGTAACTTTACCCTAAAAATAAATTTCTTCTACAATTAAACAGCAATGGCATGAAAATAAACATATACAAATTCATTTAAATAGTTGGTGTATATTTTTTATCTTTAAAACAAGGAAAGCATTTGATGCAAAATGGTGGCAAAGGGACAGCTTAAGGACTATTCACTCTTGAGGGACCTCTGAGTTTATACTAAAATTTATTTTATTTTTACCTAGAAGTATGGTCAAAAAAGCAGATAGCTCCCCCTTTCATACTATTATTACAAATGTTATCCAAAGACTACTGGATTGTATATTCTGCAAGAGAATGGATCATATGTTTTACTCACCCAAAAGGATGTAGTATATCAAACTTGGTAAGCATTTAATATTTATTGGATATTGCAATAAGTCAACTAATCAGTCAAAAAACTACATACTTTTTAATCTGTCATTTCTCATTGTTCTCAGTTCACCTCATTTGAAGTTTTGATTCTATGTCAAATACAAATTAAAGTTATTCAACTGTATTTGAATAGGCCTCCCCAATCTTTTTCTAGCTCTTCTCAGTGCAGTGAATATAAATATTAAAAACTGTATAAATTCATGGCTAAAAGATGAGCTTTCAGAATGCTATGAGTTTTCTATTAATTTTTGAGAGTTTGATATTCAAACTTCAACTAAAAAAATCTTAATTTATCTGCTTAAAAAAACAATGGTAATATATAGTGGAATTATATGTAACCTTGTTCTGTATTTTTCAAGTCTCCTGTAATTGTGTATCATACTTTCATAATTTTAAAAAATAAAAAAGAATGCTATGAATTTAATATATGAGTTGGGCACAGTTGAACTTTTATGGTCATCTGGGGTAATTTGGGTACCTTCGAGGGATTTTTGATAGTGTGTCATGTCAATTTTCATAGATTTCCAGGATATCTCTATTTTCATTCAAAATGTACAAATAGACAAAACTCAGATTGTCTTTCTGTAGGCTTATATGACAAGTCACTCACCCTGGATTCACTATTTACCTGGGCCAAATTTCCCTATTGAAAGCAACTTATTTCCTTGCCTATATCTTTTTTGATATGCTTCAATCCTTGATTAATCTCCATAGTAAAAATAGGCCTGAACTTCGATACTCATCATGGCCTCTAGTCTAGAGCATGGATGCATGCATGATTCTCTGTGTCATGAATAGAACTGGAAATGAAATGAATAGATAATTAGCATGGGCTCAAAATAAAGTGTGTACTAAAAAGGGCATTATTTTTCTGCCTCAAAATGTAGGAGTGTCATTCTATTAGGTACTTCACAAACTTCTTAACTGTCCCATAATATTTCCGTAAGTACTAGTGTTCAGGCAAAATGAACTGGAAACAGAAGCAATCTGAAATAGAAGGAGAATCCACCAATTCTCCATCCTGGCAGTATTCTTGTCCCATTAACCTGTTTCAAGACTGAACATTTTTAATATATAAGTTGACTTTGTCAATTCTAACCAACCTAAAATACACTGGGAGTGTTGATTATAGGAAGAATGGTCAGGGACATTCTTAGAGAACTTCATGGGAATAGAAAATGACTTCATGTTCAACAAAAATAACAAAGATATAAAGAAAAACAAGATATTAGCTATCAAAGAAAAGAAGTAAGTGCTTCTCACCTCTGGTGACATCAGACATAAAGTTCCTATTATTTGTGCCTCAGGTGGCAATTGATATTAGGCAAATAACAGCTAGTAGAGTCAATAGCTTCTTGGAAAGTGTAAATGGATCACAGCTCAGGTAAACTCAGTGGGACCCTATTCAGTTAAATGGAAAAACAGTGGTTCAAAAGGGGGCACAGTTGAATTTCGTTTTATCAAAAGCTGAATTCATTACAGTAGGGTCTTGAGAAAGCTGGGAGTCTGAGTCTCAAGATTCCCATGCCTGCTCAAGAAAAAGAGCAGAGAATCAGTTGTTTGGGTCAGTTGAATGACTCTTGAAAATGAAGTTGTCCAGCAATTATCAGAGCCTGGACTCCATTTATTCATTTTTCATTTAATTAGTGTTATAAAGTATGATATGCTGATTAAATTCCTTAACATATCTTAGAGGTATGATCATTTACCCAGATGAAAGATAGTCTCAGAAGTGACTATCCTGCTCACATTCCATGAAGCTAAACAACCTGGGGATGTCAAAGAAGATCACACAGGTTAAACATTTTTTTAATTAATTTTAATTGGAGTATAGTTGCTTTATAATGTTGTGTTATAAACTCTTCTGTTTAAGGTATAGACAGATCAGACTTTTAAAAAATCTTTCCTTTTCTCCTGTACTTTTTTTCCCAATTGATTTCTTTAACACTGGATTTTTTCTCTCTTTGTTATCGGAGGAATGATAAATATTCTTTCTCTCATGGATTGAGTAACCTTCAGGGACTCTCAAACTGCTGGTCTTCCTGTCTATGTCTCTGGAAGACAGTATAACATAACTATAAGGAACATAGGCCCAGAGACTGGTTATAAAAGCTACTGATCATAACTGTCACTAACTTGTGTTGTGACCTTGAACAAATCATTTTCCTTTTCTAGGTCACAATTTTCTCATCTGTCAGATGAAGGCACTCAATGAATAATTTGCAAGCACAATTTACAGCTTAATCATTCTTTAATTCCAGAGAAGGCAATGGCAACCCACTCCAGTACTCTTGCCTGGAAAATCCCATGGGCAGAGGAGCCTGGTGGGCTGCAGTTCATGGGGTCGCAAAGAGTCGGATACAACTGAGTGACTTAGCAGCAGCAGCAGCATTCCTTAATTCAAAGCAGAATTTGGGGTCTAGATTTCCCTACTACTTTTAGGCATTTCATTTACTCCAACAAAGATTAGACTTCCTGGACGTTAAGTACATTAGTATATTTGATGTCATGAATGTGGAAAAAGTCATTGTTAACTTTGTTAAAATTTGCGAACTTTTCCAAGTTCACTTTCGGCAACTTTGAGGAATTCTGAAAGAACTTATTTGCATATCCAACCTTAGTGGCCTGAGTGATTTGAAACATGTCTCTGAGGTGGACAAATCAATTCATTCTCATAAATAGGTCAGTCCCTTCTGGTTCTCTTTGGGAATAGCCTTTCTGCTTAAGAATATTTTAAGAAGGAAATGGGAGCTATTCAACACCTTGTGTCTTTCACATTCTGCCTCCTAGGTCCAATGGACCTTTAACAAGTACCCAATCTAAGAGAGAATTAGGGGGTAACTAAGGCATTTGCAAAAGAGTATCCATTTTGACTCAGTAATTAGTAATTCTCAATCTTTTATTATCCTCACTATGGCTGATTGAATGTGAATTCTTCACATATATAGTTACCTATTGGTTTTTCTTTTTTGTTCTACAGACCCTAAGATATAAAACATAGAGCTATATGAAAGGATCCCTCAGGATGTTTAACTATTCCTGTATTGAGGAAAATGCTTTGAAGTTGGCAAAAGACCAAATTCTACAATCCTTTAGAATATTGTTTAAAGGAGAGAACTTACATGATATCAGACACAGCAAACTCTCAGTTCATATCTACAACTCAGTATGTTGTCAATAAATATTTTCTCTTATTAGTAGTAGTATTATATTATTCTCCTAAATAATATCAATACCCCAGAACTGGCATTCTACTTGATGTAACCCTTTTCTCCAGACATCCTCACTAGTACTCTAAAGGTGGAACTGAATATGTATGATGTATTGAATATCATCTGTGTCTCCTCCATATCCACAGTTCTGTACCACATGATCCAGGAGACCAGTCCATATGAATAAATGAATGGAATAACCTGCTTTCTAACTTCCACCTGAGTTTGATCAATGGGTAATACTAACAAGAAGTCAGAAGACAAGAGTAAGGAGGCTGTTTATTGCCCTGCTTCCTGCCATTGTGATTGATTAGTTGTCATCAACTAAAGGCTTCATCCCCTATCCGGCAGTTGTCTTCACACAGTTATGTCTGTCCCTAATTAGTAACTGTTGTCCCTCAAGTTAGTGCTTTCTTGTTACAAATCAGAGAACACTGTACCATTCTTTCTGGTATACTGAAACCAACCACATCTTGGTAAATAGTCTCTTTGTCACATTTTCTTCAAATTATCCAGTTAAAGTGGGGCATGCCTTTCCTGGCAGGACTCTACAGTACATACTATCTGTAGGCTATCAGTTGCATGAGGACAGGGATCTCTGTTTGGGGTTATTCATTGTTGTATAGTCAGAAACTTAGCACAGTGCCTGGCATGTATTATACATTCAGTATAACAATATTTGTTGAATGAATGACTGTTCTCTAAATAAGGCAAAGGCTTTTTGGGTGGACTCCAGCAGTTGGTGATGGACAGGGAGGCCTGGAGTGCTGTGGTTCATGAGGTTGCAAAGAGTCAGACACGACTGAGCGACTGAACTGAACTGAAGGCTTTCACAATTTTGGAGGCTCACTTTAAGAAAAAGAATATATAAATATGCCAGTGTTGCAATGCTTACAAAAATATATGTCCTTATTGCTAAGGCCCCTCAAGACCTTGAATTAGCCCTATGCAAATTAAGGGCCCTGAAACTTATGTTTCTCTAGCTTCTCTAGCTTCAACCTGCCTCTTCTTGAATCTCAACTCAGAGTTGCAATTCATAGAAATGTGAAAGAACAGCATGATGTAATGGAAAGTGCATAGTATTAGGAGTCAGATACGCAGATGGGAATTCCAACTCCAATGTTTATGTTACCTTCCAAGAGGCTTGGTCTACTCCATCTGTAATAGAGGGATAATATTCTTTCAGAGAACTGTTGCGAGGATTATCTGATACAACTATGTAAAGGTTCTGGCTTACAAGAAGTGCTTAAAGACTGATCAGCCTTGCCCTGAGCAAGGTATTTTCCCAGCAGCCTCTGTTCAAGCCTTCCCTGGGCCTCAGTTCAGTTGTTCAGTTGTGTCTGACTCTTTGTACCCCATGGACTGCAGCATGCCAGGCTTCCCTGTCCATCCCCAACTCCCAGAGCTTGCTCAAACTCATGTCCATCAAGTTGGTGATGTCATCCAACCATCTCATCCTCTGTTGCCCACTTCTCCTCCTGTCTTCAGTCTTTCCCAGCATCAGGGTTTTTTTCAATGAGTCAGTTCTCTGCATCAGGTGGCCAAAATATTGTAGCTTCAGCTTCAGCATCAGTCCTTCCAATGACTATTCAAGACTGATTTCCTTTAGAATTGACTGGTTTGATCCCTGGGCCTGCTTCCTGTCTATTATGATATAATTGGATCTTCCTGGTGAGTCCTCTGAGAGTTAATACAAGCAGATGCTTCTTCAGGACCAGACTATGACCCTATTCACACTATGCTCTGGAGTCAATATTTGCACAATGGAAAGTCTAACATCTAGCACAGTTCGCCTGCAGCCAAACACATAGCCCTGTTTGCCAGGGATTCCTTCATGTCACTGGCTATAACTCAGCCAGATCTCTGAGGAGCCATTTAAATGCTCTAAGCAAATTTTTCCATTGCTTTCTCAGAGGGAAAATTCTCCCCATATTTAATTTTCTAAGTGAACCTCGAAGGCATGTCAGCTGCCTTCTACATAAACATTTTATTATAGGTTTCAGCATGCTACATTTTAAAGCCTGGATTATCTTTTTTTTTAATTCTATGTGCTCTGTTACTAATGTTCTCCTCTTTCAGTTACTCAAATATGGATTACACCCAAATCCTTGCTTAAACAATGTAAAATTCATGAAGATAGGGATGGTATCATTTTACTTATCACTGTATTCTCAGAATATAGTGCTTGGCATGTAACAGATACTCCATAAATATGTTTGAATTAATAAATGAATTATTGAGTATGTCATGGGGAACAGAAAGTCAGAGTATGACCTAGGGGATGTGAGTTATAAGGGTAAACCTAAGAAATCAAGTATTAACAATACTCTACATTGTATATCTACAGGATATCTTATGAGACACTGAGTTATTTATTACCAGAGGTGCTAAAGTAGAAACTGGTGATCATTTTTCAAGAATTCTGTAAAGAAAAATTTTGCCTTAAATTGAAGGTGGATATCAATTACTTCTATTTTCAGTAGCAACTCAGAACTTATGATTTTCCTAAATTTATACTTCCTAAGTGTGAAGTAGAAGTTTGTGATAATGTAGGGGCCTAATTGACCTTGGAGCTAATTCTAGTTCCAATATAGTAACTTTGGTACCTTGACCAAGTCAACTTCCCTGAGCCTTAGTCTCTGTATCTATAGGGTGAATATCATACTGATATTTCACAGGATTCAGTTCAGTTCAGTCACTCAGTCATGTCTGACTCTTTGCGACCCCATGAATAGCAGCACATCAGGCCTCCCTGTCTATCACCAACTCCAGGAGTTTACCCAAATTCATGTCCATCAAGTTGGTGATGCCATCCAGCCATCACATCCTCTGCCATCCTGTTCTCCTCCTGTCCCTAATCCCTCCCAGCATCAGGGTTGTACCAATGAGTCAACTCTTCTCATGAGGTGGCCAAAGTATTGGAGTTTCAGCTTTAGCATCATTCCTTCCAATGAACACCCAGGACTGATCTCCTTTAGGATGGAATGGTTGGATCTCCTTGCAGTCCAAGGGACTCTCAAGAGTCTTCTCCAACACCACACTTCAAGCATCAATTCTTCAGTGCTCAGCTTTCTTCACAGTCCAACTCTCACATCCATACATGACCACTGGAAAAACCATAGCCTTGACTAGATGGACCTTGTTGACAAAGTAATGTCTCTGCTTTTGAATATGCTGTCTAGGTTGGTCATAACTTTCCTTCCAAGGAGTAAGCATTTTTTAATTTCATGGCTGCAATCACCATCTTCAGTCATTTTGGAGCCCCCAAAAATAAAGTCTGACACTGTTTCCACAGTTTCCCCATCTATTTCCCATGAAGTGATGGGACCAGATGCCCATGTTTTCTGAATGTTGAGCTTAAGCCAACTTTTTCACTCTCCTCTTTCACGTTCATCAAGAGGCTTTTTAATTCCTCTTCACTTTCTGCCATAAGGGTGGTGTTATCTGCATATCTGAGGTGATTGATATTTCTCCCAGCAATCTTGATTCCAGCTTGTGCTTCGTCCAGCCCAGCGTTTCTCATGATGTACTCTGCATATAATTAAATAAGCAGAGTGACAATATACAGCCTTGATGTACTCCTTTTTCTACTCGGAACCAGTCTGTTGCTCCACGTCCAGTTCTAACTGTTGCTTCCTGACCTGCATGTAGGTTTCTCAAGAGGCAGGTCAGGTGGTCTGTATTCCCATCTCTTTCAGAATTTTCCACAGTTTATTGTGATCCACACAGTCAAAGGCTTTGGCATAGTCAATAAAGCAGATAGATGTTTTTCTGGAATTCTCTTGCTTTATGGATGATCCAGCAGATGTTGGCAATTTGATCTCTGGTTCCTCTGTGTTTTCTAAAACCAGCTTGAACATCTGGAAGTTCATGGTTCACATATTGCTGAAGCCTGTATTGGAGAATTTTGAGCATTACCCTACTAGCGTGTGAGATGAGTGCAATTGTGTGGTAGTTTGAGCATTCTTTGGCATTGCCTTTCTTTGGGATTGGTATGAAAACTGACTTTTTCCAGTCCTGTGGCCACTGCTGAGTTTTCCAAATTTGCTGGCATATTGAGTGCAGCACCTTCACAGCATCATCTTTCAGGATTTGAAATAGCTCAACTGGAATTCCATCACCTCCACTAGCTTTGTTCCTAGTGATGCTTTCTAAGGCCCACATGACTTCACATTCCAGCATGTCTGGCTCTAGGTGAGTGATCACACCATCCTGGTTATCTGGGTCATGAAGATCTTTTTTGTACAGTTCTTCTGTGTATTCTTGCCACCTCTTCTTAATAACTTCTGCTTCTGTTAGGTCCATACAATTTCTGTCCTTTATCAAGCCCATCTTTGCATGAAATGTTCCCTTGGTATCTCTAATTTTCTTGAAGAGATCTCTAGTCTTTCCCATTCAGCTGCTTTCCTCTATTTCTTTGCATTGATTGCTGAGGAAGGCTTTCTTATCTCTCCTTGCTATTCTTTTGGAACTCTGCATTCAGATGCTTATAGCTTTCCTTTTCTCCTTTGCTTTTGCTTTTCTTTTTTTCAAAGCTATTTGTAAGGCCTCCCCAGATAGCCATTTTGCTTTTTTGCATTTCTGGCGATGGTCTTGATCCTTGTCTCCTGTACAATGTCACAAACCTCCATCCATAGTTCATCAGGCACTCTATCAGATCTAGTCCTTTAAATCTATTTCTCAGTTCCACTGTATAATCATAAGGGATTTGATTTAGGTCATACCTAAATGGTCTAGTGGTTTTCCTTACTTCCTTCAATTTGAGTCTGAATTTGGCAATAAGGAGTTCACGATCTGAGCCATAGTCAGCTCCTGGTCTTGTTTTTGCTGACTGTATAGAGCTTCTCCATCTTTGGCTGCAGAGAATATAATCAATCTGATTTTGGTGTTGACCATCTGGTGATGTCCATGTGTAGAGTCTTCTCTTGTGTTATTGGAAGAGGGTGTTTGCTATGACCAGTGCTTTCTCTTGGCAAAACTCTATTGGCCTTTGCCATGCTTCATTCTGTACTCTACAGCCAAGTTTGCCTGTTACTCCAGGTGTTTCTTGACTTCTTACTTTTGCATTCCAGTCCCCTATAATGAAAAGGTCATCTTTTGGGGGTGTTAGTTCTAAAAGGTCTTGTAGGTCTTCATAAAACCATTCAACTTCAGCTTCTTCAGCGTTACTGGGTGTGGCATAGGCTTGGATTACAGTGATATTGAATGGTTTGCCTTTGAAACGAACAGAGATCATTCACAGGATTGCTGTAGACTAAGTGAAATATTAAATTTAACAGTCCTCAAGCACCACTCTAAACATCTAATAACTGCTCATAGGTATTAGATGTCTTTTCAACCCCCAAGTTTATGCTCTTAATAAAACTAAACTAGTTAAAGAATTCCTCAAGAATGCAATGTAAAAAGAGGCTGGTAGTGCATTTCATAAGACCTGCTCTCTTGGTCTATCAGTGGTCCTAATTACCTCTGTGACTTTCAACAAATCCAGCACCTCTGATGCTTTAGTTATAAAATGAAGGCTCTAGATTAAATTCTGCCTTCAGTTCAGTTCAGTTCAGTCGCTCAGTCATGTCCAACTCTTTGCGACCCCATGAATCGCAGCACGCCAGGCCTCCCTGTCCATCACCAACTCCTGGAGTTAGATTCTCTCAAATCCTGAAGCTATGGTATGTCTTCAGAAAGCTCAGTTTACCTACAGAAATGCTCAGAACAATATTAGATAGAAACAAACATACTTCCTTGTTGATTTTTCTTACCCTGATGGGTAGAATCCAATTTGGTCTCATGGGTATATTATTGTGTACTTTTTGAGCTTTGTGAAATACAGGGAGCCTCATGTAATTTATTAGCCATAATCAACCTATCTTGACAGAGAAGAAGGCATCCTTTCTAGGGCAAACCTCTTCTACAATAAATTCATTTCTTCCTGAAGTGAGACTGAAGAACTAATATGTGGCAGCTATTAGGATAATATTTCAATTTTTCAAAAGGAAATGTTCTTAACACGGTCTGGTATCCCTCCTGCTGTTACACAATAGAGCCCTCCACCACCTTCTATAAGCCCTCACTATAAAGCCCAGAAAACTCATTCTCTGCTAAAAGAATACTTACATAACCCCAGTTAGGAAAAGATCATTTTAGCTTCCTGCCCAGAAACTCTACAGCACACTGGTGTGTTTTCCTAAAATTTGATTAGTTCTTCAAATAAAAAGCCTGATGCCTTTTCATTATATTCTTCTCCCTCTAGGGAATAATTTTGCAATAATAATAATAATAATAATATGAATAATAAAACATTAAAATGGGGTATGCTATTCAATGGAGATAAATAACAGGGGTCAAGAAAAGACTCTTTTGCCTCTAACAGGGAAATTAAACTGCCCTCTCAATTTTGGTTATAAAGGAAAGAAAAAGATCTCACTCAACTGTGAAGGCAAAAGAATTGATTGATAGAGCTGTTATCCTTGGTTAGCTGCATAATGACTTACTTTAGATGGGTTGATTTTTAAGAAAAATTGATTTCAAAAATATGCCTCTGCCTCCCTGTCTTTATTTAAGTCACAGCCAACCCCCTCGCCACCCCCATAGTATGTATTCATAGCACGTTCATCATTAATGAGCAGTGTTAAGTTCCAGATGATTTCAGGCCTAGATCCACTGATGCACTGAAAGATCCTGGCTGTGTTAAATTTTGAAATGTTCTTATCTAGAGGTTTCAATGAGAACCACATGTTTCTGCCACTTGCTGTAATTCCAGTAACTCACAAGATCTGCTACTCTAAGAATTCTCAGGAACTCTCTACAGACCCAAGTTGCCCTGGCTCAGAGGATGAGTTTGGAGATGACTGGAGCTTAAGTCCAGAGAAGGCAATGGCAACCCACTCCAGTACTCTTGCCTGGAAAATCCCAGGGACAGGGGAGCCTGTAAGGCTGCCGTCTATGGGGTCGCACAGAGTTGGACACGACTGAAGCGACTTAGCAGCAGCAGCAGGAGCTTAAGTCCACAAAGCCCAGGAATATTGTGAACTAAAGAAAGAGCAGAGAGAGGGTCACAGTATAGACACCACACTGAAAAAGTTCCCAGGAAAACCACCTCAAGGTGGAAATCAGAACAGCTAGTTTCAAAACAAATGAATACTGACTTAAGCACCCTGTAAAAACTGGGGCTGTTTCATATTATTTCAATATCACATCTATATTTTAAGGGGTTATTATTAACTCTACTTATAATGAGAGCGTTGAAGCTCTGAAAAATTACATGACTATCTTAAGGTCTCAGAATTATGGTGGAGTTGAGATTTGAACTCATATCTCTGGAGTCTGTTACTAACTGCCTCTCAGAATCAAAAGAACAGAATTAAAATCCCTCTTTGACCAAGATTAAAACCACTAATCATTAAAGTGAAAGTATTTTCTAAGTACTATGATCTCATTTTTCTGAGGACCATGGTTGTCCACAGCTTTCAGGATAGAGTTCAATGTTCTTACCATAACCCATAAAACTCATGCGGTTCTCCATCACCTTTCTTCCTAGCTGTTTGCTTCCTCTCTCCTTAATCCCTGGAAGAATATCTTACTCTACAGCACTGCCCTCCACACCTGACAGTAATTGCAATTTCTCAGTACATGTCGCTCCTCCACACAGGGGGACTTCTCCCCCTTATTTATCCAATTAACTCAAATATATCTTTAAAAATCAACTCTACGGTCTCCTCTGATGCTAGTCTTTCCTGATGCTGGGAAAGATTGAAGGCAGGAGGAAAAGGGGATAACAGAGGATGAGATGGCTGGATGGCGTCACCAACTCAACGGACATGAGTCTGAGCAAACTCTGGGAGATAGTGAAGGACAGGGAAGCCTGGCGTGGTCACAAAGAGTTGGACATGACTTAGCGACTGAACAACAACATGGCCTCCTCTTCTGAAAAGCATATCTTAATCCCAGCTTAATTTAGATGCCTCTCCTCTGTGTCCCCAAACACACCATGGGAACCGCATTTCTAGCAATTCTCCATAATAACTTGCTTTTCTCCTTTATCAGATTCAGAACTCCCTAAGAACCAGACTATGTTGAATTTATCTTGTATCCTCAGCATCTATCACAGCAACTGAGGCATAAAAAGTGACTAATGATTCTGAGTGAGTAAATGATTAAAAACAAGATTGATCAGAAAATGACTAAAAAGATATATGGGAGACAATTTCTGAGAAGCCAAATTCTTTCAACCACAGTATAACTTTACCTATCTATACAATTTTACATATCCCTCCCAGTTAGTCCCTTCCAACTCCCCACATCTTATACTGGAAGAGATGTTTTCCAGTATAAAAATTTTCTTATAAGTATATACTATAATTTCTGTTGACCTAAAACAATTATACTGTCAGTTATTTCCCAGGATCAGCACAGAATTGCTATTTCAGGTCTGAAACCATGATAAGCCATGTGTAAGTTCCCAGCAAAAATACAGAGAACTCCTTTACAGAGGGGAAAGGGAAGTTGAGAGGGCTAGAGTGAACAAAGAGCCCACAGATTTTTCACTGGCTGAATTCTGACAGCACTGGGAGCTCTTGCCAAGAAGAGAAGCGGAAGTCCTTTTCTTACCTATTGGGCTCTGCCTGTTGTCACAGGGCATGAGAACCCATTCTGGTCCCCCAACTCTATTTAACTGAAGATTCTGTTTACTCACTTTTTAACCACCCATTCATGATTATCTTTGATATGTCAAAGTTCAGCATTATGCTTTCAACCTTCATTGACATTTGTTATGAAAAATAACCCCCAAAACTCAGTGCTGATTCTTATGGATTTCTATTTTGGGGGATTCTTAGAAAATTTAGCCCTGGAAGAGCTTAGTTCCCCCTTAATGAATTTGGTTTCCTTCTTACAATGTAAGCTATGTAATCAAGTATGATTTTATATTCACTTTAGCTTCTAGGAAACTTAAGAGTCAAATTTCTTATCTAATTATACCAACTATACAGGCCCTCTGATTTGCAAGTTCCTATTTTTATTTTACTTTCTGGTCTCTACTTCAATTCAGCAATATTTTTGAGAGCTTATTGCATGCATGGAAGTGTTCTGGGGGCTTAGTTGCATATCAATTAACAAAACAGAATTAAAATTCTCCCCTCATCCATCAAGCTTACCCAATTTTGAGGTATATTATTTTTTTACGTACATCATACAAACCAAGTCCAAAACTGATCTAAAGTTGATGCTTATATTTATTCAGTACCTGTTTCCTTATTTTATAATATATTTATTATAATTCTATCTCTCAGTTAAATTTTGTAAATGCTGACATTCACAGATTTGAAACCTCTAAGAAAAACATAAAATGCTGCTGGAATTAGAATCAGCTCATTTCAGACTTTCTTAAATAATGGTAATAGAAAGTTTATAGGCAGCTTCAGTAATCCCTAATCAGCACTTTCTAACACATTAGCAGTTGGTGTCTAGAGTCTGACATTTGCTGTGAATGAGGGCCTGACAGTTTTTGTCTAAGTTTGGGCTTCTTTTGCCTAGTAATTTACTCCCTGCTGTCTAAGGGGAGGGAACTTTACTTTCCAAGATGTCCTACAAAGTGTCAGTGTGAATCACCCAACCCACCCTAGAGCTCACCACTTCCCACCAACACCAGTGACCCTGACCTGAAGGCTTCCTAGCTACATGTCAGATATGATTTGTACTGGGATTGCGAGGGCTTCCCCGGAGATGCACCTGCAGCTTTTCAGAATATCTGGAGAGTTTCTTAGTATGCAAGACCTTACAGAGACAACCAGAGCATCAGCTGAGAGCTGAATCTCCTTCATGGACTAATAATATTCAGTTTGTAATACAGTTAACAAAAAAACACACTTTGCATTGGATTGTACATACGGTGTACGATGGGAACATGATATCTATGTCCTACTCAACTTCCCCAAAGGGTCAGAGAAAACCTTTAAAGTGAAATGGCTAAGCAAATGGGATATACTATATCTGCCACCTGCCCTGTCATTGTTGAAATTCTTCTCCTGGACTTCATACTGTTTTTGTCCAACATTGGTGTTCTGTCAGAGGATCTGACGAATGGGAGCCTGAGCTGAAAATCTATTCCTCAGTGGGAAGAAAACTGAAACTCCATTCACTAAACCTGGTTCCACTCACCCCGTCTTCATCTGACTACTCCACATTCTGAGTAACATTTAGCTACACATACAACCATGCTATATAATCCAGCCTATAACCAATAATTTAACGAATAATGACTAAATATGCAAAATAGACAAGAACGACTATGGCAGGGACTTGGATCTTCTGCAAGGTCACTCCTGCTTGTGTGCTTGAAGGATGTTGTCACCTGTTGGCCCAGAATTCACAATTTTTTCTTTGTTTTTCATATATTGAGAAATGTGACCTTTATACTACAGCAAAGCAAATCATAGCCTCCCTACTTTACCACATATGTTTGTGATTCCATTTTCTTTTAATAAATATACCACATTCCCAACAGCTTATAATTGTTTCCTTTCAGGGAAATGATTATTTTACTTTGCAGGAAAATGAGCTCTCGGGCTATGGAAACACAAAACATCATCAACAAATCATAAATGCATTTTACTGGACAAAAGAAGTCCCTCCCCAAAGATGGCATACTGTATAAATCCATGCATACAATATTCCGGAAAATGTGAAACTGTACAAATTGAGAACAAATCAATAGTTTTAAAGGTTGAGAGGTGGGTGCTGGACTTACCTAGAAAGAAACAACATAAGGGAATTTTGGCATAGAGAGATGAATCGGTGTCATGATTTTAGAAATTACATGACTCTGAGTATTTATCAAAACCTACAGAGTTGTATAGACAGGAATAATTCTACTTTAGATAAAATAAAAAATATCAAAGTGTGTTCAATGAAAAGGACTTCAGTTACGTGTCCAATAAGTATAAATTTGCTACCCTACCTAAGATATATACTTATATCATATTTTAACCTTTAGACTTACAATGTCCAAAACAATACTAGACTTTTTATAAGATAGATCCAAGTATTTAAATATCCTATAATCATAGGTATATGTAAAGAATCTTGCAGGTAAGTTACCATTAAATTAACAGATTAACAAGAAAAACATGTAATAATCTCAGTAGATTCAGAAAACTCCTTCGAAGATACTCAACATTCAATACTGACTAGGAAAAAAAGACAAAAACAAACAAACAAAACTCTCTTGGGACTAAAAGCATAGAAGAAAACAACCACAATTTAATGAACCACAGCTACCAAAAACGGTAAAGCAAACATCCTACTTAACAGGAGGGGATTGAATACTTTCCCCGAAGATGAGGAGCAAATGAAAGGACCACTTCAGACCACTTCTTTTTAATATTACTCACTGTTATACCCAGAGGCACAAGGGAAAATTTTTTTCAAGGCTTTTTTTTTTTTACCAAATTACACATTTCAAATACATGTGGATTTTTTGTATATAAGATATGCCACAATAAAATGTAAAAAGTTATGTGATTTAAGCATGGTCACCTACCATTAACCAAAGCCTAATCAAGTTCTTGGTCTCTTCATAATCTGACAATATTGGATCTTATAAATAGTCAGGAAGTCACTAGGTAGAGACAAGTTTGATGTTTGGGAGATGGCTAAACATTATCTTCTGAAAAAAATGGAGTAAAATATATGACTTCCAGAAATCTTGTTCACTAGGAGCATACACTGTGAGTTCTAACCGGACTGAGAAATGGAAAAGATAGTATAAAAGACCTAGAGTTTTGGAATCACACAGATTTCAAATCAAATTCTGATTTACCAAATCTTGGTTGTGTGACTTTGATATGTTTATTACAATTTCTGAGCTTCAGTTCCTGCTCTGTCAAATGAGGACAATAATACTTTTTTTCTTAAAAGATCCTGTGAGGAACAAATAAGTTATTCTATGTTAAGTGACATATATTAGACATTTAATAAAGATCATGTAAGTTCCCTTTCTCTTCTCCAAAATCCTTTATCTTTTCTGCCTTTATCTTTCTTTCCAAAACCTTGCAAATAATTGTCCCATTATTTAAGTATTTCCTCATAAGAATCCCAGTGCGGTGTAGTGAGTTATCCTAGAAGAACCAGGCATGGCATTTATTTAGAAACAACTCATAGTCTATTCAGGAAGACCAATGTATGCCCTGCAATCAAAGTGGGCTCTACAAAGAGCAGAATAAGTTCCACAACAAGTAGAGTGAATAATTTTGCTCAGATGGCTCAGGTAAAGTTTTTCCAGGGCAAAAAGCATGTTTTGAAATCTAGATGAGAGCTAACTAGGTTCATGTAAATTTGCATGTGAGGAAATGCATTTCAAGCTGAGACAAAACAAGGTATATACCTTGTACATTCACAGGCTTTACTAACAAAGTGCTTGTTGTAGCTTGTACTTCATGACATAAGTCTGAATCCATACACATTGAGACCAACTTCAAGTGTCACTAAGCAAAAAGCCAATTAACACTTCCCCAGCACAAGCTCACACGTCTCTATTTGATCATCCTTTGTTTCTGAAACAAAGTCCATCTCATTCTATTGGCATGAGCCACACCCAGCAGAAAGACCCCTGTTGGGGCCAGACTTGGGAGGGTCAGTAACATAGGGTCCTCAGTAGCAAGTGTTTAGATGCATGGCAATCTGCCCAGAAATTCCACGGCCCACCCATTCTAAATGTCCTTCAAGAACTTTGTCCAGCCCAGGCTTTGGGAAAGTAAACAGAAGAGGCCCAGAGGATCAACAATCTATAACTTGGAAAAAGATGTTGTGCTTTCAAACTATAAGTTCCTCATCAAGTTTGTCTTTATCACAACATTTGCAACTTTTAAATGTTTCTCCTGCTTAGGCTATAGGAAGTAGAGAAATTGCAGACCCCTTAGGCATATCAGATATAGACATAAATACTGGATGTTGGTTTTCCAAACTAATTGAGGGAATGAAATAAATTATCTGCATCTTAAGAAATTACTGAGTACCTTAGAGAAAAGGCACCAAATAACCATATCACAACCAGCAAATCTAAAACATCTGGAATCAGATCCTTTGTAATACATATCAGAAGTTATATATTGAGTAGATCAAGGGAATATTCTCCTGAGCTAGATGAGTTAATTTGATTCAGAATCACAAACAGTAAACTGTTCTATTTCCCTTGCCATACCATTCGATCTATTCTCATGAAGAGTATTTTAATACGCTGCCTTGATTTGAAGTTGCCCAGGTGAGACACATCATGAAATCCTTTAGGTACCAAATTCTTGTTTTCAAGATTTGTGATCATTCAATATGCTGCTTCTGGAAGAATAAGTATGCCATTCTCCTCTCCCCTACCATACCTTTTAGAAGGATCTTGAATAAATGAAACTCATTCAGGATTATTCAGTTTTCATTAGAGTTCAGGTATATGATGAGCCCAAGGATAGCCAAGCTTTGAATGTCCTACAAAGAAAGAACAGTAATTCAGTACAGTTCAGTTGCTCAGTCGTGTCTGACTCTTTGCAACCCCATAACCTGCAGCATGCCAGGCCTCCCTGTCATCACCGACTCCCGGAGTCTACCCAAACCCATGTCCATCAAGTCGGTGATGCCATCCAACCATCTCATCCTCTGTTGTCCCCTTCTCCTCCTGCCCTCAATCTTTCCCAGCAACAGGGTCTTTTCAAATGAGTCAGCTCTTCGCATCAGGTGGCCAAAGTATTGGAGTTTCAGCTTCAACATCAGTCCTTCCAAAGAACACGCAGGACTGATCTCCTTTAGAATGGACTGGTTCCATTTCCTTGCAGTCCAAGGGACTCTCAAGAGTCTTCTCCAACACCACAGTTCAAAAGCAACAATTCTTCAGTGCTCAGCTTTCTTCACAGTCCAACTCTCACATCCATACATGACCACTGGAAAACTATAGCCTTGATTAGATGAACCTTTGTTGGCAAAGTAATGTCTCTGCTTTTTAATATGCTGTTTAGGCTGGTTATAACTTTCCTTTCAAGGAATAAGCATCTTTTAATTTCATGGCTGCAGTCACCATCTGCAGCAATCTTGGAGCCCAGAAAAGTAAAGTCAGCCACTGTTTCCACTGTTTCCTCATCTATTTCCCATGAAGTGATGGGACCAGATGCCATGATCTTAGTTTTCTGAATGTTGAGTTTTAAGCCAGCTTTTTCACTCTCCACTTTCACTTTCATCAAGAGGCTCTTTAGTTCCTCTTCACCTCCTGCCATAAGGGTGGTGTCATCTGCAAATCTGAGGTTATTGATATTTCTCCTGGCAATCTTGATTCCAGCTTATGCTTCCTCCAGCCAACGTTTCTCATGATTTACTTTGCATATAAGTTAAATAAGCAAGGTGACAATATTCAGCCTTGACATACTCCTTTTCCTATTTAGAACCAGTCTGTTGTTCCATGTCCAGTTCTAACTGTTGCCTCCTGACCTGCATGCAGGTTTCTCAAGAGGCAGGTCAGGTGGTCCAGTATTCCCATCTCTTTCAGAATTTTCCAAGGAGAAGCTAGAAAGAAGTAAAGTAAAAGGAACTTCTTATGTGCTTTGAGCTGTGCTAAGGGCCTGATGGTGAAGCTGAAACTCCAATACTTTGGCCACCTGATGCGAAGAGCTGACTCACTTGAAAAGACCCTGATGCTGGGAAAGATTGAGGGCAGGAGGAGAAGGGGACAACAGAGGATGAGATGGCTGGATGGTATCACTGACACAATGGACATGGGTTTGGGTGGATTCTGAGAGTTGGTGATGGACAGGGAGGCCTGGTGTGCTGCGGTTCATGAGGTCACAGAGTTGGACACAACTGAGCGACTGAACTGAACTGACTGAAGGACTTAGTCTGGCAACAGATTAAGTGACTCAGTGGCAATGAAACCGCTACCAATGCATGCGACATAGGTTTGATCCCTGGACCTGGAAGATTCCCTGGAGAAAAAAATGGCAACTCACTTCAGTATTCTTACCTGGGAAATACCACAGACAGAGGAGCCTAGCATGCTACAGTCCATGGGGTCACAAAAGAGACAGACATGATTTAGTGACTAAACAACAACAAAAACAATAAGAACTTCATCACAGGCTGTGATAGCTATTAACATATCTATTTTAAAGATAAAGAAACTGAGGCTTAGTGAAGTAGTGAAGGTGGTCACAAAGCCACCAGTTTTTATTCTCATCAAAATAAACCTATTCAAATAGTACTTGGTATTTTTCAGTATGTTGCTTAATTCATTCTTTCATTTGTTCCCATTTTCATCTGTATGAAAAATGCATCTGTTCTGATTTCTATTTTAGAAATGATCAAAATGAGGCACAGAACTTTAAATTCTTTGTCTAATTTACTGCTGGAGAAAACAAACCCACCAACCCAAAGCTTACAATAATAACAATTTATTATATCTCATGATTCTTCAGATAAGTATCTGAGCAGGGCTTAGCTGTATGACTCTTCTCTTCCATGTAGCATTAAAATCCCTCAGTAGTATTCACCTGGTATATGGGCTTGTTTGGAGGTTTGAAGATGGCTTCAGTCTTGGCTAGGGCCTTGGCAGGGATATTTGGTAGAATGGACACAGCTAGGACTTTTTTTTTTTTCAATTATATTGAGATATAATTGATTAATATCATTGCTTAGATTAAAAGTATACAATGTGATAACTTGACATACAAGTACATTGTGGAATTGTTACCAAGATCAAGTGGACTTTTGACCATATGGCCTCCCCAGCATGATGGTCCTAAGTTAGCTCTGGAAGAGGGTGTTTCAGTGAACAAGGCAGAAGCTGTGTAACATTTATAATCTAATTTTGAAAATCACATAGCCACTTATCTCAGATTTTATTTATCAAAGCAGTCATTAACACACAATTCAAGAAGAAGGAATGTAAACTCCATCTCTACATGGAAGGACATGGCAAAGACCTGTAATGATTATTTAAGACTACCATAAGTGCACAGGTATTATAGGAAAGGCAATTTAAACCCTCAACTTTCATGTGATATTCCATTCCTTTGGTGCTCTGCCTGAAGAACCAACAATAAGTCACAAGCCTACAGGGCTGTCAGGGAAGAGAAAAGGGGCAGTCAGGGCAACCCAGAAGGCACAGAATCAGGGTCAAAAATCCATTGCCAGTTGTATTGATCTACCTGTGGAAATCTAGAAATTTCCAGGTTTTGTGTGAAATCTCCCATTTTTTAATTATTAAGAAATAATTCTGGGCTTCCCTGGTGGTCCAGTGATAAAGAAAGCACCTACCCATGCAGGGGACATGTGTCCAATCCCTGGTCTGGAAAGATCCCACGTACCACAGAGCAACTAAACCCATGCACCACAAGAACAGCCTGTGTTCTAGAACCACTGAAACCCTCATGCCTAGCGCTCATGTTCGGCAACAAGAGATACCACCACAATGAGAAGCCCAAGTACCACAACAAAGAGTAGCCCCTGCTTACCACAACTAGAGAAAGTCCTCACACAGCAATGAAGGCCCAGTGCAGCCAAAATAAATTAAAACAATTTAAAAATTTAATATACTACCCAAATTAATTTTTATCTCTATATCACACAAGTTGAACTTTTCTGTTTTGTTTTCTTGTCTGAAGGGAAATGAGGTAATTATTTGTTTCTTTTGCAAACTCAAAATTGGCACTTGCCATCTACCTCTATAAGGATTAAATCATGAGCCACTTCAGATGCTGACTGCCAATACCCGCTAAAAGGAGTTTAGGGTAGAGAACAAGAATGCAGTACTCTGTACTCTGAGAAAGTCTTCTGATAGTTCAGGAGATTTTGAGTTCAATTATTGCATCTCATGTCTAGAGAATCACTAAAATTATTAATGGGGAAAAGTGTTCCTCATGACTGGCAGCAAACCGCTGCCAACATGTGTGCTTGACTGTGCATACCCCTGCTTCACTACAATCATCTATAACACTGACCGTCCACCTATCTCTTTGGAGCAGTTTCTCAGTTATCTGAAATGCTGTCTCCCGGGCTATAGTCCTTATTTTTGTCCCAAACAGTCCTGTGCATTTTTTTCATTCAAAACTTCCAAAGTAAGATGTATAGGTTATAAATACAGGTCAGGAATCAGAAAGCCTCAAGTTCTAATTCCAGCTTTTCCACCGGCTAATTCTGTCCCTTATGCAGTCACCTGTGCTCTCTGAGCCTGTGTCCTCATCTGTAAAATAGGGATAATAATAAGTTATCACATAGGACTGCTCAGAGTAAAAATGAGGCAATGTATGTAGGAAGGCTAGCATAGTTCATGGTACATAGTAGGTGTTCAGTCAGTGGTACTTATCATTCTGGAAGGGAAAACATCCTCCCAACTGTAAAAGGAGACAGTAAGGAGAACTTTTATCAGGAGTTGAAAGACCTGAGTTTCATTCTTGTTCCACCTTTGACTTTTGAGTTTCTGATTTTATCATTCCAGAATCTCCTGATCTTATCTATAAAATTGGAATATTAACATCAGCCCCACACACCTCAATATGCTAAAAAGATCAATAGTCTGTATATGTGGAAGAGCATCATAAATCAGGCATGATCAGAGATACCACCACAGGTCACACTGGACACTCTGATCCTCAGTCAGATGTCAGAATCACAAAAGCAAAGGGCACTGTTCAGAAGTGATTCTAGGCTATGGATCAGTAGTCAGGAGGCAGGAAGGTGGGAGGTCCCTGCAAAGTTGAGGTCTGATTCAGGCCATGAACTGAACAAAGTACATGAAAACAGAGGCCATGGTCTATATAGAAGCTGAAGGACCAGGAGAGCAGCAGAGAGAGCCCTGGTCTTAGAATCAGGCTGTTACTTATATGACCTTGGGGATATCACTAGATTTCTTTGGAGTATGCTTGAATTCCTCATAGGCAAAATGAATAACATAGTCTCTTCTTAAAATAGTTGATGTGCAGATCAGCCAAACAAGCTTGTATGAATTATTTGTCAGTGTCTCATAAATAGCCTTAATGGTTTACTGAATCTGACTCTGAGCCATTCGGAAGTCAGGCAGAAGACCAAAGATGTTTTCTCTTTAAAACTCAGAACACACAAGAGACACACACACAAGTTCACCTAAAACTATTGAAACCTGAATAAAATAAAGTTCAGTCACTCGGTAGTGTCCAACTCTTTGTGACCTTATGGCCTGCAACATGCCAGGCTTCCTTGTCCATCACCAATTCCTGGAGCTTGCTCAAACTCATGTCCCAGGAGTAGGTGATGCCATCCAACTGTCTTATCCTCTGTCGTCATCTTCTCCTGCCTTCAATCTTTCCCAGCATCAGGGTCTTTTCCAATGAGCCAGTTCTTCACATCAGGTGGCCAAATTATTGGAGTTTCAGCTTCAGCATCAGTCTTTCCAATGAATATTCAGGACTGATTTCCTTTAGGATTGACTCGTTTGATCTCCTTACAGACCAAGGGACTCTCAAGAGTCTTCTCCAACACCACAGTTCAACAGCATCAGTTCTTTGGCACTCAGCTTTCTTTAGAGTCTAACTCTCACATCCATACATGACTACTGCAAAAACCATAGCTTTGACTAGACAGACCTTTGTCAGCAAAGTAATGTCTCTGCTTTTTAATCAGCTGTCTAGGTTGGTCATAACTTTTCTTCCAAGCAGCAAGTGTCTTTTAATTTCATGGCTGCAGTCACCATCTGCAGTGATTTTGGAGCCTAAGAAAATAAATCTATTGCTGTTTCCATTATTTCCCCATCTATTTGCCATGAAGTAATGGGACCAAATGCCATGATCTTCCTCTTTTAAATGTTGCATTTTAAGCCAGCTTTTCACTCTCCTCTTTCTATTTCATCAAGAGGCTCTTTAGTTCCTCTTCACTTTCTGCCATAAGGGTGGTGTCATCTGCATATTTGAGGTTATTGATATTTCTCCCGGCAATTTTGATTCCAGTTTGTGCTTCATCCAGCCTGGCATTTCTCATGGTACACTCTGCATATAAGTTAAATAAGCAGGGTGACAAATACACATCCTTGATGTACTCCTTTCCCAATTTGAAACCAGTCTGTTGTTTTATGTCTATTTCTAACTGTTGCTTCTTGACCTGCACACAGATTTCTCAGGAGGCAGGTGAAGTGGTCAGGTATTCCTATCTCTTGAAGAATTTTCCACAGTTTTTTGTGAACTATATAGTCAAAGGCTTTGGTGCAATCAATAAAGCAGAAGTAGATATTTTTCTGGAATTCTCTTGCTTTTTCTATAATCCAACAAATGTTGACAATTTGATCTCTGGTTCCTCAGCCTTTTCTAAAACCAGCTTGAACATCTGGAAGTTAATAGTTCACATCAGTCACCTAGAGTCAGACATCCTTGAATGTGAACTCAAGTGGGCCTTAGGAAGCATCACTACAAGCAAAGCTAGTGGAGGTGATGGAATTCCAGTTGAGCTATTTCAAATCCTAAAAGATGATGTTGTGAAAGTACTGCACTAAATATGCCAGCAAATTTGGAAAACTCAGCAGTGGCCACAGGACTGGAAAAGGTGAGTTTTCATTCCAATCACAGAGAAAGGCAATGCCAAAGAATGTTCAAACTACTGCACAATTGCATTCATCTCACACATTTAGTAAAGTAATTCTCAAAATTCTCCAAGCCAGGCTTTAACAGTACATGGACCGTGAAACCTGAATACACCCTGTGGATTGTACAGTGTCAATTTCCTGGTTTGAATGTTGTAAGTAATATATTTATGGGAGATGTAACCATTAGGGAAAAGTAATAAAAAGGTATACATGGGATCTCTGCACATTCCGTTTGTTTGTTGTTACCTCCTATGAATCTATAATTGTTTCAAAGTAAAAAGATTTTTTACAAAGTCAGGGGAAACAGTGGAATATAAACCAAAGAGACAGCAAGAGAGAAATTAGGAAGACACTCATGACAGAAAACAAAGCAAAGACCAGGAAGGTGGGGAAGGTGGGAGCAGTGACAGGAAACCTCCAGGTATTGAAAAAGGCTGAATGAAACCTGGTGGGAAACAAACACCTGTGAAACACTGATCCTAAAGCCTCAAATCTGAGGCCATTTTCTCTCACAGCCTAGAAATTTCTTGCCTGGTTATCACTCTATTCAGAAGACTGTCTCAAGACCCAGCCAGATCAATGGCTGCTCATAGAAATCAGTAAATAGGAACACAGGATCAGAACCAGTGGGTGCACTGTGGAATGGAGAAGAAGCAGAGGAAAGAATAGTGGTCACCAGAAAACGTCCCCAAAGTGAATTATTCATCATGCTGCATGTGGTTTTATGTGCATCCCAGAGCTTGCTCTGAGGCAAATCTTGAACGGTGCATTTGGCTCTCAGGCAGATTGGTGATAGTTTTCTTGTTTATTCAATCCACAGAAAGGTTAATTATGCTAGTGACAGTGGCTGGGAAACAATTCTTAGAAAATGCTTTGGTAACAACAGGTTGGCAGTGTATGAAAACCATCTGCTTCCCACAAATGTTAAGGTAAACTTTCAAAGTTGTGGGGTTAGCAATTACAGATTGTATAGTAGTTTAGCACAGGGAAAATACATGCTGTGTTGATGTAGACTTTCTGGATCTTCTTGACACCCAGCCGAAAAGGAACACCCTGTTATAAGAAGGATGGTCTTTGAGCATATAAAAACTTTGAGTAAGCCATCTTTGTTTGCACTTATTAACGCTAACCGAACAAGAACATCACACAGGGGAATATAGTATTTATACTGAATGTCTCCTAAGTAAATTAAGCCTCTCTGGTTTGCTCTCGCCTTGACCCACTAATGGGAACAGGATCATAGATGGAAGATTTGTTTCTTATAAAAATATTCAGTTTATTCTACAAAGGAGCATAAAATGTTGCTCCTCTGACCCCATGGCAGGAGCTGCTCTCAAGGGCCGCAGTTGTGGTTGTTTCAGCTGCTTTGTCATGAAGAGGTCCACTCTCCAACTCTTCCAATGGCAGGGTTTCATGGCTCCCCACCTCCACTCTGAAGGAGAGAAATGGAAAGGGCTAATGGGCTCCCAACTTAGCAAATGTTGTCAGGGCTTCTAATCCATCATTCTAAGGGTACTTCTCAAAGAGACATATTCTTGTGAAAATCATTCAGCTGAAGCTGAGAGGGAATATTTTAAGTAGAGTGGAGTTCAAAATTATGAATGGCAGTAGAGACTGGACACAAATCATACTTGCTAATGGAAGTGAAAAATCCAATTGGTCCCTTGTGGTTTCATGTTGAATAGCAACACCTTATAATGCTTTAGGCCCTAGGTGGTTTGTGTCCATTACTTATTGAGGAATGGCCACATAAATATACGAATTAAAGTTTTAGGCACACTTAGATCTATAGATGATTAACACTCTCCCCACAGCATTCTTGTCCTAATTGAACATTTGTGATGTTTCTACTAAGATCTGAAAAGGCAGGGTGAAGAAAATGATGATATCTCCCTCAATCTGTATATGTGAACATCTTATAAGGGTGGTTATAAAAGAAGGAAACTTCAGTCTTTGTCAGAGGACTGCAGGGCATTAAATAGAGCAAAGAATCTGGAATGAGAAGGTATTCATTTTAATAGACTCTACCACTAAATAACTGACCTGGTGCTAGGTAGTTGAACTCTGTAAATCACATAATTTTCATAATTAAAACTAGATCAATAACAATAATATGGTTCTCATGTATGCATACTAAGTCACATTAGTCGTGTCCGACTCTGCAACACTATGGGCTGCAGCCCACCAGGCTCCTCTGTCCATGGGACTCTCCAGGCAAAAATACTAGAGTGGGTTGCCATGCCCTCCTCTATGGGATCGTCCCAAACTGAGGATCGAATCTATGTCTCTTAAGTCTCCTGCATTGGCAAGCAGGTTCTTTACCACTAGCGCCAACTGGGAAGCTCATGCTTCCCATAGGACTGCTATATGAGACACAGCTATTGCTCCAAGTGATCTATTATTTCTTTCTTCTTTGTTAATCAGGTCACAGTTTTGCTTAGGTGTTCACTCTCCCTGCCTCTAGGCTCAGAGAAAGGACCCCTCCCCAGGCCTAAGTGGGGCTTGACTAACCTTAAATCAAACATGGTCATCCTGTTACCCCTAACAAAATCTGGTTTAGGCATAGGCAGGTGACAAAGTTCTTGCCAAAGAGACATGAAGGCAAGGCTTTGGGAGAAGGAGGCCTCTCCCAAATAATAGAAATGGATTATTTACCCTTACACAGAGCCCTATAAAGACAACTTCACTTTCCTATCTGAAGATAGTGTCAGCTACAGATACTCATAACCACAGTAGCCATATAAATCATGAGAATAAAGCTAACAGAATTTTAAACATCTAAGCTAGATCCAGGATACATTTATGAGTTAGCAGACAGCCATCCTATCTGTGAACTTTTCATTATGTAAAATGCTAAATTTATTCTGTTTAAGCTTTTTGTTTTATTTGCAGCATCCCAGAGAATCCTAGCTGATAGAATTTAAGAATCAAATAAATGTCTATGGAGGGCTATTGAAGAAGGCAATGGCACCCCACTCCAGTACTCTTGCCTGGAAAATCCCATGGATGGAGGAGTCTGGTAGGCTACAGTCCATGGGGTTGCTAAGAGTCGGACATGACTGAGCGACTTCATTTTCACTTTTCACTTTCATTCATTGGAGAAGAAAATGGCAACCCACTCCAGTGTTCTTGCCTAGAGAATCCCAGGGATGGGGGAGCCTGGTGGGCTGCAGTCTATGGGCTTCCCAGGTGGTGCTAGTGGTAAAAAACCCACCTGTCAATGCAGGAGATACAGGTTCGATCCCTGGGTCCAGAAGATCCCCTGGAGGAGGGCATGGCAACCCACTCCAGTATTCTTGCCTTGAGAATCCCATGGACAGACAGGAGCCTGGCGGGCTACAGCCCATGTGGTCACACAGAGTCAGACACGACTGAGCACACACGCATGGAGGGCTACCCTCAAGGTATGGGATGCGTCATCTGTGCTTACTCGCTCAGTCGTGTCAAGCTCTTTGTCAGCCACTGAACTGTAGCCACCAGGCTCCTCCATCCATGGGGGTCTCCAAGTAAGAATACTGAAGTGGGTAGTCATTCCCTTCTCCAATCCATGGATCGAAACTAAGTCTCCTGCATTGCAGGTGGATTCTTTACCATCTGAGCCATCAGCAAAGCCCAGATATACACAAATCCAGCTTCAATACAGTCTCAGACTGTATTCATGTGATCTGTCCTCTATTGACCACATGGAGAACTCACTCCAGAGGGAAACAACATCACCAAGAGCTTCCACAAATTCCCATAAGCAATGTCTCACATTCAAATTAAGCATTCTGAACATATCAACAAGCAACACTAAGAGGAAAAACACAGACAGTAGAAAAAGACTTGGTTTGGGAATCCATCAAACATGAGCTTTAAAATAACTGTCAGTAAAATATTTTTAAAATAGATTAGCTGGCACTTACCAAAAAAATTTTAGAACTAAAAAATATAATCATCTAAATTAAGAATTCAATATGGACATAACAGTGACCCAGGAGTTAAGTTGATGGAAACTATTCAAGCTAACACAAGGAGAGCAAGAAAAGACAAAAATTTTAGAAAGTATCATGAAAGACACATAAGAGAAGATACAAAGTTCTACCCTGTATACAGTGGAATTGTGTAAGAGAAAGGGCCAAGGGAAATATTTGAAAGTCAATAGCTGAAAATTATCAAAAATTGACAGTAGACATTAAGTCACAGATTAAAGCAGGACATATAAAAAGAAAACCACACCTAGATATATCATAGTAAGACTATTAAGAACCAAAACCAAAATCATTTTAAAAGTAACCAGAGGAAAAAACACATTTACCTTCAAAGGAGCAATAGTAAGATTTAATGCCTGACTTTTCAATAGAAACGTTAGAGCTATAAAACTATAAAAATGCTTTTTAAAGTGCTTAGAGGAAATAACCATTAACTCTTCAGACAGAAACCAATTAAAAATGGTATTATACCCAATAGAAATAAGTGCTTCTGTCCTACAAAGAGAAAACCTGTACAATAGTGTTCATCACAGCCTTATTATTAATAGCCCAAAATGAAAAGCAACCCAAGTGCTCATCGATAAAACAACACATAAATGAATTGTGACATAGTCAATGAGATACTACATGACAATTAAAAAACAAAACTACTATTACATATAAATGATGATTCCACAGACCTAACACTGAGTTAAAGAAGCTAGAAACAAAAGTACATATTGTATGATCCCAAAACTAACTCATGGTTGGAGAACATAGAATTGTAATCACTTCTATAGGAAAGGTGATGTTTGTGAGGGAGAAGGGGAGACATTTCTGGAGGGCTCCGTTAATTCAGTGGTACACTTAAAAATTCATCAAGCTGAACACAGAAGTTTTGTGCTTTTATATGTATGTAAATTATTCTTCAATAAAAAATGTTACTTATATAAGGAAAAAAGCAAAGAGTAAATACAAATATTTCTATATAAGCAAACAAAAAACCCTGAGAAAAAATTTGTCAACAAAATCACACTAAAAAAACACTAAAAGAGTTATTTAGACAGTAGGAAAATGATTCTAAAACACAAAATCAAAATTCAGGAAAGAATTAAGGGCAATTGGTATAGGTACCTTAAGTACATAAACCTAAATGAATATTGTCTGTGCAAACAATGATAATAATGTGAATTTTAAAATGTATATGTAACTTTGCTTAGTATTAATAACAAAAAAAATCAAGAAAAGAATAAATAGAGCATAGATGTTCTAAATCAGCAGTATCTAGAAGTAGTAAAAGGTCTAATTTATATTAGATCTAATTAATTAAGGGTACTTGTAATTTCTAGAATCCTCACTAAAAGTACAGTAAAAGAATGTATAGCTAAAAGGTTAACAGAGGAGAAGTAATGAAGATAGACATGAGAGAAAACAGAACACACAAATACCAGCATACATATATAAATGAACTAAATATATCAAATAAAAACAAAAATTAGCAGACGGAATAAAACAAAACATGTTCCTTGTAGAAAGCATATTTAAATGTATAAACAAACTGTAAGTAAAGATAGCTTCTTAGGCTGGCTTTCCTTGGAAGAATTTGAGTGTAAGTAGTTTACTACTATTATGTGACGGCAAGATCATATGTAAAGAAATGATAAACTAACACAGGCAAAGGAAGGATACTGGATGCATTAATGAACAGTTTAATTCTTGTGGCAACTATAACTGAATTTTGTTATGGGCTGCTGCAAAATGGTATAAAACATATATCACAGTTGTCTCAAGTGAGGCGTGAGAAAACTGAGGTGTTTATCTTGAAACTCCCACACTTTATTGGTAAAGAACTCTGCCTGGAAAACTATTAACTGCCCCCTGCTTCCTGCCTGTCACAGGAGTCAATTAAGATAAGAATGTCAGGCAGAGAGTTGAAGGTGCTTTCAGAAGAACTCAGCAGAATGCTTTGGCATTTCCTGGAAGAGTAAGTGCTGCAGGAGATACAAGCAAATCCATAGCTTCAGCCATAAATGGAAAAATATATACCATGAAAACACTAATTTTTAAAAAATTTAGTACAGCTATATCCAACAATGTAGGCAAGACATTTTTAGAAATTAAAAAATCTTTCATAGGATAAAAAGATGATTTAGCACTTAATTAATAGCACATTAATTAATTAATAGCACATTAATTAATATGAACTCAATTGTATAGCTTCACAATATATGTGAAATATATAAACTGGCATAAGAAAAAAGAAAAAAAGATCTATAAACATAGTCAGAAATATTAGTATGTCTGTCAATAACCAATATACTCACTGACAAAAATATTAGTAAAAACAAAACAAGATCCAAATAGCACAAATAATACTCTGGAACTAATTGACAGCTATGTGTACTCAGTTGCTAAGTCATGTCTGACTCTTGTGACTCCATGTTCTGTAGCTCTAGAACACTGCAGCTGAAAGCATTAATAATAGTATACACATTATCTTCAACTGTGTATAGAATATATATCAAATTTGACTACATGCTAGACTATAAAGCAAGTCTAAATGACTTGCAAATAATTTAATTCATACATAATATGTTCTCTGAACACAGTGGTTTATAACTAGAAAACAATAACAAAAATCTAAGCAGAAAATTTCTGAAACTAATGGTTATACAAAATAATTCCAAATGAATCTTGGGTTAAAGAATAAATCACAATGAAAATTAGAAAATATTTTATACTAGATTATTAAAAAACATATCAAGACTTGCAGAATGCTGCTGAAATATAGGCTTAAAGGAAAATGTATAGACTTAAATGCATATACTTCAGAAAAGAAATTTTAAAAACCCCAACCCAATGTTTAAAGTAGTTAATTGAAAGGTAGAAAGAGAGAAATAAAGAGAAGAAATAATAAAAGGGAAAAAATACAATAGAGGAAATAAGCAAAGTGACAATTAGAATAACAAAAGGAACAAATCCTTGACAAAATTAATCAAGAAGAGAGAGACAGAGACTGGAGGAGAGGGGAGGGGAGTGTAGAGAGATTTGATAACCGAGTATGAAAAAGAACATATCACAGCATATCTTTCAAAAAACTTTTTTAAAAAGGAAGGATAATGTGAGGATATTATAAATAACTTCATGCTAGGAAATTTTAAAAGTTAAGCGAAATTGCCAAATTCCTAAAAGAAGAAAACTTGCCTAAGCTGACACAAGAATAGAAAACTTGAATGATCTATAGCTATTTAAAAAGTTATATTTCCAGTTAAAACATTCCACCAAGTGGAGAAGTCCCTAGACTCAGACAGCCTCATTAGTTAATTCTTCCATATATTTAAGGAGAAAATATCAATCTTGCACCAATTTTCCCACGTAAGAAAAAAGAGTAGCTAACTTTATGAGATCAGCATAACCTTTATTCAACAACCTGGCAAGGATATTGGAAAAAAGGAAAATGTCAGAGAAATCTCTCTCAAGAACATGTAAAAAATTCTACATAAAATATCAACAAGTCCAATTCAACACTATATAAAAATGATAGCACCCAAAGCAACTAGGGTTTACTCCAGAAAAAAATTCCTGGTTGGTTTAGCAAAGTTCAATCCATGTAATTTAGCACATTAAAAGAAAAAGAATAAAAAACATGATAACTTAAATACATGAAAGCATATGGTAAAATCCAATACATTTCCTTCTAAAAATCCCTAGCAAACTTGGAATGGACTGACCTTTCTTAATTGGATAAATGCTATCATTATCATTCAAAACCTCACATCAAATATTCTTTGCCGCCCCATAAACTGTGGCCCACCAGGTTTCTCTGCCCATGGAATTTTCGAAGCAAGAATACTGGAGTGGGGTGCCATGCCCTCCTCCAGGAGATCCTCCAGACCCATGGATAGAACCCACATCTCTTGCATCTCCTACCACTAGCACCACCTGGGAAGCCATATCAAATGTCATACTTAGTGAAATATTGAAAACTTTTTCCATAAAATTGAGAATGTGAAAAGAATACTTGACACTACGATTTCTATTCAACATTGTACTGAGCACTGGGCTAGAACAATAAGAGAAAAAAATTAAAACCATAAGAACTGGTATGGAAGAAATTAAAAATTCCTTATTTACAGATGACATGATTATATGCAATAGACAATTGGAGAGAATATGCAGTTAGAATAAGTGAAAGTAGCAACGTTAATATTAAAGTGTTTACATATAGCCAGAACCAATAGAAAATGTTTCAAAATAATACCATTTATACTAGCAAAGACATGAAATACTTCAAAAATTTTAAAAAACAAATATGTGTAAGACTTCAGATCTCACAACTATGAGACATTACTGAGAAAAAAGGAGACCAAATTAAATGAAGTGATATATCATGCGTACTTATTGGTAAACTCATACTATTGATTCAATAATATCCCACTCAACATCTGCAGCAGGACTAGCTATTATTGTAAACAAAAGTGACCAATCAATTCTAAACTTTATAAAGAATTACAAAAGGCTAAGAATATTCAAGAAAATCTTGAAAAAGGCAATGTTGTAAGATTTACACCAAATATCAAATCTTGTTTAAATGTATATTGATTAAGACACTGTAGCACTGGTGTACAGATAGACAAATATACCAATAGAAAACCAGGGAGTATTAAAAACTAAGCTTATATGTATACAGTCACTTGGTTTGGATAGTCTCAGCACTGTAGTCAGGAAATAATGGACTTTGCAATAAATGCTTCCGAGTCAACTGGAAATTATTACGGAAAAAGTGAACCCTGATTCCTTCTTAGCAACCAACAAAAACTAATTCCCAATGAAATGTAGATCTAAATGTGAAAAATAAAACAGATTCACTGAAGTAATTTGCACAAAAATCTGTGCAACTGCAGCAGTCACTTAACTGCTAAGTACCAAACCCTGTGCTATTCTTCAATCACACCAAGTAGGTATTTTATACCCATTTTATGGGTGAGTATAATGAGGTTTCAAGAGATTAGATACCTATGAAAAGTTACAAAACTAGTAAAGACAGAAGCAAGGATATGAATCCCTGTCATTGTGATTTTCAGACTATATTCTCAACTGCCATCCTCTCCTGCTAACCCAGCGGTCAATAGTTATCTATTGTGGAATGGGGGAAGGGGGGAGAAGCCCAGGAGGGAGGGGATATATATAATTATAACTGATTTACATTGTCGTATGGCAGAAACCAACCCAACACTGGAAAGCAATTTTCCTCCAATTAAATAATTTTTAAATAGTTACCTAGATACAGATTTTGAAAGGCTAAGTAAGTAGCAAGGTCTAAAAATCTCCCACATCCCAAACTGTGTTCCTAATTATTTATCTTCCTTTATCTTTGATGAATAGAAAAGATGTTCCTCAGGAAAGGAAAAATGATGACACAGCAACCACTGACATCCTCCAAAGCTCTCTGGAGATGGACCTCTGGACGTGTTTGTGTTTTGCACACCCAGGTGAAGGCAACGGGACTCTCAAACAATGTGACTCAAGTACACTGACTTCATCACTCACTAAAGAAAAGCAGTCCTTTGCTCTGGAAACAAATATGTTCCTTCCATCACTCAGAAAGACCTCCTTGCTTGCAAGCTAACATTGGTCTCAGGCTGATGTGGCAACTGCATGTCAAGGCCACACTGAAAACCCTCAGAATGATGTCATCATTCCCCTGTGCTCTTCTTCCATCCTGACGGCACTTTCCCTTGACTTGTTTTAATACCTTAGCATTCAGTGTCCTACTCTTCTGGAAGTCTAATTAAAGCATGTTTGTGGTTCGCCTAAGTGGAGATCTGATGGGCTCATCACAATTAATCTTTATCACACATCTTTGGAGTAGCTTATTGGATTCCCATTTCAAATTGGAGGAGAGTGAAAGTCAGAAGATAAAAAGGAGTGTGTTCAAGACCACTCAAATATTAAGGGACGTAACTAGGACCTATCAGATACTAGAGACCAGACTTTTTTTTCTACATGCACCTATGCAGTGCCTGCAGTTGGAGACCTGTATGAACAGCAAAATGTCTTAAAAAAGAGGGAGGAGTATGGAAAACAAAAAATCAGACAAACACTAAAACCTTAGTGACCCAGGGCTAAATGAAGGGCCAATCTTGCCTATTTCAGTAGCCTCTAAAACATTCATAATTGAATTGCACTAGAATTATTCACGGAGAAGGCAATGGCAACCCACTCCAGTACTCTTGCCTGGAAAATCCCATGGACGGAGGAGCCTGGTAGGGTGCAGTCCAGAGGGTCGCAAAGAGTCAGACACGACTGAGCGACTTCACTTTCATTTTTCACTTTCATGCACTGGAGAAGGAAATGGCAACCCACTCCAGTGTTCTTTCCTGGAGAATCCCAGGGACGGGGGAGCCTGGTGGGCTGCCATCTATGGGGTTGCACGGAGTCGGACATGACTGAAGCGACTTAGCAGCAGCAGCATCAGAATTATTCAGCTTCAATTTACAATTAATCAGGTCCACTTATACATGCATTCATTAGTCAGGCCTTTAGTTAACAGTAGATACCAGGTACTAGGCTAAGAAATGGAACGATGATGATGGTGACAATGAGAGAAAACTACCTACCCTCCCTGACCTTACCATCTAACTAGAAAGTTAATTGCATTAGCAACATGATAAAGTGTGTTGTCTGTTATGACAGTGGAAATTATGACCCAGATCAAGTAAAAAGTGCAATCATGGTTAGAGTTTTGTTGTCAAGAAGGCACAAAGGTGTAAACGAATATAAAACCAAATATTATTAAAATAAGTTTGGAGCATTTATAGGTACTTGTGTTAATAACGAGAAAAATGTTAACTTTGGGGGGATAATCAGAATAAATGAGATTTTTCTAATATGACGGATAATCTGCCCTTGTTTTACAGTAAAATCAAAGCTCATTAACATGTCCAGTTCTACCTTCTGTGTCTAGAGCAAGGTCTTTTGGAGGCACAAACACTGAGCATAAATATCAAGTGTGTCATTAATTTTTTTCTGGTCCTTTTTATTTCTATTATAAAAAGTCATTTCATTCATAAGAATATTGGGCCCAGAGTTATAAGAATCAAGGAAAATAATATAAACAAAACGTGTTACTCAGAAGTTTTTCAGTTGCAAATGCCTAAAGTCTAATTCTACTAGCTTTAAAATTATATTTGTTAAAAACTTTAATCTACACAAAAACCTGCACATAGATGCTTTAGTCATAAATGTCAAAACCTTGGAGCAACCAAGATGTCCTTCAGTAGGTGAATGGTTCAATAAACTGTGGTACATCTAGACAGTGGAGTATTATTATTCAGCTTTAAAAAGAAATGAGCTATCAAAGCTATGAAAAAACATGGAGGAAACTTAAAAATGTATTACCACATGTAAGAAGCCAACGTGAAAGGGCTACATACTATATGATTCCATCCATATGACATCTGAAAAAGGCAAACCTATGGAGACAGTGAAAGAATTAGCTGTTGCCAGGAAGGAGGAGAGAGGATGTGAGTAAATGGAGCGCAGAGGACTTTTAGGGCAATGAAACTGCTCTGCATGATACTATTGGGTTGGCCAAAAATCTGTTCTGATTTTTCCATTACAGCTTATGGGAAAAACCTGAACAAACTTATTGGCCAACCCATTGCAATGGTGGAAGCATATTATAAATTTGTCCAAATCCACAGAATGTATGTACACCACCAAGAGTAAACCATAATGCGAATTATGGACTTTGGGTGATTATAATGGGTCAACGTAGGTTCATCAGTTGTCACAAATGTTCAGCCCTGGTGGGGATGATGGGGTCAGGCTAACCACGTGTCAGGGCAGGAGGATATGGGCAATCTCTGTACCTTCCTCTCAACCTTATGGTGAACCTAAACCTGTTCTTAAAAAAAACAGTCCTTTATTTAGTGGTACTTACTGACTCTGAGAAGGCAATGGCACCCCACTCCAGTACTCTTGCCTGGAAAATCCCATGGACGGAGGAGCAGCGGATCTACTGTGGTGGATCTCCCCTCCAGCACTGCTGGGCCTAGGGGCTCACAGGATGCAGCCAGAATGCTTTCCATCTCTTGCCTTTGTTATTCCATTAACTTCATTCTTCCCTATTGTAAGCAGTCTTCTTACCTCTGTTTACCATCCTGGTTGGCAATCCTGTAGGAGAGACAGTCTCTCCTTCCACTCTTACATAAATCTTAGAGATCCTGGCTGGCCAGACTTTTCTCTTGTAGCCATCCCTTAAGTTAGTAAATACAGGGGTCCCCAACCTCCAGGACCTAAAGCCTGATGATCTGAGGTGGAGCTGATGTAATAATCATAATAGAAATAAAGTAAACGATAAATGTAATGTGCTTGAATCATCCCCAAACCACCCCTCATCCCACTCCCATCCATGGTAAAATTGTCTTCCAGGAATCTGGGCCATAGTGCCCAAAACATTGGGGATTGCTGAGTTAATAGGACTAGAGTGAGAGTATTATTGTGACTGGGTAGGCCTGGTCACACTCTAACTCCCTGGTGACACAGAAGGGCACATGGGATTAGCAGTTCTATCAGAATACTGTGCACTTTGTTCTGAAGGAGGGCTGACTCCCCAAGGAAGAGGGGATACAGAAAAGCATGTTGGAGAGTCAGATCTGCACAATCCACTACGCATAATGTACTTAAGATCTGTGGATTTCTACATGGACTTCATGATACTTTAGCTATGTGATCTAGGCCTACATATTTCTCCGCTCTGTACTTCATTTTCCTCATCCAAAAAATAAGGCATTTCCTTTGTAAGCATTAAATGAAATAATAAACCCCAGATGTTTGGGACCTTGCACATAGAATTGCTCTGTAGAAGGCAGCCATTACTAATAAGATTAATTCCCATCTCAAAGACCTGGGAACAAAGGCCCAGAGAGGTTCTAATTTGCCCTTGGCCATGTCCACTGAACACCCCCATGGAGAAACAGAACAACAAGCACCAGAGCCTGGAGCCTTGCAGACATCCTCTGCACTCTGGGAATTATACAAATGATTTTTCAATGATGACATCTGGTCCTGAGGGAGATAAGGCTCACTTTTAGCTGTGCTTAAGGACAATCGTATGATCCTCGTAATGTCTTGGGCTGCATGGTGCTTTTATTTTTCAAAGTGTTTCCCATCAATTACATCATTTTACTCTTAAATATCCCTATGAGTCAAGGAAGACATTATCACCATTAGTTGTTGTTCTTATTATTGATTTTTTTAATGCTCTGCTTGTTATAGAGCAAATACAGTCTTCCCCATTTTTAAACTGTTTCTAATATATTGTTTCATGAATTCTGGCACATGGCTTTCTCTGGCTTGAATTGTTGTCTCCAAATTGAAAATGGCAAATTTCCTTGACAAATGCGCCGCAAGATGGTTTAGGATGAGACTAAGGAGTAAGGGAGCTGGGAAATGAATTTTTACATACAAACCAATAACAAAAACTGTGTTTTCCAATCCTGAACTTCTGTAGAAGCTGGAGTCAGGAGGACCAAGGAATCTGTGAACTAGCTAACACCACAAGTTAGCAGCTGTTCACATGGGGCCCTGACAATTGCCAAATGAATGCATTTCTCAATGTAAACAGAGCCGATGGAAAGTCTGGGCCTTGTGAAATCTTGAAATCTGTCGGAATACTCCAGCTGCATGAAAATGAGTTCTTACCTTCTTTTCTCATTATACAGAGTAGAAAGTCTGATGTAGAAAAGAGGTTTATCCAGGAAAAGGTCAGGAGTCCCAGATCCTAACACTCAACTCTGCCACTGACTGCCTTTTAGGAAAGGGACACAAGAGCCCCATTCGCTTCTGAAGAGGGAAAATATCAGGAACTTCTGAGGAAGGTAGGTCTGAATGTAAATCTAGCTTTCCTACATTCTGAGTGCATAACATGCTATAGAATTATCTGAGCTCTAGTTTTATCACACAAACTGCTTCTATTTGAAGATTAAATAGCATCAACATGTACAAGGCCTAATACAGTGTTTGCCACATAGTAGGGATCAATAATTATTAGTTTCTCTTTCCCTAGAGCAAAACAATTAAGTCTATGCATATATATGATAAATAGCTATATATGCATAGGTAGATAGATACTTTAATCATATTTATATATAATTACTGTGATAAAACTAAAACTTTCAGTTATTTCAAATCATTACCAATACAATTAATATGCAATATATACTAAACATTTATACTCTGTATTATTTCAAATTCTCAAATATTCCATCTTCAAAAAGAATATAATTGTGTACAAGCCAGAATTAGGATCACTATTTTCTCTCATATAGTAATTATTTAAGGATCTCCTACGCTCCATGCATATGCATGTATGTGTGATAAGTCAGTTTCGACTCTTTGTGACCCTATGGACTATAGCCTGCCAGGCTACTCTGTCCATGAAATTCTCCAGACAAGAATACTGGAGTGGGTTGCCATGCCCTCCTGTAGGAGATCTTCATGACTCAGGGATCGAACCCACGTCTCTTGTGTCTCCTGCATTTTCAGCCGGGTTCTTTACCACTAGCACCACCTGGGAAGCTCTCCATGCATATAATAACTAGCAAAACAGATGAGTTCTCCACCCTGCATCTAAAAGTTTAGGCAATGAGGACAAAGAATTGTTCCTCCCTGGAGAAAGTACTTTGGAAAGATATCTGGGGAACACATTAAAGGGCCATCAAATTCATCCTCAACAGCATTTAACCAGGTGAAAGCATAAGCAGAGGATTCTGGATAGAGCAAAGGGCACGTTCGCCTTAGCTCTGTGGAGGAAGCCAAGATATGTTAAGGCAGAATCCATGGTAAATTATTGGCCAGAGACAAGGTCCTTATCTGAAAATATAAAATAAGCAGTCAACATATGAAGGTCTACCTTTTCAAGAAATTTTATCTTTTTCTCTAAAACGATGGGTGCACACATCTGCAAAGGCAGAAAGGAGCTGAGCTGCTCAGCTTGCTTTTTGGTATCCAAAAATTCTTGAACAGGTCTCAGCCCATCCAATGCCTTATGGGAAATCTAGTTTCACAGCCTGATTAAATCACTCAGCAGTCACATGTCTTTGGGCAAGTCATTTAACACCAAGGCCTCAGTTTCCCTATTACCCAGTGTTGACAGTCCTCAATCAATTCATTCTTCTTTTCAAACACTCACAAGAAACCAGCATTTTAATGAGAAAGTGTATTTTGATGTCACCCCTGCCCTATGATTTTATGCATTTATCATAAAGCCTGATTTTATCATCAGCTTATTAAAAAAATGGAAACATCCCTATATAATAAGACTCTTGTGGGAATGGTAATGGAATTGGAACTCACTTATAAAAATCACGTAGCAAAATGTTTTAGCTGTTGGTTCATTCCAGCCTAGTCTGTGCTTTGCATGAAAAATGAGCTCATCTTTGAATGTAGCAAATTCTGCTTGTTTGGGTAGTGCTTCTGATCGAGACATATATATTTTCCCTCAATCACAGGAAAACAAATTGTCAGTGGCATATTGCTTTGATATTTCAACCATTTGCTGGATTTCCAACCTCCAAAATATCTTAAACAGAAGCATGAAGCATGAACAGGCCAAACTAGAGAACCCAGTATTTATGAGCCTATTCGAACCTTGTAAAGATCTGATCAGCAAATATGCCAATTGATACACCATAATGTTTTACAACTGCAGTTGTCTTGGTCTATAAAACTTATAATTCTAAAGGGATTTCTGCTTTCTTTGCAGACATTTCTGTTTTACTGCCACCTGGTGGTGTGTATTAGATCCAGCAGTATTCCTGCTAGAATTTTAGAAGGCAGGCCATTAAAAAAAAAAAAAAAAAAAAGACACAAATGATCCTAACAGGCATCTTTCTCTCCTGTCTCACTCATCCCACCTTCTCCATCCAATAATCCCCTCCACTTACATACGTAACCACAATATTCCAGGAAATGTCTGTTAGGCTTTAGTACGGATTATGACCTAGGAGGTAGAAAAAGCCCCAAATCTGTCTTTTCCAAAGAGCCCTGACCTTTCTGATCTTCAATGTCTACCAAACCATAAACAACACTGATATTTTTACTCCCACGTGGCTCCTCTTTCAAATATGTCTGCCAACTTCTGACAACAGACACCAAGAAGGTGGCGGTGTTGAAGGGCCAGAATTGGTTTCTCAGTGGGATACCAGGCTGGCCATCGCAGACTCATTGCTCAGGACTAGAACATCCCCATGAGGATGTCAAGCAGAGTTCTTTTCCAACATTCCTAGGGCACCAGCCAAAGGAAGCAAAAGAATCCAAATCACAATGTATACTAATCATACAGAGAAAAGAAAGGTCCCACATTACAGAAGCTGTAAGGCTTCCCACAGAAATATTGGATCTACACCTGCATAGCAATGTTGAGCCCCATCAGACCAACAATTTTCAACCCGAGGAAGCAGAACCCCCACAATAAGCATTTGAAGTAGGGTTGGCCTATATTTTGATTGCCAAAATGAATGGAGTGTGTCCCTGGGAACTAGTGCTCATGAGTTGCACAAATGCAGGCTGTTTCTTCAGTCGTATCTGACTCTTTGTGACCCCATGGACTGTAGCCTGCCAGTCTTCTCTGTCCATGGGATTCTCCAGGCAAGAATACTGGAGTGGGTTGCCATGCCCTCCTCCAGGGGATCTTCTCAATCCAGGGATGGAACATTTGTCTCCTGCAGTTCCCGCATTCTCAGGCAGATTCTTTACCACTGAGCCACCTGGGGGGACGGGGGTGGGGGTGGGGTGGGGTGGTTCTAAATATCCTTCAGTGGTCTAGACAGGCCTGCGCAATGAAGAATGTTTTGTCCAGAATGCCAATACTATCTCCCACAGAGAAACAGCATTCACTCAAGGATGGGGTTGATTCTTCACTTGTGTTATTCTTTAAGAAAGACTTTTCTGAGCTCCTTCATGTCAAGGCCTTGGGTTAGAATCTGTGGATCTGATACTAAAGACACAACCTCCCATAAATTTCAAAGGACCCCAGTATTCCATTCATTCTCACCCACACTGTACTTTTGTTGATTTTCATTTTCTCCCTTGGGGATATGGTAACTAGCCAGGAAGCCACGTGAAGATAGTGCAGCCCTGTCACAGTCACAGATGAGGAGACTTACCAGGAAGATGCTGATTATGTTTCCAGCACACTCTAAATATCACAACCCTTAAGAGACTCTAGCAGTGCTGCATTCTGATTCCCACTGAGTTCATACTAAAGTGGAAGGGAATACTCTTCTTTTCTCTCTTGCATTACTCTTTGTCACTTGCTGACCAAACAAGTGCTGCTTCTGTCTCTGTGTCTCAGAGGCTCCCCATGTCATCTCCTTTACCATCTACTTCTAGCTACGTATAGACTTGAGTACGTGGATGGAGCACCTAATTTTCAAACAGCATGATGTCCATCCTATTTCAGGCTAATTCCTAGATATCTACATGGAAACACTTTATTATTTTCCTTCAGCAACCTCTGGAAAAAATCCCTCACACAAACCCACCTGAGGCCGTATTCACCAGGTCAGTTAATCAGATACATTAAATCCCAGATTCGACTCAATCTGGAACACCCGCTCCCATCACATAAGAGCTGAATCAATGTGCTTATGTTGATGAGAAAGAGAGAGATAGATAGAGGATAGACAGTATGTGATAAAATACCACCTGTAAAACGCTTGACCCAGACTAGGCTCTTAATTAAATGTAGCTGTTATCTTTAAAACATTGTTGCACAATTCAGCTATTATCAATGCCATTTTAAAGATGAGAAACTGAGGCTCAAAGAACAATTCGTTCATAAAGTCAGGATTCTGGCTTATTGCTCTCTGACTCAGGCACTTTTGATAAAACCATATTAGCTCTACATTCCATTCTACATAAGAGAAAGATATTTTAAAAGCATGTACCATGTTAATATCACATTCAGGCAACTGCATATATACACATTATGTTAGCGTTCTTCTTCCCTTTAATGTTTCTTTCTCATCAAATTCTGATGAGGAGACATCCTTTGGAAGCTGTGATCTATACTGGTTACATTGAAACTTGCAGCTGAAACCAACTTATGTCCCACACAATGTACACCAATTTATGCTGCTCCAGAGAAGGAAAGGGCAACCCCCTCCAGTGATCTTGCCTGGAGAATCCCAGGGATGGGGGAGCCTGGTGAGCTGCCGTTCATGGGGTCGCACAGAGTCGAACACGACTGAAGCAACTCAGCAGCAGCAGCAGCAGCAGAGATAATAAGGGTTATGGAAATAAGCAGGTATCTTGCTTTCATTATGTGTGGTGTGTGGATAAACCATAAACAACATTTCCTTCATTCGAAAGTGATAAATGCAACAGATGGGGGGATTTCTGTTAATAGTATATTAGAAACCTGGCATGTCTCTGTTTTGTTTGTAAATACAATCTTGCTCTGAATCACAGTGATCTTCTGCAAGTGTGGGTGCGGTAGACATTACCTGGGCTCCTCAGTATCCATGTCCTTCTCATTTCCAGACACACAGTGACCATACTTCCCAGGCCTTGTTTGCATTAGGAAGAGCCATGGTACTCATCTGGCCAATGGGTTGTAAGCAGAAGCAGTGAACATGTGGTTTCCAGAACAGAGTACCTGAGCTCCAGGTGGGTAACTTTTCAGAACTTTCTTCTTGCAACAGCCATCTCAGAAACGTGTTGAAATGGAGGTGCCATAGTGTTCACAGAGACCAGATTACTGAGCCAACAAACACACAGGATAATTTTCCTGGAGAGTTGCCCAAGTCCACAGCAGAATTTAGATAAATAAAAATAAACTTTTGACTTTTGTTTTCTTAAGCCTCTGAGACTTAAGTGTTGTCCCTTAACAACATAAGAGACATGACTTAGACTTGCTTGACTAACCCTGTGGGTGAGGTCAATTTCATACCATAAAATAGCATACGCATCCTTCTGGCCTAAACCAGAAAAATAGACGTATTTTAATCTTATAATCAAGGTCTTCTACAAACTGGCCCAAACCTACCTTCCAAAATTATCTTCTACCACCTCCAAATGAAACCAGACACCATTTTTTTTCTTTTAACCACATCTCACAATTTCTTACAGCTTCCCAGGTGATGCTAGTGATAAAGAACCTGCCTGGCAATACAGGAGACCTAAGAGATACAGCTTCAGTTCCTGGGTTGGTAAGATCCCCTTGAGGATGGCAACCCACTCCAGTATTCTTTCCTGGACAATCTCATGAACAGAGGAGGCTGGCGGGCTATAGTTCATAGGGTCACAAGAGTCAGACACCACTGAAGTGACTTGGCACACAAACGCACACAATTTCTTGCTCTTTTAAAAAATCTGTTATTCCCTTGCATAGCATATTCTCTTTCTTTCACATTAACAACTATCCTTAAAAGGGCCCAACTCATATGCCAACTCTTTCAATGAAATCTCCCCTAATCCTACTATTCTAAAGTAATATCTCTTTCCTTTAGATTTTCATATTTCTTGTTGCTCCTTCTAACTTCATATATTGTATTATGATTATTTTACATATAACTATGTTAGTTTAAGGTATATAACATAAAGATTTGAAATATGTATAGTGAAATGATTACCCCAGTTTACTCAATATCCATCACCACACACAGTGAAATTTTTCTCCTGTGATGAGAACTTTTAAGATCTACTCTCTTAGCAACTTTCAAATATATAACACAGTATTATTAACTACAGTCACGATTCTGTATATAATATCCCCATGACTTAATTTATGACTGGAAGTGTGTACCCTTTGACCCTCTACACCAATTTTACCACCCCCTACCCCCCCAACCTCTGGCAACCTCCAACCTATTTTCCATATCTATGAGTTCAGGGTTTGGGTTTTTTTACTTTTTATTTGTATTTTTAGATTCCACAAATAAGTGAGATCATACGGTACTTGTCTTTCTTTGCACTTAACATCCTCAAGGTCCAACCATGCTACAGTGAATGATAAGATTTTCTTCCTTTTTATGGCTGAGTAATATTAATATATATGTCAAAACTTTTGCCTATTTTTAATTGAATTAATTATATTTTATTGTTGAGTTATATACCATGAAGTTTTAATTTGTCTTGCCAGAACTTTTTTCTATTACTAGAGTATGTTATTTTTACTGTATGTTTTTAAGTGAGATCTGTGACATACAATTTTGTAACTTGATTTTCAAATTTAATATATTGTGATTATCTTTCCACGTGTATATCTAATTACACCACTTCTAATGGTGTAGAAGTGGTTTGTGGTTCGTTAGATGAATCTTCTATAATCTGAAATCTAATACTTTAAATACAGGATTTATTTAAAAGAAAAAAATCGCCATACTGCATCTACATCTTTGAACACTTGTACAATCATTTTTTAATTGGGGTATAATTGACACATAACATTAGTTTCAAGTGTACAATATAATGATTTGATGTTTGTATGCATTGATAAATGATCATCGCAAGTCTAGTTAACATCTATCACCACACATAGTACAATTTTTTTTTCCCTTGGTATGAGAACTTTTAAAATACGTTCTGAGTAACTTTCAAATATGCAATATGGTGTTATAAACTATAGTCACCATACCATATATATCCATGACTTGTTTATAACTGTAAGTTTATAACTTTTGACCCCCTTAACTTATTTTACCCGCTACATACCCCCTACCTCTGGCAGCCACTAATCTGTTCTCTCTACTTATGAATTCAGTTTGTTTTTGCTTTTTGTTTGTTTGCTTATTTCTTGTTTAGATTCCACATATGATATAATACACTATTTTTCTCTATCTGACTTTTTCCACTTAGCATAATGCCTCATCCATTTTGTCACAAATGACCAGATATCCTTTTATATGATTGAATAATATTCCTATATCAATAGAGAGATACATTAATTACATTTTCTTTATCCATCCATCAATGGATACTTCTTTTGTTTCCATGTCTTGGCTATTGCAATAATGTTGCAATGAACATGGGGTTCAGATATCTTTTCAAGTTAGAGTTTCCATTTTTTTCAGATAAATATCCAGAAGTGGAATTGCTGGGAACATACATGAGTTCTGTTTTTAAGTTTTTGAAGAATCTCCATACTATTTTCCCTAGTGACTGCACCAACCCCTTACCAATATACAATTTTCAAATATTTCCTCTCACTTAATAGGTGTCCTTTTCATTTTTGTTTGTTTTCTTTGCTCTTCAGAGCTTTTTAGTTCAATGTAGTTCCAGTTGTTTATTTTTGCTTTTGTTGCCTTTACTTTCAGCATCAAGTTCAAAAAATTATCACAACACCATTTACTGAAGAATCTGTTTTTCCTCATTGTATATTTTGGCTCCTCTGTTATAAATCAATTGACCATCTATGCATGATTTTGTATCTGGGTTCTGTATACTATTTCATTGATCTAGACATTGATTGTTCAAAACAGCTGAGACCATACTGGTTTTATTACTACAGCTTTGTAACACAGTTTTAAATCAGGAAACATGAAGCTTTCAGCTTTGTTCTTAAGATTGCTTTGGTTACTCAGATTTTTGCTCTGGTTGTTCTATACAGATTTTAGAATCATTTGTTCTATTTTTGTGAAAGATGCCATTGGGTTTTGATAGGGTTTTCATTGGATCTGTATATTGCTTTATGCTGTATGGACCTCTTAACAACATTAATTTTTCTAGTCTTATATTATCATTATTTATGCTCAATATTTAAAAGATACAGATATCAGTGATACTAATACAGTAAGTTTTATCATAAATTCAACTTGCTCTATCAAGAAGTATTCTTTCTCTCAATCACTTTCTTCCTTCCCACCAAAAAGAGGGAGTCTTATCCCATTCAAGCCACTCCAGTAGTGGCAGGGGAGGGTGGGATGTTGGGCACTGAAAAGTCCTGCGTGGGTACACGGTCCCTCTTCTAGACCATGAAGCAGGATTAGGAAGTGGAACAGGCTTCCCTCTTTTCTCATAGCATTCATAAATGAGGAGTTTAAGGCTATTTGGCTTCATGGCTACTAGGAAGAAGACTGGAAGTGGGAGGAGACTCATGGCAGCAGCACTAATATTTACTAAGAATTAGGGTGTGCCAGGACCTGTGATAACTGCTTTACGTATACTTTATCACTTGCTCTTCCCAAGGCAGCTGGTAAACAATCCGCCTGCAATGTGGGAGACCTGGGTTCGATCCCTGGGTTGGGAAGATCCCCTGGAGAAGAGAACAGCTACCCACTCTAGTATTCTGGCCTGGAGAATTCCATGGACAGTCTATAGGATCACAAAGAGTTGGACATGACTGAACGACTTTCACATACACAAGACCAAGGAGGCGTAGAACATGGTGGATGGTGTATAAATTCTAAAGTCAGACTGCAAGTGTTTGAATCCCAGCCCTATCACTATGTAATTATATAATCTAGGACAAGGTATTGAATTGTCCTCTGCCCCAGTTTCCTTAATTGAAAACAATGCTCCCTACCTCACAGAATTATTAATAGACTAAGTGAAAGTGAAGTCGCTCAGTTATGTCCGACTCTTTGCGACCCCATGGACTGTAGCTTACAAGGCTCCTCTGTCCATGGGGTTTTCCAGGCAATAGTACTGGAGTGGATTGCCATTTCCTTCTCCAGCGGATCTTCCTGACCCAGGGATGGAACCCAGGTTTCCCACATTGTAGACAGATGCTTTACCATTTGAGCCACCAGGGAAGTCAATAGTCTAAATGTGTTGGTAAATAGAAAAAAACTTAGAAGAGGGCCTGCACATAAATGCAAAACAAATATTGTTTTGAAAAAAAGTAATGTTATTACAATTCTTTTACCGATTAAGAAACCAAGGCATAAATGCTAAGCCCATTGCCCAGGAACAAGCAACAGTGGTGTTGGAGTTGATATTTGAACTCAATCTTCCAGTCTCAGAGACAATGTTCTCAGTTCTACCATGTAGCTTCTTTGAGGCCTTCAGAATAATTGGGCAAGAATGTAGCAAAGAATATCCAAGCATGGGTGGAGGGATAATTACATGAGACAACATCTGAGACCACCTTTCAACCTTGAGATTATATGATTTACGGTTGTGAAAACTTGAAAATCAGGTAAGCTCCTAATAATCCAGGGCAGAGGTGACCAGAATGGTCTTTCTGTGATTTAGAATTCCTAGTTAGAAGTCATTCTACAGATAGATGTGAATCTGAATCACTGTTCTTCCACTAATTTGTTGCAAGACCTTGGGGAAATTATTCAACCTCCTATCAGACTAATGTCTACCAGGTTCCTGAACTTTGTAACTTTCTGGATACTGTTTCTTCCTCACAGCTAAGGATTCCTCCAACAATTTCGTTCATGTTTCTGCTGTTATTTTTCCCAAGAGAAATAATTCATTGGTTCAGATGAATTGACATAATCCAAATTAGTAAATAGAAGTAGGAAATTCTAGGTATACCTATCTCTTAAATGGAAATAATATAAGCTCATGAATTTTGTGGTGGGTGACTTTTTTCCAGAAGGCATGATTTTTCCCAGAAGGCAAAGGTTTGGCGATATTTATACGAATCATGAAGTGGAAGGTCTGAGGCATGGGGAGCAGGGAAAGGTTACTGGAATAAGGTGTAGTCCTGGTCATTCTGCACAGGTGTTAGGTCATTTTGCCAGTTCAGAAGGTCAGGAGTGGACGCTCACGTATGCCCACTTGAAAGGCCAGTGGTCCAATCTAGTCTTGACTGGCTCGGCTCAAACTAGACATAGCTGACTCCAAGTTTCTAGAAAATAACTCAGGCAAACTTATTATTTAGCTGCCCGAAGGACAAGCAAGTCTTAAAATGACCTTGATTAGTGAAATCAAGTGAATGGGATTTAACCCCCATGGGCTCATTAATACTATTAGTTTACTGAAGATAGCAGACCTACCTGCCTAAAGACATTGAGAACAGATAGCTTCACAGAATTGGTAACATTTGATCTTACCTTGAAAGTTAGAAACAGGGTCATGAAGAAAACATCTCAAGCAAAAACAACTTCCACAAAGGCATGAGGGATAAAACTCCATGGGAGGTTTTTAAGGAACTGTGGACAGTTTGGTGCAGCTTCAGTTAGGTGGGGTGAAGAAGAGGGAGATGAGATTGGAGAAGTGAGTAACAGCCAAATCTGAGAATGCATAATAAAGTATGTGTATATCATCCTGAGAAGGAAGGCTAATGACAAACCCTCACCATACACCAAACACCATCCTAAGCATTTGTTAATTCCTTTCAGCCTTACATGATGGTAGGCATTGGTACTATCCACAAGGAAATTAAAGTTTTTTTAAAAAGCACAAAGTAGCTTGTCTAAAGTAACACTATACTGAATATAGAGTCAAAGTTTGGATCCAAGCAGTTAGGACTTCTTATGGATTGAATTATGGCTAAGTTAGGTGAAGTTACAATAACAAAAATACCATAGTTTGAGTAGTTTAAACAATAACCATTTATTTCTCAAAGTTTTGAAGACAGAGAAATCCAAAATCAAGGTATCAGCCAACTCAGTTTCCAGAAAGAACCCTCATTCTGGTTTGCAGAGGTACACTCTCTTGCTGTATCCTCACAGGATGGAGAGAAAGAGCTGTAGTCCTTCTTTCCTTATAAGAGTGCCAATCCCACGACCTCATCTAAGCCTAATTACTTCCCAAAGGCCTCAACTCAAATATCATCCTATGAGGGTTAAAGATTCAACATAGAATGGGAGAGGAACACAGATATTCAGCCAACAGCAAATTTTAAGTCCCACAAATTCACATGCTGAAATCCTAACCCCCAGTATCTCGGAATATGACCTTATACGGAAATAGAATGACTGCAGAGGTAATTAGTTAAGATGAGGTTATACTGAAGTAGACTGGGCACAAATGTGCACACAGTGAAATATCATGTGAACGTGAAGTCAGACATTACAAGCCAAGGGAACACCAAATATTGTCCATAAACCAGCAGAAGTAAGGACCCAGGCATGGAAGAGATTTTGCCTCATCACCCTCAGAAGCCACCAACCCTGCTGACACACCTTCTTGGACTTCTGGCCTCTAGAATTGTGAAACAATAAATTTCTGTTTTTAATTCACCCACTGTGTAGTACTTGTTATGGCAACCTAAGTAAACCAATATAGGGCCCAGAGTCAACCCATCTAAGCAGTACGATACATGACCTTATTTTTCCAGAACATGAGAGCATTTTAAAGAGAAAAGAAACTTGGCCATATTTGCATTGTGTTCTAAAATCAGCCTGCCCTCACTCATCTTTTTACCTGACATCCCCTATTAGTCATAAAAGATCATTGGCTTGGGTCCTGTGTGTTTCTTTGGCCAAAAAATAAGTATTATATAATGCCCATATTCTTTGCAACACAGCTCGGTTTACATCAGTATTCGTCCCATCTCTTTATGGACAGGAACTTCGATGCAAAATGCCTCAGTTTTATAAATCTTTGGTTAAACTGTTCAAAAGAACAGTGCTTTTTTGCTTCCTGTTTATTAATTCATTCTATTTTGACTTCTATGGGCAAAAACAAAACATTGGAGACAATTTTTTCCTCATCCTTACTCTGTTTGATGGTAAACATAAAATCACAAAGTTTTGGGGGGATGCATTTTTTGGTCCACTTATTACACCTATTCATCTCTTTTGGTTGGAGTGGGGAGCTGACTCTCTTGGATGGAGATGCTTCTCTGGAATCTTTCTCTGGTGACTCATAATCTAAAGCTGCTGAATTCAAGGAAGGCAGTTTCAACTGAAGTATTTAATCTTATGGAGACATTTATTGCCCAGTTTTTTGTTTTGTCTTGTTTAATATAAACCACTAGAGAGATGTTTCCTGGTTATGTCATTTCATAAAGCAGGGTGTAAAGTAAAAATTTCCCAGATAAGAAAAGGCCGTTGCTTCTTAAGGATTCTGTCATAGAATCTGCTTCTCTAAGGGACTTAGAGTCTTAAAGCAATGCCGATAAGGATATTAGCATTAATGGTAACGATAACATGGCTAACTAACATCCACAGAGGACATATAGACTTGTGGATATAAAGGCTACTTCTAGAGTCAGATACGCCTAGATTTTCACTGCAGCTCTGACTCTTCCTAGCTATGTTCCCTAAGTTTTTTAATCTTCTTTTTTCTTCTTCAGGTTCCTCATCTCTAAAATGGGGATAATAATGTCCTTATTTCATAAAGTTTGGGAAAGATTGAATGGATATTGAATGAAAAGCTCTTACCACAATGACTAGCATATAATAAATATTCATTAAACGTTAGCCACTATTGTTATAAACAAGAATAAAATTTATTGGAAGCTTATTGCATATTAAAAGATATGTCTGTCTGGCAGGCTATAGTCCATGGGGTTGCAAAGAGCTGTACACGACTGAACAACTAAACAACAGCAACAAATTGCATATTCAGTCTCTTAGGATGTTATCTCTAATTCTGATAGCAATCTTCAGGTTAAATATTGTTTGTCTCTACTTTAAAGATAAAAGAGTTAAGTTGCTTGTTCCAGGTCACTTGGCTAGGAAATGTCAAATCAAAGGTTTCCTGAGACCTGAAAAAAAACATCAAATTTTATCTTAATACTTCCAAAATGATAAAAGAGCTGCATTATGGAAAGCCTCTATCCAGAGTTATATGTTTCTAGTTAGCATATATAAAACCTCTAAGCCAAGATAAGGCCAAAGGATACTCTTTAGCAGAATATTGGATTTGATCAATATCAATTTATTCCATCAAGCTTTATCACAGAATTTAGAGTGAAACTTTAAATACCATTCAATATTTTAACTGCACCCCACATACAAATCTTAGCAATATAAAGTTTAAGCCTTTACATTAGTCAGAACTCTCTGGATAAAGATTAATGAGGTCCATCTCAAAAAGTCCTAAGTTAAAGGGAAATTTATCACTCCTCTGTTTGGGAAGTCTAGACTCTAGCTTCAGGTATAGCTGGATCCAGGCTCTTTGTCTTGTCACCTTTCAGACATTGACTCCATTTTAAGTTCTGATCCAGTTTCTTCCTCTTCTACTGAAAAAACATACTATGTATTGATATAGATCTCTGCCAGCAGCCACAACACCCTATCCTCAGCTAAGTTCAGTTGCTCAGTCATGTCCGAATCTTTGTGACCCCATGGACCGCAGCATGCTAGGGCTCCCTGTCCATCACCAATCCCTGGATTTTACTCAAACTCATGTCCATTGGGTTGATGATGCCATTCAACCATCTCATCCTCTGTCATCCCCTTCTCCTCCTGCCCTCAATCTTTCCCAGCATCAGGGACTTTTAAAATGAGTCAGCTCTTCACATCAGGTGGCCAAAGTATTGGAGTTTCAGCTTCAACATCAGTCCTTCCAATGAACACCAAGGACTGATCTCCTTTAGGAAGGACTGGTTGTATCTCCTTGCAGTCCAAGGCACTCTCAAGAGTCTTCTTGAACACCACAGTTCAAAAGCATCAATTCTTCGGCACTCAGCTCTCTTCACTGTCCAACTCTTACATCCATGCATAACCTCTGTAAAAACCATAGCCTTGACTAGATGGATCTTTGTTGACAAAGTAATGTCTCTGCTTTTTAATATGCTATCTAGGTTGGTCATAACTTTCCTTCCAAGGAGTAAGTGTCTTTTAACTTCATGGTTGCAATAATCATCTGCAGTGATTTTGGAGCCCCCCAAAATAAAGTCTGACACTGTATCCACTGTTTCTCCATCTATTTGCCATGAAGTGATGGGACCAGATGCAGTGATCTTTGTTTTCTGAATGTTGAGCTTTAAGCCAACTTTTTCACTCTCCTCTTTCACTTTCAACAAGAGGCTTTTTAGTTCTTCTTCACTTTCTGCCATAAGGGTGGTGCCATCTGCATATCTGAGGTTATTGATATTTCTCCCAGCAATGTTGATTCCAGCTTTGCTTCATCCAGCCCAGCATTTCTCATGATGCACTCTGCATATAAGATAAATAAGTAGAGTGACAATATACAGACTTGATGTACTCTTTTTCCTATTTGGAATGAGTCTGTTGTTCCATGTCCAGTTTGAACTGTTGCTTCCTGACCTGCATGTAGGTTTCTCAAGAGGCAGGTCAGGTGGTCTGGTATTCCCATCTCTTTCAGAATTTTCCACAGTTTCTTGTGATCCACATAGTCAAAGTCTTTGGCATAGTCAATAAAGCAGAAATAGCTATTTTTCTGGAACTCTCTTCCTTTTCCATGATCCAGCGGATGTTGGTAATTTGATCTCTGGCTCCTCTGCCTTTTCTAAAACCAGCTTGAACATCTGGAAGTTCACGGTTCATGTATTGCCGAGGCCTGGCTTAAAGAATTTTGAGCATTACTTTGCTAGTATGTGAGATGAGTGAAATTGTGTGGTAGTTTGAACATTCTTTGGCATTGCCTTTCTTTGGGATCGGAAAGAAAACTGACCTTTCCAGTCCTGTGGCCACTGTGGAGTTTTCCAAATTTGCTGGTATGTTGAGTGCAGCACTTTCACAGCATCATCTTTTAGGATTTGAAATAGCTCAACTGGTATTCCATCACCTCCACTAGCTTTGTTCATAGTGGTACTTCCTAAGGCCCTCAGATCATGAACTACTTATTGCCAAATTCAGACTTAAATTGAAAGAAGTAGGGAAAGCCAGTAGACCATTCAGGTATGACCTAAATCAAATCCCTAATGATTATGCAGTAGAAGTGACAAATGGATTTGAGGGACTAGATCTGATAGAGTGCCTGATGAACTATGGACAGGGGTTCGTGACATTGTACAGGAGACAGGGATCAAGACCATCCCCAAGAAAAAGAAATGCAAAAAAGCAAAATGGCTGTCTAAAGAGGTGGCCTTACAAATAGCTGTGAAAAGAAGAGAAGCCAAAGCAAAGGAGAAAAGGAAAGATATACCCATCTGAATGCAGAGTTCCAGAGAATAGCAAGGAGAGATAAGAAAGCCTTCCTCAGTGATCAGTGCAAAGAAATAGAGGAAAACAATAGAATGGGAAAGACTAGAGTTCTCTTCAAGAAAATTAGAGATACCAAGGGAACATTTCATGCAGGGTTGGGCTCAATAAGGAACAGAAATGGTATAGACCTAACAGAACCAGAAGATATTATGAAGAGGTAGCAAGAATACACAGAAGAACTGTACAAAAAAGATTACAACCCAGATAATCATGATGGTGTGATCACTCACCTAGAGCCAGACATCTTGGAATGTGAAGTCAAGTGGGCCTTAGGAAGCATCCCTAGGAAACTTATCCTCATGGTTACTAAACTGCGAGCAGATAGAAGACTTTTTTTATCCTCTGATATCTGTGTACCAGTCATTGATAAGAACTGTTCAGCCTACTTAAGCCACAGAGTGTGATCAGATCTATAAAGGCACAGAGTTGTGCCTTGCGAGGACTGATGTGGCGTTGCATTAATTTCTTATGGCTGTTATAATGCATTATCACAAACTTGATGGTTTATAGCATCACAAATTGTAGCCCAGATACCCAAAAGCATTGTTACCAGTCTAAAGTCAAAGGATCAGGAGGGTATGGTTCCTTCTGGAGTCCCTAAGTGAGTGAAGTCACTCAGTCATGTCCGACTCTTTGAGACCCCATGGACTGTAGCCTACCAGGCTCCCCCATCCATGGGATTTTCCAGGCAAGAGTACTGGAGAGGGTTGCCATTTCCTCTCCAGGGGATCTTCCTGACCCAGGGAGACTGAACCTGGGTCTCCTGCATTGCAGGCAGACGCTTTGCTGACTGAGCCACCAGGGCAGTCCTCTTTCAGGAGCCCCTAAGGGAGAATCCAGTTCCTTACCTATCCTAGCTTCTAGAGGCCACCTGCATTCTGTGGCTCAGGACATCTTCTTCAGATGATTCTAATCTCTTGCTTTCATGGTCATATCTCATAATTCCTCTTCTACAGTAAAAATCTCCCACTGCCTCCCTCTTTAAAGGACATTTGTGATTATATTTGAACCCACTTGGCTAATCCAGGATAATCTCTCCATCTCAAGATCCTTAACTTAATCACATCTGCAAAGTCCCTTTTGCCAGAGAAGGCAACACTAATAGGTTCCAGAGATTAGAATGTGAACATCTGGGGGGCCATTATTCAGCCTACCACCAGCATAGACCAGGAAGGTATGATAACTATGCAAACAGGCAAAGAAAGACACATTTTATAAAAGAGAAATCAAATTATTCAGAGAACAGAGAAATCCTTTTCAGCTTCTGGGATTTGGTTTGGCTTCTTGACAGATAATTATAATAATGATGCAAGCCAACATTTATATTGCTCCTTATGTGTCAGGCATTGTTCTAAATGCCTTATTTATACTGCTCGATTAATCTTTATAAAACATTGTACTCATTTTATAGAAGATGAAACCAAAGTACAGAGACATTAAATGACTCACCCCAGATCACACTGAACTATCAGAGCCAGAATTTGAACCCAAGGTATCTGATTCCAGGTGCATACTTTTGACAGTTTGAGATGGAAGAATGGAGAGCAGGCTGACACAATGAGAAAACATGAGTACTGTAGACAGCTCAGATCATGAACTCCTTATTGCAAAATTCAGACTTAAATTGAAGAAAGTAGGGAAAACCACTAGACCATTCAGGTATGACCTATCAAATCCCTTATGCAGCAGAAGAGACAAACAGATTCAAGGGATTAGATGAGATAGACAAGTGCCTGAAGAACTATGGTTGGAGGTTCATGACATTGTACAAGAGGCAGTACAAGACCAGCCCCAAGGGAAAAAAATTCAAAAGGCAAAATGGTTGTCTGAGGAGGCCTTACAAATAGCTGAGAAAAGAAGAGAAGCTAAAGCAAAAGAGAAAAGGAAAGATATACCCATTTGAATGCAGAGTTCCCAAGAATAGCAAGGGAGAGATAAGAAAGCCTTCTTCAGTGACCAATGCAAAGAAAAGAGGAAAACAATAGAATGGGAAAGGCCAGAGATCTCTTTAAGAAAATTAGAGATACCAAGGGAGCATTTCATGCAAAGATGGGCTCAATAAAGGACCGAAATGGTATGGACCTGACAGAAGCAGAAGATATTAAGAAGAGGCGGCAAGAATACACAGAAGAACTGTACAAAAAAGATCTTCATGACCCAGATAATCACGATGGTGTGATCACTCACCTAGAACCTGACACCCTGGAATGCAAAGTCAAATGGGCCTTAGGAAGCATCACTATGAACAAAGCTAGTGGAGGTGCTGGAATTCCAGTTGAGCTATTTCAAATCCTCAAAGATGATGCTGTGAAAGTGCTGCATTCAATATGCCAGCACATTTGGAAAACTCAGCAGTGGCCACAGGACTGGAAAAAGTCAGTTTTCTTTCCAATCCCAAAGAAAGGCAATGCCAAAGAATGTTTAAACTACCGCACAATTGCACTCATCTCGCACACTAGCAAAGTCAAGTCTTCAAGCCGCGCTTTCACAGTATGTGGAATGATAACTTCCAGATGTTCAAGCTGGATTTAGAAAAAGCAGAGGAACCAGATATCAAATGTCCAACATCTGTTGGATCACAGAAAAAGCAAGAGAGTTCCAGAAAAACATCTATTTCTGCTTTACTGATTATGTCAAAGCCTTTGGCTATATGGGTCACAAAAACTGTGGAAAATTCTTAAAGAGACAGGAATACCAGACCACCTTACCTGCCTCTTGAGAAATCTGTATGCAGGTCAAGTAGTAACAGTTAGAACTGGACATGGAAAATTGGACTGGTTCCAAATTGGGGAAAGAGTACCTGAAGATTGTATATTGTCACCCTGCTTATTTAACTCATATGCAGAGTACATCATACAAAATGCTGGATTGGCTGAAGCACAATCTGGAATCAAGATTGCCGGGAGAAATATCAATAACCTCAGATATGCAGATGATATCACCCTTAAATGGCAGGAATGGAAGAGGAACTAAGGAGCCTCTTGAAGAAAGTGAAAGAGGAGACTAAAAAAGGTGGCTTAAAATTCAACATTCAAAAAACAAAGATCATAGCACCTTTCCCAAAGCATAGTTCCCATTACTTCATGGCAAATAGATGGGGAAACAATGGAAACAGTGACAGACATTCTTTTCTTGGGGTCCAAAATCACTGCAGATGGTGACTGAAGCCAAGAAATTAAAAGATGATCCTTGGAAGAAAATCTACGACCAACCTAGACAGCATAATAAAAATCAGAGACATTACTTTGCTGACAAAGGTCTGTCTAGTCAAAGCTATGGTTTTTCCATTAGTCATGTATGGCTGTGAGAGTTAGACCACAGAACTGATGCTTTTTAACCTGCTGGCAGGCTATGGCCTGTGTCCAGGGAAGTAGCTAGGTTCCTAGCGTGCTCGGGCGGGTTCTGATGTGGTGTACGGAGACCGGAGATCCGGAAGGTGAAGACAGCATTTGCTTAAGCTTAGCTGCTGCTAAGTCGCTTCAGTCATGTCCGACTCTGTGCGACCTCATAGATGGCAGCCCAACAGGCTCCCCCGACCCTGGGATTCTCCAGGCAAGAACACTGGAGTGGGTTGCCATTTCCTTCTCCAATGCATGAAAGTGAAAAGTGAAAATGAAGTCACTCAGTCATGTCCGACTCCCAGCCACCCCATGGACTGCAGCCCACCAGGCTCCTATGCTTAGCAGGACTTTAGAAAGGTGAGTTTCCTAAAATGAATTAGCCTTTCGGTCATGTTATTTATTTTGATGACATCTGGTTTCCCCGACTGTGAAAAACTTGAGGACTGATCCTCTGAAATCAATTCCTTTTAAGTGCTGAAACTTCACGTTGCTTGAAAGGACATCTAAGCCTGGACAGGGAATTGGGATTCTAATTCTGTGGTTTCTTTTAAGAAATAATGCTCTTAGCTCAGACGGTAAAGCATCTGCCTACAATGCTGAAGACCCAGGTTTGATCCCTGGCTCAGGAAGATCCCCTGCAGAAGGAAATGGCAATCCACTCCAGTGTTCTTGCCTGGAACATCCCATGGATTGAGGAGCCTGGTAGGCTACAGTCGATGGGGTCTCAAACAGTTGGACACGACTGAGTGACTTCACCATAACTGTGATGTTGGAGAAGACTCTTGAGAGTACCTTGGACTGCAAGGAGATCCAATCAGTCAATCCTAAAGGAAATTAGTCCTGAATATTCACTGGAAGGACTATGCTGAACCTGAAGCTCCAACACTTTGGTCCTGGTGCAAAGAACTGACTCATTGAAAAAGACCCTGATGCTGGGAAAGATTGAAGACAGGAGCAGGGGATGACAGAGGATGAGATGGTTGGATGGCATCATTAACTTGATGGACACGAGTTTAAGCAAGCTCCAGGAGGTGGTGATGGATAGGGAGGCCTGGTGTCCTGCAGTCCATGGGTTGCAAAGAGTTGGATACAACTGAGCAACTGAACTGAGCTGAACTGACCTGAGACAGAGGGAAGAGAATGAACAAACATGCAGAGGCAGAGAAGTGAAAGGCAGATTCAGGCCAGTGAGTACACAAGGTCGGATGGAGGTTAGAGAATCTGAGAGAAGTAGCGGGACAGCAAGCTACAGCTAGAAGACTTCCAGGGCTTAGAAGACTTTGAAACCATGGGCCATCTCCATGGCTGATGGGAGCCCTTTGAGACACTGGATTAGAGTTGTGCCTTGGGAAGACTGATTTGGTGACCATGTGAAGGCTCGATTGGAGAAGTGGGAAGGGAGCTTCCCCTTCTCCTCTACTCCCCTGGCACTTTGTACATAATAGAACATGCCTATATGTTTTGCCCAATAGAGAGTGAGCCCTAAAAGGGAGACCAGTGTATCATCCATCTCTGGCAGCATGTGTCAATAGCTGATACAGTCAAGCACAAAACACAATACAGCTAGAGGAGAGGGGGCAGGGGGTGTGCATGCTGGGGCTGCTGCTGCTTCTGATGAAAATAACATCATTCTGTAGTCAATTTGAAGAGCCTTTATCCACATTTGTTGAAGGCTTTTAACGTAATTTAAAATGCCTAGAAATCTAGGAATATGTAGGTTTATATTCAAATCTTGCTTCCATCAGTTGCCTTTGTAGGGTCTTGGGTAATTTCTGGATATCCCAAGCCTTGTAGTCTTAATCTTTAAAACAGAAAAAGAAAAAAAAAACTTTATTGGTAATTGCTAATTTATAATGTTACTAAAAGGAACTAAAGAACCTTTTGATGAGGGTGAAGGAGGAGAGTGAAAAAGCTAGCTTGAAACTAATAACCCAAAAAGAAAAAAAAAAAAACTAATATCATAGCATCTGGTCCCATCACTTCATGGCATGTAGAAGGGGAAAAGGTAGAAGCAGTAAGAGATTTCCTCTTCTTGGGCTTTAAAATCACTGCGGATGATAACTGCAGCCATGAAATTAGAAGACAGTCGTTTCTTGGCAGGAAAGCTATGACAAACCAAGACAGTGTGTTAAAACACAAAGACTTCACTTTGCCAACAAAGATCCATATAGTCAAGGCTATTGGGCTTCCCAGGTGGCTCAGATGGTAAAGAATCCACCTGTAATGCAGGAGACCTGGGTTCTATCCTTGGGTTGGGAAGATCCCCTGGGGGAGGGCATGGCAACCCACTCCAGTATTCTTGTCTGGAGAATCCCATGGACAGAGGAGCCTGGTGGGCTACAGTCCATGGGGTCGCAAAGAGTCAGACACGACTGAGCAACTAAGCACAGCACTTGGTCTTTCCAGTGGTCATGTACTGTTGTGAGAGCTGGACCTCAAAGAAGGCAGAGCACCAGAAGATTTGGCACTTTTAAAATGTGATGCTGGAGAAGATTCTTGAGAGTCTGTTGGACAGCAAGGAGATCAAACCAGTCAGTCTTAAAGAAAATCAACCCTGACTACTCATTAAAAGTATTGATGCTGAAGCTGAAGCTGAAGCTCCAAGAATTTGGTCACTTGATGTGAACAGCTGACTCACTGGAAAAGACCCTGATTCAAGGCAGAAGAGGGCAACAGAAGATGAGATGGCAGGGCAGCATCACTGACTCAATGAACATGAACTTGGGCAGAATCTGGGAGATGATGAGGGACACAGAGGTCTGGTGTACTGCAGTCCATGGGGTCTTGAAGAGTCAGACACGACGAGGCAGCTGAACAAAAAACGTATAAGGTAATAGTCATCTGTCTCAAATGAACAATGTGGCAAATTCTGACTACAAATTAGTTTTTAAAAATATACCTGTGGTGGATTCATGTTGATGTATGGCAAAACCGATAAAATATTGTAAAGTAATTAACCTCCAATTAAAATAAATAAATTTATATTTTAAAAAAGAAAGAAAAAAATCGAATCACCTAAAAAAAATTCTTATTCAATTGAATCAGCAACTTACCTTTATGTCCCTTTTAGTACTTTCCCCCCATTTTGCAGTTGTTTGACACTGAACCTCAGGGAAAAGAAGGGATTTAGCCAGACAATGAAAGAGCTTGGATTTAAAGAGACAAGAGGAATCTCCACACTGTTCTCCATAGTGGCTGTACTAGTTTGCATTCCCACCAACAGTATAAGAGGGTTTCCTTTTCTCCACACCCTCTCCAGCATTTATTGCTTGTAGACTTTTGGATAGCAGCCATTCTGACTGGCGTGAAATGGTACCTCATTGTGATTTTGATTTGCATTTCTCTGATAATGAGTGATGTTGAGCATCTTTTCATGTGTTTGTTAGCCATCTGTATGTCTTCTTTGGAGAAAAGTCTGTTTAGTTCTTTGGCCCATTTTTTGATTGGGTCATTTATTTTTCTGGAATTGAGCTGCAGGAGTTGCTTGTCAGCAATCCCACTGCTGGGCATACACACTGAGGAAACCAGAATTGAAAGAGATACATGTACCCCAATGTTCATTGCAGCACTGTTTACAATAGCTAGGACATGGAAGCAACCTAGATGTCCATCAGCAGATGAATGGATAAGAAAGCTGTGGTATATATACACAATGGAGTGTTACTCAGCCATTAAAAAGAATATATTTGAATCAGTTCTAATGAGGTGGATGAAACTGGAGCCTATTATACAGAGTGAAGTAAGCCAGAAAGAAAAACACCAATACGGTATACTAACACATATATATGGAATTTAGAAAGATGGTAACGATAACCCTGTATGCGAGACAGCAAAAGAGGTACAGATGTATAGAACAGTATTTTAGACTCTGCGGGAGAGGGCGAGGGTGGGATTATTTGGGGGGATGGCACTGAAACATGTATATCATATAAGAAACGAATCACCAGTCCAGATTTGATACAGGATGCTTGGGGCTGGCGCACTGGGATGACCCAGAGAGATGGTACAGGGAGGGAGGTTGTGGGGGCAGGGGGAGGGGGGGCGATTCAGGATGGGGAACACGTGCAACCATGGCGGACTCATGTTGATGTGTGGCAGAACCAATACAATATTGTAAAGTAATTAGCCTCCAATTAAAATAAATGAATTTAAATTTAAAAATAAAAATAAAGAGACAAGAAGGGGATTTTTGGCTGTATGCACACCTCATAAAGGGAAATGAAGCTTAAGGGAAAGAGCAGGATAGACGCGACCGCACAGGTGAAAGACCTGGACTTCAAGAAGGAAGCTCAGATTTGAAAAGAATATCCAGACTATTCACCGGTCAGCCACACCCTGGGCACACGCAGCCTCAGGCGGGTAGGAGCTCTGGTCCCCGCCCAGCAACAGCCCTCTGCGTCCTTAACTACCGGGGGCGGGAGCCGCCTCCGCCCAGGAGCGGGGCCCTGTGATTGGCCCGACTCCTGAGCCTGCTCCCCCGCCCCACCTTGGTCCCCACAGGCCTCCGCAGATCTTAATCCTGGGGAGAAGCACTGAAGGCGCACCCCTGAGCCTCCGGAGCGGTAAGAGCCGGCTCTGAGCGCCCCAGGGAAAGGACTCAGGAGTGACACGCAGCTCCTGGATAGAGGGGACTCCACAATCACAAATTCTGGTCCTTGAAGCTTCCAGATAGATTCAAAGAATCTATCTGGGGGGCTAACCTCGCAGAGCAGATCCAATTGCTGACAACACACTAAGTGAAACTGGGGTCTTGGGAAGAACCCTGCTCTATTTATCAGACCAAAGTACTGGAACCAGGCCTGCTGTCAATCACTGTGTGCCCTTGGTCAATTAACACCGTCTCTGGGCCTTGGTTTCCCAATCTGTAAAGAGAGCCTTTGGAGACTATTCAGTGTTATGTGGCAGCCTGGATGGGAGGGGAATTGGGGGGAGAATGGATACATGTGTATATATGGTTGAGTCCCTCAGCTGTTCACCTGAAACTATCACATTGTTGATTATCTATACCCCAATACAAAATTCAATCTTTAAAAACCTTCATTTAAAAAAAAAAGAAATGATTTCTAAAGACCTTTCAATTTCTAAGAGGCTCTAACAGGGAATGGTTAGTCTGGGACCAGGTTTTTAGAACTTCTCAGTTTCCCCTGGCAGCAGACCTGATTAAACACCCAGTGAATGTTAATGGAGGGTCTCAATTTTAGATTCACTGCATTGTAGAAAAATCAGATCAGCGAAAAATCCCTCTTTTCTATGCACATTGCTCCTTCAGATGCATGATGTCATTGGACTGTTACTAAATCCAGAGGGCAGCAATGGAATTATTCTGATTTCATAAATGGAGATACTGAGTGTCAGAACTGAATTTGAGTTCTTCACATGTCCTTCTAAAGCCCTACTTTCCTCTCTGACCTCATTATAATCCCATCTGGTGACTTGTAGAATGGGAAGACAATCACGAATGGCTCAGTCAACCAGTTTTGCAAACCTCTTAGATGGGATTTCCAATTCTGCTAATTACTGTTATGTGATATTGGAAAAGTTACTTAGCTACATTAAGGCTGTTCCCTCAACTGTGAGACAAAAATGATAATAGTAATTAGGAATATCTTTCTCATGCTTTTTTGGAACTATTAAGTGAGATTATAATATAGGTAATACAGTTGACCTCGCTATTATTTTTGTTATTATTGACGAGGATGTTACAGTTGCCTAGTGGAAAACCCAGAGGAATAGTTTTATTTATTTTCCACCCACAAGGACTTGAAGAGGCTTGGAGAATTATGTCTGCAGTTTGGAAGACTCCCTGTGGATCAAATGCGATGCCTGAGATGATGGTGAAAATCACTGGAAGTAAACACTTTCGATACCTTGTGGAGAAGCCAAAAATGTAAGTTTACTCTTTGAAAAATATGTTTTGCTTGGGTGCTAATGAAGTTTAGGCTTTTTTTAATCTAGAAATTTACATTTTAAAAATGCTCTCCATGGAAAATTAAGTCATTAAGATGCAACCGTAAAAGTAAAATAGTGTTGATAACTTCTATGCAGTGTTTTCCTGAATTTTTCATCTTACAAAGATGCTCTTTCCCCATGCTCTATAATTACTTGAGCTGATTTTCCAGATAGATGGGAAATATAAGCTTTGAGCCATTAATAAATATTAATGGAGCATTGCTGCTTCTCCTTATCAGGTTTGTAATCTACCACATGTAGTAATTTTCTGGTGCGGGGAGAGAGAGGGAGGAAGGTTGTTAGTCAATTTGTTATGAATTAAAGGAGTGGGATTAGTAATGAATCATAAAAGTTTCACTTAACTTTTGCTTGTATTCCATACTCCTCTAAGCAGGGGCTTCTAGGAACATAACTAAGAGGGCTTTCTTCCTCCAAACTCATCACAGTCACATTTGAAGGGGGAAACTCACATCTCTAAAATTCACTCGTTTTTTGACCAATTCTTCCTTGTAGAGTTTTGATAGTTAACGTAAGAAAAAGACGATACTAGACCTACCTTTCTTCTAGTAGGCATTTCATAAACAGTAGTCAGTCAGTCAGTGCCTTTCCCTCCTAAAATCATTTCCTTAGCTCTTTCTTCTCTTTCAGAAACCCACAGATCAAATAGACAAACTAAAAGTTCTAGCCTCACTGAAGATAGGTTCAGAAAGCAGTGGACACCAAACCTGGCTACCATCAGGTGGAGAATCCTTATCATCACCTGGAGAATCCTCAAAAATAAAGATGTGGGGTTCAAGACATATTGAGTCAGAATCCCTGAAGATGAGACCATTAGCACGACTGTTATGGAGTATGAGCTTTAAAGGGGAAATGGGTTTTACCTCCCTACCATCAGTACTAAGAGACTGTAAAGTGAGTGCCCCAAGAGATTCCAAAGTCAGTACTGCAGTCAACTAGTAATGTCTCCCATGGCGCAGGAAGTGAGCTTTGCAGCAGGAGTCATGTATTTGGAATCCTTACAGACTGAAGAGATGTGAGTTTGAATCCTTTCTGGCCTTTTGACATTGAAAAAGTGAATTAACATCTCAAGCCTCAGATTCTACAGCTATCAAGTGAAGATAAAGCCCATATACCTAGTAGGGTTGTTATGAGAAAAAAAAATGAGAAAAGTATGCAAAGCATCTTTCCAGTGCCTAGAAGTATATATAGTGTGTGTGTCAGTTGCTCAGTCATGTCTGCCTATTTGTGACCCCATGGACTGTCCATGGAATTCTCCAGGCAAGAATACTGGAGTGGATTGCCATTCCCTTCTCCAGAGGATCTTCCCAACCCAGGGATAGAACCCAGGTCTGCATCACAGGCAGATCTTTCACTGTTTGAGCTACAGGGAAGTCATATTCCACATGCTTAATAAATGGATCTGCTGTTATTATTGAAGTAAATCTTTCCATAGATATGACATTAAGTAAAAAATCAAAAATTTTTCTGTGAAACACTTGCCATCCCTTTTATATTCTATGCCAGTTTATCTCTGTTTTGTAGATGAGGAAACTGAGACACTGATGAGTAAGTGATTATTTCAAGATCTTGACAAATTCCAGTCATTATCCGGAAAAGTAAATAAGATCACTAGGAATGCTTTGCTCAATTCTCCTTCTACCTGGAAGACATTGCTAATCTATTAATTCCATTTCCCTTTGAGGTTGTTTGTTTAACCCCAACATCCCCAACTCCATCCTTTTTCCAATGATATCAGAGTCTAATATGTTCCTAACAGGGAAAGGGAGGACAGTGGGGATAGAGGAAGTGTCCTTTTCCTTTTAAATTAGAGAAAAATTCCATCTTTATTATAAGAAGGTGCCTTTATTTCTCTTTATTCTTTAAATTTTAGATTCTGAAAATAAGGGTACACTACATTAGTTACATTAATTGGGAAATAAAAGACACAGTTCTGTTTTTTCTATGACAGACAATAAGATAATTGTTATTTTTTAATATTAAGATAAATTTTGTTGTTTGTCTCTATGAACTTGATGTTACTGTTGCTGGAATAACATAGGACAGTTAGCAAGCTTTCCTAAAATATTCTTGTATGGTTCGAAAGTAAATAACCCTCAAGAGGCTTCTCGTTGCTGAGGTGAGGACAGACCCACCGCAAGCATGCTTTGCATGTTCCAGAGTCTGTCTCTAAAAAAACATTTAAATCATGCTGCATCTACACCCTTCAGCCAGGGTCTCAAGATGGTGTTTTCTTTGAGTTGAATCAACTGACCCTATTAGTAAAAAAATCTACATAGAAAAATAAATAAAAGCCAAAAGAGAAAGAAGTCTCTAAAAGAAAAGTCTGGATTAAAAAGAAAAATTACAAATTAATATTGGATGGAAAAACAGAAATCTTCCTGTGTAATGACATTTATTTATTTATTTGAATTAATTTTATTGGAGTATAGTTGCTTTACAAATGTGTAACCACATTTAGTTCAGATGTCTTACAGGTTCGTGGAAAGATGGCTAGTGGGTCAGACATAAATATGATCTTCAAAGTACAAACCAAAATCAGTCTGCTGGTTTTCTAGGACTGCTCTATGACCATACCAAAACTGGGTGGCTTAGGCCAACAGAAATGTATTGCCTCTCAGTTCTGGAGGCTAGACAGCTGAAGCCAAGGTGTCTGCAGAGCCTTGCTCATTCTGACGTGCCTAGGAAGAATCCTTCTGTCCCAAGTCTCTCTCCTTATTGGAGAAATAATATGTGTCTGTGTACAGGTTTCCTCCTTTCATAAGGACACCAGTCAATCGGCTGACAACTCTACTATTCTAGTATGGCCTCATCTAAACTAATTACTTCTGCCGTTACCCTATTTCCAAATAAGATCACATTCTGAGATATTGGAAATTAGGATTTAAAAATATGAACTGGGATAAGGGGATAGAACTTAAACCATAACAACCAGTCTCCCATTTTACAGATGAGGTGAGACAACTGAGGTCTCAGTGAACTTAAAGTGAGGCTACTTATTAAGAACTAAGCCTGGAATTTACTCCTTCTCTCATTTTTTAATTTAGCCTGTACAGTGATTAACAAGAGATGAACAGAAAATGATCAATGCCTACTTAGAACACATTTTTCATCAAGGAGATCAATATACAGGTTTAAGTGTCCCTCAGTCTGTGGCATCATTATTTTCCTCATAGACCCCTACACTAGCCTTTCAATCCTGACCCCTGCCTTTCATCTAATTCTCTGATTCATTCTCTGGATCCATGCTCTTCAAAGTGTAGTCTATGGACCATCAGCATCAACCTCACCTGAGAGCTTGTTAGAAATGCAGACTCTCAGGCCCCTTTCCAGACATATTGAGTCAGAATCTGCATTGTTGTCAATTCCCAAGTGAGGCCTATGCAGCATTACAGATTGAATTACAGATTGAGAAGATCAGTTCTTAAGTATGGCTAGCAACCGCATAGAGTCCCTTGGATTGAAAGGAGATCAAAACAACCAGTCCTAAAGGAAATGAATCCTGAATATTCATCAGAAGGACTGATGCTGAAGCTGAAGCACCAAAACTTTAGCTACCTGATAGCAAGAGCCAACTCACTGGAAAAGATCTTGATGTTGCAAAAGACTGAGGGCAGAAGGAGAAGGGGGTGACCGAGGATGAGATGGTTGGATAGCATCACCGACTCAGTGGACATGAGTTTGAGCAAATTCTGGGAGATAGTGAAGGACCAGGAAGTCTGGCATGCTGTAGTCCATGGAGCTCCAAAGAGTTGGACATGATTTAGCAACTGAACAACCATCTTTTTAAAATGCAAATCTAATCAGGTGTCACCATCACCAGCCCTGGATTTGCCTGCTTCCCTTTCTCGTGATAGCATCGTTAGGGATTGTCGTGCTCAATGGCAATTTTCTATGCATTTCAGTGTCCATTTAACTGTAAATTCTGTCTTCACAACCTTGCCCTCAGTACTGAGTGTAAAGTCTTGTACATATTGAAAGCCTAGTAAATGAGTTAGAATACAATGGCAGTTTAGTCGCTAAGTAATGTCCTACTCTTGCGACCTCATGTACTGTAGCCTGCCAGGCTCCTCTGTCCATGGGATTCTCCAGGCAAGAATACTTGAGTGGGTTGCTATTTCCTACTACAGGGTATCTTCCCAACCCAGGGATCTAACCCAACTCTCTTGTAGCTCCTGCAATGCAGGAGGATTCATTACCACTAGCACCAACTGGGGAGCCCAGAAAGACAATACTAAGTGCTTTAAATCCATGTCTAAAGGCGCATGTTGCTAAAATAGCATGAAGTTGTTACTATGGAACCCTGATGATTAATGGGATAACTGATCCAGGAGAAAATATGCCAGATGATAGGAGACAAATATTCTCATTTTATTAAAAGAGATAAAACGTTGGTAGTGAAATCATGGAACTTGAAGCTTATAGAGAATCTCTGGCAAAAACACAGGCCAAAGAATTAAATATATTAGATGTGAGTACAAAACACAAAGGCCTTCACCACTGAGGGTTAGGCCATTTTGACCAAGAACAGAGCATGCCAAACTGGCCCCATTCTCTTCATTGGTGAAGTTACTGTGGTGCAAATGAAGGGAGTCATAAAGCATAGTCTTTGTTGATTTCAGTGAGTTACTAGGAACACTTTTCTCACGAAGTTTTGAAATAGGTAGAGACTTCTAGGTTGAATAGTATTAAGATGGATGACAAACCAACCTGGTAGTGACTGAACAATGGATTTAAGCACAATGTGCTGGAGGTGGAGAGGTTGGGAGGATTTGTGTGTGACTCAGTTCTTAGTCAACATTTTTTAATCCTCAACTAAAGGAAGACAGACAAATCACTTCAGTAAGCAGGTGAATAGTAGACTGCTTGGAAGATATGGCAGGAAAATGAGCTAAAACCAACAAGGTGAAATCTACAGAAACATACGCAAAGTCTCTTTAGATGAGGGCACACATACATGATTATATACAATAAATGCTTGGAATTTACTTGCTATGAAGTAATAGAATATACGCTGGTCTCTGGGAATTCCCTGGTGGTCCAGTGGTCAGGACTCCATTCTTTCAATGCCAAGGGCCTGGGTTCAACCTATGGTTGGGGAACTAAGATGCTGCAAGCTTTGTGGCATGGCCAAAAATAATAATGATAATTTTCTTAAAGAAAGAATACATACTGATCTCTGATCCCACCCAGTTCCTGGCATGGAAGCTCCTAAAACTCTCTCAATTTTCTGAGAGATAAGAACACTAGGAGTATCATTTGTTTTACTATTTGGTCTTTGATTCTGGTTCCTGACACAAAACTTGTAAAGTCCTTAGAATTTCCTGAGTGACGAGTTGTCTTTTGTTCTAATGAGGATACTCTCGGTGGGCTCCTGAATGGCTTCAGGGTGTAGGTTGTGGCCAGAAAGACCACACACTGACTAAAAGCTTGGAAACTTTCAGCCCAAACATACTCCCTATCCTCCCAGAGGGAAGAGAAGCTGGATACTGAGTGAAAGATTTATCCTAACTACATGTTGAAACTTCCTAAAAATCCCAAATGTATGGGGTTCAGAGAGCTTCTGGGCTGCTAAACACACCTATGTGCTGGACCGGGGGGTGTTATGTCTGCAGAAGCCAGGGGAGTTCCATTCTCTTCCCCACATACTTTGCTCTCTCCATCTCTTCCATCTGGCTGTCACTTAGTTGTATTCTTTAACAGTAAGCTAGTGACTCCAGCCACATAATTAAAAGATGCATACTCCTTGGAAGAAAAGCTGTAACGAACCTAGACAGTGTATTCAAAAGCAGAGACATAACTTTGCCAACAGAGGTCCATATAGTCAAACGTATGGTTTATCCAGTAGTCATATGTGAATGTGAGAATTGGACCATAAAGAAGACTGAGAGCTGAAGAATTGATAGTTTCAAATTGTGGAACTGGAGAAGACTCTTGAGAATCCCTTGGATAGCAAGGAGATCAAACCAATCAGTCCTAAAGGAAATCAACCCTAAATATTCATTGGAGGAACTGATGCTGAACCTGAAGCTCTAATACTTTGGCCACCGGATGCAAAGAGCAAACTCACTGGGGCGGGGGGGTGGGGGGGAGGAAGCAATGCTGGGAAAGATTGAGAACAGGAGGAGAAGGGGACAACAGAGGATGGCATCACTGACTCAGTGGACATGAGTTTGAGCAAACTGTCCAGGAAATAGTGACAGACAGGGAAGGCTGGCTGTTGCAGTCCCTGAAATCGCAAAGAGCTGGACACAACTTAGCAGCTGAACAACATTATCTAATGAGTAAATGGTTTGCCTAAGTTCTGTGAGACACTCTTATATATTAATCAAGCCTGAGAAGGCAATTTTGGGAACTCTGATTTATAGCTAGCCTGTCAGAGATACAGGTAACAGCCTGGACTTGCGCCTGACACCTGAAGGATGTAGGGCAGTCTTGTGTGACTGAGACCTTAACCTGTGGGATCTTTTCAACTCCAGGTAGATAGTGTCAGAATGCAATTGGAATGTAGGACACTCAAGTAATGTCAAAGAATTGCTTTGTTTGGGGAAAACCCACATATATTTGATGACCAGAAGTAGAGTGGAAGATAAAATGGAAGGTTCCCCCAGTACACCATGAACCAAAGGTGTCCAGAGAGACGAATGAGGGGGTGGGGGGTGGGCATCATACTCATAACTAGACCTGTCACCAGGGAGTACTGTGCTTCGTCCTGGCACACGAAAGGTGCAGGCACTAAAAGCATGGCATTATGGAATCTCCAGGGTGTGAGGTTTGGCCTAGGGGAATATTTATAGAATTTGGGATTGAGCTGTTAAATAAAAGAGGAATTGGGTTCCTTTCAAGAAACTCCTGTGAGTAGAGATGCTTCCAGTTAATACAGTTGGCCTCTATAGTTCCTTCCACTGCCAAGAATCAGTGACCCAGAGAATTTTATCCCATAGTTACACTACTGTTGGTATAGAATTGTTAAGCACAGGGGAAGCTGACTCCTTTATGGGTGGTTTAGTTACTAAGTCATACTTGACTCTTGAGACCCCATAGACTATAGCCCGCCAGGCTCCTCTGTCCATGGGATTCTCCAGGCAAGAATACTAGAGTGGGTTGCCATTTCCTTCTCCATGGGATCTTCCTGACCCAGGAATTGAACCTGGGTCTCCTGCATTGCAGACAGATTCTTTACTGACTGAGCTCTGAGGGAAGCAACAAATACTTGTAACTGTGTATCACATATATTGATATGTAGAGTCAATAAATACAAAATTCTGATGTTTTTCCACATGACTTTGCTGGAGCCCATATTCTGTCATTTTTTAATCCCTCAAAGTCCTTCATATTAATACAGTATTTTGAGTTTCTTATTTTAATTATTTATTTATTTTGGGCTGCTCTTTGCTGCGTGCATGAGCTTTCTAGTTGAGGTGAGCAGGAGCCATTCCCTAGCTGTGATGCATGGCTTTCTCACTGCAGTGACTTCTTTTGTTGAAGAGCACATGATCTAGGGTGTGCAGCCTTCGGTAGTTGTGGCACCTGGGTTCAGTTGCCCCAAGTCATATGGAATCTTCCAGGACCAGCAATCTAACCTGTGACCCCTAAATTGGCAGATAGATTCCTAACCACTGGATCACCAGGAAAGGCCAATATTTTTTAATTTCTTGAAATTTTTTAAAGTGTTATTAGTTTTAGAAATTAATGCATGCATGGAATCAGCACCTTTTCAATTAACAAATATTAATTGACTGCCTGCTAAGTGCCAAGCCCTGGGGACCCAGCAGAATACCTAAAGTTCTAGTGACAGAAGACACACAACAAACATATAACAGTAAACATTCAAATGAAGATAGTGCAATGAGGAAAAATACAGTAGGCCCAGAGGGTATATGAAGTCACAAAGGGTGCTCTCAGAAGGCCTCTCTAAGCAAGTGACACTTAGCTGAGACTATGTAAAGATGAGTTGGAATTATCCAATGAGCTTTATCCATGGTTAGCTAGCAGTGAGCTGGCTAAGACTAGCACAGCTTTGTCCCAGTGCATGAGGCTTTCCATATTTCAATCTTCCATAAAACTCATAGTTTCTTCCTCCTTCTCCTGCCCTAGAAGAAGAGGCTGCAGCTTCCCATGGGCCCCAGGTTCTCCAGATATTTCACTTTCCCAACAACTGCTACAAATAGCACCTAAGATGAGCACCTGGAGCCCAAGTAGATCTTTTTTGGTACATGACCGCCTTTTGCCTGCCTCCTAAAAAAGTACCACATCACTTTCCAGGAACGCAGATCTGAGAGATCAGGGCAATCATATAGCTGCTGATTTTTCACCCATGAGATCCAGTCTGTACCCAGCAACACCACAGGTGTTCATCATTACCTGCTAGCATCCACAGTTCTACACAGAGAGTGAACTATGCAAATAGCTGAAGAAACCATTCTGGACAGCAGGGACAGGCAATAGAAAGCCTTTTGGCATGCTTAAGGAGGAGCAAGGAAGTCAGTGCGGGTGGAGTTAGTGAACAAGGGGAGGAAATGAGGTCAGGGAGGCCTACAAGACTCAGATCATGGGCCATGTCATCCGTGTTAGAGATGTTGGATTTGTTCTATGTACAATGGGAAGACATGGAAAATTGAGAGCAGTGGAGGACACAATCAAATTTACACTTTCTAAATAACGGTTCTGGCTGCTATGTGGAGGATAAACTAGAAGAGACGGGAATATTAAAATGAGAGAGGCCACTTAGGGAGTCATTATGGTAATCCAGGCAGGAAATGGTAGTGTCAGGCAAGTCTATTCTCATCACAACAAAGATTTAAAGTGATGGACATTAAAGCCCTCAGCACATCACTGCTCTTGGGTCTTGGACAGACTGTGTTATAGCTCTTAGACAGATCAGTGTTACAGCTCCATGTTACAGCTCTATTTTATTTAGAAAATAGCAGGAAAATCCATCCTCGAGGTGTGAGGGCATGCCAACCCAAAGATGCAAAGAGAAGAGAGTTGGGGAGCATGCGAGCACGTGGGAGAGAGAAACCTGGCCCTTTGGCTCCTCTTTTTATATGTTTTTTCCTCCCCCCGGGCCTGCCCTGTGTAAACTGGGCTAGCCAGGAGTGCTGTTTGTTTCACCTGAGGTCCTCACTCCGGTCCTTGGCCTTGCCTCTGTTCTATTTTCGCGGGCTTTTCCCTTCCTTTTCTTTTAGCCAGCGCCATTTTGGACTCCTGTTTCCTATTCTAACTACCTAACAGTAGCAATAATCAATTATGTTCCCTATGTAAGACCTGGGTAAACTTTGCAGGTAAACTTAAAAATTCAGATACCTACTCATCCTTTTCTTAAAAAGTAATAACTAATTGTAATATCTTATCTTTGTTTATTGCATTTCATTCTATATAATCTACATATTACCTTACTCTCCATGAACTCAGTCTCTCCCTAAAACGGAACAATATCAGAGAACAAACTTTTGTCTTTATTTTCACAAGTTCAAAGAAATAAAATAATATGCTAAAATCATACTTCTCCTATGAGCTTTCCACAGTTTTTTTTTTAAATTAATCTCCTACAATAGGTTTTAAGTTATTATCATTATCTAGCACTGTAAGAAGTATAAAGAAGCATGAGATATTGTTTTGGACATATGCCTCCAGCCCAAAACATAGGCATAAATCTTTAAATAAGAGTATATGGCTTTGTGTGAGTGAATGTCATATCAATGTTATAAAAAATAGGTGGCCATTGGTCTTAAATCTTGAAACTGTGCAGTAAAGGTTGTCACTTTACCATTTGAAATTCTACATTTCCAAAAATATGATAGGTAGTAAAAGGCAAAAACAAAATACTATTTAAAATGTATATGACAGGAAAAAATTATTCCTCTTATGTATAAAGAGCTCTTACAAATCAATGGGAAAAATATAAGCTGCCCAGTTTAAAAAATTGGCTAAAGGTCTAGACAGGCAAGTCACAAAAGAAGAAAAAAAAAGAACATTAGATATATATATGGCTGAGGGACTGGGGTGGGGAATTAACCTGAGTGGTAATAAAAGAAATTTAAATAACAATGAAATATTATTTTCTACCAATCAAACTGAAAATCTTTTTATAACAGAAATATCCAGGGTTGACAAGGGCTTAGGAAAAAGAATACTCATATGCTACTCCGTTTTTAAGTATACTTATCAAAAGCTTTAAAAGTGTATTTCTTTGGCATAAAATCTTCCTCTAAGAATCAATTCTGTGGAAACAATTATTGTTGGATGTAATGGTTTGATTTCAAAAGTTTACACAAGACTATACTAGTCTGGGAACAGTAGGAAACAGATTATGTAAATTAAGATAATTCAAGCAGGATTTGGTTACAAGAGTAAGAAAGTTGCAAGACACAGTACAGGAATCATGGGCTAGCAGCTGCAAGGTTGTTACAACCATGGGTCTGCAGAGACGGGAAGCAAGTGTGCTCAGTTATGTCAGACTTCTGCAGCCCTATGGACTGTAACCCACCAGGCTCCTCTGCCCATGGAATTTTCCAGACAAGAATACTGGGGTAGGCTGCCATTTCCTCCTCAGGGGATCTTCCTGACCCAAGGATGGAACCCGCATCTGCATTGGCAGGAAGATTCTTTGCCACTGAGCCACCAGGAAGCCAAGATGGAAAGAGGGGGATGTTAATGAGGAGGGAAAAACATTCTTGAGCTAGAGAAAAACAGTGACCTTCGGACAAGAGACACAAGTAGTTCGAAGCACTCTTACAGGGAGAGCCATCTTCCTGGAGAGCCAGGGCCAAACCAACCAGAATCAGAGGACATGAGAGCTGACTGGCTAATCAGTCCACAGCGGTCAGCTTCTCAGAGTGGAAGAGGAGGCAAGGAAGTAGGAGCAGAGGGAAACATCCAGCAGAGAAGCAATATTTAAACTAGTAAAACCCAGGAAAAGGAAACATCTCAAATAGTATAGGATGAGTTAAATAAAGTCGTGTATATCCATACAACTAGATACTTTAAATGTTCTTGTGGAGATATAAACATTGATGGATAAGGTATCCATATGATATTGTCAACTGGAGCAGATTTTAAAAGATCACAACATTGTATAACCACAGTTTGGTTTAAGAGTAAAACAAAACTTAAGCTTTTGTGTGTGTGTGTGTATCTTACCACATATAGGGTAACCACTTATAATTTTGAGAAAGCACAAATTTATGTTAATGTAGTACGTCTTTTGGAACTTTATTTTCCAGAGCAGTTTAAAAATCATGGCAAAATTGAAAGGAAGATGCAGAGATATCCCACATGCCTCCTGCCCTCACACACATGTATCTTTCCCCATTATCAACATCCCTTACCAGAGTGGTGCATTTGTTACAATTCACGAACCTACAGAAGGCGATGGCACCCACTCCAGTACGCTTGCCTGGCAAACCCCATGGACGGAGGAGCCTGGTGGGCTGCAGTCCATGGGGTCGCTAGGAGTCGGACACTACTGAGCAACTTCACTTTCACTTTTCACTTTCATGCATTGGAGAAGGAAATGGCAACCTACTCCAGTGTTCTTGCCTGGAAAATCCCAGGGACAGGGGAGCCTTGTGGGCTGCCGTCTATGGGTTCGCACAGAGTCGGACACGACTGAAGTGACTTAGCAGTACCACACTACCACATCTTAATCACAAAATTCCGTGGCTTACCTTAAATTTCACTTTTGGTGTTTTATATTCTATGGGTTTGCACAAATGTATAATGACATGTGTTCATCGTTAGAGTGTCATACAGAGCACTATTGCCCTAAAAATCTGATGCTCTGCCTATTCATCTTCCCCTCCTTTCCTAAAGTGCAGTTTTCAAATACATGGTCTTTTTACATACCCCTGATTTAGTTCAACATAATTAAACAAAATCACATATTAATCATGATTGCTCCTCGTTCCCATAGACCGTGTAGATGTCTCCAGAGGTATTTGCAGAGATAGGAGAATGGTTTGCGCTATATCCTCTGAGTGTGGATAGAAGCCTTGCCTCAGAACTATGCCTTAAAGCGCAGAGATAATTGATATAGAGGCCAGGCAGTTTCACAGTCATCTTGATTAGAAATGTAAGAATACAAGTGCAAAAGACTTTAAATTTCAAGCCTATAGGCAGCATGTTAGAAAGCAAAGACATCACTTTGCCAACAAAGATCTGTATAATTAAAGCTATGGTTTTTCCAGTAGTCATGTATGGATATAAGAACAGGACCATAGAGAAAGCTGAGCACTGAAGAATTGATGCCTTCCAATTGTGGTGAGGACGCTTGAGAGTCTCTTGGATAGCAAGGAAATCAAACCAGTCAATCCTAAAGGAAATCAACCCTGAATGTTCATTGGAAGGACTAATACTGAAGCTCCAACACTTTGGCCACCTGATGCAAAGAACCAACTCATTGGAGAAAACCCTGATTCTGGAAAAGACTGAAAACAAAAGGAGAAGAGGGTGGCAGAGGATGAGATGGTTAAATAGCACCTCCAACTCAGTGGACATGAATCTGAGAAACTCTGGGAGATAGTAAAGGACAGGGAAGCCTGACATGCTACAGTCCATGGCATCACAAAGAGTCAGGCATGACTTAGCAACTGAACAACAAACAATTGAAACTGTCAACACAAAGATTTTAAAACAACACAGTTTGCACAGCTCCTAGGAATAAGTCACCTGAGGACATTTTGATACAAGAATGTTGTAGGTGTTGGGGTTTTTTTGTTTGTTTGTTTTTGTAAAATTAAGGAAAATGATTCCAAAGAATTGTGCTTTATCAGAGATTTTAAATACAAATTAATCTGCGTTTTTTAAAGGTAGGTGACTCCTATAACTTGTATTTACAATTATTAGTAAATAAACAAGGCAGCTGGAGAGATTACATTAACTCTCTCTTTTTGTCCATTTAAGTAGTATTCCTCAGTTCCTGTGAACTATGAAATGTTGATCCTTTGAACTTTAGTTTTACCTATCAACAAAGAAAGTTTGGGGATCCAAAGGAAAGTTCATCCCTTCTGTACCTGGAATGAGAAAGGTGTTGATAAAGGAGACAGCACTTTGATTTAGGACTAAAACTTACCATTTGTCTTGGGCTAACTGGGAACCAGGCTCAGTGCTAAATATTCAATACATCTTATCTTAATAAGTATTATTTTCCTAATCTCACAGATGAGAAACTGAAAATCAGAGACGTGAAATAACTTACCAGAAGTCACACAAGTTATGTTTGGGGCTAGGACTCAAAACCAGGTCTCTTGGACATATAGCTCACATCCTTAACCATTGCCTGAAATTATGTGTATATTTTGCACAACTGTGGAAAAGACTATCATTTTTTATTTTCTATGCCATCATTTATCAAATTTTAGTGTACATAAGAATCATCAGTGATGTTTGATAAGAATTTTTTTGTCCAGCTTTCAGAAATTATGATTTAGTAAGTTCAGAGTGACCCAAGTTTCTGTCTTATTATCCAGCACCCTGCAGGTGGTCTGAAGTTCAATCACTGTCTTTTTCTCTAAGAACAAGCCCTTCTTTCAGCTTCTGTCATAGAAATAACTTCCTTCATGAATTCATTTCTATTCCTCTTAAGCAGATTCGGTTTGACAGCCCTCTGTGATTATCTCTTTTACATACTCTATATTTTCACTTATCATTTTATATCATAATTTTCTGTTTAAATGTCTGCTTTCTCCACCTAACTATGAGATCTTTGAAGACAACACAGTCTACAGACAGTGAGTGGGTTAGATTCTCACTGCAACCCAAAGAATGTAGTAATGTAGAGCTAAAAAACAAAACAGAAGAAAACCTCCATGGCATAAGTGTATCTAATGCTGTAGAATTGGATTAAGTGTAAAAAGAAGGTTCCAGAAGAGTATGTATATTGGGATATTATCTCTATGAGTTAATTTATCCAAAGGAAATGAAAACACCATTTGAAAAGATATGCATATTCCAATGTTTATAGTAGCACTGTTTACATTAACTGAGAAATGAAAGCAACTTAAGTGTCCATCAGCAGATGAATGGATAAAGAAGATGTGGTATACAGGCAATGGAATATTACTCAGCTGTAGGAAAGAATGAAATTTTACCATTTTTGACAGCATGGATAGAACTGGAGGATATTATGCTTAGTGAAATAAGTCAGACGGGGAAAAACAAATACTATATGTTTTCACTTATGTGTGGAATCTAAAGAATAAAACAAATGAACAAATATAGCAAGACAGAAGGAACTCAGAGGTTCAGAGAACACACTAGTGGTTGCCAGAGGGCAGAAGGGTTGGAGGAGGAGCAAATAGGTAAAGGGCACTAAGAGGTACAAACTGATAGGTATAAAATACGTATAAAACGTACAGCACAGGAAATATAGACAACATTTTATAATAGTTTTAAATGGGGTAAGTTTTATAATGATAATAAATTACTACAGTGGTAAAAAGTCCGTCTGCCAGTGTAGGAGATGCAAGAGACATTGGCTTGATCCCTGGGTCAGGAAGATGCCCTGGAGGAGGAAATGGCAACCACTCCAGTATTCTTGCCTGGAAAATTCCATGGACAGAGGAGCCTGGTGGCTATCTATCATCCATGGAGTCACAAAGAGTCAGACACAGCTGATCAACTGAGCATGCACAATGTCAGAAACTAATATCACACTGTAAGTCAACTATACTTCAATTTAACAAAGAAAATAAAAAGAGGTAAAAGAAAATAAATAAATCATACCAAAGAATAATTGGTGATTGAACTGGTTACTAATTTTGCAGCCAAAATGACCCCAATTTGAGACACTATTTTTATTCCGTAAAGCAGTATAGAGTAAATGCCATGAAAAATACAGTTCAGTTATTTTCACTGATGTCAGAATGTGGCTCAGTGCTATGATGAGAGAAATGGGATACTTTAGAAATAACTTTGGAAGTGATGAACCCCTTGTCCCTGCTGCTGCTGCTAAGTCACTTCAGTAGTGTCTAACTCTGTGCAACCCCATAGACAGCAGCCCACCAGGCTCCCCTGTCCCTGGGATTCTCCAGGCAAGAACACTGGATTGGGTTGCCATTGCCTTCTCCAATGCATGAAAGTGAAGTCGCTCAGTCGTGTCCGACTCATAGCGACCCCATGGACTGTAGCCCACCAGGCTCCTCCGTCCATGGGATTTTCCAGGCAAGAGTTCTGGAGTGGAGTGCCATTGCCTTCTCCCTGGAAAGGTACAAATCAAAGCTGAAAGATGGCTACTTAGGTGTTCTGAAAGGGACTCGATGCTTAGGTTGGAAGATGAACTAGGTACTTTTACATGTGTTGGTTTTTATTAACTTTTTTTTTTAATTTTAATTTTTACTTTTACTTTATAATACTGTATTGGTTTTGCCATACATTGACATGAATCCACCACGGGTGTACATGAGTTCCCAATCCTGAGCCCCCCTCCCACCTTCCACCCCATATCATCTCTCTGGATCATCCCCGTGCACCAGCCCCAAGCATCCTGTATCCTGTATCGAACATAGACTTGCAATTTGTTTCTTACATGATAGTATACATGTTTCAGTGCCATTCTCCCAAATCATCCCACCCTCTCCCTCTCCGTCAGAGTCCAAAAGTCCATTCTATACATCTGTGTCTCTTTTGCTGTCTTGCATATAGGGTTATCATTACCATCTTTATAAATTCCATATATATGTGTTAGTATACTGTATTGGTGTTTTTCTTTCTGGCTTACTTCACTTTGTATAATCAGCTCCAGTTTCATCCACCTCATTAGAACTGATTCAAATGTATTCTTTTTAATGGCTGAGTAATACTCCATTGTGTATATGTACCACAGCTTTCTTATCCATTCATCTGCAGATGGACATCTAGGTTGCTTCCATGTCCTGGCTATTGTAAACAGTGCTGCGATGAACATAGGAGCACCGCAATATGTAAGACAAATGCTAACAAGTATGAAAGGGGAAATTAACAGTAACACAATAATAGTGGGAGACCTTAATACCCCACTCACACCTATGGACAGATCAACTAAACAGAAAATTAACAAAGAAATGCAAACTTTAAATGATACAATAGACCAGTCAGATCTAATTGATATCTATAGGACATTTCACCCCAAAACAATGAATTTCACCTTTTCTCAAGTGCTCATGAAACCTTTTCCAGGATAGATCACATCCTGGGCCATAAATCTAACCTTGATAAATTCAAAAAATCGAAATCATTCCAAGCATCTTTTCTGACCATAATGCACTAAGATTAGATCTCAATTACAGGAGAAAAACTATTAAAAATTCCAACATATGGAGGCTGAACAACACACTTCTGAATAACCAACAAATCACAGAAGAAATAAAAAAAGAAATCAAAATATGCATAGGAACAAATGAAAATGAAAACACAACAACCCAAAACCTGTGGGACACAATAAAAGCAGTGCTAAGAGGAAAGTTCATAGCAATACAGGCATACCTCAAGAAACAAGAAAAAGTCAAATAAATAACCTAACTCTACACCTAAAGCAACTAGAAAAGGAAGAAATGGAGAACCCCAGAGTTAGTAGAAGGAACGAAATCTTAAAAATTAGGGCAGAAATAAATGCAAAAGAAACAAAAGAGACCATAGCAAAACCCAACAAAGCCAAAAGCTGGTTCTTTGAAAGGATAAATAAAATTGACAAACCATTAGCCAGACTCATCAGGAAACAAAGAGAGAAAAATCAAATCAATAAAATTAGAAATGAAAATGGAGAGATCGCAACAGACAACACAGAAATACAAAGGACCATAAGAGACTACTGTCAGCAATTATATGTCAATAAAATGGACAACGTGGAAGAAATGGACAAATTTTTATTAACATTTTAAAAGAGAATCAACATTCTGTTGTTTAGCAGTAGCCAGTTTATTTATTATGGGTGTGAAATTGAGGCGAGATGTGAAGGAAGGAGTACACACTTTGGAGGCATGCAGACCTGGGTCTGATTCTAGATCTCTACCTATTATCCGTTTATCAATGAGCAATTTACTTAACTTCTCTTGTGATTCGTTTTCACATCTGTACAATGATGACCATAACACCTACCTTTCAGGATTATTAGTAAAACATGAAAAATGTATGTGAATTTATACACAGTGGCTGACACATAGAAATAAGAATTTAGGGCATGTTAGCTAGCATAATTAAAAGATGAAGAAAGGATTTGGGCATTGGTCAGGAATTAATGTACTTTAAAAATCTTTCTGAAGACTAAACATCAATGATGATTACATATGGATGGCTCCATGGCATTAAAGAGTCAAAAAAACCCTCACACTCCATTACAACAACATCTTCTAAGTCAGCACTAGCTTTACATTTCAGCTTCCCCATGAAGTTTAGTGAGATTTTCAGCGCACTCCCCTCCCCAGTCGCATTTTATTTTTTATTTTGTTGTTGTCTTTTTAAAAGAGAAAAGTCTGGTTGTGACGATTATCTGTTATTACTTCCAAATAAGAACATGCTTTCATTTACTGAAATTAGATCCCCATTCACTATGTTGGCACACTCTGGGCTGTCTCCTCCAGAGGGCTGGAGGCCTGTTAGATGGTACTCAGTTGGAAACTGGCAGCACTGAGTCTCTGCCAATGCTGGCAGACCTTTAACGTGGCATCTGGTGACCTTTTTGCTGAGCCCCCTGGGTCCTCCATTTGCGATTTGATGTTCTCAGCAGGGGTGTAATCCAAATCAAATGTGAGATCTGGTGAGATGGAGTTGCAGGGGAGGTGGGGCCAGTGTGGGATCTGTACATTGCTTTGGGCAGAGGATGCTGCTAGATACCCTTGCCATGTTTCTTTCTAATCCTGAGAGTCTGAGCTCTAATAGAGGGTAGCACTAAAGTCTAATTCTGAGACTCTGAGCTCTAATAAAAGACTGGTTTGCAGGAAAAGCCCAACGTGAAAGGGAACAATTGGACAATTTTCTCCTCATTTATTTATCATCCAGCCATACTGTCATTCTCCCTAATTGCTGTAGTTCCCAGATGACACTAAACTCTTCACAGCGCCCCTGAGAGCACCAGCTGAGGTTAGAAGTACATATGAGGAAGTTAGCAGTGTCTTGTTTCCAAGATAGTATTGATAGCATTTTTTTTTTTTCCTTTTTCTGAAATGGCAAATTTCTATTTTCAACAGTGCAGGTAGATAGCACACAAGCCTAGAAGAAAGAACCGTGAGTTTGTGAACAACATAACAACCAACGCGTGTTGACAAATTGTGCTAACAGCAGACACATGCCATTTCTCAGCTGGGGAGTCTTTTTCATGATAAATTGAAAGTGTTATGCATGTTGTTGTTTTTTTTAAAGCAGCTTTTACTTTAAACAGATTTAACAGATTATTTTTAATTTTACATACACTATGGCTGTTTTAACAGACAGGCAGTTACATTTCATAGTTCTCAGGCAATTTTATCCTAAGACTGCCCACAAAAGGATTTTAAAGGTCATGAAAGCAAAAATGATTCAACCCTCCTTGCCTTCATCCAGAAGAGTTAACTGTTTGCCCCATTACCATTTTTGCTTTTAAATCCTGCGCTTCCTGCTCGGTGCCTTCTCTAATTTCTGTTTCTCATATACTCCCTAACTTCCACAGACTTTTTTCCTGACTCTACTGGCACCTGGAACAATCAAGGTGCAACCAGGAAGATTTAGATTTAAATCCTGGCTGTAACTTTGCAAAGCCAGGTAGAATTAGACAATGATATAAACCCTCTGAACCTAAATTGTTCATCCTAAAATGAGAATAATATGAGCACCTACCTATAGGGCTGATCTAAAGATTAAATAAATGAATGTTTGTAAATGGCTATAATGTGGCTGTCATATACTTACACAGTAATACTGTTATTTTTGAAACCCCTGAAAAGTATAATTACTTATTTTTCTTAAGAACTTCAAATAGCACTGATTATTTGTAACATTCTATTGACATTTATTTATATACCAATTAGGTATATTTCTTGTGGTCTTCCCTTATGGCTCAGCTGGTAAAGAATCCGCCTGCAATGTGGGAGACCTGGGTTCGATCCCTGGGTTGGGAAGATCCCCTGGAGAAGGGAAAGGCTACCCACTCCAGGATTCTAGCCTAGAGAATTCCATGGACTGTATGGTCCATGGAGTCACAAAGAGGTGGGCACAACTGAGTGACTTTCAGTTTAGTTCACTTAGGTATCTTTCATATTATTTATGTAAATCTTATGCCAATTTCCTTTAACACTTTGTAGAAATATACCTATATAATACATAAAGTACACATCATAAGTATACCACTCACTCACTGAATTTTCACAAACATGAAATAGCCTTGCAACAGACATCCAGATCAAGAAACGAATTGGTGCCACGTTCCTAGAAACACCTCTGATGTTCCCTTCTGAACTTCATACCTCCCTGCAAAGATAACCACTATCCTGACTTCTAGAAACACATTAATATCAGTTGTTAACTTTATTATTCCTATATTTTTGGATAGCCAAATGAAATTAAATTTCTTAAGATCAGAGACTGTATATTATATGTCTTCTCTCACTGAAGAACTATGATTAAATATACACTCCCCCAACATTCCCATTTTGCTCTGTTGTCGTCCAACTACACCCATCTGACAATCTCCAGCCCTGGATGAAGCTCACTGTCTGCCTTCCTTGCATCTCCACGAGGACTGCGGAGCATGCATCCTCTCCAGCTGGTGCTGCAAAATCCATGGCCTCCAGCCTTTGAGTGACCACTCGATTGTGTCCAGCCAACCCTCCTTCCTTGTCTGATCAGCTATCTTTATAGCACCTATTTCAAGCCATATGCCCTTAAATTCAGACCTCCTACCCCAACGTTTCCTTTCTTGAGACCCAACAGGTAGTCAGTCATACCTTGTTTGTCAGAGAGAAAATTTAAGCAGTCAGCAATTTGGTCAGCCTCCTGTCACCAAATGTTAAAATTTGCCTACATCCTCACCCATCTTCCTGCCACCTGACCCTGAGGTTTCATTTCTATCTGTGTCTTCTCAGTGACATTCCATCTCATTTTCCCAGGGTTCATCTTACGTCATCAATGATATCCTCTCCTTTTCTTTGGTCAGTTGGCTCTTCATTTAAATGCGTTAAAGACCCTACTGTCTTTAGTTTCGTTTATTTAATTTTATTTTTTATTGGAGTATAATTGATTTGTAATGTTGCACCAATCTCTGCTGTCTAGAGAAATGACTCAGCTATATAATATAGACATGTTTTTTAATGTATTTTCCATTATTTTCTGTTCTTTTCCATAATGGTTTATCACAGGATGTTAAATACAGTTCTCTGTGCTATATTGTAGGATCTTGTTGCTTATTCTTTCTATATATAATAGTTTACATCTGCTAATCCCAAACTCCCAGTCCTTCCCTCCTTTACCCTCCTCCCCACTAGTAGCCATAAGTCTGACCTCTATGTCTATTTCTGTTTTGTAGATAAGCTCGTTTGTACCATATTTTAGATTCCTCGTATAAGTGATATCATATGGTATTTGTTCTCTCTGCCTGACTTACTCCACTTATGATAATTTCTACTTGTATCCACGTGTCGCAAATGGCATTATTTTACTCTTTCTTAAGTCTGAGTAGGATTCCATAGTATATGTATATATACCACATCTTTATCCGTTCCTCTGTCAATGGACATCTGGTTTGTTTCCATGTTTTGGCTATTATGAATACTGCTGCTATAAACTAGGGGTGCACGTATACTCTTAAATTACAGTTCTCTCCAGGTACATGCCTGGGAGTAGAATTGCTCTGTCATATGGTAACTCTATGTTTAGTTTTTCAAGAAGCCTCCACAATGTTTTCCATAGGGACTGTATCAGTTTGCATCCCCACAAAAACAGTGTAAGAGGTTTCCCTTTTCTACACACCCTCTCCAGCATTTGTTACTTGAGATTATTTTTTAATGATGACCATTCTCATAGGTGTGAGGTGGTATCTCATTGTACTTTTGATTTGCATTTCTCTAAGAAAGAGCAAGGTTGAGCATCTTTTCATGTGCCTATTTGACTATCATATGTCTTCTTTGGAGGAATATCTATTAAGGTCCTCTACCCATTTTTTGATTGGCTTATTTATTTTTGTTGTTGTCGAGTTGTATGAGCTATTTGTATATTTTGGAGACAAACATGACAATAACAAGCCCTATCTGAAACCAGCATTGTACTCCAGTCACCCGATTTCTCTCCTCTCCTGAAGCCACAGTTCTTCACTTCCTGCGTTTGCGTTTAGTTTCTGATCCCTCCTCTTTCGTCAGCCCACTTCAGTCTAGCATCCGCCTCTATTGCCTCAGGAAATTCCTCCTGTCAGGTGTCCTGATGACGTCCTTAGGGCTTAACTCAGTGGACACTTTTTAGAACTCACTTTTCTCAACAGCGTGTGAGGTGCTGATTATGCCAGCTCTCTGGAAACATTCTCTTCGCTTTGTTGCTAAGACCGCACTCTTCTAGTTTTTCTTCTGCCTTACTTAGAATTTCTTCCAAGTCTCCTTTCAGGGCTCTTCACTCTGTAAACGTAGGTGTTCCGCTCAGCTCTTTCCTAAGCCTCCTTTGCGTCTCATGCTGCCATGACTGAGAGAGGTAATGTAAAAAATGTACATATGCCAATCTTGGCCTTAGTCAAATCAACAAGTGTTGTAGCAATTGTTTTACGCTCAGATTACATAACATGCTTTAAAATGGGTCCTTTCCACTGCATCAATAATAACAGCTAAAATTTATACAACCTTCTAGGCATAATGCATAGCTATTTTTAAGTTTATTTTTCTTGATAATAAAATAATATTTCCTCATGTCAGAAATTTAGAATAATAGTTTTATTCTATAGTATAATATGGTGTATAGTATAGTATATAATATAGTGTAATGTGGGCTTCCCAAGAAGTTCAGTGGTAAAGAATCCACCTGCCAATGCAGGAGATGCTGGTTCAATCCCTGGGTCAAGAAAATCCCCTGGAGAAGGGAATGGCTACCTATTCCAGTGTTCTTGCCTGGAGACCTCCATGGAACGAGGAGCCTGGTGGACTACGGTCCGGGGTCACAAAGAGTTGAACACGACTGAATGACTGAAAACAGCGCACTACACATAGTATCATGTGATATCCTGACTGCTGTTAGGAGGCACTTACTGTTTACTTCTGACATTTTTCCTTCTACGTATATTATGCACTCTCACACAGAGACACATGTGTTTATACATGAGTTTATATAGTTGAGATAATTATATTTTTCATTTATTTGTATAATAAGACATTTTTTCATTAAAATTATTTGTAACTATTTTAATAGCACCATACATTATCTCATAGGAACATAGAGTGAAACACTCAACACATCCATCTATTAACAAATAGTTTAAAATTTCTCTTTTTCTAGATTTTTTACTAAAATAAATTATTAAAAATTTATTTACTAGGTCAAAAATTTTAGCTTCTTGACTCTTCAATATGTTTAGTCTGGTCACTCACTATAAGAATTCTATTTACTTATGAGACCATGAGCATTTGTATTTGTTATTTCCAAAGAAGTTTTCTATATTTAAAACAATACCATGTAATTGTTGTGACTTATGTCTTTTAGTCGGAGAAGGCAATGGCACCCCACTCCAGTACTCTTGCCTGGAAAATTCCATGGCCAGAGGAACCTGGTGGGCTGCAGTCCATGGGGTCGCCAAGCGTCGGACATGACTGAGTGATTTCACTTTGACTTTTCACTTTCATGCATTGGAGAAGGAAATGGCAACCCACTCCATTGTTCTTGCCTGGAGAATCCCAGGGACGAGGGAGCCTGGTGGGCTGCTGTCCATGGGGTCGCACAGAGTCAGATACGACTAAGGTGACTTAGCAGCGGCAGAAGCAGCATATCTTTTAGTTATTAAGCAAAGTTGCATAATTTGTAGATTTGTTGTTTTATATAAATTTCTTTGAGTCATTCCTACAATTTTTCCCCTCTATTTAATATTAAAATTAAATGGAGGACTACTGAGAGAAAAAGAAGGCTTACAGCAAGACAATTAAGGAGAGACACAGAGCAGACCTGGAGCTGGAAAAATGCCTTGACTTTCTTCTTTTTCTAGTTGTAAACACTGAAAATACCTGTTAGACATTTAAGGAAGAAAGATAAGTAATAAACTTTAGGGTTCATCTTTGAAACTGCCATTTCTTGCAGTAAGGCTGTTAGAGCAGATGGATAGATTGTAAGGAAGCTGTAAAACCTGAGAAAATAACATGGTTTCTCTGCGGCAAATGATCCCTAGACAAATAACTAACGTTTACTTCTTCATTCAGTCATGCTAAGTTACCAGTATTCCCACCACCAGACTAACACCTGCCTTTTGTTATGCCAGCTTAGTGCAGGTGGAGTGTGCCCTGAGTAACAAAGTACAAAACTTGTTTCTTTGCAGCAAGGAGAACCAGAACTTGAAAGCAGAAACTCAAACAGTGCTCCAGAAATCAGTGACCGGTGATGCAAAGCAGATCGGTGGAGACCCACCAGCTCCGACTGATCCCACAGATCATCAAATCAATCACGACCCAGATGATGTGAAAGAGAACAAGCACCAAGAGAACAACCGGAAACGAGAGGACAATGGGAAACTCCTAACAGGAACATTCAGTTGTAGACTTCTGGATGGCAAAGTGAGTAACAAATGCCTCAACTTTTCTTGGTAATTGGCTAGGAAATTCAGTTGGGTTGGAAACAGACTCACATCAACACATGCTTGTCCTAATGGTAATTAATACATTTTGCGTCAAATAGAATCAAAATCATTTTTTAAAACTGAAAATGAATTTTGAGGTCATTCTGTATATTGCATCTTCACTGACCGCTAACTGAATTGGTCAACCTACTCTGTCACTAAATGATAGTTATCCAGTGATACATCATCACTTGTGCAAATTTGGGGTGTGTTAGAGGAGGAGGGTATGTCTGCTTTAACGTTATAGGAAAAGATTATTTATTTTCAAAATCCAATGAAACCATGTCTAGATGTCAAAAAATTATCAGCCCTAAACTATCTTGACAGAAATGTTGATAATTATCACTGTCCTCTGCTAAGAATCAACCAAACAATCCACAACAGATTAACTTGAAAATAATGACTCTAAATGATTATTAATTTGTAATTAAAAAGCAAGAGTAGCAGCAATAGAAAACTGGACTCAATTAAGACCAACTAATGATCCATTGGTAACAAAGTACCATTTCAAAAAATTGCTGAAATTGCAATTAAACAAATATATAGAGGAGGAGTTTTGCAGCACCGCCAAGAATGAAGTGACAATCGGATGTTTTAGTAGAATATTGAATTAAAGTCTGCAGTAAACTCTAACATAACTATCTTTAGTTTATGATTTTAATAGCCCTTTCTAAATCACTCAGATGCTCACTAGTTTTCAGTCATGAGAATATAAAAGCCTGTGGATTTGTGATCTTTTATTCATTAGAACTCTGCAAAAATTATAATATGGAGTGGCTACCAGTTCACCAATGGACCTCAGACCATGATCTGCAAGGTCTCAAACACTGGGGACTTCACATTTTTCTCCTAAAATTTTTATTGATCCTTCTAACTATAACATATTATATACTCATATAGAAATTTTGGAAAATGGAAGGAGAATATAAATAAGAAAAATAAAATGCAAAGAAAAATAATAGTTTATTTCTTTCTCATCTTTTTTCATACATAGATACCAAATATGAATCATCACATTTATGTTCTTTATCATCCTGGTCTATTCACTTCATATCAAGAATTCTCCCCCAGCTTCAAAAAATTCATCCTAAGCATTATGTTTAATGTCCCTGTAAGAGTCATACTCAGAAGTAACACTTAGATAGAATTTGCTATGTGCCAGGCACTATTCTAGCTTCCCTGGTGACTCAGACAGTAAGGAGTCTGCCCTCAGTGCAGAAGATCCAAGTTCAATTCCTGGGTCAGGAAGATCCCCTGGAGAAGGGAATGGCAACCCACTCCAGTATTCTTGCTTGGAGAATTCCATGGACAGAGGAATGGGCTACAGTCCATGGGGTCACAAAGAGTCAGACACGACTGAGTGACTAACACATACCCAGAGGCACTATTCTAAGCTCTTTACATATATTAACTAACTTACTACTCCAAGCACTCAGTGAGGTAGGAACTTTTATTATCTTCAGATCATAGACGAAGGAACTGAAAAACAAAGAAATCAAGTCTTTGCCCAGGTCATAAAGCTGAGAAGTGGCAGAGCCACAGCTGAGGTCCAGATTCTAGGGCCTTAATCCCCAAACTATATTCATCCATTTCTATGGATATAACATGTCTCATGTAAGCCCTACTGATGGGCATTTAAGTCATTTCTAGTTTTTCTCATATAAATGAAAGTTTGTTTGACCCTCTTTCTACCCATTTGGGATACAATGTCTGCGTTAGCCACTGTAACAGGCAGAGTGTTCACTGGGTAAGCTGTTCTTGGACCTCCATGGTCTGGATTCTTTACTAGCTCTGCAGTGCCAGAAGGAGACAATTTGTCCCTCCCCTCCCAGGATTCAAGAGGTTTCTTAAGGGAGGCTCAGCAGGGCTAACACCCACCGAGCAAACACAGCAAGACCTCATGGGAAGTGTGGGGCCTGACTAATTGGTTCTGTGTGCCGAGTGTAGGATTCCGGCTGACCAGGTGGCAGCCACGGCTGCCTGGTATAGAGACGGTCATTACCGCCTTGACTAAGTGGTAAGTGGGATCCTGCCACAGTGAAAGAAGTAAGCCAATCAGAGCTCCTTCTAGATTCTTATTCTTTATATTTAGACAAAAAAATAAGCCTTCCTATCTGGGATGTAGCAGGCAGTCTGCACTGGCTGGATTTGCTCTAAAACAAAAGTAAACGTAGGTTAAGGACAGGCAAGTGTGAAACTCTGTTCTAAATTACAGGTAAACTCAAAGATAACATTAGGAGGAGGTAAGTAAAGCTGAAAATGTTAAGAGAAGCAATAGTAAGATATCTTATAAATCAGCAAATACAAACTCTCATTTCACAAATGAATAATAAGAGGCCCAGAGAACTTAAATGATGTTTCAAGATCTCACAGACAGAGCCTGGCTCTTCTCACTGCCAGCCCTAGGATCTTTTGTCTCTTAAATTCTCTCCTTATACATTTTTGAAAATACATATATGCTGTTTACACCGTTTCTCAGAAGTATCAGCTCTGCTTTCTCTCAGAAAATAAAACAGAATCTGTGACTAGCGGCAAACTCAGTAGCACAGTTTCAAAAATAAAATTAAAGTGTGCTTTTTGCATCTGGCAGCATGAGAGTGAAAGTGTTAGTGCTTTAATTTTAATAATTATCACGGTTGATTGGTAGTACTTTCCTTTCAAAGCCACTTTGCTTGTTTTGTCTTGCTTTTCCTCCACAACTGCCTGTTCTAGAACTCTGCCACTCCTGCTCACTCAGCCCACTCTAGAGAGCCTTTTGATTTTTCTTTAAAATGTTTAATGACTATAAACCCTTCAGGTTGCTATTTATACTGATAGGTTATTCAATATAAACTATCAAATGAGTATGGACACTCAGTTTTCAGTGAATCCCTCTCATAATGTCTCCTTTCAATGACCTGATATTAAATATCGCCAAGGGGTTAAATTTGTACCCAGGATTTCCTTTTAATCAGGTATGGTGAGGTGACAGATGAAGAGACAACTGCCTTTGAAAGAACTTGTGACTTACATTTCCCAGGGAAAGCGGGTATGCCACACTGTGCAGGGCCACATGTGGAAGCACCGAGGTCAATCAGGAGGCAGAAGAGTAAGGGAAAAGCACAGGCCACAGCCTTTACTGGGGTTTCCATGGGAAAGGTAATGAGGGCAGGGTAAACAGATTAGAACTGGCTGGTTTGAGCAACTGCAGTGAGTGGGCTTTGGGTCGAGGGGCTATCCCCAGTCTGATATGTGGACCTAGGTTCATTTGGGACAGGGGAAATATTGAGTTGGCATGTGAGTTAGATAAGGGAGATGGTTAGAGACATGCATTTAGGGTTGATTGGTTTGCATATGAAAGACGTGTTTGCAGGCTTTTTCTTTGTCACAGACACCTTTTATCATGCACAAATGAAAATGTGTCTAACTACCCATTTATTTATCAAACTTGTAACTGCATAATGCTGAAATTAATGTTCAGATAAGCTTTCTTCTTGGAGGATTAAATGACTCAATGACCACAGGGCTTGAAGTCTTTTGAATGGGAATATGTTTTAAGAATTAGTTGGCTCACTCATATTTTCCATTTTTTTTTCTCTTTCTCTTCCCCATCCCTTCTGATCCTTACTACCATTTATCTTTGCTTCTTTAAGGTTTCCAACCAGGCAAATGTCTACTGTATCGCTCAGCCAACTGGAGACCAGTCCCTGTCCTATATCCATGGCCTCCCCAGGAGAAACTTTAGAGACTGGTCCTTAGAACAGATGGCAAGGAACAGCTCTGACCAACCCAAGGTGTGTATCGTAGGAGTTGTTGAGCTGTTTTCTATTGTAGATGAAGGGGTATTATTTGTCGACTGTGTATTTAGATGTGGAACAATAATAAGATGGTCTAAGATAGACTGGTGGGTACCACACCTGATGGTCTAAGATAGACTGGTAGGTACCACACCTGATATGTCTCATCAGCTTCCCTGGGAGCCCACAGGCAAACCTCATATGTTCCGCCTGACCATTGCATCTTCCTTCCCTCTTCCTCCTCCCAGATCCCAGTCTTTAAGGTTTATCATTCTAAATTCTCATATAATAAAAAAGTATTTTGTAAAAGACAAATGATATACCTTAAGGAACCTTCTACCAGAGTATGTACTCTGAAATGATTTGCTTCTTTTCTTCACCTGAAGGAAAAGATCTTGAGACATTATAAGCTAATGAATACATCCAGATTGAATGCTTACTTTCAAGTATAAGTATTCTTCCTATTCGGGACAAGGCCTGAGTGTGGAGGCTCTAATACCAACTCAAGTACTCTTCTGCTTCCTTGCACTGGTCTTCAGTCACTTTGGTTTAGAGCCCTGTTAATTTGTTGCCACTGTTGCCATTGTTGTCATTTCAGGATATTGGCCGGAGACCAAGTGAAACGACAAGAGAAGACACTTTCCTTCTTGCCCTGGTCAGAAGAGAACTCAAGTCTCTTCCTTTGAGTTCTGGCTTATTAGACAAACTTCAGAAAGAGCTGAAGATATTGGATCCTGTCTCTTCAGGATTTCTTCTCCACTCTCAGCTGAGCCACCTCTTCTTAAGGCTTGAAGTCCCTCTGCAGTTGCCAACAGTCAAGATCCTTTGCCAGAGATTTTCTAGGGGGACCTCTCCTGAAATGGTAGGACCATCTTGCTACTTTCAGTATGAGTTCCCTTTGTTTATTTGAGCCGTACCCACCAGAGTAATAGAATCAAAAGGTAAGTTTCTTTCTTGGAAATAACCTTTGCCATTGACCGCTAAGATACAAAGCCTATTTATAGTCACATGTAGAAATCTCTAGTCAGATAAGACCCAGATAGGAGATGGATTTAGCTGCTTTGTTCTTGTTGTTGTTGCTCAGTTGCCCAGTCATGTCCGACTCTTTGTGACCCCATGGACTGCAGCACACCAGGCCTCCCTGTCCCCCACCACCTCCCAGAGTTGGCCCAAGTTCATGTTCATTGCATCAGTAATGCAGTCCAGCCATCTCATCTGCTTCTCCTTCTGCCCTCAATCTTTCCCAGCATCAGGGACTTTTCCAATGAGTCATCTGTTCACATCAGATGATCCTGATACTGGAGCTTCAGCTTCAACATCAGTCCTTCCAGTGAAAATTCAGGGTTGAACTCCCTTAAGATTGACTGGTTTGATCACCTTGCTGTCCAAGGGACTTTCCGGAACTCAACACCACAGTTCAAAGGCATCAATTCTTTGGCATTCTGCCTTCTTTATGGTCCAGCTCTCACAACTGCACATGACCACTGGGAAGCCTATAGCCTGGAGTATATGGACCTTTGTCAGCAGAGTAGCGTCTCTGCTTTCAGCACACTGTCTAGGGGTGTCATCACTGTCCTGTCAGAAAGCAATCGTATTCTGATTTCATGGCTTCAGTCACTGTCTGCAGTGATTTTGGAGCCCAAAAAGAGAAAATCTGTCACAACTTCCACTTTTTCCCCTTCTATTTCCCATGCAATAATGGGGCTGGATGCCATGATCTTTGTTTGTTTGTTTGTTTGTTTCCCTAATATTTAGTCTTAAGCTAGCTCTTTCACTCTTCTCCTTCACCCTCATCCAGAGGCTCTTTAGTTCCTCTTTGCTTCCTGCCATAAGAGTGGTATTATCTGCATATCTGAGATTGTCGATGTTTCTCCTGCCTATCTTGATTCCATCTTGTAACTCATCCAGTCTGGCATTTCTCATGATGTGCTCAGCATATAGGTTAAACAAACAGGGTGGCAGCAGACAGCCCTGTCATACTCCTTTCTTGATCTTGAAACAGTTGTTCCATACAGGGTTCTAACTTCTTGACCCGCATACAGGTTTCTCAGGAGACAGGTAAGATAGTCTGGTATTCCCATCTCTCTAAGAGCTCTCTCTCCACAGTTTGTCATGATCCACAGAGTCAAAGGCTTTAGCGTAGTCAATGAAACAGAGATAGATGTTTTTCTGAAATTTCCTTGCTTTCTCTATAATCCAGTGAATTTTGGCAATTTGATCTCTAGTTCCTCTTCCTTTTCTAAACCCAGCTTGGATATCTGGAAGTTCTTGCTTCACAAAATGCTAAAGCCTAGCATGCAAGACCATACCACCATGTACCACCAGGGGGGTTAGCCCTGTTTAATTTCTCTTTAAAAGGTTTCCTGTCCCAGCTTTCATTGTCTGCTCTTAACACCATTGGAATAGTTACAGGCAACAGGTCTGTTTACAAGCTGCTCAGTCTATAAGCTTTGAGGTTAGAATGGAGAAATTAATAAAGATGTATCATGACAGTTCCTAGAGATTTAGAGATGGGAGGCATCTTTGAAATATGGCTTATTACCATCATTTTACTAATTAGGAAACTGAAACCCAGAAGATCAAGAACTTGCTCAGGAAACTGAGAGAATTAATGGCAGACCCAGGGCAGAGATAAAGGTTCCCCAAAGATAAGGCCAGGGTTCTTTTTCTGAGCATTGCACTTCCTAAGTTCACACTGTAAGTGAATACACAGCATCGTCCAAGTGTAACAGAATTCTGGGAGTGAGAAGACAATATCGTAAAATAGGAAGAAACAATAGCAATGGAAAAATCATAAATGAGCATGTGTTGATGGAAAATCAGGCCAAAACCAATCTCATAGGGCTAATGTGAAGATTTAGTAATATAATAAATGCAAATTACCTGGCCTCATGTTTAATGTTTAGTAGGTTCTATCTCCTGCCCACTCCTAACCTGCAAAAATAGAATTAGTTGTATATTTATGAAAAGTATTTAGCAATACAATGTCAACCTATTAGTGCAACCTTTATGAATCTTCAATTCAAGTCAATTCTCCAGCCTGAGTCCCAGTTTCTATCAGGACCTTATCTGGTTTCCCTTCCCCACTGCTACCCACCCCCACTACCCTGGAGTTGTCTGCCCATCAGAGTCCCTAGAATAATCATCCAGTCAACCAATGGAAATGGATGACATCCTTTTAGTCTTTTCCTATGTAAAAAAAAAAGAAAGTCTTAAGTTTTTCACTTAGGTAAATAAAGCCTTGCCCCCAAGTAATCTGACTTTATCTTTTGAATATATCTAAATATAAGTATATAGTATATATAATAAATATATGAGACTTGTGAGACAGAGAGAGAAGGTAGAGGCTAGGTCATGCTGTTGTAACAAAGAGCCCCAAAGTCTCAGTGGCTTAAAAAAACGAAAGCTTATTTTTCATAATGAGTCCTGCCTAGGCTCTTCTCAGTAACATCATCATCTTAGCTCCAAATCCAGGCTGATGAAGCAACCACTCTGGAGTATTAGTGGATGTGATGGCAGAGGGGATAAAGAGATATCTGGGCCGGGGGGCGGGGGAACATTCATGTTAGCAGTTTAATCCTCAGCCCAGAAGTAATGCAAGTCACTTCTGCTCTCAACTCACTGGCCAGAACTGATCATCACCCTACTCAACCACAAAACAACCAGGAAGTATCATTTTACCATATGTCCAGAAGGGAAAATAAAAGGAATTGTTGGTCAAAAAAAAAAAAAGCACTAGTAATTACTATATTTTAAAATCTGTTCTTAAATTTTTGAATGCTAAAAATTTTTCCAAATACATTTTATCTCAACAAAGGTCCATCTAGTCAAGGCTATGGTTTTTCCAGAGGTCATATATGGATGTGGGAGTTGGACTGTGAAGAAAGCTGAGTGCTGAAGAATTGATGCTTTTGAAGTGTGGTGTTGGAGAAGACTCTTGAGAGTCCCTTGGACTGCAAGGAGATCCAACCAGTCCATCCTAAAGGAGATCAGTCGTGGGTGTTCATTGGAAGGAATGATACTAAAGCTGAAACTCCAATACTTTGGCCACCTGATGTGAAGAGTTGACTCATTGGAAAAGACCCTGATGCTGGGAGGGATTGGGGGCAGGAGGAGAAGGGGACGACAGAGGATGAGATGGCTGGATGGCATCACCGACTCAATGCACATGAGTTTGGGTGAACTCCGGGAGTTGGTGATGGACAGGGAGGCCTGGCGTGCTGCAATTCATGGGGTTGCAAAGAGTCGGACACTACTGACTGAGCGACTGGACTGAACTGAACTAACATTTTATCTCAGCAGGTATCTTCTTTCCCCTAAGTGTAAATTAAATGAGGATGTTCTCTTTGATATTTAATTTTCAGGTGAATTATGAAAAGCTACTCTGGTTTTTAAAAGTTGCAGCTTCAGAGGATACAGAGCAAAACAAAGGAGTTGAGGACAGCAACGTAAAGGAAACTCAAAGTAATAGCCATCAAAGGTACTTTTCTCCCTATTTATGGGCATAGTGTGTATAGACTTCAAGAGCTGGCAGGGATCTTGGAAGTAATACATTTGAAAACTTCACCCAGTGCAAAATCACTTTATGCTTTACCAATGCTTTGCCTTTTGCTTAGTTTTCTTTTTTCCCTCCTGTGCAAGCATGCATACATAGTTATTTGCAACAATGCATCTTTTTTTTATGAGATTGCCATGTGAAAATGAAAAACCTCATTATGAAATAATAAATGAGTGTGTACCAGGCAGTGTTCCTGTCCACATGGTGTGATTCCAGAAATATGTTCAGACAGTGAACTCCTGGGTTACAGGCACTAGCAGAAAAAGGTTTGAGGTACAGAAATCAGTAATTCCTTCATATAATCTCAAAGGAAAGAAATAACCCAACATAAATATAGGATGTGAGGAATAGCATTAGAGATGAGACACAGTAAAGCATGATAGTCTGTATTCTCCACGAAAAATGACAAAATGCAGTGGTTAGGAGCATAACTTCTATTGACAGAAACCTAGACTCAATTTCTGTTTCTGCCCCTTAGTGTGGAGAAGGCAATGGCACCGCACTCCAGTACTTTTGCCTGGAAAATCCCATGGACAGAGGAGCCTGGTAGGCTGCAGTCCATGGGGTCGCTAGAGTCGGACACAACTGAGTGACTTCCCTTTCACTTTTCACTTTCATGCACTGGAGAAGGAAATGGCAACCCACTCCAGTGTTCTTGCCTGGAGAATCCCAGGGATGGGGAAGCCTGGTGGGCTGCCATCTTTGGGGTTGGACACAACTGAAGTGACGCAGCAGCAGCAGCAGCAGCAGCAGCAGCAGCAGCAGCAGCCCATTAGTGACTCTGTAAACTTGGGCTGGTCACTTACCCTCTCTGTGCTTCCATCCTCCAGCTGTTAAATGGAAACAATGATAGATTTCCCTTCACTTTATAGATTTGTAAGAGGAACTGAGTTAGTCAATGCACAGTTCTTAAAAATGGTACATGATAGGGTTTGTTACTATTTTGAAACTATCCCTGGAGGTTCAGATGGTAAAGAACCTGCCTACAATGCTGGAGACCTAGGTTAGATCCCTGGGTCAGGAAGATCCCCTGGAGAAGGGAAGGGCTACTCACTCCAGTATTCTTGCCGGGAGAATTCCATGGACAGAGGAGCCTAGCAGGCTACAGCCCATGGGGTTGCAAAGAGTCAAATACAACTGAGCAACTAATACTACTATTACTATTACCAGAAGACATCCTTTCTAGTTCCAAATAATGTGACATAGTGGTTAAGAGCCATGGCATTGAAGTATGTCACTTCACTCTAGGAAAAAGGCAGGGTTTCCTATAAAATTGTTCTTGGACCAAGTGATAGACTTGATTCCTTTCTACAATGTGCACTGTGCCCTTTTTGATTGCATTACTTCATTCTACATGTATCCATTGAATGCCAGCTGTTTGCCAGGCACACTTTGCTGAGCACAGTGAATTCAGAGATTGGCAAGGCTCAATGTCTCCCTCAAGGGCTCACAGTCCAAAGAAAGTGATGCTGCCATATGGGTACACCAGTCAACTATCACTTGGAGCAACCTCCCTGCTGAGAACCATAAATCCCTAGCAATATTTAATAATCAGCAGCCATACTTCATATAGTACAGATAGTGAGATTTGCAACCTGAGAAGTAGGAGATGATGCATCAGAATAAATGGCCACTTACTGGCAGATATGGGTCTCATGAATCCTAGACAGGAAGGCTTTCCTGAGCCCTAGACTAGGTTATATCTCTTTGCTGTATAACCTCATAGCCCTTTCTTTTTATAGTAGTCATTGTGCTTATAATTACTTCTTTGACATTTGAGGTGAGGAATAGTGTCTTTCCTGGCCAACTCAGTGTCCAGCATAGTTCTAGCATAGTTCCTGGCACATGGGAGATGCTCAATAAATATCTGTGGAATGTCATTGGCACCTCCAATTATCCAAAGAGCTTGCATCATTTCACTTGCAGAACATTTGGATATCTACTATATTAAAAAGGTCCATAAAGATATCATTTTGAATTCATCACATAAGGTGCTGCTCTATATAAACCAGACAGTGTGTTTGCGGAAGTGCAAGACTGATGGCCTGTAATTAATCCAGGCTCTTTATTAATTAATGTACAGCTCAGAAAAAGTCCCTCCCATGTTCTGTCAGGTAGAGCTTTATGTGGGACAGCTCTATGATGTTTAAAAAGCCCCCAGCATCACCAGTGGTAACAGCTTTCATCACCTAAGTTGGACCAGATGAAGTAAACTCCTGCAGAAGGTTTTTCTATGAAATCCACCAGCTGCAGTAAATGGGCTCCATATAAAACCTCCCACTCAGTACTCCGTGTACTGAGCCGAGGGCCAAAGTCTTTCTTATGAATTCCTTCCTACAGAAACTGGTGTTACAAGAAAAGGAAAGAGGAAGGAAACCTTCTGATTCAAATCTGGAACAGATACACCAGACTGGCAAAGCCAATCTGTACAAGATCCACAGATATAGGTGCAAAACAGACTCAGCTCACATCTTATGGTACTGTGTGCCAGGGAGGTCAGACAGAAAACAAGAGCTAAAAGAATCAGGAATCAATCGCAGCTTGAGGGAAACTTTTTACAGGAAAAGAACAAAGAAATTTGAAAGAGTTTCTCAAGCAGGGGGTTCAGGAGCACTAGGGAGGCTGACTATGAACCTCAGTTCCCAGTGCCCCACTCAGGGACATCATATTGGCAACTGGAAACTGACTACGGAGGGAGTTTTGCACCATGAAAACTAGTAAGGCTACAGATTACGGCTTTATCTTAGAGAGCTGGTCATTAATGATTTACCAGCATACCACTGAAAGGAAACTGATTTACATGAATGGAGTTTGGGGGATGTCATAGAATGTCTGTCTAGAGAAGTGGAACTTAAGTTGAAACAGAGGAAACAGGAAAAGCTTCACTCTGAAGGAGATAGCTCAGCTTGGATCTGGAAGAACACATACACTGGAATGTTAAGTGAGTAAACACCTCAAAATAGTTTCATAAAATAAATGACTATAACACTTTATCACCTTGTTGTTTTTCACCAATCATTTAAAGAAACAACAAACAGATACACTAGCTTAGTAACTCCATACATTTGGATGCCAGAGAGTAAGAAAATAATTGTTCCCAAAAATGTTCTGGGTTTTCCAGATTCAAAGAGCAGAGTCAAGGATAATGAAGGAAGTTTACCTGGTTCAAGATTTCCTTCTAGATAGCTTCCCTGGCTACAGGGATCTGGTAGGTTCTGCTTTGCTTGTGGCAATGGACAGTTTGGGAATTTGCTATCAAATTGCTATTGATATTTGCTGTCAATAGTTATCAGGACTTAAGAAAAGTATTAATAAGATCAAATAGGTAAGTAAACTGCTAAGGTCAATTCTAAGCTTTCCTCACCTGGAAAAAAATTAGTGGATTACAAATTTTAATCTATGATCTAGTTGAATGGATTGGTACCTCTGAGAGAAGAGACTGTGGGACTCAGTAGAATAGAACAAACTTTAGTTGACCTGTGCAATCTCCACTTGCAGTCCCATGATGAGGTTACCCAGATTTAGAAGGCCTTGCTGGGTGGGTTCTCTGGTTCCACAGTGTATAGCAGGGGTAAGAAATGTGGTATGAAAACCCACAGCAGCTTTGAGTAAATCGTCTTTTCACAGCCTTTCTTCTGCTTCTCCAAGCAGTATCGCCCCTCAAGACTACAACTCAAGGTCAGAAGTGAACGAGAGTCTGTTGGAAGTCCTGAAGATGGCACTGAGGGCAACCAAGGCCAAACTCAACATAGAGAAACTCAACGTGAGTTTTCGAAAAGAAGATCGCTCATTCTCTGGCTGCCTGCCCCAACCCAAGGTAACCCAAGTTAGATTTCAGATTCATTCATGTCCAGAAGGCTATCGTGGGGCACTGGGTCTATAGTAAGAAGGCACAGTTCACTAGGAATAAATATACTGAGATCCAAAACTGGCTAGCTTTGAAAGTAAGAGTGCATATATACTAATTATGTAGGTCATGGGAAATTTTAAACTAAGTTCAGGGTTTATTATGTAAGTCTAATAATCATTTCCCAAATTTTAATCAACTAAGAGGAAAATAAGGAGCTAAAGAAAATAGAATGTTTACAGTAAAGATTTTCTTATCCTGTTTTTACCTCTAATTTCTTATGTAATAAATTGGCCATCTCTTTGGAAATCAAGCCATTTCTTGTTTAATAGAAACTTTAAAATGAGGGCTTCCCTGGTGACTCAGTGGTAAAGAATCCACCTCCCACCAATGCAGAAGACGTGAGTTTGATCCCTGGTCCAGGAGGACCCCACATCCCCAAGCCCGCAGACTACAACTACTGAGCCTGTGCTTTAGAGCCCAAGGGCTGCAACTGCTGAGCCAAGGCCCAGCAACTGCTGAAGCCTCAGGCCCTGGAGCCCGTGCCCTGCAACAGGAGGAGCCACCGCAATGGGAAGCCAGCACAGTGAAGGGTGGCCCGGCCTCAGCACAGCTAGAGGAAGCCCACACGGAAGCGGTGGAGACCAAGCCCAGCCAAAAGTAGATAAATAAAATTATATTTTAAAATACATTTTAAAGTGATTAAAGACACTGAAATAAAAATTCAGATTAAAAAAAAAGCCCAGTTTTGATCTGTGTTCTGCCTGTGGATTACATCTCACAATTAACTTATTTTCTGCACCCAAGAGGAAAAAAAACAAGAGTAAAGAATCATGAAATATGCTGAATTGGCCCAGGAATTACTTACACTGGGCTATGTTTTATGCTAACAATAGACAATGTGACAATATCCAAATAATATTTCACAGTGGAAAACAAATATTTTTTCCAAAGCCAAGTGTTCATGTATCACACCCTCTACCAGCTTCCGGTGAGGTCAGCAGGTGGTATTCTGTTCTTTAAGGACACCAAATTGTAGGAACTGATGTGGTTTATTGCTGACAGAGATTAGCAATGCTCTTTTGAAGCATTAATTAACTGGATAGATATGTTTCATAAAAGAGGATCCAGAACCATATCAACTCATGTGTTGTATTCAGCCAAACAAACTCCAGTCATGAGATTACCTTGGATACAGGTAAGATAATAGTGACCACATTGAGTGCAGTTCCATTCACAACAACTTGCACCACCAGGCTTTGCTGAGTTCTTCCTAAACTGCCAAGCACTGCATTAAATGCTTTACTTATATTTACTCATTTAACATTTACAGGTAAGTGGAAGATCTAGGTAGATGTTATAATACCCATTTAATAAATGAAATATTTGATTCTCAGAGAAGACAACTGAATCTCTCAAGGACCACAGCTAGCAAGAGGCAGAGCCAGGATTCAAATACACAAGAATACTGGACACTGAGAAATAGAATTGGAACTCCAATAGGCAAATGATGGCTGGAAGATTTTACTGAGTCTAGGATACAGGAATTAAAAATCCAGAGGAGCAAAAAGGATTGTAATTTATAGAGGGAAAAAAAGGTCCTGAAACAAAGATTGGAAAATGCCTTTCATCCAGGTAAACAGGGGTTAAGAACTGAGAGTCAGAGAATTCAAAAGAGCAAGTGATGTTTACTAAGAAGCCAAGGACATAATATGTTGAAAGTGGATTCTTATTCTATGACAGAAGTAGCTTTCTGTGCACTTTTTCATTTATACAGTCAGCTAACCATGCAAAGGCAAAGTCACATGATAGTGTGCATGTGTGCTGTATACATGAATATTAATCATGCAAGCATGTGTCACTGGAAGAGAGAACATTACAGGAGATTCCACACATCATAAATGGCCTTTATTATGTTTTTGAGAAGATCAGCAGAAATTGACTAAGCAGGAACCACTTTTTGTCAGATTAGAAAATACAGAACAGTATCAGTGAAGCTTGAATGTTCTCAGATGGCACTCAGAGAATGGAATATGAATGACTTGAAAATCGAAATAAATTTGCATAAGCTCTTTGAGTCTCTGATTTTCCATCTGGAAAAAAGTGGGCTCCAAATATCTACCTCCTGTGTCTATTGTGAGGATTAAGTAAAATAAGTATGTGAAAGCACTTAGTATACTGTCTGATATGTGAGGCACTCAGGAAATAGGTTTCCTTTCCATATATATATATATATATATATATATATATATATATATATATATATATTTCTTTTTTTAATCAGTGTTTGGTGAAATTATCACTGCAAAATAGTCTAAGGAAGGAGGCTGTTTCCCAGGGTCAACTGATGGCCACATGGAGTGCTGGCTATCAGAGCAGGCTCTGAATGTCTTCCCCCCACAGCTGGCCCTGAAAGCTTAAATTTGTGGTTCATATTGAAGAAAATGGGGCACATTTTCCTTGAAGCTGGTCTGCCTCTCATGAGCCATCTGGCATCTCTTAAGACATCTGGAACTCACTCAAAGTATATTACAGTTCTGGGAGGCATGGCAAACAGAAATGTGTTTCCCCAGAATGTGAGATAAATTGAGGCCCAGTGGACACTGGGTATGACACGCAGCAGCAGCTGCACTCCAACATCCTTGTTGCTGGACGCAGGACTTCAGAGGTGACTGGGAAAGGCCATCTGAATTCTCTTTCTGATCAATAGTTCTAAAGGGCACAAGGGAGAGGACCTCAGACCTCCTTAAGTTTCTCCTGAAACCTATGCATGCTGTATTCAGAGAGGGAGAAGAGCACATCCTCACAGCCAGTATTTCAGAGGGTTCACAGATCACCTGTACCTCCTCAGATAACTTAAAGCTGTTCTGAAGGATGATCGATGGGTCCTATCACTCAAATCAATGGCACTGTCACCAACCTCAAAGAAGAATATAAAAACATACCTGATATCTGTCATCCTCGTTCTGTGGACTCGCTCATTCTGTCCCTCTGTCACATCCTTCATTCAATGGTGGCTCAGGAAGGACTCCTGAGGGCAATGTGGATCCACATAGATTTATTTATTAACTTCCCTGACCATTGTTCTTATCAGGTATGATGGTAAAGAATCCGCCCGCAATGCAGGAGACCCAGGTTTGATCCTTGGGTCAGGAAGATTCCCTGGAGCAGGGAATGGCTACCCTCTCCAGTATTCTTGCCTGGAGAATTCCATGGACAGAGGAGCCTGGCACATACAGTCCATGGGGTCATGAAAGAGTTGGATGATCAACATTTGCACTTTCTCGTCCATGGATTCAATAGGCTGTGGAACCTAAGAAGTTTCCAAGCATAGAGGTTCAGTTTAACACTTTCATACAGAATCCATATTCTTTACCTTCTGAACTCCTTTTTGCTCTATAATGCAAAGCCCTTTCAAACTACTCCCAGACCTTCCTGCCAGCAGGAACTGGTAGAACACAGGTTACTCTACCTCTAATTACTCTTTGCCTGATGTTCGTGCAACCTCCCCACTATCATCAGGAGGGAATCCCATTCCTGAGTGAACAGGGGCTTGTGAATGTGAAATTTGTTCCCTTGGCAAGACTACAGCTACGACACTAGTTTACCAGGTGATCAAACCTGTAAGACGCTCTTCTGCAGTTGGCCAGGCTCCTTTTTTGTGTTTAGTTGTTTCTCCATCAGTACACTCTGCCCTAAAATATAAATGATTTATACTAGTTTCAAATCATTCCCTACTTCCAAACCAGTCGCCATCTTTCTGATCAATGTGGCCTGTTTATCCTTGCATTCAACATACTAATCACACAGTGTGCTCTGGGCAGTGTGATTAGGCACTGAGGACAACACACGATTATGATTTCAGTTCCAGAGTTCTCCAGGAGTTCAGGGAGAAGGTAGTATTTTAAACATGTTACAATTTTGTATGACAAACACATTGGTGGCAGTAACTTTGAACACAGAGAAGGAATAACAACCTAGCCTCACCCAAAAACTCCAGAGGAAATAAAGCAAATACTGAATCTTAGAGGACATGTGAATTTAGCAAAGAATTGTGGTGGGGCAGAAGAAAGGACAGGGAAGGTTTTCTAGGTAAAAGGTACAATGTGAAATGTTACTGAGATGGAAGAGAGCATGGCTAGTTCAGGGAATGCTAAACTACTCATATAGGCAGAATGCAGTGAGTGCATGGTGACTGGGGATGGTGGGAGATGCTGCTCAAGTTGATGTTAGAATGGTTGGAGGAACCAGGTTTTGAAGGGTCTTTCTAAGGAATGTGACTTTATCCTGAGGCTCCAGTGGAATCATTGAAGAATAATAAACAAGTGAATGATATGATCAAATTTTAAATTTGAAAAGAGCACTCTAATAGATATGGAGAATTAGAGACAGACAGAAACTTTAAAATGCTGTTCCAGTAATTCGAGCAAGAAATTATGAGAATTTAAACCAGCAAAGTAGCAGGAGGGATGGAGATATTAAGCAGGTAGAAAAGTAGGTCTTGGTGACTTAACTGAACATAGATCCTGAATTAGGAGGAATGAAAAATGACTCCCAAGGTTCTGACTTTGACTAGATGGTGGCACCATTCTCTAAGACAGGAAACAGAAAAGGGGTTTGGGGAGGCAAAGGAAAGAATGATGAGTTCACTTTTGAGCATGTTGATGTAGCTTGAGAGGGTAAAGCTAAATAATGGCATAAGGGTCTTCAACATGAAGTTGAAACTTTGGGAGTGATTAGGATTACTCAAGGACACAATAGAAGGTAAGAAGGGAAGGTTGAGGAGGACACCTGTTGTTAAGGAGCAGGTAGATGAAGACAAGCCAAGAAAGGAGACCAAAAATAATCCAGAGAGACATGGGAGTGGTCAAGAAAAGCCAAGAGAAGAGGCTTACACAAGGATGGGAAGCTCAGCCATGTCACAGGCTGCAAAGAGACCATCTGCAATCGGGATTGAAAAGTAGTCATTACATGTAAAACTTCAGAGGTTACTAATGACTTGGTAAACACAATTTAAGTAGAGCGATGGAATAAAATGCAAATGAAGCCATAAATGGGAAGGAAGTAGAGAGAGCATCTGTGCATCAGTCTCTCCAGAAGCATTTTGAGGAAATGAATATTTATTTTACTTATCATTTTCTAAATAACATAGGTATTTTATTTACATTTGATTTTTTAAATGTCTTTATTGAACTGAAGAAACTATATACAACCAAACATTTTCTTATTGAATAAGGACATCATAATGAATATTCATGGATTTAAAAAATAATCCTAGATAACACTAAATTGCCAGGATTTTCTGGTAGATGTTGCTACTGCTCTTCCACAACTGTCAGCAGTCAGTTTGTAGCAGCTATCAATCAATCTACTTCCAGGAACCCTGACGTGCTATTTCTAATCTGCTGTTCATTTAGCCTAGAGCAAAACGCAATGTTGCCAGAAGTAAATAAACTGTTTTTAGAATAACCTGTTAATACTGATGTTTAAAAATACATTAATATGCTTTAATCATGAGGATAAGTTGATTTTTATTTAGTGAGTAAAATGGCATAACATAACTAATTTCTACCACTCTGTTTTTGCCAACCTATGCCTTTACCTTCAGTACTTTTAACTAATTCATTCATTCCTAATTCATCTATATATTCATTTATTCAGTAAGTAATTTTCAACACTGTGCTTGGCAATGATGATAGGAAAATGAAGGAAACACAATCCAACCCTCAATAAGCCAGTCTTTTAGAGACGCTCTAATGAACAGATATTTACTGCCCAGTGAAAAGGGGTATAAAACTATAGTAGAGTGAATTATGCCAAAATACGTGTAGTTTCTAAAAAGCACAATGCTCTTTCTCACCCATTATTTACACATGCATTTCTTCTGCCTGGAATTATCCCCAACTCCTTATTTTTCTGGCACACTATTATTCCTGTTTTTCATGCTTTATATCTGTCTTTTTCCTTCCTGAAATACTCCTCTACAGCTAGTAAGTAACATGTTTCTAACCCAGATTGGTGTTTCCTTCCAAAAAGACAAATGAAGATTAGGCTTTTGTCACTGTATTAAAATATACGTTATATTATCCAAGTATGGTCAGACCAACAGATGAGGAGGTGATTGCCATTGGAAAGACAGTTTGTTACTCACAGTTCCCAAGAGGAGGGGCACAGACACCACATGGGCCACATGGTGAAACACCAGAGTTGGTCAGGAGGCAGAGGGGATGAGGGGAAAGTGTGGGCAAGAGCATTTATTGTGGGTAGGGGAAAATGTGGGCAAGAGCATTTATTGTGGGTAGAAGAAGCAGGATAAGAAGGCTTAGGACTGGCTAGTTGGAATAATTTCAGTGGGCTCTGGGGCACAGGAGCCATTCCTAGTTGCCTAGTACTTGGCCCTGGAGTAATCAGGACCTGGAAATCGTGGCCCAAGTGTGAAAACCTCAGTAAAAGAGGTAGTTGGTTTGCAGATGAAAGACATACTTTCAGGTAAGTCCTTTACTATCTCTAGTAATTGGCTAGGCCTGGAAGAAGTGGTTTCTCCAGGGTCAGCAGGGCCCCATGATCACCAAGCATCGGATTTAAAAGACACGCGTAATACACTCACTATGTGGAACTTCCTCTCAAAATAACAACAGTAGCTACAGTTAGTCTAAACACTAAATGAAACATTTCCTTTCTTTTCTTCCTTCTTTGCCTCTTCCTTCCTTCTCTCGTTTCTCTCTCTTCCGCTCTCTTTCTTGTACTTTTGCACCCCCTCTCCTCTTTTCTTCCCTCTCCCCTCTTCTCTCTCTCCTCTATCTCCCTTTTTCTTCCCTTTCCCTTCTTTCCTTCTTTTCTTCATTTCAACACACGTTAGTCAAATGCCTCCTAAAATCCAGGCATTATTCTAACTGCTTACTTTCTTCTGAGAAGTAGAAAATACTAATCTTATTTAGTGGGTGAAGTAATTGGGCATAAAAAGATTTAGGAACTTCCTGAGGTCACCCAAATCACAGACAGCATTTCCAGTGTTCAAAATAAATCATGCCTTATTCTTAAGACTCTGTGTTTAAACAGTATGCTGAACACACAAGAAAGACTATCAGAACCTAAAAGTTTGATGTGTTTGAATCTAAGTATCGCACACCTACAACTTGAGAACTGAACTGGTTTATTGGCTAGACTCAGAAAATGTGAAGTACTCAGAAGTTGCAGTGACCCTTCATTCATTCATCAACAAATATGTTAATATTCATCAACAAATATTAATTGAATATCTGGTTTCTAGATTAAGTTCCATCATTTATTAACCATGTGACATAGAGAAAGTCAATCTAAGTCTTGGTTCCCTCATATATAAAATAAAACAAGATTCTTTTGTAAATCAAAGTCAATATTAAAAAACACTTTGTAATTCACCTATATAATAAGTATGTATAATTTCTGGGCCTTGACCACTCATTCCATAGCTGTCAAAAATGTAAGATCAGCATTTCAAAGTACAGTGGCTTCTGAGTAATGAACTATGCCTCTGTGTCAAGCATAAAAAGTTTGCTGTTGATGAGCAGTCCAGTGAACATCCTTGTCCTAAATATTATTCTAGTGCTATACTCCACTCCTAGTTATTCATTCTTTGTCCAAATTATGTAAGTTCTAATAATGGGAAGGAAATTCAAATCAATTTAATTATACTGAAATTTCAAATCTTTTTCTTATTTGCAGGTCAGATCTATATGTGGGAAACATGGATTACATCTGACTTTGAGTCTTTTGGAAACATTGCTTAACCATCAAGATTTGGGTTACCAAGATGAAATAAAGTAAGTTGATTTTTTTATTTACATAGTCCTTTATTAAAATACCAAATACATAAGTATCTAGACTAAAGTGAAGAAGGCTGAGCACCGAAGAATTGATTCTTTTGAACTGTGGTGTTGGAGAAGACTCTTGAGAGTCCCTTGGACTGCAAGGAGATCCAACAAGTCCATCCTAAAGGAGATCAGCCCTGGGATTTCTTTGGAAGGAATGATGCTAAAGCTGAAACTCCAGTACTTTGGCCACCTCATGCGAAGAGTTGACTCATTTGAAAAGACTCTGATGCTGGGAGGGATTGGGAGCAGGAGGAGAAGGGGACGACAGAGGATGAGATGGCTAGATGGCATCACTGACTCAATGGACATGAGTCTGAGTGAACTCTGGGAGTTGGTGATGGACAGGGAGGCCTGGCGTGCTGTGATTCATGGGGTCGCAATGAGTCGGACACGACTGAGCGACTGAACTGAACTGAACTGAGGCTAAAGTTTTATATGTGAAACAATCGGTTTATTACCTAAAGACAGAGTTAATAGATGTGTGTTTATCTTAAGATCACAGGATCTTTTGGGCCATAGAAAAATTAAAGCAGTAAATGTCCACTTCCAGTTTGCTGGTAAATGGCAAGTCAGATTTACCATTTCATTCTAAACAAATAAAATGTAGGACAAAATATATGAAGTGATACTTTCTGGATGACTTTAGACATCAGGAAGCACAGAACAGTGATTCCTGAGAGAAGGAAATGAGGCAAGCTCAGTTTACTGAACAAGAAAAGGGGACTCCAAACTCAGCGCAGCATTCTCCTTGAGCTAAAGGAATAGAGTATGAAGTTCACGAAGGCCGAGAAGTCTAGAATACTTGGTACAATGTAGCAATGAGGAGAGATACCCTGAGAGTCCTTTCTGGAGACTTCCAAAGAGTTACCCTGAAGTCTTCACGTGAAAACTTGGCTAATGTAGGCATTTGAGGAAACTACCCAAGGCCAGCAAAAGAAACAAGAGAAAAAAGTGGAGAAATTTTTAGAACTCACAGAGTTGGGAATAGTTCAGATTTCCACCAGCTAGAGAGGAACACATGTGGGATGGACTAGAGTCCTCAAAATGGTAGATAGTGAAGCCTAATGCATGAGAACTGGAGTCTCAGAAGGAGATAAGACAAACAGACAGAAAGAAAAGAATATTGAAAAAATAATGGCTGTAATTTTCCAAAATTGAAAAAAAAAAAAACTATAAAGACATGGACCTAAGAAGTTTAATGAACTTCAAATATAAGGAATTTGAAGTAAACCATACCAAGGCTCCTTACAATCAGATTGCTTAAACCAGCAGTAAATTAAAAACCTTAAATGTAGAAGGGAAAATGACAAATTACATAAAGAGCAACAAAGATAAGAATTATGACAGATTTATCATTAGAAACAAAAACAGTAAGACTAGAATAACATCCTTAAAGTACTGAAGGAAAAATGATCATCCTGAAATCCTACATCCAGCAAAACCATCTTTCAGAAACTAATGGGAAGTAAGATGTTTTCTACACATACAAGGACTTCCCAGGTGGTGCTAATGGTAAAGAGTCCGCCTCCAATGCAGGAGACTACACATACAAAAATGAGAGAATTCATAACCATCAGAGCAGTACTGCAAGAAATAGTAAAAAAAAAAAAAAAAAAAGGCCTTGGGCAGAAGGAAAATAATCATTTTTAATCTGCACAAAGAAATGAAAAGTATTGGACATAATATGTCAATGAATAAAAATACAGTTTCCTTATTTTTTAAAAAATCTGTTAAAATAATAATCAATTGTTTAAGATAACAATAATAACAATGTACTGTGGAGTTTGTAACATAATAGAGGGCAGCATTTGACAACAGCATAAAATACTGGGAGGGGAAATAAAAGTGTACTGTAAAAATACCTGTATACTGTCAGCTAGGTAGTATAATTTTGGTTGAAGGAAGAGTATTCAGTTAAAAATATGAATTGTTGCTGTTTAGTCACTAAGTCACGTTCAACTCTTTTGTGACCCTGTGGATTGCAGCCCACCAGGCTCCTCTGTCCAAGGGATTTTCCAGGCAAGAATACTGAAGGGGGTTGCCATTTCCTTCTGCAGGGGCTCTTCTGACCCAGGGATCGAACCCAGGTCTCCTGCATTACAGGCAGTCTCCTGCATTGGGAAGTGGGTTCTTTACCACTTAGCCACCTGGCAGGCCCAAAAATACGAATAGAGATTGAATAATCACATATAAATACTAAGAATAAACCAAAAAAGAGAAGGAAAAGAAAACAAGAAACAAATAAGACAAGTAGAAAATAAATGCAAACAATGATGATAGATTTAAATCCAATCATATCAATAATTACAGTAAGTATTAATGGTTCAAATGTACCAATTAACAGGTAGCAATTTCCAGATTTCATTTAAAAAGCTAAACCCAACTAAATGCTGTCTGAAATGAACCCGTCTATAATATAAAGGCAGACCTAGTAAAAGTAAAAGGATGGAAAGTGATGTACCATACTAATTGGTATGAATGAAAAATAAGCTGGGATGCTTACACTAAAGTCAGACAAAGTGAAAGTGAAGTCGCTCAGTCGTGTCCGCCTCTTTGCAACCCTGTGGACTGTAGCCCACCAGGCTCCTCTGTCCATGGGATTCTCTAGGCAAGAATACTGGAGTGGGTTGCCATTTCCTTCTCCAAAAGTCAGACAAAGTAGATTCTAAATCAATGCGTATTGCCTGAAATTCACTTCATCAAAAGGACATACAGACCTAAATGTTCATGCCCTCAATAACATAGTTTCAAGTTAATAAATTAAAAACATGAAGCTGGAAGGTGGAATAGACAAATTCACAATTTTATTTAGAAAATTGAACATATTTCTGTCAGTAACTGGCAAAAACAAATAGACAGAAAATCAGTAAGACTATAGAAAACTTGGTTTTTCCAGTGCTCATGTATGGATGTGAGAGTTGGACTATAAAGAGAGCTGAGTGCAGAAAAATTGATGCTTTTGAACTGTGGTGTTGGAGAAGACTCTGGGAGTCCCTTGGACTGCAAGGAGATCCAACCAGTACATCCTAAAGGAGATCAGTCCTGGGTGTTCGTGGGAAGGACTGATGTTAAAGCTGAAACTCCAGTATTTTGGCCACCTGATGCAAACAGCTGATTCATTTGAAAAGACTCTGATGCTGGAAGGGACTGAGGGCAAGAGGATAGGAGGACAACAGAGGATGAGATGTCTGGATGGCATCACCGACTCAATGGAGATGAGTTTGGGTAGACTCCAGGAGTTGGTGATGGACAAGGAGGCCTGGCGTGCTGCAGTTCATGGGGTCACAAAGAGTCAGACACGACTGAGCGACTGAACTGAACTGATAGAAAACTTGGACTATATTATCAACTAACTTGATGTAAGTGGCAATTATACCCCACACAACAGCAGAATACAGATTTTTTAAGTGTCCATGGAATATTTAAAAGATAAACCTTATCCTGAGCCACAAAACGACTCAGTAAATTTAAAAGGAATAAATTATATAAAATATGCTTCCTGACCACAAAAGAAATAAATTAGAAATCAAAAAGCAAAAATAAAACAAAACCAAAAATAAAGCAAAATAAAATCCCAGGATTCTCCCAACGTTATGAAACTAAGCAATACACTTTACAAACAACCAAAGGTCAGAGAAGAAATCGCAAGGGAAATTGACAACATTTTAAACTGCATTCAAATGAAAACACAACATGCCAGGAACCTTTGTCTCTTTTTTCTTTTCCTTGCATTTTATATCCAATCCATCAGTAATTCATGAATAAATCAACCCTATCTTGAGAGTATGTCAAGATCCTGCTCCTTTCTCACCACCTCTGTTATTACTTAACTACACCCCATCCAAGCTACCATTATGTTTCTCCTAGATTACTATAATGGCCTCCTAACTGAATTCTGCTTTTCCCTTGTTCCTAGTTTATCCTCAGCACAGAAGCTACAGTGGTCTATTGAAGGCTAAAACAGTTAATGTCACTGCTCTGCTTATTACACTGCAAGAGGATGTTATTTCACTCAAAGGAAATTGAAGTCTTAATAAAGGGCTCTACGTAATCTGCCCTCTTCAACTTCTCTGGCTCCATCTATAATTTCATTTGCTCATTCTGTTGCAGTCACACTGTTCTCCTCTTCTTCCTCAAAGACACCAGGCACACATCCACCTTAGTACCTATCTTTTGAATGATTCCTCAACCTAGAATATTCTTTCCCCAAATATCTTCATGCTAACTCCTTCACCTTCTATAAGTTTTTGCCCAATGTTACCTTGTTTATAGGCTTACTGGGAGGGATTGGGGGCAGGAGGAGAAGGGGACGACTGAGGATGAGATGGCTGGATGGCAGCACGGACTCGATGGACGTGAGTCTGAGTGAACTCCGGGAGATGCTGATGAACAGGGAGGCCTGGCGTGCTGCGATTCATGGGGTCGCAAGGAGTCGGACACGACTGAGCGACTGAACTGAACTGAAACACTATTTAAAGTTATAGTCTCCGCATCCTTTCTTCTCCTTAACCTGCATTCCTTTTGCTTTCTTCTATACACTTACAACAGAGAAGGCAATGGCACCCCACTCCAGTACTCGTGCCTGGAAAATTCCATGGATGGAGGAGCCTGATAGACTGCAGTCCATGGGGTCGCTAGGAGTCAGACATGAATGAGCGACTCCACTTTCACTTTTCACTTTCATGCATTGGAGAAGGAAAGGGCAACCCACTCGTGTTCTTGCCTGGAGAATCCCAGGGACAGGGGAGCCTGGTGGGCTGCCGTCAATGGGGTTGCACAGAGTCGGACACAACTGAAGTGACTTAGCAGCAGCATACACTTACAAATGATTGATGTATTAGGTAACATTAATGTATGATGTTTATTGTTGTTATAAATTAATCTCTGATAGACTATAGACTGTCGTACCATAGGGCAGGCAGAAACTTTATTTATTGATGTATCCCAAGTATATAGAGCAGTGCCTGGCACCTAGTAGGTATTTGACAAATATTTATGGAATTGAACTGAACTAGGGGAAGAATAAAGTTTCAAAATGCTGAGGAATGCAGATACATAAATTTTCCCTAATCCTTAGCTCATGGTCAGATTGAAGCAGCTTTCCCTAACTATCTCATCAAAATAATGTTCTTTGTGCTATACTTTCTCTTAGCATTCAGTAATATTCTTTCCTATCACTTATTACTATTTGTAACTATGTATTTATTTGTGTGACTTGTTAATTTAATGACTAGATAGTGATCTCCTTCTTGGCAAGGATCATGACACATTATATTCCATCATCTTGTAGGCCAGTATTTGGTACATGATAGACACAGTACCAAATTAATATTTGATTAATCCATTTATTCATTCATTTAACAAATATTTATGGAGTGCCTCAGTTCAGTTCAGTTCAGTTCAATCACTCAGTCGTGTCCGACTCCTTGCGACCCCATGAATTGCAGCACTCCAGGCCTCCCTGTCCATCACCAACTCCTGGAGTTCACTCAAACTCATGTCCATTGAGTCAGTGATGCCATCCAGCCATCTTATCCTCTGTCGTCCCCTTTTCCTCCTTTCCCCAATCCCTCCCAGCATCAGAGTCTTTTCCAATGAGTCAACTCTTCACATGAGGTGGCCAAAGTACTGGATTTATGGAGTGCCTGCTGCTGCTGCTAAGTTGCTTCAGTCATGTCCGAGTCTGTGCGACCCCATTGATGGCAGCCCACGAGGCTCCCCCATCCCCGGGATTCTCCAGGCAAGAACACTGGAGTGGGTTGCCATTTTCTTCTCCAATGCGTGAAAGTGAAGTCGCTCAGTAAGTGTCCGACTCTTCGTGACCCCATGGACTGCAGCCTACGAGGCTCCTCCGCCCATGGGATTTTCCAGGCAAGAGTACTGGAGTGGGTTGCTATTGCCTTCTCCGTATGGAGTGCCTACTGTATACCAATTACTGTTCTAATCACTGGGAATATAGATATGAATAAAACAAAGTCCCTTCCCTTATGAAGCTTCTATTCTAAGGGGGAAGAGAAACTATAAATAAACTAGTCTGTGTGACATATCACATGGTGATAAAGGTTATGAGAACATCAAGTGGTAAATAGCATGTTGAGCTTGGCCAATGAATTTCCACTAGACCGGTTTTGGACGTGGGAGTTTTCCTTCTGTAAAATGTTGGAGGTAGTTGGGTGAAGGTAAGGGAGGTGGTTAAGCAGGAAAAGCAAAAAGTGGACTAAGAGCTGAGTAGAAAATCAGTAAGCTAAAACTGAGACTCCCACAGGCCCTGGTATAAAAGGCGAAAATGCAAGTTTCAAAGTTCATGTTATACTTGGTATACTTGATAGAAGTTCGGGTCCAGAACCAAGATTCCAGGAAATAGAAGTATGAGAATAAGAGTGAAAGAGAACAATGAGGTTAGGCTACTTATAATTATATGAAAATTCTCAGCTTCCTACCATTTTATGGGTATTATCAGAGAAGCACATTGATTTTTTATTCACCTATCTTTTGACCTTTGAATGTTCAAGGACATCAAAACTATGAAGCCAATGAAGAATTGCATTTATAAGTGATAAACCTGTTTCATCCTTAAACAGTCATTGGCTAAAGCTCTTCTGTTAAATTAAATCCATTCCGTTAAGGGCTTTGTATGCAAACCTATATCCTTAAGAGATTACAGATGCAATTTAGACATACATTTTAGAAGCTGAATGCATGAATCATTATTTTAGTACATATTGTCCATTAATCTGCCGTTCTATTGGGAACCCATTTGGAATGTGGCTGCTTACTAATTAGCAGGATTCTAGTGCTGAGCTGCTTCCTGATTAAATGTCCTTTAAAATCAATAAAACATCAGGAGGGATTATGGTGATGTGGGATTAGCCCCATCTAACCAAATAAAATGAGTTGTGTTCTTTTCTTAAACTGTCACATTGCAAGAGCTGATGAGAGGAACAATTTCGAGCATGCTGCAGCAAAGTTGTTGTTGTGTATCTCTGTTTGAGTGTGTGTGTTTTAACACTGAGATTTTGTTTTTTGCCATTTGCCTACCAATTAGCAAAGACGTTAGTGAATGACTGCCAGAGTAAGGCGATTTTGAGTAAGACTTGATTACGATTTCAAATCTCTACTCTGAATCACCCTTATGTAAAATGAATTCAGGTTGTGTTGGATGAAAATTATTATCCCAGTTCTTGGCCAGGAATGTGTTTAGCATTTAATGTTTCTGTGTGACTTTGCAATAAATGGTAATTAAGGAGAGCAGAGAGAGAACAGGAGGCAAACTAATACTCTAAAATTGTATTGGCAAAATTAAATGCTTCAAACCCAGTTTAAAACATAGGCACTCAAGCCAAATTGTGTCGGGGGAGGGGATAAGTAATGAAGCTGCTATGGGTGGCTTCATAAATAGAGTGGCACAATTGACACAGCCCCAAGTAGACCTTATCGTACACATCTGGCCCATTATTGGGAGTGCAATTAGGTTGAGGACTGGTCTGATAATCCCAGGAACAACCAGAGGATTTTAAGAGATAAAGGAAACATGAGGTGTCCAATTCAGCAATTACTTTTTAATGGGAATAGGAAGATTGTAAGGGAATAGGAAAATTGTGAGCTATTAGAGGTATGGTATGAATCCACCCATTGGTTGGTCTTGGAAACCAGATCTGGCTTTTAAGAGTTCATTAATTACAATCTTCTCTTCCAGAGCCTGTTCCTATGGGGTAAGAATTCTAATAGTAATATTGCTAATTAAGTTAGTAGTAGTAGCCAACATTTATATAGTGCTTACTATATTCTCAGGCAATGTTCTGAATGCTTTATAAATATTAATTCTTTTAATCCTTGCACCTACCTCATGAGATAGGTACTATTACTTTTCAAGTGAGGAAGCTGGGGCACTGAGAAGCTAAAACTAGTATGTAACTGATAAATGAATTCATCAATAAGACTAAGTCAATACAGGCTCTCTAGCTTCAGGTTCTCGGCTTTTAATGCACTATAACAACTCTCCTACAACTCCTATGAAATGTAAAGGCCTATAGGATAGTGCCCAGGCACAGGGGCTTTAGGCAATTTGCCTGCATTTCACAGTCAGCTCTAACCTTGGGCTTGGTGCTGAACACGGGTTTGGATTTTGAGGAACTCAGTATCTTCCTGCCCTAGGACCCAGGGGAGGTGTAGGTTATGAATACAAAAGTGAAGAGGCTTTAGTTCCAGCATCAGGTATGATCCAAGGAACCCCAGGGCTTGTAGGTAGCATCTCCTCACTGGTAGAGCACCTCCACTGCCCCTTCAGCCCCCATCTATGCAGAAAGGCAAAGTGAGCAGGCCTAGATGGAAATTCCAACAGTCATATGCCCTGGCTTTGAGAACATGGACAAGTCATTGATTTCTCTGAACATTACATTTCCACCTGTTAAATGAAAAAAGACAAATCTTTTTGCCTAGATTTGAGAGTTTATTGCTTGTCTACCAAGTAAAGACCGTGCTTTTCACGGGTAAATGGAAAGTGAGAAGAATAAAATTTAGGCTACATGATTAGGGAGATGAAAGCTGAGAAAGATGCTGCAGTTGGATGAGCGTTTCCAGCAGCTGAGTTAAATAAGAACCAAGATAACCCCCTGACTCAGAAGGATTGATTTATCTCCACCTACTATGTTCACAAATAGGGCTACATGCTCTACATGGCTTATCTCATTTTATATTTCCAACAGTCCTATGAATTAATGTTTTTATACCCACCTCACAGATGAATAAAATGAGGTTCAAAGTCTAGGGAAAGGCTACCCACTCCAGTATTCTGGCCTGGAGAATTCCATGGGCTGTATAGTCCATGAGGTCACAAAGAGTCAGACACGATTGAGCAACTTTCACTTTCAGAGTCCTTAAGTAAGTTGTCCCCAAAGTTGGGACTCTTTAAACCTTTCTTCCTATTGTGGGTTGAATTCTATCCCCCTAAATTCATATGTTGAATCCCTAACTCCCAGCCTTTAGACCGTGTATTTAAAGATAAGATCTTTAAAGAGATGACTAAGATAAGGTCATTAGAGTAAGCCTCCAGCCAATCTGACTGGTGTCTTTATAAGGAGGAAATTTAGACACATAGAGAGACTCCAAGGATGTGCTCTTACAAAGAAAAGACCCTGCATTCAGTTCAGTTCAGTTCAGCTGCTCAGTCGTGTCTGACTCTTTGCGACTCCATGGACTGCAACCCACCAAGCTCCTCTGTCCATGGAAATTCTTTAGGCAAGAATACTGGAGTGGGTTGCCATACCCTCCTCCAGGGGATCTTTCCAACTCAGGGATCGAACCCAGGTCTCTTACATTGCAGGCAGATTCTTTACCAAATAAGCCACCAGGGAAGCCCCTCACTCACTTTTTTTTTTTTTTTTTTTCCTAATGGCAACCCAAGCAGACTATACAGCCCCCTGCAGGCTAAGAGTCACCTCCACGGTCTTCTTTCTACTCACCTCCTTTTCCTAGAATATTTTGTGCCCCTCAGTTGGAATAGTAGATTGCAGGGTTCTCAAGGGAATGGCTTCAATGATTTAACTTTTCAAATCATGGGACTAACCTATAATTCTAGCAGTCTGAACAGAGCTGGCTCTTCAGTACTACCAAACACTCAGCGGAGCTTGGTGGGACTTGTAGAAACCAATCAGATGAGAGATGGAAAGGAGTATCTCAGAGATAGAAGGAGCAGTATGTGCCAAGATAAAAAAGCAAGCAAGAACATGACAAGTTTGGAGAACCACAGACTGTCCATTTTGGCCAGAGTATACATTTCACAAGGTAAAGAAAGGTGATGAGTTTCAGAAGGAAGTACCACACACGTTTGAGTGAATCCTGTATGAAACTCACAGAGAAACATGTCACCTGTAAATAACATCATCAAGATTATGAGGGTGTTTCTATAAAATAGCCCCCATTTTGAGTTTTTGCTATGGTTAGACTTTTGGTTTTTGTGTTAATATATAGGACTTTTGTGTAAAATGTCATCTCCTTCAGAGATGACATTTTAATTTTATTAAAATCCCAATGAACAAATGAAGTGGCAAGAAAACAAAAATACCAGAAGCAAAATCTAATAGGCACTCTAATGTCAGAATCTAGAAAGAATCTCCACTGGCTACGAAGAGTGGAATCTGGGAAAATCTTGGTGCCCCAAGCTCTCCTGCCTATTTATGGAAAGTGCCAAAAACAGAAGATATTTTTGTCCCTTCACCACAGTTTTCTCCTTGATTTGGAGGCCCCAAGTCTTAGGTAACGAGAAAATTACATGGGTACTACTTTCTGTATCTGCTTGAGTACAGTTGCTTCCTCTCCTTCTCTCATCCAAGTTTACACACCAGTGCACTTACCCTCATACTGCTTTTCTGTGTCTATGCAGAGATCACAACTCCTAGGAAGGACAGAGCATAAAGTTGGTGTGAGGAAGGCAGGAATGGCTAAACTCGGCTGTGGTGTTTGCATCCGGTGAAATGCAATCCTGGAAATGTAACGTCACGTAGGTTGGAGCAGAAAGAGGCGCTCCCTGGTAGTTGTGTATGTTGCTGCTGCTGCTGCTAAGTCGCTTCAGTCGTGTCCTACTTTTTGTGACCCCATAGACGGCAGCCCTCCAGGCTCCCCCGTCCCTGGGATTCTCCAGGCAAGAACACTGGAGTGGGTTGCCATTTCCTTCTCCAATGCATGAAAGCGAAAAGTGAAAGTGAAGTCGCTCAGTCGTGTCCAACTCTTAGCAGCCCCATGGACTGCAGCCTACCTGGCTCCTCCGTCCATGGGATTTGCCAGGCAAGAGTACTGGAGTGGGGTGCCATTGCCTTCTCCTTATGTTGGGAAGTGTGTAAGAAATGAACACGCAGAAATGTCAGAGTTGAGAGACCAGAAGGGGGCGCTCTCATGCCCCACGATACTAGAACTCAGCAGCAAGGAAGATTTCTTTCTTGGTCAGAACTCAGCCAGTGAGAAGCCATGGACACTTTGTTTTCTATAGCGCTCCCAACCCCACTTTCCTTTCTATAAACAGTGTGTTCTCTTTCCTTGCTGTCTGGGGCACTTGAGCATGGCTCACCATGATTGGAGACCACAAATTACAAATCTCTACTGATCCTGAATAAACCTGTCTTTGCTGGGGAAATATCTGGCAGTCTGTTTCAGGTCAACAAGTGTACCCATTATGACTACACCAACATAGTGTCTGATATCCAACAGTTGTGATGGGAAGATCCCACCTCTGAAGTGGTCCCACCTGAGAGGCACCAGGAAAACGTCTAAGGAGCACCAGTTGGTAGGAGCAGTCACTCGCCCCTTGACTGAGGGCTGAATGAGCAGTGAGTAGGGCCAGAGGAAACCTATTAAATTCATCTACTGTGTTGTATTGAATGTGAACAGTTTCTCATTTGACACTAAAGAAAGAGAAAACCCTAACGTATGAGGCCTAATTTTTAAAAATACTGTAGAACAAGGAAAGTAACCATGCCCCTGCAGACTCCAAATAACAGCAAACTTCTGAAAATGATTGACTCTAGAAACTAGAAAACATTTAGAAAGCCACTGGTGTTCTCTCTAGGATATAAAGAGCCATGTCTCTGTTGAAATGAATTGGAAAGTCATAAGCATAATGAGATTAAAAGGCTATTAAAATGAAATGCAAAAAGCACTAAAGTGAAAAGAAGAAATTAAAATGAACTTGGTGAAATGTGGCTAGTTTCAAGGAAACTGAAACTTCTACAGCATAATGAAGAGGTAACTGGGATTATAACTATGTTTGGTGATGGATGTTAACTAGACTTATTGTGATCATTTTGCAATCCACACATATATCGAATCATTATGTTGTACACTCGAAGCTAATATTTTATATGTCAATTATATCTCAATTTTAAAAGTATAACACAATCAAGGAAAGCTGAATATTGCTAGATATTCTATGATATTAAGACACTTATTTAAATGTTTAGGTCAACAAACCTTTTTTATAAAGGATCACATAGTAAAGTTTATAGGCTTTGTGGGTGTATAGTCTGTTGTAACTATTCGACTATGTCATTGTAGCCTGAAAGCTGCCAAAAACAATACGTAACAAATAGCCAGGACTGTGTTTTAATAAAATATTACTTACAAAAGAAAGTGTGATAATCAGAAATTAATGATTAGCAAAATTAACACTAGAATAAATCTAATTCAGAACATCAGAATTGAGAAGTTTACACAAAATCTGGAGAAAAAAATGCAAAAGAACAGTAGAGATAAAAGAATAAGAGTAGAGATTGAACCTAAGATGCTTTGATATTGTGGAATAAGAAACTAGAAGAACTGGACAAGACATGAAACAGAAGGTCACAGCTAAAGAAACTTTGCAGAAGTAAGGAGAAAGAAAAACTCTGTGTACAGACAATGAATTCATTAAGATCTAAACTAAATTAAGAGAAAAAAAAAAAGCATCCATGTTTCTCCTGACAAAACTTTTGTGCTACTGAGACAACGTGAATTATTTAAGGATGTAGCCAAAACAAAATTTAACTAAATCAAAGCAAATGAATTTAAAAATAATTATAAATATATCCAAATAAGACTGACCTCATACGTCTGCAAAGTGGACCAGTGGAAAGGAGGAACCTCTAATCTGGAGGACTAACTATAAATTATACATGAATTTTTGACTGGGCAGAGAGTTAGCACCCCTAACACACCCCACCCCTCATCACACTGTTCAAGGGTCAACTGTAGTTTGCTTCTTTCAATCTGGCATTTAAACACCATAATAAAGTTTAAAGTTAAAAAAAAAAAACCTACAATAATAAACATCAGAAGACCCTGGAACCATGTTCATGGAATTCTAAAGGGGGGGGGCGGCAGAAATATAACTGAAACCAAGTTATATTACATTTCATGTGTAAGGCCATAGAGTACAGCGGTTAAGGGTGCAGGATTTGGAGTCAGAGTTTAAATCCTGGCTGCCCCATTAATCAGCATGTCCACGGGCAAGTCATTTACATGTCTCATGAGATGGCTGTCTCAATTAAATGAGAGAATGCACAAAAGAGACTTAGAATGCTCATGAAAGGCCATTTTAAAAATTTGGATAACATTAGAATTTGAACTCGATCTGCCTGAATCTAGAATCAGGTTCACAGACCTTGTCCTTCAATCCTGACCTCTCTGACTCAACATGGGGAATCTGGCACCTGCTACTGTGATTAGAATTATATTGCCTTTTGTGGCAGCAAAAACCCATTGCTATGTTTAAGATGTCAAGGGCTCTTTGGAGGTCCTAGGGTAATTTAAAGAGTATGGAATAAAGAAGATATGTTATTAAAGGACCTTAAGGATTTCATTGGTTACATACCACCTAAATCAGGCAATGTCCAAGTTCAGTACTTAGAAAAAATGTCCTGCAATTTCCTTCCTCTTCTATCAGCAAATATTCAAGAAGGGGCATGAGAGTGTCTGGTGCCATTTTGTCCAGAAACCTTGCCAAATATTTGCTAACTTCTAACAGCTCTAAAAAATAAATGTTATACAATGTGGAAATATCAATGGATCTGGGTTTTTGTTGTGTTGTTGTTCAGCAGGTCAGAAGATGTTGTAGCCTTAAGCCTGGTTCTCCTAAGAGGAAGGAATTTCAATAAGTGTAGCAGACAGGAGACACTTCTCCTTAGGTTTATTTCCAGATCTGTGCTAATATCAGATCTTTGTATGTTAATTAAAATTCCTAGAGAGTGCTACTTTTCCAACCATCTTTTCCATGCCTAGCCCTTGTAGCAGCTGATATAATCATCAGCTTATCTAGCTGGTGATTCTGCTTACCTATGCCTTGTCTATTCTTGTGCCCAAAGTGACATGAAGCTCTGGAGGTTATATTTTCTACACTGACAAAGAACTTTTCTAATTTGTGATGCCAGGTATAGAAAAGTTCTAGTAAGTATAAGCAAAACAAACTAGTTACATATCTAATGAATTTATGGAGGTTCCTTAAAAAATATTAAAAAGCTACCATACAACCCAGCAATCTTCCTCCTGGGCATGTATCTGGAGAAAATCAGAGTTTGAAAAGATCCATGCACCCCAATGTTCACTGCAGCACTATTTACAATAGCCACGAAGTGGCAGCAACCTAAATGTCCATCAATAGATGAATGGATAAGGAAGATGTTACAAAGTAATATTATTCAGCTATAAAAAGAATGAAATAATGTCATTTGTAACAACATGGATGAACCCAGAGATCATACTAAATGAACCATGCCAAAAAGAGAAAAAGAAATAGAATATGATATCGCTTATGTGTGGAATCTGAGGGGGGGGAAAAGATACAAGTGAACTTATACAAAACAGAAGTTGATCCATAGACACAGAAAATAAATTTATGATTACCAAAGGGGAAAGGAATGGAGGAATAAATTAGGAATTTGGGATTAATATATACACACTGCTATATATGAAGCAAAGAAGAACTAAAAAGCCTCTTGATGAAGGTGAAAAAGAAGAGTGAAAAAGCTGGCTTACAACTCAACATTCAAAAAACTAAGATTATGGCATCTGGTCCCATCACTTTATGGCAAATAGATGGGGAAACAATGGAAACAGTAACAGACTTTAAATTCTTGAGCTCCAAAATCACTGCAGATGGTGACTCCCGCCATGAAATTAAAAGACACTTGCTCCTTGGAAGAAAAGCTATGACCAACCTAGAAAGCATATTAGAAAGCAGAGACGTTACTTTGCCAACAAAGGTCCGTATAGTCGAAGCTATGGTCTTTCCAGTAGTCATGTGTGGATGTGAGAGTTGGACCATAAGGAAAGCTGAGTGCTGAAGAATGGATGCTTTTGAACGTGATGTTGGAGAAGACTCTTGAGATTCCTTTGGAGTGCAAGGAGATCAAACCAGTCAATCCTAAAGGAAATCAGTCCTGAATATTCATTGGAAGGACTGAGGCTGAAGCTGAAGCGCCAATACTTTGGCCACCTGATGCGAAGAGCCGACTCAAGAAAAGACCCTGATGCTGGGAAAGATTGAAAGCAGGATGAGAAGGGGACAACAGAGGATGGGATGGTTGAATGGCATCACTGAGTGGATGAGCATGAGCTTGAGCAAGTTCCGGGAGATGGTGAAGGACAGGGAAACCTTGGCGTGCTGACGTCCACAGGGTGGCAAAGAGTCAGACATGACTGAGCAACTGAACAACAGTATATGACATAGATAACCAACAAGGACTACTATATAGCACAGGGAACTATACTATACAGGAATTATATAGTAATAACCTATAAGGGAAAAAATTCTGAAAAAGTGTGTTTGTACATGTACATCCATGCATGCATGCTAAATTGCTTCAGTTGTGTCCAGTTCTGTGTGACGCTGTGGACTGTAACCCACCAGGCTCCTCTGCCCATGGGGATTCCCCGAACAAGAATACTAGAGTGGGTTGCCATGTCCTCCTCCAGAGGTCTCCTCGACTGAGGGATCAAGCCCACGTCTCCTCTGTCTCCTGCACTGGTATGTGAGTTCCTTACCACTACCACCACCTGGGAGGCCTAAATATATATACATATGTGTGTGTGTATTTATAAATCAACTATACTCCAATTAAAAATAAAGAGAATAAAATCACATGACATTAAAACTCTTCTAGACAGCCTAGGAGGAGAAGGCAATGGCACCCCACTCCAGCACTCTTGCCTGGACAATCCCATGGATGGAGGAGCCTGGTAGGCTGCAGTCCATGGGGTCGCTAAGAGTCAGACATGACTGAGCAACTTCCCTTTCACTTTTCACTTTCATGCATTGGAGAAGGAAATGGCAACCCACTCCAGTGTTCTTGCCTGGAGAATCCCAGGGACTGGGGAGCCTGGTAGGCTGCCGTCGATGGGGTCACACAGAGTCGGACACGACTGAAGCGACTTAGCAGCAGTAGACAGCCTAGGACACATTCTCACAACTGGCTGTTTATATTTGCTTGGCTTCTGATGGGCAAAGAGGTGCTAAAAATTCTTTTCATTAAAAGTTTGGTTACTACCAACAGAACTGTCTTACTAGCATAAACAAAAAGAAATACTTCAAAAAGATACAAAGTTACACACAAAATTAGGGAAGAATGAAACTTTGGGAAGCATTGAAACCAAAAAATAATTAGAAACACAGAGACAGAGAGTGGGAGAGAGGAACGAAGGGAGAGAAGGATGGGAAAAGTGATAGATTGAGATTAATTAGACAGGGTAGATCCCAACTTTGGCTAGAGAAGGGTATAGACATTGATTGCAGCCCAATATCCTAGAGAAGCATATTTTTATATAAATGGAGAATGGATGCTCGGCAAGCAAATGTAAGTCATTTTTCCTACCATGGTGTTCCTAAATTACTTGTAAGTTTTAAATGACTCCCTGATTATCACATGCCCACACATTACTCAATGCAATTTCTGCTTGGGGATTTCACTAAATATTGTCTATTTGCACTTAGCACCCATTTCTATCCCCTTCTTTGTTCTTTCCTGTGCTGTAATACTTCCCATACTTGAGAAGCCTGTAAAGAACATTTACAAAGCTTCCTTGACATTAGTGTTAGTTGCTGAGTCATGCCCGACTCTTCGCGACCCCTTGGACTGCAGCCTACCAGGTTCCTGGTCCATGAGATTTTCCAGGCAAGGATACTGGAGTGGGTTGCCATTTCCTTCTCCAGGGGATCTTCCCAATTCAGGGATCAAACCTGGGTCTCCTGCTGCAGGCAGATTCTTTACCGACTGAGCTACAAGGGAAGCCCCTTGACACTGAGGTTCTGGAATTGATTTAAGTTCCATCACGGGGATGCCACTGCACGAGATTTGAAAGGCAGAAAGAGTGGCAAGAGGGGCAGGGACATTTTAAGTATATATTACTTTCCTGCAGTAGTAGCAACTCCAGACCCTCAGTTTTTGCAGTGGCCAGAATGCCATCTATACTGTCTAGTCACCAAACTCATGGTCAAGGGCAACTGAGACATCGGTCAGAATTTCCTGCAGTTCCCTGGACTCTGGACTACATCTACTGAGACCTAACCCTTAGCCCATCAGCAGACACCAACCTCCATTCTACTAGCCCCTGCAATCATTTCATGGGCACTTAATTTCCATTTCTAGTAGAAACACCTAAGAAGAAAAGAAAGAAAATGAAGTCTCCCAGTTGTCTAGGTCTTTTTGACCCCATGGATTGTAGCCCTCCCAGGCTCCTCTGTCGATAGAATTTTCCAAGCAAGAATACTGGAGTGGGTTGCCATTTCTTTCTCCAGTGGATCTTCCTGACCCAGGGATCAAACTTGGGTCTCCTGCATTGCAGGCAGACTCTTTACCATCTGAGCCACCAGGGAATCCCTGAGACACATAAAGTAGCTTCCATTTCCTTCACTGCACCCCTAATGATAGAGGCATCAAAAATTCCTATGATATCACAGTCTATATAACTTTTAAGCTTTTTTGTACATTCTTTCAGAGCTGCCTACTTTGATCACAGATACTATGTTTCCTTTTCTTGCATAGATGGGAGAATTTTGTTGAGTGGTTGAGCAGAGCTTCCTCTGATTTGTCATCTGATTTTCCTCCAGGTGAGTCTGGTTATTTTGTTCCTTAAGAGACCTCCAGTTCCCAGAGATCTTGTTGATGCTGTGACTTAGCTCCAATGGCCTGTTCATTGCATTTCACCTCATTGCTCCCAGAAATGTAAATGGCTTACCAGTGAAGAAAAATTAAGAGTGAAGTTTGCATTAATGGCTATTTTTTAAGGTCAGTTAGATCATAAAAGGCATAATTCCCAGGTTTTTTTTAATTAAAGTTTATTTTTATTTATTTTTAATTGATTAAATTGCTTTACAATATTGTGTTGGTTTCTACCAAACATCAACATGAATCAGCCATAGGTTTACCCATGTCCCCTCCCACTTGAACATCCCTCCCACCTCCCTCCCCATCCCACCTCTCTAGGTGGTTACTAGGCCCTGGTTTTGTTCCCTGAGTCATACAGCAAATTCCCATTGGCTCTCTAATTCACACATGGTAAAATAGCTGTTTTTATGTTTCCATGTTACTCTCTCCATACGTCCCACTCTCTCCTTCCTCCCCAACCCCAGCTGTGTCCATGTCTGTTCTCAATGCCTGTGTCTCCACTGCCACTCTGCAAATAGGTTCACCAGTACTGTCTTTCTAAATTCCATATATATGCATTAGTATACGATACTTGTCTTTCTCTTTCTGACTTACTTCACTCTGTATGATAGGCTCTAGGTTCATCCACCTCATTGGGACTGAGGAACACAGTGAAAGTGAAAGTGAAGTCGCTCAGTCGTGTCCGACTCTGTGCGACCCATGGACTGTAGCCCACCAAGCTCCTCCGTCCATGGGATTCTCCAGGCAAGAATACTGGAGTGGGGTGCCATTTCCTTCTCCAGGGGATCTTCCTGACCCAGGGATCGAACCCAGGTCTCCCACATTGCAGGCAGACGCTTTAACCTCTGCACCACCAGGGAAGCTGAAAATGTGTTCCTTTTATGGCTGAGTAATATTCCATCACATACATGTACCACAGCTTCTTTATCCATTCATTCATGTAGTATATCATGAAGCATTATCTAGAAATAGCCCTTTAATATGGATGTAGTTCATTTATAAAATAAGTTGATATTACTTATTAGAATTTCAGTTGCATAGTCCCTTAGATCTGGGAATCCTATAGCTAGGTACTTTCCCTACTAACATCTCACCAAAAAGCTCTCCAAGATTTATATACAGTGGTATAATTTTTGTGTGTGCTGTGTGCTTAGTCACTCAGTCATGTCCGACTCTTTGCAACCCCATGGACTATAACCTGCCAGGCTCCTCTGTCCATGGGGATTCTCCAGGCCAGAATACTGGAGCAGGGAGCCATTCCCTTATCCAGGAAATCTTCCCAATCCAGAGATCAAACCCAGGTCTCCCACATTGAAGGAGGATTCTTTACCATCTGAGCCACCAAGGAAGCCAAGATCCTTCAAGGACCATTGTATTAAATTACAGTATATCCAATTAATATAACTATGCAGCTGAAAAATCACATGGCTGATCTAATACAGGAAGATTTCCAAGATATATTATTAAGTGAAATGATGAAGATGAATTGGGCAAAATATTTAGCAATTAACAAGTGTTAAATATGACAGGTGAAAAAATATGCATTGATACTAATCTGTTGTTGCAATTCTCTATTTAGTACATCCATCAACCATTTACTGGTTACCCTTTGGATCAAAATACAAGGTACTGAGAGTTTGGTGGGCAGTGTAGTATATCAGTTTGCATTCCAGTGAAAAACAGAAACCTCACTAGGTATTTCAAACAAAGGGAATTTATAGCCCGTGGTTGAGGGATTGGTTATTATCCATAATTAGAAGACGGAAAGCACAAAATGAGAATAGTGAGTGCACTCATTTCCCTAGGACATTTGTCATAAGGAAGTCGGAAACTGAGCAGCCTGAAATAACAGAAATTTCTTCTCTCATGGTTCCGGACACTATAAGTCAGAAATCAAGGTGTCAGGAGGACCATGCTCCCTCTCAAGGCTCTAGGACAGAGTGTCTCCTTGCCTCTCCCAGCTTCTGGTGGCCCCAGGCTGTTCTTGGCTTATGGTTACATAACTACAATCTCTGCCTCTGTCTTCCTGTGGCCTTCTTCCCTCTCTGCCTCTCTTTTGTACCTGTGTCTAAATCCTCCCTCTCTTTCTTTGTACAAAGACACTACTGTTCGTTCAAGTGTGGGCCCACCCAAATCCATAATGATGTCATCTTAACTTGATTACATCTTAAGTTGTTTTCAAACAGGCCTTATTAACAGGTTTCAGTGGTACCTGTTAAAGGATATATTTCAACCAAGGACCATGAGATAACTCAGATATTAGTAACTATAGAAAGCAGCTATCATCCTTAGGGCTGAAGGAACATAGAGAAAGGTTACTATTAGCAGAACTTAGAATCTCATAGGGTGATTGTAAGTCTAACAAACAAAAAATGTTAGGCAGTGTTACACTCTACAGAGCAGCAGGAGTGTAGTGGTGCTGTTGTTGCATTGTTGCGACAGCCTGTGGCTTACTGACAAACTTAAAGTCTTGATCTCTTCCCATTCCTGTATCGCTGGAGCTATGATTATTAAATGCTGTTTGGCACTGAGTGGGCCATTTTGTTTGCTGGTTCTTTAGCCCAACAGGTAAGTGTCATAAAAGGAAAGAAGGGATATTATAAGAAACTAAAGATAGCTTTGCATTTGGAGTGTGTAGAACTGTGAATTTTCTCATTCTCATTTTCATTAGAAGATTCTATGATAACCTGATTAAAATGATTCATTTTCATATATACTGCCTCATATTATAAACTTGATCACATTTGGAATCACAAAAATTCTATGAACTTGCTTTTAATGTGCATATGATATTTGCATATCACATAAATACTTAATGTCTGTAACTTAAGACTAAGGACTAGAATCTTGGCAAGATCAACCAGAAGACAAGATAAAATACAAAAAATATTTCCTTGAAGGCTATTATTTGGAATTCAAATTGAACAACCAGATAGAAAAGAGGAAAATTCCCTCTGTATAAGAAGTTAACATCTCATAAAATCTCTAAAATTATCCATTCAAAATGTTTCCAGCATTCAATTAGAAACCATCAGCAATGGTATAAGAGAGGATATGGATTTTCAAATAACTGTAATTAATATGTTTGAGAAAAATAATAAGATGGAGAATTTTCAGCAAATAATTTGAATCTATAAAAAATATGTAGAACAACAAATTTTTTTTAATAACTAAAATTTAAAACTCAATAGGTGGGTTTAACAAAAGACTGGGCATATCTGAAGAGAGAATTAGTGAACTAGAATATGATTCAGTAGGAAATAGTCACATTGAAGTATGAATGAGAAAAGATGAAATACACAAAAAGAGTATACAAAAGATATATAGGAAATGGTGACAATACCCAACATACATGTAATGAGGAGGAAGAGAGTCGAGCTGAAGCAATATTGAAGAAAATTATGACTGAAAATTGCCAACAGTGGTAAAATATCTCAAGCCATAGATCCAAGAAATGCTGAAAACTCCCATAAAGACAAATACAAAAGAGCTTAGACCCCTCCAGATACAGATGTTCTAAGATCTAAAGTAGTATTTTATAAAAATGAGGTACAACCCAACTTTGAATCTCTTCACAGTGGAGCCGGTGAAGTGAGGGAGAAGAAGAGGGGAAGCAGAAAGCAAGGAACAGGGCTATCGCATGGCTGCAGATGGGGGAAAATTAGAAGGGAATGATGGTCGACTCGGAGGCTCATTGATCCCCCCAAACATTTATTGATGGTCCATCACTCAAGATAACGTAGAAAAATGGCTGAGTTTAACCTCCCTTTTATTAAGGGTAAAAAAATAATCCATAGTAATTCCTAGTTAGAACTACTTATATTGAAAGAAGAGAAAAGCCAGATTTTTGGTTTATGTAACTGAAAACTCTGGCAGCAGCAAGAGCTAAAATGGTTTTATCTAGCCATTGGGCTTCCCTTGTGGTTCAGCTGGTAAGGAATCTGCCTGCAATGTGGGAGACCTGGGTTCAATCCCTGGGCTGGGAAAGGGAAAATCTACCCACTCCAGTATTCTGGCCTGCAGAATTCCGAAGACTAAGTCCATGGTGTTGCAAAGAGTCAGACACTACTGAGTGACTTTCACTTCATGTGTCAAGTCAAGAATCTGCTCTCTGGCTCTCTGCTTCCTTAATCTGGGGTTGGCATCATCTTCAGGCTCTAAATGTTGGTGTCCAACTGCACTGGGCACTCCTGTAATGGCAAAATAGCTCTGGGAGCTAGGCTTATCATCCCTCTACAGCACTCTCTTTTGGGAGGTCCTGCCAAGGAGGAGAGAACTTTACTACCTAAGAAACTATAGCAGATTTTTTTTCAGTTGCTTAGTTGTGTCTGACTCTTTGCGACCCCCAAGGACTGCAGAACACAAGGCTTCTCTGTCCTTCCCTATCTCCTTGAGTTTGTTGAAATTCATGTCCATTGAGTTGGTGATGCTATCCAACCATCTCATCTTCTGTCGCCCTCTTCTCCTTTTACCTTCAGCCTTTCCCAGGATCCAATGAGTCAGCTCTTCACATCAGATGGCCAAAGTATTGGAGCTTCAGCATCAGTCCTTCTAATGAATATTCAGGGTTGATTTCCTTTAGGATTCACTAGTTTGATGTTCTTGCAGTCCAAGGGACTCTCAAGAGTCTTCTCCAGCACCACAATTTAAAAGCATCAATTCTTTGACACTCAACCTTCTTTATGGCCAACTCTCATCCATGCATGACTACTGGAAAAACCATAGCTTTGACTGGACAGACCTTTGTCAGCAAAGTGATGCCTTTGCTTTTGAATACATTGTCTAGGTTTGCCATAGCTGTCCTTACAAGGAGCAAACATCTTTTACACACACACACACACACACACACACACACACACACGGGACTTCCATAGTAGCTCAGTGGTAAAGAATCCACCTGCAATGCAGGAGACATGGGTTTGATCCCTGGGTTGGGAAGATCCTCTCGAGAAAGAAATGGCAACCCACTCCAGTATTCTTGCCTGGGAAATCCCATGGAGAGAGGAGCCTGGCGGGCTACAGTCCATGGAGTCACAAAGAGTCAGACACATCTTACCAACTAAACCACCACTACAGCCTTTCAGATTCCTTTACACTCTAAGTTGTTACAAGGTATTCAATATAGTTCCCTGTGCTACAGAGCAGGTCCTACCAATCTCAAATAACCAATTTATTCCTCCCCACCCTTTCCCCATTGATAACCTTAAATTTATTTTCTATGTCTGTGAGTTTTTATAAGTTTTATAAGTTCTGTTTTATAAAAGTTCGTTTGTATCATTTTCTGTTTTATAAATGCATTTGTATCACTTTTTTTAGATTCCACATATATTTGTCTTTCTCTTTTTTACTTACTTCACTTAGTATGATAATCTCCGGGTCCGTTCACATTGCTGCAAATGATATTATCTAATTTTTTAAATTAGTTCTTATCTATGACTTTATTTTAGGTTTACCTGGGAATTTTCTAGAAGTCCCAAACTGGGTTCTCACCCCCTAGAAATTCTGATATAATTGGTCTTGTGTGACACCTAGGCACTGGTAATTTTTAAAGCTCTCCAAGTGGGAGGATTTTAGCACCATTGCTGAATACCACTGATTTCAAGTTATTAGTGGGGGATGTGGGGAGAGATGGTAGGGCTGGCTGTGTAACTTTCAGAATCCACTGGAAGCCCTGTAAAACCTGGCCCTTGCAACACCTGGAGATCTCTAGAAGCCAGTTTGGCCTATTTCCTCTAATGCAAATCTTCAAGGCAGACTAGACAGATGGTTATTATTTGTCCTTCCTGCTGTGTTAGAAAGAAAAAAAAAATCATCCCTACCTTGGATTTCTCAATTTCCACATGTGAAAACCATTACCTTTTAAAATATGCTTATAGGCATTAGGAAGGAGAAAGGAAAGCTTAAAAGAAACTAAGAAGGCGAGCCTGCATTTTCTCCTTAAGGGACTTTTATAAATGCCAACAATAGAGAAACTGGACTGGGATAAACTCTAGGTTCTAGATCTTATATTAAAAAGAATAATGCATGTGAAAAATTCCTGGCACATAATGTAAAGTTCTCTTTTCTGGAGAAACTGGATTGCTTAAGATCACATAATAGTAACACAATGATAAACAATACCACATTGCGTTGGGCATCTTCCCTGTGTTAAGCATTTTTATGTAGGTAATTTTTAATTACCTACACAAATTATAATTTCAAAATGCAAGTATCATTCCCTTTTCACAACTAACAAGACTAGGATCTGAAAGCTTGCAGCTGGTAAAGGGAAACATCTGGATTATATTAATAGCATTCATACCTGACACCAAAGTTCATCTATAGCATCTGGGTTAGATATGGAAGAATAGAAAAAAATCCTTCCTCCTATAGGGCCTGAAAAGGAATGGGAGACACAGAAATATACAATCAGTGGCTTTATTTTCCAAACTTCAAATTAAGAGCACATGGTCATCCATTTTACATGCATTGAGTACTTATTCTAATGCTGGGTTCTGGGCCTTCAGAGATTATGAAAGCACATTGCCCTCTCCATCAAGAAACTATGGGAGAAGATTCATAATGATTTGTAAGGGCAATGCTAAGAGTCTAACAAAAGGCTTTTAAATCCAATATGTTTATTTTATAAGCATCCTTACATAGATAGCTCCTGGTTAACGTTTACTGAGTACTTGCTAAGCTCCAAGTATTTGCTTTACATTTTCTAGTCCATTTAATCTTCACAGTAACCTATAGATGGCATTATCCACATTTTACAGAAGTGGAAACAGACACAAAGAGGACAAATTCCTTGCCTTAGATCATGCAGCTAATAAAGAAAAGAGTCAAGCAGGACTTGAACCCAAGGGATCTGGCTTCAGAGCCTCTATTCCTGCACCATTATGTTATACTGTCAACTTCTACCTTTTTAAAAAATTCATTGATTGAATTGTTTTATTGAAAATAGCAACAGCCAACTCAGAAACAATATGTATTTATTAATGGCATGTTTGTGGCTTCCCTGGTGGCTCAGCAGTAAAGAATCCACCTGCAATGCAGGAGCCACAGGAGACGTGGGTTTGATCCCTTGGGATTGGGAAGATTGAGGCAACCAACTCCAGTATTCGTGCCTGGAGAACCCCATGGAGAGAGAAGCCTGGTGAACTATAGTCCATAGGGTTGTAAAGAGTCGGGTAAAACTGAAGTGACTATGCACACAATGGCATATTTGAATTATGCATTAAATATTGAAGTGGAAGTTCCCAGAAATCTGCGCTGTGTAGCTGTCATAGGAATTTGTACAGTAAAGAAGTCGCCAAGTCTGATGACAGATGTTGAGTGATAAATGAGTGATGTCCACAATAAGCCTTAATGGACATAAACTGAAGGTCTTTATGTCATTTTCCTGCTTCCTAAGGAAGTTTCTTCCATTCATGAAGGCAGCAGCCACAGCAAGTAGTATGTGGGCCTTAATCCCCTGGGGTAGGGATGCCATACTCTTCCCAGGTAGGACCTCTGACCATAGAAAGGAACAAGAAAGGGGAAGACAAAGGTTTTACCGGATTCATCAAGTGCAAACTTGAATGAAAAGGGAGGTGGAAGTGCTTCATTCTCTAAGAGGCAAGACCACCCAAAAAGTCTCCTTGCCACTCCCCAAACTAGAAAAGCCCTCTTCATTCAGGGAAGTTCAACAAGCTGATATCTCTGTTTATCTGGAACTCTTTTTTTTTAATTAATATATTTTAATTGGAGGCTAACTGCTTTACAATATTATGGTGGGTTTTGCCATACATTGACATGAATCAGCCATGGGTGTATATGTGTCCCCCCATCCCAAACCCCTCTCCCTCCTCCCTCCCCACCCCATCCATCTGGGTTGTCCCAGTCCACCAGCTTTGAGTGCCTTGTTTCATGCATTGAACTTGGGCTAGTCATCTATTTCACATATGGTAATATACATGTTTCAATGCTATTCTCTCAAATCATCCCACGCTCGCCTGATCCCACAGAGTCCAAAAGTCTATTCTTTACATCTGTGTTTCTTTCGCTGTCTTGCATGTAGGGTCATTATTACCATCTTTCTAAATTCCATATAAATGCATTAATACACTGTATTGGTGTTTTTCTTTCTGACTTACTTCACTCTGTATAATAGGCTCCAGTTTCATCTGCCTCACTAGATCTGACTCAAACGTGTTCTTTTTAATATTCCATTGTGTATATGTGCCACAGCTTTCTTATCCATTTGTCTGCCCATGGACATCTAGGTTGCTTCTACATCCAAGCTATTGTAAACAGGGCTGCAAAGAACATTGGGGGTACACGTGTCTCTTTCAATTCTGGTTTCCTTGGTGTGTATGCCCATCAGTGGGATTGCTGGATCATATGGCAGTTCTATTTCCAGCTTTTTAAGGAATCTCCACACTGTTCTCCATAGTGGCTGTACTAGTTTGCATTCCCACCAACAGTATAAGAGCGTTCCCTTTTCTCCACACCCTCCCCAGCATTTATTGTTCATTGACATTTTGATGGCAGCCATTCTGACCAGCATGAGATGGTACCTCATTGTGGTTTTGATTTGCATTTCTCACATAATGCATTTGCAAATGCATTTGCATTTCTGAAATTGCATTTCTCTGATAATGACTAATGTTGGGCATCTTTTCATGTGTTTGTTAGCCATCTGTATGTCTTCTTTGGAGAAATGTCTGTTTAGTTCTTTGGCCCATTTTTGATTGGGTCATTTATTTTTCTGGTATTGAGCTGCATGAGCTACTTGTAAATTTTGGAGATTAATTCTTCATCAGTTGTTTTGTTTGCTATTATTTTCTCCTATTCTGAAGGCTGTATTTTCACCTTGCTTATAATTTCCTTCATTGTGCAAAAGGTTTTGAGTTTAATTAGGTTCCATTTGTTTATTTTGCTTTTATTTCCATTACTCTGGGAGGTAAGTCATAGAGGATCTTGCTGTGATTTATATCAGAGAGTGTTCTGCTTATGTTTTCCTCTAGGATTTTTATAGTTTCTGATCTTACATTTAGATCTTTAATCCATTTTTAGTTTGTTTTTGTGTATGGTGTTAGAAAGTGTTCTAGTTTCATTCTTGTACAGGTGGTTGACCAGTTTTCCCAGCATCACTTGTTAAAGAGATTGTCTTTTTTCCATTGTGTATTTTTGCCTCCTTTGTCAAAGATAAGGTGTCCATAGGCCTGTGGATTTATCTCTGGGCTTTCCATTTTGTCCCACTGATCTGTATTTCTGTCTTTGTGCCAGTACCATACTGTCTGGATGACTGTAGCTTTGTAGTATAGTCTGAAATCAGGCAGGTTGATTCCTCCAGTTCCATTCTTATTTCCCAAGATTGCTTTGGCTATTTGAGGGTTTTTGTGTCTCCATAAAAATTGTGAAATTATTTGTTCTAGTACTGTGAAAAATACCACTGACAGCTTAATAGGGATTGCATTGAATCTATAAATTGTTTGGGGTGGTATACTCATTTTCACTATATTGATTCTTCCAATCCATGAACATGGTATATTTCTCCATCTATTTGTGTCATCTTTGATTTCTTTCATCAGTGTTTTATAGTTTTCTATGTATAGGTCTTTTGTTTCTTTAGGTAAACTTATTCCTAAGCACTTTATTCTTTTTGTTACAAGGCCACCATCACTTTTGCCTGAAAACTCCTATTCACCCTCAGGTCCCCAGTTTAAGTGTCACTTCCTCCAAGAAGCCTGTTCTGATCCTCCACCACTCCTACTCCTAGCCCAAAAGAAATTTATTTTCACATTTTCCTTTGTTGTGTTTATGGTAGTTTGTAATTAAATAATAATCTTGAGTGATTATTTAGCACTTTCCTCCCCTTTGTGAGCTTCATCAGGGCAGGAATTAGATCCTTCTTATCCACCAGTGTATCCACATCACCCCATACAAGGCCAACCACATAGCAGAGTCTCAACATTTTCTTTGCCTGGCTGTATATGTGTATATGTTAAAATGAAGAGACCAAGTTAAAACCATTTTTTCTTTCTTGTCCAGGAAAGAAAGGAAAGGAAATTTCTGCTACTCCAGGGCATCCTGAAGTTCCTGAGATATCTCAAGGAAAAACTGAACAAATGGTATGCAGCCTAGTATAGAACTTGGGGATAGGGTTCACCAATCCTTTCCCTTCTATTCTCTGATGCTGGGTTAGGCCTTCCCTTCTGAATTTTTTATTTCCACCCGGTACCTCAATATCATCTCTGACTTTGAGACTCTACTCAAGCAGAGAAGGGAAACAGAAGAACTCCAAGAATGTGATTGATTTCTGCCTGAGCTTGTACACTTGCAGAAACTTCACATCACCCCTCAGTGACCGATTTGTCGTTGGCCCCCAAACATTGAACCTATAGCATGTGAATGGGTGTCCTTCCAAAGCCTGTGATCAGTCACCAACTGCCATCAAAATAAAGGGTGGTTGTGAGGCCTATTTTAACATCTTAAATCGAGCTTCCAGAAGCAGGGTGACCTTTTCCCCAGACATCACATTTTAAAATGTAATGGGCTCTTTGATTTAAAAAAAGAAAATCTGGCAAGCAGTTAAAATTCTTTTTAATATTCTCAGCACTTAGCCAGAAGATGCAGACAAAATTGAAAAACAGCCTGAGTTTTTCTGTTGTTGTTTTTTTAAATGCCTGGATTAGAACATAATTCATCTTCAAATGACGGGAGGCCTCTTCATACACTTCACACTTTGAAATATTTTAGAAAATAGTATCCATTTTGGCATGCCTCTGCCATGCAAGAAACAACAGCAAATGCTTTTCTCCTTGCGTGTTAAGTCTGTTGTGTGTAAGATTATCAAAAATACATAGTTTGCTCTTTTTCTTGCCTCGTTTGAAGATTTTACTGCATCTCTACAATAATCAGTTCTTCTCACATTCCTATATAAGCAGCATTCGTTGTCTCACTTTTTAGAAAGGGAAATGGAAGCAGAGGTTTGCTAAAGCAGCTTTCTGATTATCCCAGAGAAAGTTTTTATTTATGCATTCACATATTCATTCAGTAAACATATCCTGTGAACCTACTGTGTGACAGTCACTAACCAAAACTTGTAGATAAATAAACAACTATCTCACAGGCACAGCCTCCAGATCTCTGGGGGAGGGAAGAGATACTCTAACAGACACTATCCCATAATAAGTGCTATGATGGATAAAAGAGCTACAAACAATTTCCCCTCTCCTACCCTGAGGCTGTCAAGGAAGACCTCCCACAAGGAGGGAAATATGAGTTGGGCCTTGAAGGAGGAGTAGGAGCCCAGCGCATCGAGGCATAGAAAGGCAAGAGGGACTTTTACAGCAGAGGAAACAGAATGTAAAAGGCATAAGAGCATCAGGCAGCTTTATTTTTTCCCAGTTTTATGTGGCTGGAGAAAAAGATGCATACATCAAAAGAGAAGCAAGAATAAGAACTTAAACGATTTCAAGGACCAAGAAAGGAATTTGGACTTCATTCTGACACAGTGGGACCAAAACAGTATAGGGCATGTTAGTCAGTTACTTACTTACCTACTAGGTTGATCCTGTAATTTCAGGCCCATACAAATCCCCCCCATTCCCTGTCTTTAGTAGTCAAAGAGAGTGTGGAAATATCTGAAGAAATATGTAAGTATTTAAAGTCAGCTCCTCAACTCTAAGGACCTGTTTGAACTTTCTAAAATCATACAAATCCTATGCAAATGTGCGTTTATCTGAGTAGATTATCTGAAGCTTTCATTGGATTTCTAAAGTAGTCCAAAGCTCTAAAATGTATAAGAATCCCTATGGTATTTACTTTATAAAAACTTTCAGCTTCTCTCAAAACTGATTTTATAAAAGTAGAACTCTTATACATTAATCTCTTAAGGTGTCCTGGTCACTGGTCATCCGTATGGATACAATTTTGTATAGCATTATATTATTTCAAACAAGATGATTCTTCATATACGCCAGCATGGATCTACATGGATCTACTGAATTCATGTTTATTGTTAACTTGGCCTCTTATTGAAATTACTATTCTTTAGAGCAGTGGGATCTCCACAGCTTATATGTGAGAAGTTTGAGACAAGGATGGAGAAATTCAGGTATTTGAAAGTTGGGAGAAGCAAAGATGGTATACAAAGTGGGAGGCCTAACTCTGTGACAAATTAGTTAAGAACATTTGGATTGCAACTAACATAACCAACTCAACCACCTTAATTTATTAGATGGATAGAGGAGCATATTTTACATCTATAATTATTTACAAAACAAATTATATATATAAAATAATTTATAATTATTTAATATATAAACAATCATATAATATATATATATATATAACTATTTCCAACAATAGAAACATAAATTAAAATCAGAGACTTGAACTTTGAACATCATCACGACTTCTCATATCCTCTCTCTTCTCTGATGTCGTTTCATATCCCTTCTCTCTCTTTCTTCTCACCTCTCACCCAAAATAATCTGTTTTCCCTATCTGTGCCTTTAACTCTCACAAGTGGTTCCAAAATCACTGGATATTGTATTTATTGGCCATTTTCCATTAGATGTCCAGTCCTGAACTATGTGCTTAGACACATGATGTTTCTCTCTCTAACCATATGGATCAACAGAAGGGGTAATTCCTGGAGAAGTGGGGTTGGGCAGGTCAAATAATAAATGCCCACTCTCTTTACATGGCAGGTGACAGAATATCTTTCATGGATCTACTGGAACTCATTTGTCTATTTATTCTAAAAACATCTCTACTCTGTACTGGTCATGAGTTTAGGATACAAAGATGAGCCTGACATAATCTCTATACCCTTGATCTAGTTTTATGTCAACCATTAACCGTACAATCTCAGTAAGTCTATTCCCTACACTGGGCCTCAGCTTCCTTTGTTAAAAGAACAGGACAGGCAAAACTAGAGGCACCTTAATTCATTCCAGTGAGCCCATACATCCAAGGTAACATCACATTATTGCTTAAATCATTTTTTTCAAGAATCTCACACTCGAGGATTCAGAAGTTTTCCCACCAAGAAATTATAAGCATTGTCTATGCATCTCAATAGTATAAAACAGAGTAGAACATCATGAAAAATCTTAGCTAGTTACAAAACCTCTATGTAAACTAGAAATGCAAGCTGAATAAAAGTCACAATTTCACCCTTCCTTTAAAGAAAAGAGAAAATACTCAGCATAGTTGTCTGTGTCCAGTAAGACTTGGCAGATATTGTCCTATAGCACTGAGGACTTGAACTCCATCCTCCAGATTTACAAGACAGACCTACAATAAATATTGCTAGTTGTGTAGCCTTGTCATTGGCCAAGAAACTGGGGGAGCCCTGGGTGGTGAATGCATTACCAGTGAGATGTTTGTGTTGTTTTGCTAGAAAACTCCAGAAAAAGATTTGAAACCAGAAAACCCACCTCCTGAGACTTCAGCCCCCAAAGATATCCTGAATGCCTTGAAGATCAGGCCAATCTCACAGCCTTCTGTCAGTCCTGTGATGAAAAACACAGCTGAAGAATGTGAGACATGGATCAACAGGTTCAGGAAGCTAGAAAATGCCCTCTATCTGTGTGATCTGAGTAATACAGGTAAAGTGTGCGGCTTACAGCCCATACACCTTTTTTTTTTTTTTTTTCCATTTTACACTGGGATCCACAAATTTTATTTTTTATTAATTTTTGTTGGAGTATAGTTGCTTTACAACATTATATTAGTTTTTGCTGTACAGCAAAGTAAATCAGTTATACATATATCCATTCTTTTTTAGATTCCTTTCCCATTTAGATCACTACAGAACACTGAATACAGTTTCCTGTGTTATACAGCAGATTTTCATTAGTTACCTATTTTATATATAGTTGTATATTTATGTTAAGGGTTTCCCTGGTGGCTCAGACTGTAAAGAATCTACCTGCAATGTAGAAAACCTGGGTTCGATCCCTGGGTCAGGAAGATATCCTGGAGAACAGAATGGCTACCCACTCCAGTATTCTTGCCTGGAGAATTCCACTGAAAGACAGCCTACAGTTCATGGGGTCACAAAGAGTTGGATACAACTGAGCAACTAACACTTCCACACTTTCATATATGTTAATCCCCATCTCCCAATTTATCCCACCCCCTCTTCTCCCCTTGGTAGTCATAAATTTGTTTTCTGTATCTGCGACTCTACTTTTGCTTTGTAAATAAGTTCATCTGTATTATTTCTCTAGATTCCACATATAAGCAATATTACACAGTATTTGTCTCTCACTTTCTGACTTACTTCTGGCTGTATAGCAATCTCTAGGTTGATCCATATCACTGCAAATGGCATTATTTCATTTCTTTCTATGGTTGAATAATATTCCATTGTATATATGTACCACCTCTTCTTTATCCATTCAAGACAGCCCTCAGAATGGGAGAAAATGTTTGCAAACAAAGCAACTAACGAGGGATTAATCTCCAGAATATACAAATAGCAAATGCAACCCAATATGAAATAAAACAACCCAATCAAAAAATGACTGGAAGATCTAAATAGACATTTCTCCACAGAAGACATACATGTTGACAAAAAAACACATGGAAAGATTCTCAACATCACTAATTATTAGAGATATGTAAGCCAAAACTACAATGGATGGCCGTCATTGTCAAAAAAATCTACAAATAATAAATGCTGGATAGGGTATGGATAAAGGGACCTTCCAACACAGCTGATGGAAATGTAAACTGGCCACTATGGAGAACAGTATGGAGGTTCCTTAAAAAACTAAAAATAGAGCTACCATATGTTCCTACAATCCCACACCTGTCGTATACCAAAGAAAACCATAATTTGAAAGGATGCATACACCCCAGTATTCGTTTCAACACTATTTACAATAGCCAGGACACAATCATATACCTTTCTATTTGTGTTGCAGTCTGTAAGTGGACTCCTCCCTTTCTTTCACTTCTTAATAAATATAATTTGTACATAAACCATGTGCCTAGCACTGTGCTGAGCACAATCAGGAAAAAAAGATAAATCAGACATGAATCCCCTACCAGGTTGCTGACAGTTTCTCTGAGTCTAACCCACAATCCAATCATGTAACTCCCCTGATTGAAATCTTCAGCATGCTTGCTAACAGATTGACCCCTAAACTCTTTAACAGGAGTTTGTATTCCCCATTACAATGATTAATTTGCCTTCCTCAAACATGCCTTGCTTTCTCCTGTGGCTATGCCTTTTCTAAACCTATGTCCTCCACATGAGCTATCTGCCTCTCTAACTACCCCACACCCTGCCAGCTCCTTACCTTGTCCACCTGGCTAATTAGTGTCTAAATATCTCTTAGGTTGGAACTCAAGCTCTACTCCTCTGAGACTTTCAGGATTTCCCCAGACAGATCTAGGCCAACCTTTATTGGCCTCTCAGAGTTCTTTAACACCCATTATCATATTTCTATTGTATCTTTCTATTTGGGACTTCCTACTATCCACCCAGTAGACTACATTCCTTTTTTATCCTGGTACATTGCACAGTTCTGTTCGACCTTTTTTAGAGTGAACAAATAAATGAGTGAATGTTCATAAATAACTAAACCCAAAATAGAAGGTAATAAATGCCATTAGAGGGTGGTGCTATGCGGGCATTTGGAGAAAGGAGAATTCTTTCATAGTGAGGTGATCAGAAAAGGTTATATTAGTTTGAAATTGCTCATTAAAGATAAAGTACTGTTTATATACAAAGAAATGAAATAGAGGGCCCTTTCTGGCAAAGGTGCAAGTTAGCCAAGCAAAACATTATGTATGAAGCTCAATGCAAGGAATTTGGTTTGAATAGAATATAAGTGCCATTAAGAAGCCTATTAAATGAAAAAGGTGAAACTGTAGGATAGGATCAGATCTAGGAAGGTGTTAGATAACAGACCAAGGAATTTGGATTTAATTCAAAGATAGTGAGTAGCATGTTGAGTTTCTAAACAGGGATTGATATGGTGAAGTTGTATTTCATAAAGGTCCTCAATGGCTATGTGCAGAATGAAGGACAAATTTAAAGCATAAAAAGAGTAAAGGATGTTATTGCAATGTCTAAGTGAGAGAGAATAAAATTCAGAACTAGGTCAGAGACCCATGGAATGGAAAAGAGGGAGCAGATACAAAAACATATGCACTGAAATTGTTGTACTTAATTACATACTGTGTTCATGAAGAGTTAGCATTATACATGGAGTCTAAAAATATGGAACATGTAGTTCCATACCACCAATGGTGGTTGGCAGGAAAAACAGAGAAATGTTGGTCAAAGGGTACAAACTTTCAGCTAGAAGGTAAATTTCAAGGATTTAACATACATCATGGTGACTCTCATTAACAATATTGTGTTGTGTACTTGAAAGCTACTGTTAGAGTAGAGCTTTAATGGACTCACCATAACAACAACAGAATGGTAATTATGAGAGGTAAAGGATTTGTTAACCAACCTTATTTTAATAAACATTTTATAATATATATGTGTATCAATCATCACATTGTACACCTTAAACTTATACAGTGTCATATATTAATGTCAATTACCTCTCAAAAAAGAGTTAATATGCACATTAGTACTTTCTAGAAGTGATCATATAACAATACTAATACTTTTTCATTCTCTGTAATGTTTTTGTTTCATCTTGCTTTGAATTCTAGACCACATAAAACATAAATATCATACAATATGCAAGGACTTCTAATAACTATACCAAAGAGAGGGGGAAATGAAAATTTTAGATGAAAAATTCACCTAGCTGAATTAGAAACTCATTTATTAAACTTCTGTTATAAGCCTGGCACTGTGCTAGAGGCTAGACCAAGAGGAAAACCAGAAAGGATGAGACATGGTCTCATCAAGGAACTTTTAGGTAAAGGCTTACCTAAAGGCTGGCAATAGTTCAATGCCAGTAAAACAAAAACTTTAAAGACAGATTATAGTAAAGCATTATAATTGAAGACACAAACTAGAGTTAAAGAATTCAAAGAAAAAAGAAGATTTTTTTTTTTAAGCACACTGTAATGTGGGCAGGTACTCAGAGAGGGCTCACTAGAACTTGAGCTGCACTTGGAAGGAGAGGTACAAAAGACTTTGAAACCATCTTCTGCAAAGGTTAGAAGGTGAGAATGAGTATGATGGGGGAGAGAGTAAGAAAGATAGGACTGACGATCATGTTGAACCAGATGGTGAAGCTGATACCATGCTGTGAATCCTGTGGGCTGGGATGAGCTTAATTCTCTACCCAGTGTTCACCAAGTTTCAACTAGAGAACACTGCGAAAGCTGAAATGGATCATTTAGGGAAGATACTGGAGACAAGGAGATCAAACGGTTACTGAAATATTCATCAGTCTAGGCATACATATCTAAACTGCAAGAGTGGTAATGGGGTTACAAACAAAACCAAAACTCAAGCAGAGAGAAAAGATGTTTCTAAAGAAACAAATGCTGAGTTTTGATGATGGATGACAGATCATAAACTTAGTTGCTAAGAGACTCCCCAAAGACTGGGACCTTTCTCATACTTCTGAACTGTTCTGGGGAAAAACGCAGTTTTGTTGACTTTGGGGCAGATTCTGGCAGATTTAAAATGACTTTCTCATGGCCTTTTCACTATTTATGCCTGTTTTCTCTGTTTCTATGAAATTCATTAGTTCTTCAATAGCCAAGGAATGTGTCAGCCAGAACTAGAAACATCTATAACTATCTATAATGAGGAAAGAGGATTAACTGAGGTCATCTTCTTGGTTTATTAGCCGCAGTATTTAGCAGACCACCACAGCCTTCCTCTAGACACTGAGTAGATGATCCCTACTCTGCCCAGTGATGAATCAGTGATCTTTATTATGTGCAAGGAAATATGTAGGGCAGGGTGTTCTTTATCCAGGGTGAAGGCAGAACATCCATCATTAAATTAGCATTTCTGGGAACCTACTCTGTGCTTCTTCTTTAATGGGGGTTGTCAAGAAAATTTCAAGAAAATATTCTTGAGGGGAAAGACTAAGGAATGACTATGAATAGCTGGTCGTGCTTTCTAAAGAAAGATGGGTGGTTGGGATAAATTGACTGGCGGATTTGGAATTTTCCCAATGAACTAAAGGCTAAATAGAAAATATTTTAGAGTTCAAAGAGGCAGAGTGCAAAGAGAGCCCTCAAAGATATTCTCTGCATGGGTCTGGACTTTGTATACATGGCATCACTAATTCCTCACATCAACCACTTGCTGAAAGGATTAATGTTCTTATTTAGAGAGAAGAAAGCCAAACTCAAAGTGATAAAATATCAGCCAGTGAAAAGTTGAGGCAAAATTCTAACCCCAGTTCTACTGAACTTCCCACTATACCAGACTCCCATGACATACTGGAAAGAGCACGAGGTTTGGCTTGTTGCTTTGTTAGTTTGTTTCTTTGTGTGTTTTTAACCAGATTCGAGTTCAGACTTCACATATAGCTGTCACTTTTATTCACCAAGTCTGTTTCCGCATCTGTAAAATAGTAAAACTAATAAAAATAAAACATACCTCCCAGATTTGAGAAAGGATCCAGGGAGATTTTAAAGTTCTTTACAAAGTGTAAAATGAAGTGGATAGTAAAGAGGTTCTTACTGCTTTCATTTTGGTTCTGGTAGGATAGGGACAGGCTTTAACAACACTAAGATGGATTGAAAAGTTTATTTTATGCAGTTGTTTTGGGCATTTCCTAATGACAGAAAATCAGACAGAAATAAATTTCAGCCAATGGACTTTTGTCTAATGCTACAAATCCTCTACTAATAGTAAAGCTTAGAAGATAGAAGAAAAGGCCCCCCAATTTAACTTATATGCAGAGTACATCATGAGAAACACTGGACTGGAAGAAACACAAGCTGGAATCAAGATTGCTGGGAGAAATATCAATAACCTCAGATATGCAGATGATACCACCCTTATGGCAGAAAGTGAAGAGGAGCTAAAAAGCCTCTTGATGAAAGTGAAAGAGGAGAGTGAAAAAGTTGGCTTAAAGCTCAACATTCAGAAAATGAAGATCATGGCATCCGGTCCCATCACTCCATGGGAAATAGATGGGGAAACAGTGGAAACAGTGTCAGACTTTATTTTGGGGGGCTCCAAAATCACTGCAGATGATGACTGCAGCCATGAAATTAAAAGATGGTTACTCCTTGGAAGAAAAGTTATGACCACCCTAGATAGTATATTCAAAAGCAGAGACATTCCTTTGCCAACTAAGGTCCAGCTAGTCAAGGCTATGGTTTTTCCTGTGGTCATGTATGGATGTGAGAGTTGGACTGTGAAGAAGGCTAAGCACCGAAGAATTGATGCTTTTGAACTGTGGTGTTGGAGAAGACTCTTGAGAGTCCCTTGGACTGCAAGGAGATCCAACCAGTCCATTCTGAAGGAGATCAACCCTGGGATTTCTTTGGAAGGAATGATGCTAAAGCTGAAACTCCAGTACTTTGGCCACCTCATGCGAAGAGTTGACTCATTGGAAAAGACTCTTGATGCTGGGAGGGATTGGGGGCAGGAGGAGAAGGGGACGACAGAGGATGAGATGGCTGGATGGCATCATGGACTCAATGGATGTGAGTCTGAGTGAACTCCAGGAGATGGTGATGAACAGGGAGGCCTGGCGTGCTGCGATTCATGGGGTCGCAAAGAGTTGGACACAACTGAGCGACTGAACTGAACTGAGCTGAACACCACCATTGGTGATTCTTATATGTATTTCTTAACATGAATTCTAATTTTCAATTAAAATATAAATTATACACAAATAATTTTTTCTAGTTAAAGTATATTCCCATGTGTTTTAAGTAATGTTGATGATATAACTATTATAACCATCCTATCATTGTGTCTACATTAATGAGTGCTTTATAGTCCTAACACTGTGGTAAGCACTTATTAGTTTATTCATTTTCATCCAATTTAATTATTCCTATTTTAGAGTCAAGGAAACTGAGGCTCAAAAATTTAAAGCATCTTTCTCAGTCAGGCATACTCCAAAGCTCAGTACTTATATTTCCAGAGGTAGAGTATGAGGAAAAGTCTTGAGGGGTCCAAGCTAGACTAGGTCAAGAGCAGCTGCCCCATCCAGAAAATTGCAAAGATGCAACTGACCAACTCAAAGAAAGATATTTCTGCAAAGGAAACGACCAACATTATAATAGGAGAAAGAGACCACAAATAAACCTGAAAAGAAACAGGAAACTGGACAGAATGGGATGGAGTGAGATGGCATAGGATGATATGGAGTAGGATAGGATGGGATGGGAAGGGACAAGACAGGACCGAATAAAACTGGATGGAATAAATCACACTAGGAACCCAGCTGTCTATAGTCCACTGTTAGAAACACTCATTAGAGAGTAATTCAGAGGAGAACATGACAACTATCGTTGCATGTTTGCACAAAACCAGAGCTTACACAGAGATGACAGGTGTCACGAGAGCCCAACACTAATTGACTGGCCATGGCTTTCTACAGAATGACCAGGGGACCACTCCGTCTGGATTCTTTGAGAAAAAATTTCACAATCATTATGATAACTTATGCAAATACAGGAGACTAGAAGAACAACATGCAAGGGATATATCCTCTACCCCTATAACAGGTATTTAAAAAGCTTGATATCTGTAGCATAGATGTTCACAATTCATGGAAAATATTTAGAAAATTATCTGAGCCCTGCTTGAAACAATCTCTTTCCCTTCATTCTATAATACAATGTGATGATTAAATGCAAGGACTAAGCACAACCTTGGGCAAGAGAATTCTCATCTCCATGCCTCAGTTTCCCTCTCTTTGCAAAATGAGTTGTTGTGAGGATTAAGTGAGTCGATATTGGTTAAGTTGTTTGGAGGGATGCCTGCAACATGGTGAATGCTGTATATGAGTATCAATCAATATTGTTGCCGTTGCACTCTAGTTAATTTTCTGCATCTGTTATCATCCTGACTGGTTGGAGATCTTCCTAAGGTAACAAACACCTTCTCAATATCCTCTCTATTCCCAGGCACAGTATCTGGCATTTATAAACTCACAAATCGAGGCTTATCAGTGAGTTATTGATTTTTGCTGTTATTGTGTTCTACACTGACACTCCTCTCTGCAGCTATCAAAATCTGCTTACCCTTAGCATGAACAGCGCATCAGCATTGCTACACATAACATGTGGGTACTAGAGTGTATCCTGTGATGATAAGTACCATCTCTATTCCACAGATTTAGACTCTAAGCCTCAAGAAGTTAGATGATTTACCTGTAATCACACGGCAAGCTGGAGGGAGTCACAGTAAACACATCTCCAGGAATGCATAAAAGTGAGCTATTTAAATCCTGCATGTTTAGGAATGTGTTTGGATATTTCAATAAGATAAACATAAAACCAGAGCAATTATGAATTGTTTTTAGCAGGCACCCCACCATTTTCAAAAATTGGTCTCTTAAAGTTTTATGGCTACAAAGAACAAGCTAAAATTGTTTTAGAGTCTACCTATGGATTTTATTGGACCCCATCCCCTCTCCCCCAGATCACTGTCAAATTCCTCTCAGCATCTATGACACATGGTCAGGACTGTAAGTATCTTTTCAGGATGTCATATTTTTTTTTAAAGCTTAAAGTTTCAAAATATTAGCATTTAATTTTTGCTCAGAAGTCATTCAAACTAATGCATTTTCCTCTTTTGTGTTTTCTCCATTCTTTTTTAAAAACCTCTCACTCACCCGACCTAATGATAGGAGTCCTAGAGAAGGAATGAGCCAGATGCCTCATTCACAACTACAATCTCATTTACAACCTGTCCCTGAGCCCTCGGAAAATTGACCAAGCCTTGCGGAGTTTCTGTGCTGGAGAAAATATGCTCTTGGAGCCAGCGCTTCGGTACTTAAAGGAGCTATGATAACAAGCCCATATTGTGAGAACAGATGTTCCCTTTATCTCCCTTTTTACCCAGACACGTGTTTCTCCCCGGCCCAAGTGCAGTGGTGGAGGCACTGTCAGAATTGAGGCCGGCACAGCTATTGTAGACACTTTGAACTTGGACTTGGTTTCTGGCTAGGATGCTTGCTCATAAGCAGCTCCAAGTGATCTGAGAAAACCAGGTTTTTCTCTTCTGAGGTGGCAAAAGCCCAATTTCTTAAAATCCTCTTCTAATCTTATAAAGCTGATGATGAATATTCAAAGATTTTTTTGCTATATTGCTGATCAAACAGTATTTTTGCAAACTCTGCAGTTCCATATAGTAAAAAAACACGCTGCTGCTGCTAAGTTGCTTCAGTCGTGTCTGACTCTGTACGACCCCACAGACGGCAGCCCAACAGCCTCCCCCATCCCTGGGATTCTGCAGGCAAGAACACTGGAGTGGGTTGCCATTTCCTTCTCCAATGCATGAAAGTGAAAAGTGAAAGTGAAGTCCTGTCCGACTCCTAGCAACCCCATGGACTGCAGCCCACCAAGATCCTCCATCCATGCGAATTTCCAGGCAAGAGTACTGGAGCGGGTTGCCATTGCCTTCTCTGAAAAAAAAAAGAAAAAAATGCTAGATGTTGTCAACTTCCAAAAATGCTTGTCAATAATAAGTCAATCTTTCCTCTAGTCACTATTCTAGGATTTCCACACTATAAGAAAAATAAAAGTATTAACAATGAATTGTCTTAATACTAAGCAACAGAAGCAGAATTTCAAGTGAGGTTTTCCGAACAAGTCTAATATTTTTTCTAATACAAAACTAGACAGCGTTACACTGTCCCCAGGGATGTTTCCATAGAGTAGTGGATACAAGTTTTTAGGAGGGACTTCTGGGACAAAGGATTCTGTAAATAGGTAACTTCTTCTTCGTTTCCTCTGGCAGCTGGCAGCAAAATCAAGCTAAGCTTTCCACCTGTTCCCATAGATCTCCCCCTCCCCCAGTTTGCACCCCCTGCATAATACACATTGACATTCACATCGCACACACAGGTGGCCTGAGTTCATTGAAGGAAATCTAGGACTTCGGAGAAAGAAGTATTCCTAGTACTGTAATTAATGCTGAGGGACCTGGATCCTGATTTTCAAATCTCTGTGTGTGGGAGACAGGATGGAGTTAGGTCAAGGGAAAAAATAAATCGAAGACCTTTGTCGTTGTTTCGTCACTAAGTCCTGTCTGACTCTGTGACCCCATGGACTGTAGCCCACCAGGCCCGCCTGTCCATGGGATTTTCCAGGAAAGAAGACTAGAGTGGGTTGCCACTTCCTTCCCCAAGGGATCTCCCCAACCAAGGGATCAAACCCATGTCTCATGCATCTGCAGGCAGATTCTTTACCACTTAGCCACCAGGGAAGCCCCTGAAAGTCTTTGAGTATTCCCTTTAATACACTGTATATTATGGGGTATCTCATAAAGTCTTATGAATTAAACCTTAAGAACCAAATAATTTGGATCCACTAACATAAATGATATCTGAGGGCCTTCTATTCTGACATGCTCTAGTTTTTATAATCTTTGAGTTGCCCAGAGAAATGCCTCTTGACACAGATCAACTACTCCTCTAACATTTGAGAACCCTCAGGCTTGCAGGCTGCCTTTTAGGACAAGTTCAGTTCAGTTCAGTCGCTCAGTCACATTCAACTCTTTGTGCCTCCATGGACTGCAGCACGCCAGCCTTCCCTGTCCATCACCAACTCCTGGAGCCTACCAATGTCCATCGCATCGGTGATGCCATCCAAACATCTCATTCTCTCTCGTCCCTTTCTCCTTCCGCCTTCAATCTTTCCCAGCATCAGGGTCTTTACCAATGAGTTGGTTCTTCCCATCAGTTGGCCAGAGTATTGGAGTTTCAGCTTCAGCATCAGTTCTTCCAATGAATATTCATTCAGGACTGATTTCCTGTAGGATGGATTGGTTGGATCTCCTTGCAGTCCAAGGACTCTCGAGAGTCTTCTCCAACACCACAGTTCAAAAGCATCGATTCTTCAGTGCTCGGCTTTCTTTATAATCCAACTCTCATATCCATACAAGACTACTGGAAAAACCATAGCTTTGACTAGACAGACCTTTGTTGGTAAAGTAATGTCTCTGCTTTTTAACATGCTGTCTAAGTTGGTCATAGCTTTTCTCCCAAGGAGCAAGTATCTCTTAATTTCACAGCTGCAGTTACCATCTGTAGTGATTTTGGAGCCCCCCAAAATAAAGTCTCTCACTGTTTCCATTGTTTCCCCATCTATTTGCCATGAAGTGATGGGACCAGATGCCATGGTCTTAGTTTTGTGAATGTTGAGCATTAAGCCAACATTTTCACTCTCCTCTTTCACTTTCATCAAGAGACTCTTTAGTTCTTCTTCGCTTTCTGCCTTAAGGATAATGTCATCTGCGTATCTAAGATTATTGATATTTCTCCTGGCAATCTTGATTCCAGCTTGTGCTTCTTCCAGCCCAGCATTTCTCATGATGTACTCTGCACATAAGTTAAATAAGCAGGGTGACAATATACAGCCTTGACGTACTCCTTTTCCTATTTGGAACCAGTCTGTTGTTCCATGTCCAGTTCTAACTGTTGCTTCCTGACCTGCATACAGATTTCTCAGGAGGCAAGTCAGGTGACCTGGTATTCCCATCTCTTTAAGAATTTTCCACAATTTGTTGTGTCCACACAGTCAAAGGCTTTGGCATAGTCAATAAAGCAGAAGTAGATGTTTTTTCTGGAACTCTCTTGTTTTTTGAATTATCCAACAGATGCTGGCAATTTGATCTCTGGTTCCTCTACCTTTTAAAATCCAGCTTGAACATCTGGAAGTTCACAGTTCACATACTGTTGAAGCCTGGCTTGGAGGATTTTGAGCATTAGTTTGCTAGCATGTGAGATGAGTGCAATTGTACAATAGTTTGAACATTCTTTGGCATTGCCTTTCTTAGGGATTGGAATGAAAACTCACCTTTTCCAGCCCTGTGGCCACTGCTGAGTTTTCCAGATTTCCTGGCATATTGAGTTCAGCAGTTTCACAGCATCATCTTTGAGGATTTGAAATAGCACAACTAGAATTCCATCACCTCCACTAGCTTTGTTCATAGTGATGCTTCCTAAAGGCCACTTGTCTTCACATTCTAGGATGTCTGGCTCTAAGTGAGTGATCACACCATCATGGTTATCTGGGTCATGAAGATCTTTTTTATATAGTTCTTCTGTGTATTCTTGCCATCTTTTTTTTAATATCTTCTGCTTCTGTTAGGTCCATAGCATTTCTGTCCTTTATTTTTCTCATCTCTGTATGAAATGTTCCCTTGGTATCTCTAATTTTCTTGAAGAGATCTCTAGTCTTTCCCATTCTGTTGTTTTCCTCTCTTTCTTTGCACTGATCACTGAGGAAGGCTTACTTATCTCTCCTTGCTACTCTTTGGAACTCTGCATTCAGATGGGTATATCTTTCCTTTTCTCCTTTAAGAGCAAAGAAGAAAGCAGACAAGCATGGCTTTCACATGTTACCAAAGTGCCAAATGAGGAAAATTAGAATATTAGATCAGACATTCATTATGCATTGGGCAACTACTGTTTGCCAAGAACTTGACATATTTTGTTTCATCCAACTGTGACAACTAGATGTGGAAAGTTTCATGGCTCCATTTTACAGATTAGGAAACAGGCTCAGAGAAGTGAAGCAGAAGAAAGCTATTGAGTTGTACCCATGGATAACTGACTGGAGGGATGGGATCTTCTGGAAAACACTGGGCACATGATACTTTAGAATGCCCTGGTAATGCCTGTAAGTAAAATATATATAAAGATAAAAGGAAGGTGGGAGGGAAGTTCAGGAGGGAGGGAGACGTATGTATACCTATGGCTAATTCATGTTGATGTATGACAGAAACCAACACAATATTGTAAATCAATTATTCTCCAATTAAAAATAAATGATTTTTAAAAGTAAAGATAAAAGGAATTTCTGCCTATACCAGATATACCACTAGGCCTTGCCACTTGCTTTAATGTAGATTCTCAAAAGTCCAGAATGAACTGAACTGAACAAATTTTTGATGAAAACTCCTGTGCTTATAAGAATGCCCTGGTATATCCTACATCTCTGTGGGAAACGGGCCTGGAGAGGTCTTTAGGGTGAAGGGAGGCCCTATACATGAAGCTGGAGTTGTTAGACTTAGTCATAAGGTCCTGAAGGGCGATGGTTTCACCTTGCCCAGTTCTCTGCATCCAACATGTTGTCCAACACCCGACAAACAGCCTCAGCACCCAACGCACACAGCTGGAGGGGACTCCACTAACATAGAATGAAGCCTGAGAGCGCCCCCACAGCCGTGTGACACAGGTCGTGCATCCCCTGCAGCAGTGGCCGGGTGAGTGCTTCTAGAAGCGGGGTAGCCACGGCCAGATCTGGATCCACAGGCACCTCCTAACCACCACTACCCACCCTTCAGGAGAGAGAAAAAAAAAAGAATAAACTTTAAAACCAGCCAAGAGGATTTCCCTAATGGTTCATTGGCTAAGACTCTGCACTCTTAACACAGGGGGCCAGGTTCAATCCCTGGTCAGGGAACTAGATCTCACACACTGCAACTAAGAATTCTCATGCCACAACTAAAGATCCTGTATGCCACAGCAAAGATGGAAGATGCTACGTGCTACAGCTAAGACCCGGTGCAGCCAAATAAATAAACTAAAAGGCTACCTTGAAAAAAAAAACAAAAACAAAACAAAACAAAACAGCCAAATCCCGCTCCAGCACTTAGTAGGTGGCGGTCCTGGCAAATGCTAAAATCTCCCTGAGCTTCACTTCCTTCATGTGTAAAATGGCAATAATTGTACTTTGGGGGGAAGTTGTTTAAATGCTGAAAGCCATACCATTTGGACATATAGTGGAGGTGGAACTTTCTTAAGTCTCTCCCCTTAGCTGCTGACCCTCAGGAAGTTTGAACAACAGTCTGTGTGAAATGATACAGAGCAGTAAGGCTACCGTTACATCGCAAACAAATCTGAAGATACATCTGCCCTCTAGAGCCCAGTGCCAGTTGCTCTTGGGTCATTTCCTGACTGGAACTCTCCACTGCTCTGCCCCTGGGTATGTGTGATGTGTGTGTGTCAGGGGGTGATACTTACAAGACTGGCACTTGCAAAAGTGAATACTCATTAGATTTTCTCTGAGTAAGCATTAGAAAACAGAAATTCAACCTAAGTCACAGAAACAGCTTAGATATCCAGGTGACAAAGTGACAGCAGAGGTTAAATGAGGCCAGGCTGTGGAGCAAACCACACAGGACACAAACAGCAAAATGCCATGAGGTCATTATGCTTTGGAATATTTTTAATGACCTCTATGCTAGGACTTCTCCATAGTTTGCTTACAGAAAATCTGTTACCCTTCTCTCTTCTTTTCTCTTTCAGATCAGAGGTATTTCATACATACAATGACTGTGTCATTGTGAACTTCTAATAAACATTGAGAGGGAATCTGGGCTTCCCAAGTGGCACTAGTGGTAAAGAACCCACCTGCCAATACAGGAGAAATAAGAGACACCAGTCTGATCCCTGGAAGAGGGCATCGCAACCCGCTCCAGTATTCTTGCCTGGGAAGTCCCATGGACAGAGGAGCCTGGCAGACTATATAGTCTGTGGGGTCGCAAAGAGTTGGACACGACTGAAGAAACGGCACACGTGCAGAGGGAGTCTGGTGTCTGTGATCCTGACCACTTTCTCTAGCAGGATCTTTCTGGGTGTCTGTGTGCGGTGGACAGGTTTACCTCCAGGATACCCCAGAGAGACTTGGTGTCAACTGCACCTGCCCTGACTGTCCAAAAACCACAGCCTCTACACATGGAAGGAGCACTGAAGACATAACAGAGCCTGGATCTCACAGTCTGGGCAGACTCTTTCCCGGATGTGTGACCTTCAGCAATCCACTAGGCCCCCGTTCATATTGAATTGGATAGTGTGTGCACATTGCCTACTTGGCACACAGATGTGCTTGATAAGGGGGGACCAGCTTTCTATTTTATTCTTAAACAGTGTTCCCTTTTACCCCATTCAATGGGCCATGCCACAATGTGCCCTTTCCAAATACCGACACCTGATAAGTGAACATTTGGCTCACTGATAGTGTGGTCCCAGAGGAGACAGACCATATCCTCCAACTTTCTATTCTTCGTTCTCTTGCCTGTCCTTACTCCTCATTGTAACCCAACCAGGTTGACATCCCTATGCCTATTGTACAGATGAGACACTGAGGACCTACCTAAAGACTAAAAGCTAGGGAGTGACTGAGTCAGGACCAGAATGCAAAACATAACTTCAAGGCCAACAGTGCCCCTACAGGTCACAGAGCAAATAACCCACAGAACTCTTCAGTGTGAGTGGCCTGGCTCCCCAGAAAGTCCAGCAGACATGCCAAGCCAGAGCCAAGGTCTTCCTGGTCTTCGTCTCCAGCACAGAGCAGGCACCTGGAACATATCTGTAGAATGCCATGGATGCACGCTCAGTCACTCATTCATGTTGAGCTTTTTACAACCTCATGGACTGTAGCCCACCAGGCTCCTCTCTCCATGAGATTCTCCAGGCAAGAATACTGGAGTGGGTTGCCATATACTTCTCCAGGGGATCTTCTTGACCCAGGGATCAAACCCACATCTCCTGCATTGGCAGATTCTTTACCACTGAGCTACTCAGGATGGAATGGCACCTCCACATGAGCATCTGGCAAACCCAGCAGCCTTTTGTCCTCTTCTAGTTCCCCCAGCTCATCACCACCTTCTGGGGACAGGAATAAAGGGTGTTTTCAGGACTCCAGGTGTGACAGGTTCACACAAGCAGAAGTAAGACTGGGCAGATCATGCCATCCACAGAGTTTGCTAAGTGCCCACTGACTCTTCAGAGGAATTTCCGAAGATCATTAAGAGAAACAATAACAGGGTTTGATATTCTAATTGAGACCACAAACTGGACAGCATTGGAGCTGACTGGAGAACTGTGTGACTCGAAAAAAAACCGTTTGCCTTTCTGCTCCCCGTTTCCTCCCCACCTCCCTCTCCTAAGAGCCTTTCAACTCCATTTCCAAGGTTCCTTAGCAACAAAGGTTGGGGGGAGGGGGAGGGTTCCCAAGCCAGTGCCTCTGGAATGCCAGCCGTTCCCCTCATTAGCATTCAAGGCCCCTCATCTGCCTGCACAGTTGGCCAGGGGGCTGTGTAAAAGGCAGAGCGGCTTGAGGGAGGCCCAGCATTTAGCATAGCTCATTGGGACATGGGAAGCCTCTACAAAGAGTTTCCAAACAAAAGGCATCAATATTATTTGTGGAGCCATCAGCCTGCCTGGGGCACAATATGGCTCTGGCTCAGCCACACGTTCTCCCCCAAGTTCTGTGTGCAGTCATGGTGGATCCTCCCCAGACACATTCTGGCCCTGAGCACCAGCGCGTTGGAAGGTCTCCTTCCTCCTCCCGCTCTGTGCTGACAGGTCTCCCCTCAGACTCAGTCTATCCAGGTCGAACAATGGGTGGGCTCTAACTGGTGGTGGGAGTGCCCAGGGGAGGGGGCTTGACAGAGGGTACATGGTCAGATGGTAGGACAATCACGAACAGATGGTGCTGCTGGGAATGGATTCCAGACAAATTCACAAGCAGATTGAGCTCCGACAAAGACTTATCTGGTGGAGAGCAATTGGCGCCTTATACCAATCCCGCTCTCCTATACAATCTTTGACAGTTCCGTGAGGTTCTGTCTCACAAGAATTCCAAAATATTGATCAATAGACGAATCCCTGAGAGATTCCAAGCAGCAGAGCTATTTCTCAGCATGCTTATAAAGCGAGATGGATTTCCTTCAGCCTCCCTGTGTCTGAATACCTTCAGAGATGTGGATCTCACTACTTGTCATATTTTTCTCTCCAGACAACTCCAATTTGTTCTTCTAAAATTGGTTACCCTTGCAATCCCTTTTCTACCCTCCCTTGGGGCCAAAGGAAGAGGAGGAGGAAGAAGAGGAGCAGAAAGAGGAAGGAAAAGAAGGGGAAGAAGAGGGAGTGGAGCAGGAGGGTAAAGGAAGCAGGGAGGAGAAGAGGGGAAGAAGAGAGGAAGAGGGAAAGGAATTCAGCCACTACAAATTGAGGGTTGTCTGTTATCAAGGCAAAACTTGGGCAAGCTTGCTGATACGCCTTTATTTGAGCAAACTCTGGGAGATGGTGAAGGACAGAGAAACCTGGCATGCTGCAGTCCATGGGCTCGCAAAGAGTCGGACACAACTGAGTGACTGAACAACAACAACGCCTTTGACAGTCAAAGAAAAGGGGACATGATCCCATCAGTAGTCCTGGAACTCTGCGTGTAAAGCTGTACATTCAGGCTCAGGTTTCTCTAAATCACTCATGGAGTCTTTTCTCAGACACTGTGGTGGAGACAGTTAGCTGTCCACCCAAAATTTTACTCCCTCTTCTGTAATGGGGATTTGAAGGTTTAAAAAAAAAAAAAAAAGTAGCTGTCCAGCAGAGATTACATTTCCCAGCATGCCTGGCATTGAGGCATGACCTCACGGAATGTGCACTGATGTCATATATGATCCTTCCCAGCAAAGTATTTTAAGAAACAGCTGGCCTTCTCCAGTTTGTCCTTCCACCATATGCTCTTAATGATTAAAACCATTCTACTTCTTAATCAAAATCACAGTGAGGTATCACCTCACACTGGTCAGAATGGTCATCATCAAAATGTCTAAAATAATAAATGCTGGAGAGGGTATAGAGAAAAGGGTCGCCTCCTATACTGTTGGTAGGGATGTAAATTGATTCAGCCACTACAGAAAAATAGTACTGGGGGGTCCTTAAAAAAATAAAAATAGAGTTACTACATGATCCAGCAATTCCACTCCTGGGCTCATATCCCCCAAAAGGTGAAAATTCTAATTCAAAAAGATACATGCCCTCCAAAGTTCATTGCAGTGCTGTCTACAATAGTCAAGATATGGAAACCACCCAAGCGTCCATCAACAGGCTATTGATTTAAGATGACCTCCCCACTTCTGGATTTTGACTTGTAAATTTTAAATGATATTCCAGGCCTCAGGTGTGACAGTCAATGAACAGGTAAAGAACCAATGAAAAAGTATCTAAGAACCCCTGTATTAGCTAACAGACTTCTGAACATATCACTGTGGTTCGCAGAGGAGGCTAGGCAAGGTAGTAAGGGGACACGGTATCAGCTACTGCAGCCTGAAATAAAGTTGGTCTCTTTATGACTTTAAAATAGTTCCTCTGCAGCTTATTTTCTTTTTTGCTTAATCAAATAAACAAGAGGGCTTTTTTGTGGGGGAAAAAAGATGGAATACTACTCAGTCATAAAAATGTATGAAATCTTTCCATTTACAGGAAAAAGGGTGGACCTAAAGATATCATACTAAATGAAGTAAGGCAGACAGGAAAAAGACAACGTTATATGATGTCATTCGTACGTGAAATCTTAAAAAAATACAAATAAATCTATGTCCGAAACAGAAACGGACGTACATAGAAAACAAACTAATGGTTACCAAAAGGGAAAGGATTGGGGGGGGGGAGGGATAAATTAGGAGTCCGGGATTAAACAGACACAAACTACTATCCATATAATAGATAAGCAACAAGGATTTACTATATTACACAGGGAACTATATTCAATATTTCATAAAAACCTATAATGGAAAATAATCTGAAATATATGTGTGTGTATATGTGTGTGTGTGTGTGTGTGTGTGTGTGAATCACTTTGCTGTACACCTGAAACTAACAAGATAATGTAATCCACTACACTTCAGGAATAAAAAAAAAAAATTAATATTCTTCTTCTGTACTTGCTTTCTGATACCTATCGGTCTGTGTCTAGTTTATCAGACTATATGTTTCCTGGAACACTAAGACCAAGCAGTGCCCCTCCAAACAGGAATTCTGTGTTCAAGTTCAAGAAGTACCCTAGACTCTCTCTCTTCCCCCTTGGTGAGTCTAAATGCCTACTGCACAGGCAATTGAAGCAAAACAAAACAAGACAAATTATCTCACCTTTATTTAATCTAAACTCATTTGACCAAAGAACTTTTTATTTTCAATTAATATTTTAAGATTCCTTAGAACTAGTGTTCTATGCAAGACACCAAGAAATTCTGTTCTAAGTAAAGGTCTAGCTGCTACATGTATTCAGAAAATACATATAAACCACATATTATATCCGAGACATTGCACTGCCAATGTTTCAGGGCCCTGAACACAGTCTGGCTGATAAAGGCTATCAAATAAATAATACACAAAAAATGGTCACAAAACTGCATACTAACCATAAACCTGTTGATTACCTACCAAATAAGACCAACTATAGCTTGGCTAGAATATTGCTAGAAATAAACATTTCACTGCATTCCTGTCTCACCACTGCCTATCTCTCCTGTCTCATTTACCACTCGTTCCCCGTCCTTGTTTCAGCAACATGAACCATTCACTGCTAAACCATTCATTCCCAAAACCACTATGCATGTTAGTGATTTCTTGCCTCTGCATATACAGTTTTCTACTCCTGCAATATCCTTTTCAAACTTTCTTTTAATTCTTTTTTAGGTCTTCATTGAATTTGTTACAAAATTGTCTGTTTTATGTTTTGGTTTTCTTTAGCTGCCAGACATGCAGGATCTTAGTTCCCTGTCCAAGGATTGAACCCTCACCACCTGCATTGGAAGGCAGAGTCTTAACTACTAGACCACCAGGGAAGTCCCTACTTTAAACTGCTGAGTGCCTTTTTATCCTGTAAGATCAAAATCATATGTCCTTCACTGTGTAAAACTTGCCAAAACTCAAACCCCGACTTACATCCTCCACTTTTAACCTCCATATGTATACACCTCTGAGGATACAGTCCATCCCAAATAAGCCATCTCAAGCTGAGAATACTTCCACCAGGGCTGACCTTGGTTAAGGATACTTCCTACTCCCTACTTAACCATGGCACCACCTACCTACACACTCAGCTTGTGGGAGAGAGAGCAAAGAAACAGAAAGACAGGTTGGAGAAGTATTGTTTCCTTTCAGTTCCAAGAGTGGGATGAGAAATTAAAGTTATTAAAGAGATTTTGGTTCAACTTGAGAGAACAGACACACTAACAATCAGAACTGGTGGAAAGCGAAGCAGACTGCTCTATAACGTAGGTATTTTTTCTGTCCTCCAGAAGCTTTCAAGAAGGATAGAAACCTGTCAGTAAAGGGAAAGATGAATGGTTCCTCCCTATTCTATGAGTGACAGAACAGTTGGGTGATGAAGCATCTGAGAGATGCCCAGATGCCACTGACTAACTTGGGTTTCCTTCCTTCTGATACTCACTTTTGTCTGAAATTGGTCTGTTGGGAGCGTCTCTTCCTGGCGCTTAGCAGGTCAGGAAATGTACATCTACCCTCATCTACCTGTCTCCCAGCTCAATCCTTCCCACTCAGAGAATAGCACTTAGGTGATACTGTGATTTTCTTCAGCCCCCTCTGAAGGAAAATGAGGCACTGGTGACTTATTCCTTTATGGATAACTTAATTATTTGTTGATCCAAGGCCATTATGAATACCACAGACATACTATATGGATGAATTAGCAGGGATATTTCTTTCTCCCCCATATCTCAGTTGGTAAAGAATCCGCCTGCAATGCAGGAGACCCCGGTTCAATTCCTGGGTTGGGAAGATCCACTGGAGAAGGGATAGGCTACCCACTCCACTATTCTTGGGCTTCCCTGGTGGCTCAGCTGGTAAAGAATCCACCTGCAATGCGGAAGACCTGGGTTTGATCCCTGGGTTGGGAAGATCCCCTGGAGAAGGGAAAGGCTACCCACTCCAGTATTCTGGGCTAGAGAATTCTATGGACCATATAGTCCATGGGGTCGCAAAGAGTCGGACATGACTGAGCGACTTTCACTTTCAGTTTTCCCATTCTTATCCATCCATCCATCCATTCATTTATTTACTCATCAGTTCAACAAACACCCCACCATACTTGAGCAGTGCTGGGTACCAGGCATACAGTGATGAGTAAGGCAGGATTCATTATGTGTCAGTGCAGACATTAGAACTGTAAGTACAGTGGAGTGTTTAAGTGCTGGGTGAAAGGAAAGCCAGGAGTCCCCCACCACAAAAGAGGGACATTCAGCTCAGCCCAGTGATAGGAGTGTCACTGTCATCAGGAAGGGCCTCTGAGAACATTTGTAAGTGAGCCAGGTCCTGGCAGAGGAGAAGCAATTGCCAAAATATGGACAGAAGTGGGACACTTGGGTGGCAAGGAGGAGTTTTCTCAGGTAGGCCAAATAAAATGAGCAAAGACCTTAAAATGGCAACCCACTCCAGCATTGTTGCCGAGATAATCCCATGGACAGAAGAGCTGGGCAAGCTATAGTCCATAATGTTGCAAAAGAGTCAGACACAACTGAGTGACTGAGCACGCACAAGCACACACACACACACACACACACACACACACTTGAGATATGTACCCTCTGTTCTTGGAACTGGAAACTGGTTACATACACTTGAAGCATCATGCCCCAGTGAAAGTGAAGGAGGCAAAGCTGGAGACGGTAGGATCAGATCCTGAAGACCCTTGGTGCCCAGCTAAGACTCCAGACAGAGGGTACAGGGTATGATGAGACCAGGTGAGTGTTTTGCTTCCTCAGGGGGTCATTTGGAGGAAAGCTCCAACACATAAGAACAGAAGCAGAAAAGACCTCTTCCATATTATTGAGTGACTTGGGTCATGTCATGTCACTTAACATCATTAAATTTCAGTTTCTTCATCTGCAAAGTTTTTAAGTCCCTAGCTTGCAGGACCATCAAAAGGGCTAGATATTTGGTATGAAAAGCACATGACATACAGTGCCTAACACTACACAGGTCTCATCAAATGGCAGCTATGTATTTATAACGTTCATGTTCTATAATGACCTGATCGCAAAAACAAAGGACCTTGCAATGAGAACAGCCTTTCTTGGGAAGGGCATGAGGGATAATGCTATCAGCAGAACAGCTTCAGGGAGTCATTGACACTGATGCACACACAAGTAAATAATTTATGTGTTTGGACCATTTTTTAAAAGCCCCATTATTATTCCTACTCCCTGCCTCACAGTGATGCTGTACGTCGTCGCAGTGCATTAGTTAATTTCATGGCCCTGTTTTGAATCTTACACTATTTCATCATCCTGATTCGAAATATTCATTCCAAGTGGTTCCAACTTCACAAATAAATAATTCCTGTTGGAAAATGGAGTTTTCCCATCTGCACAGCTCATTTTCCATCTGTTCCTACAAGCTCATAGTAGGATGGATCTGGGTCTTCAGGCCCCTTTGATTAGTCCTGATTTAAGAAGAAATGTCTTTCTCCCAGATGGATTGTACATTAGTGACAAAGATTAGTTTCCACTGTTATTAGTTACTATGTTAAAAGAAAGCTTTAGAGATCTGGAAGTGGATCAAAAAGTATATGCTAGACAGGAGAAAGGAGAGAAAAGTCACACTGACTTAGCTCCCATCATATACTTGACATTCTTCTAGATACTACACACACCATATACAGGTAATCTGACCATTATAACAACCCAATGGGTTGATGTGATTATGACCATCTGATAGATGAGGGAATGGAGGATCAAATGGCCTTAAAAGCTTGCCTAAAATCACATAATTTGTAATTAAGGGAGCTAGAACTGATTCCAAAACTCAGGCTTTCTCTATAACACCAGAGGTTCAAAAGAGCACTGTGCTTTTTGAATGGACCAAAGAATGTATATGTTGATCAAAGAACTGTGCTTCTGTTTCTTTCAATACCAGGCCTTCTGGGGGCTCAGACAGTAAAGCGTCTGCCTGCAGTGCGGGAGACCTGGGTTCAATCCCTGGGTTGGGAAGATCCCCTGGAGAAGGAAATGGCAACCCATTCCAGTACTCTTGCCTGGAAAATTCCACGGACTGAGGAGCCTGGTAGGCTACAGTCCATGGGGTCGCAAAGAGTCGGACACGACTGAGCGACTTCACTTTCACTTTTCTTTCAATAACCAGGTCATGTTCTAATAGAAGAGCATCCTATAAAGTAAAGGTAACTCATTTTCGAGTCCTTAAAATGACATGCAACTGTACAGAAGGAGAGAGCCACTTTTTGATATGATCAGAATATAGTCCTGTCTTAGAAAGAACAGTAGGCTGTAAGTTAGAAAACTTGGACTTATTTTGGATCCCCAGCTTTTTTTCTTAAGGACAAATCACTTAATTGCCTGAGCCTTGATCTCTTCAACTGGACAGTGACGGTCTATCTTATACTGCCTCTTCAGTAACCCCACAGCATCTGGACAGCATATCTATAGGGAGCATGTAAGAATGTAGATGGGAGCACAATTTGTCAATGGGAAAGTGAAAGAAAAGTGAAAGTATTAGTCACTCAGTCGTGCCTGACTCTTTGCAATCCCATGGACTACAGCTCACCAGACTCCTCTGTCCTTGGAATTCTCCAGGCATGAATACTGAAAAGTTCTGAGCAAATATTAGATGCCATTTCCATTTCTATGTCTGCTTGCAACAAAATGCTTGCCTGCGACAAGATGAGGAGTTTGTGCCAGTGTATAAATCTATGCAATGCTTTCTTCATTGAAACACTCTGTCTACAGAAAAATATTGGGAGCAAAATGGTGTGCTTGGTGATACAGTCGATTTCCTTCATCACAGACTATGGAAAGACATCAGACTATGGCCTGCACGTTGAATCTTGCTATCTAAACTACCTTGAGGGAAGCAGATAATATAAACACTGAAGTATACAGTCTCAGCTCCCTGCTTACAAGCTTACCTTGATCAGTTTGTTTAATCTCTCTGTACTTCAGTTTACTCTTCTGTAAAGTGGGGTTACTACCAAACTCAGCATAGTTGTGAAGATGGGATGAGAATACACATGACCGGGTAGAACAGGACCTTGGACATAGTAAAAAGAAAAAAATAAATGTTATTTATTACCATCATCATCAACAACCCAAAGCATCTGTCCTCCTGGTCTACCACAATGTGACTGTTCCCAACATTAGGGGTTGTAGCTTGGTTGTTACAACTCAGGGAGTTCGTGATGCTACCAGTGAGCATCTAGTGAGCAGAGGCCAGGGATTCTGCTAAACATCCTACAATGCACAGGGCAGCCGCCCACAACAAGAAATCATTCAACACACAAAGTCAGTAGTGCTGAAGTTGAGATTCTTGCAGTGGAGACATTCCTCTGAGTTGAGGTCTCCTGTTATCCAATAAAGATCTAATAATAGAGCTGAAGCTTTATCTAAGCATGTGCTTTCATGGAAGGTCAGCCTTAAAAGAGATCTTTGACCCTAAAATGCACCACTGTGTGGTCCAACTATCTGTTTTATTGAAAGCAAACCTCAGAGGGGCAAGGACTTGCCATCTTCCTCTCTCATCTAGTGGTGAAAATGATATTTCTGTTTATCCTGTCCTTCAGTCTTGCCTCCTAAAAGCGTACTTCCCCAGACTGATGAGAGAGACCCAAGGTCAATGTCGTCAAGCTACCAAGCAAGAGAGTTCAAATTGCACCCCATGTTTCCAGATCCAGTGACTGAGAAGCTCAAGTAGGGGAGAGGTTAGTGCAGCCCAGGGCACCTGTAGCTCAGAGACTGCTGCTGCTTCTGCTGCTGCTAAGTCGCTTCAGTCATGTCTGACTCTGTGCGACCCCATAGACGGCAGCCCACCAGGCTCCCCCATCCCTGGGATTCTCCAGGCAAGAACACTGGAGTGGGTTGCCATTTCCTTCTCCAGCTCAGAGACTAGGCTCCTGTATCTCTTGACCATCACCCCGAGAAAGCCTGGTCCAGAAAGTAGAGATGGGCAGGAAATAGAATAGTAGTACAAAGCACTGGACTTGGACTTGAGACTGACTTCTGCTCCAACATTTTCTCTGTAATTGGTCAACCATATAAAGCCTAGCCATTAGCACTTAAAGTATCTTTTGAACACTTTAGGTCTAAAATTTTCAAAATCCATCTTCGCTCATTCATTCTCTCTCTTCTCCCTCTTTCTTTCTCTCCCCCCGCCCCGCATTCTCCGCTAGTAAAATGATGTATTATAATAGAATGCGCTTACCACATAGAACTGTTTGTCAGATTCAGTGGCATCAACAGTGCAAATGCGAGTTGTTATTAACGGTTAAGAGGACAGATCAACTGTGCGACTTTAGAAAAGTCACTTAACTTCACACTGCCTCAGCCTCCTCATCTCCAAAATGGGCATATTAATATTGTTGACTACCCTATACTGCTGTTGTGAGGACTTACTGAGTTAATACACATCAAGTACTTAGAACAGTGTTTGGCTCATAACAAGTTTCATGCAGAATGTTAGATAATATTGTAAATGACCATCCTTTGCCCGTCTGATTGCTCCTAGTGAAGTCTAAGAGCGATAGACTAAGTAACTCAGGGAACTCTACAACGGCCACCGAGAAGAGGCCAAACTTTCCCCAAACTCCCAACCCACGGATGGAACTAAGGTTCCTGCATTGCAGGCAGATCATTGATCGTCTGAGCTACCAGAGAAGCCCATCAAGGGGGTCCTGCTATTGCTGCTGCTGCTAAGTCACGTCAGTCGTGTCCGACTCTGTGCGACCCCATAGACGGCAGCCCGCCAGGCTTCCCCGTCCCTGGGATTCTCCAGGCAAGAACACTGGAGTGGGTTGCCATTGCCTTCTCCAATACATGCAAGTGAAAAGTGAAAGTGAAGTCGCTCAGTCGTGTCCGACTCTTAGCGACCCCATGGACTGCAGCCAACCAGGCTCCTCCGTCTATGGATTTTCCAGGCAGAGTACTGGAGTGGGGTGCCATCGCTGCCAAATCTTTCAGGACTAGGAGACAAGAGCTCCCTCTGCTGCCCAGAACTGAAACAGCACTATCATCTCTGACAGCTTCATTAATATTCTGTCCTCTCTGCCCTGCCAATCTTGAAAACGCGCTTCCCAGACTGATGAAAATGCTTCTATATACTAATATCATCAGTGAGGCACTTTCCTAAACAGCTGACTCATGATTTTTTTTTCCATCAAAAGGAACCATCTTTCTAGGCTCTAGTTAGAATGTGAATAGCTGCCTGTTCTCCAGTTTCCATTAGGAAGCGATGCTCAGGAGCCTTGGTAACTGAAGAGGGCACTCTCTCCAGTGGGAAAGCAGCAGCAGAATTGGAGCATTATAACAAATTGTTCCCATCCAGCAATCACTTTGTAATGTGACTGTTTTCAACATAAACTCATTTGTCTTGTTGAACAGATGGCAAAAAAAAAAAAAAAAAAAATGTGCTCTGTCTTTGCATTTCTGACTCCCTTCAGAAAGACTCTATCCCAGATTCAGAGGTGAGCAAACAGGCTTTATACCCAGATAGGTCCCACGGCCTGAGTGAAATAGGACAGAGTATTCCCATTTCCTGGGAAGAAGGCTAGTGCTCACAAAAGCCTACTATGCCAGAAAGGTTTAGTATTATTTCCTTCAATCTTCATAACAGTCTTGGGAGCTAAAATTTACCTTGCCTAATTATAAACGCAGGACCCAAGGCTCTGAGAGGTTCAGGAATGTGGTTGCAAGACTGCATGACCAGTCAGTACCAGAGCCAAGGGTCTGAGCTTTATCTACTGCTATTCGTACTGTCTCCCAAAGGCTCCAAGTAATTTTGGGGAAATTGGCCTGCAAGTTGGTGAGATAACACCAGAAGTGACCAGGGAAAGGAACCGTCCATGTGCAGTTTGGAGAAAGGGATTCCCCTATTCCTCTCATGGGCCTGAGTTGGGACACCCCTCTAAACCTTCTTCAGGGAGTACCCTTAATTATCCTGGAGCTGCCCAGAATATGAAAATCCTTTCAAATGATGGATTCTACTGGAAAATTCTACCAAACACTTAAGAAATAAATAATATCAATTCTACACAAACTCTTCTAAAATATAGAAGAGGGAACATCATCCAGTTCATTTGGGATACTCGGATACCAAAACCAAAGACTTTGCAAGCAAAGAAATTTGTGGATCCATCTCTCTCTTGAGCATGGACTCAAAAATACTTAACAAAATACTGGCCAGTCAAATCCAACAATACATGAAAAGTTAAGTACCAAGTGAAAGTGTGTTAAGTGGTAATCACTCAGTTGTGTCTGACTCTTTGCAACCCCAAGGACTGTAGCTCACCAGGTTCCTTTGTCTGTGAAATTCTCCAGGCAAGAATACTGGAGTGGGTAGCCATTTCCTTCTCCAGGGAATCTTCCTGACCCAGGGATCAAAGCCAGGTCTCCTGCACTGCAGGCAGATTCTTTACCATCTGAGCCACCAGGATGTTCCTTAAAGATGCAAGATTGAATAATCAAAAACCAATCAATGCAGTTCACCTTATCAACAGACCAAAGAAAAACCATATGATCACCTGAATAGACACAGAAAATGATGGTGTCTAATCCTGGTGTTTCCCAGGTGAGAAGCTTGAGTCCCAGAATGGAGGAAATGTATTCTCAGTGTCACAAATTACTGACAAATCCAGATTTAAAATCTAGCTCTCCAGACCTGAGAACTGTGTGGATTTGTCATCCGATGCTGGGGGCCAGAGAAGTCTTTGAAGTATAGAGAGGCAATAACCCAGAGACTCAGCTCTCACACACAGCTGAAGCAAGAGAGTGAGAACAAGCTAACGCCAGCCTATTCCATGCTAGAAAATACCTGAGTTCTAGTTCATAAGCATTAGAATCAAGGGAGCATTGAATTGGTGGGGAAAGATTATGCACTTCCGGTAACTTTCCCAGTGAAGTGGAATTTGCAACTGTTGAAAACATGCTATATATATATATATATATATATATCCACTTCACAATTTGAGAAATATGAGCCACAGCTATAGCTCTTTTGAAATAAGGTCTTTAAAAAAAATCACAGAATGTTCATGAAGATGGGGGGAAAGGCTATGAACTCATTGGTGTAACTGAAATGACAAGACGCCTCAATGCTACCACGCAGCTGGAGCTCAGCTCAGTGACCTTCACTAATGTCCACTTTCGCCAACAGTCTACATCAAACCATTTTGGTAAAAGCTTTCTTTTTCTTCTTCACAAATTTAAGATCTTGGTCACAATCACCTCATGTTTCTTTACTCTTAGTTGTGATGATTAGAAAATAAAATCAAACCAAAGTATCTCTTTCTTCCCCAGGCAAATTCTCTGAGGTTCTGTCTCTGGAAAACCCTCTCTCCATCCTTCATGTCCCTCCCCAACACACACACACACAGAGCACTCTCTACCTCACCAACACACACATGTGCACGCACACACACACACGGAAATCCTCTGTCCTCCATTTCCCTCCCCAACACACACATACACCACTCTCTTCCCTGCACGCGCACACACACACACACACACAGCACTCTCTTCCCTGCACACACACACACACAGCACTCTCTTCCCTGCACACACACACACAGCACTCTCTTCCCTGCACACACACACACACCACTCTCTTCCCTGCACATGCACACACACACACACACACACCACTCTCTTCCCTGCACGTGCACAGACACACACACACAGCACTCTCTTCCCTGCACACACACACACACAGCACTCTCTTCCCTGCACACACACACACACACAGCACTCTCTTCCCTGCACACACACACAGCACTCTCTTCCCTGCACACACACACACATACACACAGAGCACTCTCTTCCCTGCGCACACACACACACACACACACTCTCTTCTCTGCCTCTTCCTTTACCTGGTTCAGAATTTGTGGGTGAGGTGAAGAGAAATCATGTGTGTCACCAGAGCAAACCAGCCTCAGCCTCAGTGTCTTCAAGCGAAGCAGAAATTATGCGCCTTTGCTCTCTGCATTTCCTCACATCCTAGCCCTTTTAAGTTGACCTCGGATGTTTTGGAGCTTACAGTTTAAAAGCAACTCATGCATATAATGCCCTTGATTGTCTTGTAACCACAATTTACAGACCCAGAAAGTGGAGCTCAGCAGGGTGGGCAAGTGTACCTCCACTCACCCACCCTTCACTAATGTTCACTTTTGCCAACAGTCTACATCAAACCATTTTAGATGGCAGCTGTCATGGCACTTGACCATAATAAGAGCATAGTCTCCTCCGGGGCATCAGCCAAATATGTAAACAGTAGCTTAATAAAAGCAACCATTCAGTGACCTCTTACTGTCTTCATGCACTGAGCTACAAATTTCCTCTTCAGTATTTCATTCAATCTTCATGGCTCCCCAGTGGAGTGGGTATGATTATACCCATTCCAATAAAGGGGGTGGCATGCCACTGGGAGGTCATTTAATATGTCCAAAGTTATGCATTACAAGAAAATGACAGACTCAGGACGTGAACTTGGGCCTGAGACCAAAGTCTGGGCTCTCCACTGCAGTTGAGTCCATTTTGGAAAGTCAAGGGTACCAAAAGAAACACAAACAGAATGCTGTGGGGTGAAGAATGCAGTGGAAGCGGGGTGATGGGGAAGGTGGTCTGTGGATGAGAAGTGATCATATTTTCTTAGGAAAGTGGTAAATCAGAGAAGATTACATGGCAGTTGAAAGCCGTCTTGATTGAGGGGCAAGATGACTAAGTAAAAAATCAGATTCCTAGATGGAAACAATGCTGCAAACAGGTTCAGAGGCAGGAAAGTGTATCTCATATGCAGATAATACTAATAATCCTGCTTAGAAGAAGGACATGGGCACTTGCTGTCATGACCAATTGTGAGCTGGTCTTGCAAGAAACGGGATACTAGTGGTAAAGGATAGAAATTTTATTTCATGAGATTTTTATATATAGTCAAAATTACTCCTGTCAACATCACGGTGCCTGCAGTCAAAACCCTTGCCTTCTATTGGGAAGATAAACAATTAAACAAGCAATTAAGGCACAGCAGTGGTCCTAGGATAGGGTAGGCACAGGGTGACCCTGCCAACTCAGCCTTCAGGAGGACGTGCTGGAGAGTGAGGGCCAAGCCTAGCGCTGAGGCAGGGCTGGGCGTTGCCCACACGATGACTTGGGAGTCTAGATGGAGGCACCAGCTGCTGAGACCCGGGCAGGAGACAGATCCTAGCCTGTTTGAGAGGCTACAGGTGTTGAGCAGAAGCGAGGAGAGCAGGTGGGAATTGGTAACACGTGAGGCCAGAGGGGCCCACGAGAGGTCAGCTCAGGATGAGGCCGCGTGCTGTGTAAGAGAGGAGGTGGGAAGGCACCCGGGCCCAGCGCGAGCACGGGCAGGCTTCCCATCGCAGTCAGCAAATCAATTACGCCCTCCACCGACTTTCGCCTCGTGTATTTAGAATGCAAGGAGCTAGCCTGCCAAACATCTGCTCTCGCTATTAAGCATGCCATGGTAACCATTGCACTCCCGTGCGTCAGCGCCACCAGGATTGGTAATAATCACAAGTGTCAAAAACGAGAAAGAATGGAGAAGGAAAGCTGTGCAAAACCCAGCGGTGGGATGGTTGGGCTGGCGGCTCCACTCTGAGGCCCCGCCAGCTGCACCTTCTGCTGCCCCTGTTGGAGGCAGGGGAATTGATGCGGCTCTGGCCTGCTCTCGCCCCTTCTGTTGATCCCTCTCCCTGTATTATTCATCCACTGCTTCAACCGACACTGGAAAATGTGCTTTGCCTTTGCCAGAACAACATATGTGCCCCTGCATCATTGTGTGTGATAGATAAACCCACCAAGAGCTCCCAGACCCAGGGGCCCTCTGGGTGAAGACCCCACACTGACACAGGCAGGCAGCATGGTGTCCTGGCAGGAGCACTGTGCTACAGAAAGACCCAGCTTAGGATTTCAACATGCAAGTTCACAGGCTTGAGACCTTGGGCAAATCTCTTACCCTCTCTGAACCCACCTGCCTCTTTTGTAAAATCCAAGTAGGACTGCTTACAGCATAGGGTTGTTTGTGGGCTAAAAGACAATGCTTGGGAGTTGGTACAGTGACTTTCACAGAATAAGAATTCAAGCTTAGCTACTATGATCTTTTTTTTTCAATTGTGCTGTGTGCTCAGAAGCTTCAGTCATGCCCTACTCTTTGCAACCCCAGAGCCTGCCAAGCTCCACTGTCCATGGGATTCTCCAGCAAGAACACTGGAGTGAGTTGCCATGCCCTGCTCCAGGGGTTCCCAACCCAGGGATCGAACCAGTGTCTCTGGCATCTCCTGCATCGCAGGCAGAGTCTTTACTGCTGAGCCTTTCCTCCCTGCCCCCCCCCAAAAAAGCCTCTCTTCACCAGGGAAGCCTCTCTTTAAAAAAGTGCTGTGCACTTTTATTCAAATTATTGACTCACCACAACCAGCCTGTAAGGTAGACAACATGAAACCCAATTTACAGACAAGAGAACTGAGGCTAAGGGAGGTTAGGTGACAAGTCAGAGAACTGGTCATGGCAGGTCAGAAGGTGAACTCAGACTTCCTCTCCAGCCACTCTCTACCTGATTAAACCATGCTGCCTTCCACATGGACAAAATTCTTCAGATGTTGAGCTGAAATCTGTTGCTTGATAAAGATTATTCGTAAGTCCCAGTTCTGTGGCTAGAGCCACAGAAAATAAGCCTGGTCTCGCTTCCAAACATAAGCTTTTTAGGAATGCAGAGCCAGCTCCCATTCCCCACCCCCACCACCAATCTTCCTTTCTCTCAACTAAAAGGTCCTAAGCCTGATTTACATACAGTCACTTTCTGCAGGATACCCTCCAAGACAGCCAAAGCCTCTCTCAGAGGAGTGCCCAGAGCCCTTGCTCTTGGATGCCTGGGTGAGGTTTCCGCTGTCCCTCCCAGCGCTGCAAGTCACTGCATCTCGCGGTACATGCACAGTACCTGAACCTCCAGCCGACAGTGCGTAGTGTCACCCCCTGGAACACTCTCAAGAAGGCTTTTCTGCCTTTCCCTGGATTGTCTCCAACCTAGAGTACGGAACCGTGGGCTCCAGCGCCCTCTTGTGTTAAGGAAGAGACGTTTGCAGGACACAAACGCAGGAGCGGCGTGGAAGATCCACCTGAGGAGAAAGGTGATCATCTCTCTCCTTTTTTTTTTTTTTTTTTTTTTTTTAGAAAATGAAGCCCATCCAGCCCTCACCTGAAGCTGCTGTAAGTCTGCATCTCTGGCTTGATTGTTCCACCACGTGTTGTGAGATGGGGGATAACCCTGGGTTTTCCCTGATGGTTCAGCGGGTAAAGAATCTGCGTACTAGGCAGCAGATGCAGGAGATCAGTCCCTCCGTGGGGAAGATCCCCTGGAGGAGGAAACAGCAACTCATTCCATGGATAGAGGAAAACATCCCATGGAAAACCCCGTGGATAGAGAAGCCTGGCACACCACGTTTCACAGGGTCACAGTCAGACATGGCTGAGCGTGCACACTGGCTTGGTTGGGGGGGTGACCCTGCAGGCAAGCCTGGCTCCTCTGATGATGCCAGTCTATCAGGAAAGAGGCAGGGGTGTCCCCACACCTTCACCTTTAGTAATATCTCATTCGAGCCCCCACTCCCAGTGTTCTTTCAGCTTTGCTAAAGACACAAGGAGAAGGGCATGAAGCCACACCTGGGCACAAGCATCTGAAGTGGAGAGAACCTCCCACCTTTGCCCTCGAGGGCCTAGAGGGCCAGGAAGGTGACAGAGTAAGGGGTCTGGGGACAAAGAAGGATAGATCCAAGGCAGTAACTGGAGGATAACGAGGACATATCTTGATGTAGGATATAGGTGAGCTCCAGGTTAGACATTTACAACTAGCCTCCGATTACATTTCATGCAACACGAAGAAGTGGGCTTCCGGCTGGATCCTTAAAACTGTTAGCACTTCTTGAGACAAGAGACAGACTAAATGCCTCTAGTTCAGGCATTTACAATCAGCCTCCTGTTTGCCCTCTGAAATGGAAGTAACAATAGAAACAGGGTAAATATCCAGTGTCTATCTCTTGAAACACATCAAGGTAATAGTCAGGACAATAGTCAAGATAAGAGTCAGGGCAAGGACAAAGAGGGGCAAAGCTCTATTTGAGTAAAGGATTAAGGGATCTCCACTCCCTCCTCTTTTGGGACAAGGGAGACACTATACATGTGCAGAAAGGCTCCTGTGGGTCAAAAGTCAAGGGATAATGCCAGGCCATAGTGAGTTTGTTCCTCCCAGAAGCCTTCATTTCGATATCCATTTTGGCTGAAGGATGTGTACATACCCAGGGGAGTGTCCCAGGGTAGGTCAGGTGTGGAAAAAGAAACCAGATCATTGGCTAAAGGTAGACAAAGACCCAGAAGAACTGAGCTATAGAAAAGACTTAACCTCTTCTTTACTGCACTCCTCCTCACCAGGAAGGATGCCCACCCCCCCACCCCCCAAGGCGTGCACCTCTGCCTTGCTTCTATCTCATCTAAACAAACTGTTTCTCTGTGTGTTCTTCCATTCGTTGCTGTGCTCTCTCTCTAATAACAAATTTTGTACCTGAATTTGCAGTTTCTGCCTCCATAATAAATGCATATTTCTCTGGGGGCAAAGATCCAGGGGAAAATAGCTGCTAGCCCCTAACCCTTGCTGATCTAGTGACTCGGATTCCTGGTTTTCATCCAGGCTATCCAGGTTCCATTCCTGGGCAGGGAATTAAGATCTCACTTCACGCCACCTCTCTCACTGCTGCCGCGCCGAGATCAACCTGAGGTCAGAGGGCCCCTTGAGTTGGCTCTCAGGGCTGCCAAAATATTCACTGCTGGTCCCACTTTCCAGCTTTGTGAAAATATTATTGGCGAGGGTTTGTCCAGTAAAGCAAGCAACCATTCTTTTCTCTACCAAAAATTCACTTGGGGGTTGTTGGGCAAGTCGCCTCTCATCCTCTGGGCAGGGTGGTGTCAGAGGTTCCTTTCACTCTCATAATCAAGAGCTGGAACATAGGGTCATCCCTAGATCTGATCCATTTCAGCCAACTAGCAGACTACGGAAGAACTGGGCCCCAAGATTGCTGGGCTTATACAGAACACATTTCCATGGAACAAGAACTATCATCAAATCTTTGTAGAGCATCAAAGGTACTCAGTAGATAAAGTGTTGATGCCATGATTTTTTTTCTTCCTTCACAGTAACAGGTCAGTCTCCAAAAAGCTGAGAATTTAAAAAAAAAAAAAAAAATTAAAGATTTTTTTTTTTTTTTTGCTTATGTGCAGAAATCAAACAGCAATTACAGTTGTCTTATCTGTCATACAATGTGAGTTTGAGTGAACTCCGGGAGATGGACAGGGAGGCCTGGCGTGCTGTGATTCATGGGGTCACGAAGAGTCGGACACGACTGAGTGACTGAACTGAACTGAACTGAATGTTAAAGAACATCAGCTCTTTCTGATTAAAACTCTTCAGTGATTTCAAACCTTTATGAACATAGTGTGAACCACTGAGTGACAACTTTGGACAGAGCAGCTGGGAGAGGCGCAAGCCCGTCAGAAAGATGACTAACCTGCTGCTTTAGCCATCTGCATGCTCTGGTCCCCCCAGTGCACCAGCCCCACAGCTTCATCCTTTGGTGTTATCACTGTCCCTGGAATCACACACACTGTCCTTGGCCATGAAGCCAGAGGCGATGAACAGAACCAGGGCACCCTCTGGCTCTGCCGGAGGTCATGACCTCTGCCTGAGAAGACCTCTGGAGTGAGCGCCAGCCACCAGCTGCCCTGTTGTAGCTGGGTCCCCTCCCTGCATCTCTCCTCCCTGGGATTCTGGTCTCTCCTAGAACCCCAGCAGCTATCCTCTGCTAGGAGGGTCCTATCACTTATTTGTGTGTGTGTTGGGGGGGTGGGGGAGGTGCCAGTTGGAACCAAGAAGGGAAACGAGTAAAGTATGGGTGGCAAGACCAAAAAAAAAAAAGAGGAGAGAGACAGAGAAGTAACAAGGAAAAGGAAGAAGAATAATGAAACGGTGTTATAAAACAAATTCCAAATATTTTCTTCTGACCCCCCACCTTAAATAATCCCATGTCTTGCTTAGTAATGGAGATCTTTTCCAAATATACATTTGCAGGGGGCAAGGGGTGGGAGGAAGGAGAAGCAGGTACTGCAAGGTTTTAATAGAGAGCTATAATATTGATTTCAAATACACCACTTCTGACTCATCTCTGTTTCCTTTAACATTATCTTCTACAGATAGAGATCCCAGCAAGGAAGGAGTTATCTGCATCACTTTCAGGTCACATTCCACTCCTTAAAGAGAGCTGCTGCTGCTGCTGCTAAGTCACTTCAGTCGTGTCCGACTCTGTGCAACCCCATAGACAGCAGCCCAAAGTCTCCTCTGTCCCTGGGATTCTCCAGGCAAGAACAATGGGGTGGGTTGCCATTTCCTTCTCCAATGCATGAAAGTGAAACGTGAAAGTAAAGTCACTTAGTCATGTCCGACCCTTCGCGACCCCATGGACTGCAGCCTACCAGGCTCCTCAGTCCATGATATTCTCCAGGAAAGAGTACCGGAGTGGGTTGCCATTTCCTTCTCCACCTTAAAGAGAGCAGAGAAGAATTATTCTAGTAATAGAAGTCCTGTGAACTGGGGACTTGGGTTTCCCTGGTGGTTCAGATGGTAAAGAATCTGCCTGCAATGCAGGAGACCCGGGTTCGATCCCTAGGTTGGGAAGATCCCCTGGAGAAGGGAATGGCAACCCACTCCAGTATTTTTGCCTGGAGACTCCCATGGACAGAGGAGCCTGGTGCAATATAGTCCTTGGGGTCACATAGAGTCAGACACGACTAAGCAGCTAAGCATACACATGAAATGAGGACTTAACTGAGAACATGAGACCCAGAGCCCTGGCCAGGCTGGAGGACTACCCAGAAGTTTGTCTTTCGGCATGCATTAAAAAGTTGGGTCTTTGACCTTGAGATCCAGACACAATGATTCTGATTTCAGATTCATAAAAATACTAGGAAAACAGTTATTATACTACCCAAAATGGGACCAGTAGGTCAGTCCTTAGAAACAGCATGTTACAGCATAATCCCACCGTGTCTGCACCCAACGCAGTCCAGTTCCTCCCATGCAATAGGAAGAAGAAATGAACTTTGCCCCAAGACTTAGACACAGGAAGCAGAGGCGATGCTGAGTGTGTTTTCCATCTCATTCAAAATTAAAGGCTCAGAAAGCTGAGGCTTGCTCACAGATACACGCTCAGAGATGGCACACACAAAGGCAAGTCTCGTCTGCAGGAGGCAGATAACAAGGCAGGTGCAGGCAAGCAGGAGCTGCTGAAGCCTGGAAAGGAAACGCCAGCCCAGAGGACGCCTTGATAACAGAATCCCCATGCCTGCTGCTCATGGTAGGCCACGTTAATGCAGCTTAAGGGTTATTTTCTTCTTTAAAGAATAGGTCGAGTTTTAAAACCGCGTCTTCTTCCAGCCGACAGGCTCATGCTTTGCCAAGCTCTGTTAAACACTGACTCATTGGAAAGGAACGGCCCTTTCTAAAGAGGAAATTGGATGTATATTTGTATAAACCTCCTTTAAGAGGTTTGCATAAACCCCTTGTGATTACATGGCCTGGAGATTTGTTCCTGGCTCTGTTAGCTCCTCCAGCAAAAGCTTTCTCTCTCAGTTATATCAGCTCATTCATGTAAGCTTTTGTATCTGGAGTTTTCAACCTAAACCATAAAACTACATCCTCTCAAAGGCTGGTTGGTTCAGAGACTGAGGCCAAGGTCACATTTCAATGGGAGGAACAAAAGGGGAAGCTCAGATATACATTGTAAATGCAAAATGATGGTTTGTCTCAACAAACCTTCAGTAGTGTTGCCTGAAGCACTTAGATTTCTCTGATCTAAATACCTTGTCCCTTTCCACCACCCACCACCAACACTATCTGAGACATAAATACCATGACTTTACAAGTAAACAACCACCCAGAAAGTAAAACATTCAATCAAAGGTGTTAGCTTTGCTGATATGGATGAAAATGTACACTAATATCTACTTCCTTCCAAATTTACTCCAAAGTAAATTCAGCCAACTTAATGGTATGTGAAGACAGTCACAGCTGAAGCCTTGGTCTGCTGTCATTGCCACGCACCCTTTGGCAAAGATGTTTCTACTGAAGAAATCCAGCTGTTGTTTTATGTTATTTTTTTATCAGCCTCACCTGCATGTTTTCCCAGGAAAATCTGCTTAGTCCTCACCAGCAACCATGAGTTCTGTGTTTGTGCTTCATGCATGAGATATGTCATTAGTGTGTAAAGCAAGAAGAACATGGCCTTGGGAGTCCAACAGGCCTGTGTCTGGCTCTCAGTCTTGAGATTCACCATCTACGTGACCTACCTGAGCCTCAGTTTCCTCATCTGTAATGGGATGGCAGGGATAAAAAAAAAAATCCATATCATAGGGCTGCTGTACTGACTCAATTAAATGAAACAATAAATATCTCTAAGGTGTTCTGGATGGAGCATGCCTTTCATAAGTGTATGCATGAAGGACTGTAAATAAAGACTACCCCGGAAGGCTCTAGACGCAGGTAAAGATGAGGAAGAAGAAGTGCTGTTGTGAAAGGTTGAGGCGTCATCATAAGAAGACTGGACTGAGCTTACCTGACTGCATGCTTGAGAGTCAAGCTTAATCAATAGTATTTCTATCTGCTACCATCTTGCTTCTGGGCCACTAATGACAGAACAACTAAGGATCCACAATACGAGTCAGAAAGTAGCATCAGAACATTACAACTCTTCCAAAACAACTCTACCACACCCCCAAGGCATGGTGATTACCCATGATTTTACAGCTTATCCCAACCAACACAAAATCTTAATACCTTGTGACCATCAGAGTAATGCTGTAATACCCGTTCACCAGAGCTCACTGCCATCATCCCACTGAGGTGCTATCACGACAACCACAGGGCACAGAGAAACTGGACCACTCTGACAGTGGGTCACCACTCATAGTTTCTCTTACATTCTGTCTTTTCTTGGAAACGAAATAAATCACTTCTTGTGTTGGAGGCACAGAATTGGAGTAGCCCCTCTCAGTCCTCTGAACTCTGCTCTTCTCTATCTATATACACACTCTAGATGATTTCACCCAACCCACAGCTTAGTATACCACCTACATTCAATATTTCTAACGTATATTTCCAGCCTGACCCTCTCCTCTGGACTACAGACATCTAGCTTACTACACATATCTTTATTTGGATATCTAAGTTATCTCAGATTTAACAGTTCCAAAGATGAACTCCTACCTCCTCACCACCATCACAACTCCAAACCTGCTCTGTCCTCTTTCAGAAAATGACAACTCAACTGATCAAGCCAAAACCTTAGAAACATTCTTAATGCCTCCATTTTTAATGTACTCCATACTCATACTATCAGCAAATCCTACAATCTCTGATTTCAAAATATATCCTCAATCTAACCTATTCCTCTGAGCTTTCAGATATTATTCTGGCCAAAATTCCCACCATCTCTCACCTAGATTGTTGCAATAGACTCTTATCAGGTCCCATATTTCAACTGAGCCCCCTCCAGATATAAATCTTTTTTTCATATACCATAAAGAGTGATTCTTTTAAAATGTAGGCCAAATCACTGTCAACAGAGTTTCTGTTTGCTAATGCCACTGAATTGTATACTTAATAGTTAAATGGCAAGTTTTATGTTTTATATATGTATATAAAACCTACAACTTTAAAAGTATGATAACGTAATAACAAAAACCATTGAATTGTATGCTTTAAATAGGGGATTTATATCTCAGTGTGAGATTATACATATGTGTGTGTGTGTGTGCATTAGTTACACAGTCGTGTCCAACTCTTTGCGATCCCATGGACTGTAGCCCACCAGCTTCATCTGTCCATAGGATTTCTCAGGCAAGAATACTAGAGTGGGTAGCCATTCCCTTCTCAGGGGATCTTCCTGACCCAGGGATTAAACTTGGGTCTCCTGCATTGCAGGCAAATTGTTTACCATCTAAGCCACCAGGGAAGCCCATACATAATTAAGTTAATTATATCTCAACAAAGCTGTTTTAAAATGTCCTGGATAAAATAGAACAATTTTTAAATTATTGAAACATTTTAATAAAAAGATAGTGTCTCATAAGATCTCCCTTATTAGAGCCACTTTCAAGGTCATTGGGGAAAACAAAGTCTTCAAAAGCTGAATAGTTGCAAAGAGCTGAAATGGGCTTTTCTCAGAGATTGATGGGATAATTGGTCTGTTTAAACACCTGAAAGTGAAACCAAATTCACTTTTTAACTTGTGAAATACGGTGCTGCAAAAAGAAACCTCATACCCATTAGCATCACTTCCTATTCTCCACCTCATCCTGCCCAGTTTCTAAGAATTTTAGTATTCTGGACATTTCATGTAAAATGGTCATATGCTATGTGATCTTTTCTCTAGATTCCTTCAGAAAGCATAGCATTTTTGAGATTTATCCATTTTGTAGCCTGTATCAGTACTTCATTTCCACTTTTTGATCATTATGAATAATGCCCCTAGAAACATTCATGTACTGGGTTTTGTGCAGACCTATGTTTTCATTTCTCAGGGATATATATATATATATATATATATATATATGAAAGTGTAAAACGTGTTATTCACTCAGTCATGTCCGACTCTGTGTGGCCCCACAAACTGTAGCCCGCCAGGCTCCTCTGTTCATGGAATTCTCCAGACAAGAATACTGGAGCGGGTAGCCATTCCCTTCTCCAGAGGATCTTTCCAGCCCAGGGATCAAACCCAGGTCTCCTGCATGCAGGCAGATTCTTTACCATCTGACCACCAAGGAAGCCCATATGTAATGGTTTAAGTAGTTACTTCTCCAAAGAAGATACATGAATGGCTGATAAGCACATGAAAGCCCATTCAATGTCATTCAGTTCAGTTCAGTTGCTCAGCCCTGTCTGACTCTCTGTGACCCCAAGAGCTGCAGCATGCCAGGCCTCCCTGTCCAACACCAGCTCCCAGAGCCCACCCAAACTCATGTCCATTGAGTCGGTGATGCCATCCAACCATCTCATCCTCAGTCGTCCCCTTCTCCTCCTGCCTTCAATCTTTCCCATCATCAGGGTCTCTTCAACGTCATTAGGGAAATAAAGATCAAAACCACAGTGAGATTACTATACATCTACTAGAATAGCTGTAATTTTAAAAAGACACACAATTGAAGTATTGCTGAAAACGTGGACAAAATGAAATCCTCATACATTGCTGGTGGGAATGAAAAATGCTGCAGCAATTTTGGTGAACAATCTGGAAGTTCCTCAAAGTCTTAAACACAAAGTGGTCACATAACCCAGCAATTCCACTCCCAGGTATGTATTTCTAATTGGATTATTTGCCTTTTTATGATTGAACAATGAATCCCTTATGAATCGGAATCCTTTATCAGGTATAGGGATAAATATTTTCTCCTATCCTGTAGATTGTCATATCACTTTCTTGATTGCGTCATTTGAAACACAAAGTTTTTAATTTGGTTGAAGTCCAATTGCCATTATTCTGTTTGATTCTCTGAAAGTGAAAGTGAAAGTGAAGTTGCTCAGTCGTGTCCGACTCTTTGCGACCCCATGGACTGTAGCCTACCAGGCTCCTCCACCCATGGGATTCTCCAGGCAAGAGTACTGGAGTGGGTTGCCGTTTCCTTCTCCAGGAGATCTTCCCAACCCAGGGATCAAACCTGGGTCTCCCGCATTGCAGGCAGACGCTTTACCATCTGAGCCACCGGGGAAGTTGATTCTCTGAGTAGTACTTAATTCTCATTCTGTGAAATGTTTTAGGATTACTTCTTTACTTGGTAATCTGAAATTTTAAGATCACATAGAATCATATGGCTTTTTTCCATGTGTTGTGTTGGATACTCAGTAAGTCTTTGGTCTGGAGACTAATGTCCTTTAATTTGATCTGTGTGCAAGAATGGAAGGGAACTCTAGATTTCTCTGTAGACTTCTATTTAATCCTCCAGTTTCAGTATCAAGCCTCTCCTTCATGGTCTGTTAATGCCTGATGTTGTCAAGTTTGGAAGTTTTCTGGTTCAGTTTCTCCACAGAGCAAATATCCTGAAACCTTGCAGGATAGTGCATCAAGGCTGTATATTGTCACCCTGCTTATTTAATTAATATGCAGAGTACATCATGAGAAACACTGGACTGGAAGAAACACAAGCTGGAATCAAGATTTCTGGGAGAAATATCAATAACCTCAGATATGCAGATGACACCACCCTTATGGCAGAGAGTGAAGAGGAACTAAAAAGCCTCTTGACGAAAGTGAAAGAGGAGAGTGAAAAAGTTGGCTTAAAGCTCAACATTCAGAAAACGAAGATCATGGCATCTGGTCCCATCACTTCAAGGGAAATAGATGGGGAAACAGTGGAAACAGTGTCAGACTTTATTTTTCTGGGCTCCAAAATCACTGCAGATGGTGATTGCAGCCATGAAATTAAAAGACGCTTACTCCTTGGAAGAAAAGTTATGACCAACCTAGATAGTATATCCAGTATATCCAGTAAAGCAGAGACATTACCGACTAAGGTCCGTCTAGTCAAGGCTATGGTTTTTCCTGCGGTCATATATGGATGTGAGAGTTGGACTGTGAAGAAGGCTGAGCGCTGAAGAATTGATGCTTTTGAACTGTGGTGTCGGAGAAGACTCTTGAGAGTCCCTTGGACTGCAAGCAGATCCACCCAGTCCATTCTGAAGGAGATCAGCCCTGGGATTTCTTTGGAAGGAATGATGCTAAAGCTGAAACTCCAGTACTTTGGCCACCTCATGCGAAGAGTTGACTCATTTGAAAAGACTCTGATGCTGGTAGGGATTTGGGGCAGGAAGAGAAGGGGACAACAGAGGATGAGATGGCTGGATGGCATCACTGACTCGATGGATGCGAGTCTTCGTGAACTCTGGGAGATGGTCATGGACAGGGAGGCCTGGCGTGCTGCGATTCATGGGGTCGCAAAGAGTCGGACATGACTGAGTGACTGAACTGAACTGAAATAAATGCCTACATGCAAAGGATAATAGGATTTTATTACAATATACAAATAGAAAGAATACAAAATTCCTTCTAACTCCATGCACCACCGTCACCTTTCTTGGTTCCTGGTCATTCCATTTTAGAGCTTTCCAAGATTCTGCAATGTGAGTTGAATTTGCTTTTTGCTGTCATTTCCCTGGTGTTCTGCTCTCTTCCCTCTGCTAATACCTCCATGTTCTTTCCCTTAGTGGGTTGTTTGTGCACTCAGGCATTTCAGTCAAGTTCGACTCTTTGTGACTCTATGGACTATAGCCTGCCATGCTTCTCTGTCCATGGGATTCTCCAGGCAAGAATACTATAGTGGGTTGCCGCGCCCTCCACCAGGGGATCTTCCCAACCCAGGGAATGAACACGTGTCTCCTGCATCTCCTCCACTGCAGGCAGGATTCTTTACTCACTGAAGCACCTGGAAAGCCAGAGCCCCTAACCTGCGTGCTTTCAGCATGCTTGGCCCTAAGAAAGAATTTTAAATAATTCTTTTGGATTTAACCCACTATTTTCCCTTATTTTATTTTCTCCCAGAATTTTTAAGGGCCAAGCATGCTGAAAGCACCTGAGTTAGGGTCTTCTGGCTTGGGTTCGCTCATGCAATGAGTCAAACAGTGTTTGAATAAGAATGATGATGGTCTGGAGCAGCTGTCCAGGCATCTCTCCACAAATAGTCTTAAGGCTTTTCCCTCTGATCTCTCTACATGGGTCACTTTGGTGGCCTGAATGTGATAGGACTTCCTACCTGGTGGCTCAGTGCTGAAGGACAAATGTCCTGAGAGCCAAGCAGAAGCTGCATTGCCTCTCACAACCCGGCTTCATAAGTCACCAAGGGCTACTTCGGTTTCCTCTATGGTTCCACCAGTTACCAGATCCAAGAAGGGAAATAGAGAGACCCTAACCTGGGTGCTTTCAGCATGCTTGGCCCTTAAAAATGCTGGGAGAAAATAAAATAAGGGAAAGTAGTGGGCTGGTGATGGACAGGGAAGCCTGGCATGCTGCAGTCCACGGGGTCACAAAGAGTTGGACACAACTGAGTGACTGAACTGAACTGAACCCCTTAATGGAGAAAGATTAGAGAATTCACAGAACTGCTACATTCCTTTGAAAAGTGTCTTTATTTTCTTATTTCTTTTCAAAAAGAGGAGATCAGAAACAGCTGTCATTCAGACAGTGACAACAAGCTGCCAGCTTTTGAAACAGCAGGTAATGTGAAATTGGAATTAATTAGCATTTAGAAAACCTGTGCAGAGTGTCACACCAATGCAAAGGAAATGCATGTTGTTCCTTGAAAATTTTATCACCTATTAAAATTAGTTTAAATAAAAAGACAAAAGCATAGCCAAAATTTTGAAGCAAAAAAATTTTTTTTAAAAAATAGTTCCCTACTCTTTTTCTTAAATACTAAACTCATCTGTGTAAATTCAAATGTAACATAGGTGAAAAACATGTCTGCATTATTGAGTTCAGGAACACACAATAACTTCAGATTCATGTGGGACATTCAATATAAAATTGCATATGACCATGTCCAGTGCTGACCCACACAATGACTCTGAAGGAATTTGGGAGTTTTTCTATTTTTATTTTCTTTTATGCTTTTTTTTTGGAAATAATTTCAAGCCTACAGAAGAATAAAGACAGTACATACATAGAGCAATCAGTGGACATGCTTAGTGAGCATCAGGTAGCGAAGGTGCCTGGACTCTGACGCAGAGGACAGCCAGCCACCCACTGTTGTAAATAAATAGTTTGGTTTGTTCACGTATGACCTATTCATCATTTGTATTCTCACATCCAGGAAGAGCAACTAGGACCAATCAGTGGAGAGCTCTTCCTGGACGTCCCTAGGTTTTTTCTCCAACTGGATGACCTTGCTTATTCCTCTCACTTCTCCGACTACACAAAGCTTGAGTCTTTTCCAGTTGCTGAATCCACTTTCCCTGTCGTGGTTCTGCTACCTGAACCTCTTCCTCTAAAGCAGAGTGAACCATTTGTTTTCTTACTGTATCACCTGAATGCACATAATCATTTTCACGCAAACCAAGGACAGATACAAGAGGGACCATATCTGGTTCACTGCTTTAACTCTAGAGCCTGGGGGCACTAGGTGGGGCCTAATGGACCCTTAGGACCTCAACATTTATTTGTTGGATGAATAAATACGTGAATAAATGGTGGGTCCCAGTGTATATTCCCTATACATTGCCTGCATACCTGTATGCGTAATATATGCTGCTACATAATGAGTACTCAGAAAAGAACTAGTCCGTCTTCTGGAGTTGCTCCTGGTTTCCATTGCCATTGTTCTCTCTGGTTGTGCCTGGCTCTCTGAGCAGCAGTCTCCCCCCTCCCAGAAAGGGTTCTTCCTAATACCCCTCTCAGCTGGCCTCACTGTCTCCAACACCAATTAAACAACGCCTGATAACTTCACCTGGCATCCTACATGTTGGCATCTGGATTCCCCCACCCCTAACAAGTCCCATGCCTCCTCTTGAATCTGCCACTGCTAAGCACCAGCTGATGATTGCCCAGACAGAAGCCATCTGCTGGTTATTAAGGAAAGTTAAATAAGCAAAGGAGCTCCAGGGAAGTTCAACAAAAATAGATCAACATATGCATAGAGAATTGGCAACCAGTTGGCCCCTCTGACACCAGGTTCGTTATGGCTATGTTAAGCACGCTTCACTCAAGATGGCTCAGCTTATTGGTTCACGGGAAGCTCTTCTGATGCAGCCTGCCCTCACCCTCCTGCCTAATGCAAAAGCAGCCCCATAGCACTTCATTATAACACATCTGTCATTCATTCTGTCTGAACCACAGTCTCATTAGGGACTAGGGTGGGCCTCGTTAAGGGCACCAGTTTGTTCAATCTATAGAGTACTTTTTGAACTTTGTATTGAAAGAGTCGGTCAATGAGCAAAATCTTGTACCTGTTCTCATGAAAATTGTGTGTGTGCGTGTTAGTCACTCAGTTGTGAAGATTATAATGGAGATTTAAAGGCATGGTCTGTGTGACAAGGATGGGACACAAGGTATAAGATCAGTCCAATGTTGTTCTCAGAAGTTTATAAGGATCGAAACCAAGAATGTCAAAACCAATACTTAAAAGCTGAGCCAAAGCCGTGATGCTAAGCCAAGGGCCAGACATGTTAGCTGGACATGGCATGGAAAGATCAAAGTCAGGAGAGAGGCCAGTGAAAGTGAAAGTCAAGTTGCTCAGTTGTGTCCGACTCTTTGCGACCCCATAAACTGTAGCCCACCAGACTCCGTCCATGGGATTTTCCAGGCAAGAATATTGGAGTAGGTTGCCATTTCCTTCTCCAGGAGGGTCCCAAATGATGAGGCTCTTCCAGTTTACTTTTAATGGCTATGCATTTCCTGGTACACAGAGAGGCCAGAATGGTTCTCAAGGAACAGGCTGGGGCTCATTCACATGTTCATTTATTCAGTATTTGCTCATTAACTACAATGCACTAGACTGTATGTCACATGATCTAAGAGGTAATTGTGTAAATTGTGAGATACATAAGACCCACGCCCTGGTACAGGATTCCAGCAGGGTTATGTGAAAGATAAAAGCCCTATACACTGACTGAAATAGGAAGACACTAAGGAAAACTTCTGCTTTAGTTATCTGAAATAGAGACAATGTTTTGCTTTATTTTTTAATGTGAAAGACCTTCAGAAAAATGCTATAGGGTAAGTTGGAGGACTGTTTATTTCAAGCTTAGGAAAATAAAAAAGGTAGCATTGTTTCCTGGGCCTTAAAGCCATGAGGAAATTGGATATACCAAACATGAGTCAGGAAAACCTTTAGAGATAAATTAATAAGAAATCATAAAGCAGTGTAGTATGGTGGGAAAGAACATGAACACGGCAGTCTAATCTTGGCCCTGCCCCTTGGCTACTGAGTGACCTGGGGCAAGTCATTTTTTTTTTTTAATTGGAATAAAGCTGCTTTACAATGTTGTGTTAGTTTCTGCAGTACAAAAATGTGAACCAGCTGTAAGCACACATGTGTCTCCCTCGTGAGCCTCCCTCCTGCCCACCCCTCTAGGTCATCACAGAGCACTGAGCTGAGCTCCCTGTGCTGTGCAGCAACTCCCCATCAGCTCTCTATTTCACACACGCTAGCGTATACATGTCAGTGCCACTCTCTCAATTCGTCTCACCCGTTCCTACCCTTCTGCGTCCACAAGTCCATATTCCAGGTCTGCATCTCTATTCCTGCACTGCAAATAGGTTCCAGGGTACTATTTTTCTAGGTTACATATATAGATATTTTCTGATAGATGATATTTGTTTTTCTTTCTGACTCACTTCACTCTGCATGACAGACTCTAGGTTCAGTCACATCAAAGAAATGACCCAATTTCGTTCCTTTTCATGGCTGAGTAATATTCCATGGTATATATGTAGCACATCTTCATCGACTCATCTGTGAATGGACATCTAGGTTGCTTCTATGTCCTGGCTATTGTAAATAGTGCTGTAATGAACAGTGAGATACATGTGTCTTTTTAAATTATGGTTTTCTAAGAGTATACGTTGGGCAAGTTATTTAACCTCCCTATGCTTCTATTTCCTCAGCTGGAGTGGAAATTATTTGCAAAAGTGGCTGTAGCATTCCCTCCCATACTCTTTATAAGGTGACTTTGCCACTCTTCCCTTAAAAGGAGGACTCTGCTGCCTCCCTTCAATTTGGGCTGGTTACCTGTTTTGGCCAACAGAATGTCACAAAGGCAAAACTGTCCCACTCAAGCCTTGCACCTTAAGAAGCCTTGCAGTGCTTGCTTTTACCCTCTTGGAAGCCAGCCACCACGGACAGAAACTCAAGCCAGACTATTGAGAGGCTGCAGACCACGTGGAGAGAGAGGCCATGTGGTGGAGGATCAAGCTGCCTCAGTAGACAGCCACCATAAGGCTTCAGAGGTTGTGAGAAACGACCTCGGATCTCCTAGTCTCAATTAAGCCCCCTGCAGGCAGCACCACAGAGAACCAGGACAAACATTCTTGCTGAGCTCTGAAAGTCCGAAGTCCTGACCCATAACATTGAGAACAATGAATAGGCTATTGTTCTAAACCCCTATGTTGGAGGATGATTTAGATACCTGCTACAGCTGGACAGAGAAGCCTGGTGGGCAACGCTCCATGGGTTCACAAAGAATCAGACGCAACAGAGTGACTGAGAGCACGCACACACACACACACACACACACACACCTGGTCAACAGCCCAACTATCTAACTCATTCTGTGTATACCTCACAGAGCAAATGAGAAACAGCTTCACAAATTCCAAGGGCTAGGAGCTGGATATAGGAGTTGAGGACCTACACATCATTGGAATAGCTGAGGGAGCAAATGTCAGACTCAGCCCAAAGAACTGAAACGGGTAGTTCAATAGAACTTGTCAGAAAGTTGATGAAGAGCTCTGAAAAGTCCCCACCAATTTTGTCAGTCTATAGCAGAAAATCAAAGGGTCTCAAGAGCTTTTGGAAAACCTGAGAACCCTTTACCTGCCTTCACTCATGACTTCAGCTAGACACTTGCTTTTCCCTCCCTCTCACCTTCCAAATCTCCTACTGATGATGCTCAGCAGCCAGTTGAAACCCCACAGGAAGGGAATTCTAGTAAATGAAACCCATGGATTCTTGCAGTCCTTAGATGGAGTGCTAGTGAAGTCAAGTTGACAACAGAACCGCATTGTCAAGTTGACAATGCAGCCCAAGGGGCATTTCATTCTTTTTTAGAAAATCTTGATTCTCCCATTTGGTTTCTTGAATCAGATCATGTCTCCTGCTCTGTACCTACCCCCAAAATTTAGTCAGGTCAGATTATAGAGAACAACATTTTAAAAAACCTAGATATCCCAAGAACATCCATGGGATATTCCCCTCTTTCTCTGCTGAGTGGTAGCACACATACTAGCAACAATTCAAGGTAATCTGGAGAATAATCTCAAATAATCTGGAGAATGACTGGGGCCAATATGAGAAGAAGTCTCCTGCTAAGGAGAAGTAACAAAGGCTTCTAGCCGCAGGAGATCAAGGTGTCTCACTGCAGAGATTAGGACCTGCCATCTAGTAACTGGAGGTGACTGGAGTTTATTCATGACTGACTCGTCTGGGAGGCATGTACAGACTTATTGGTAGTTACTGGCATTCACTTGAGAAATGAAATGTTTCCTGCCATATCAGTAAGTAAAGGATCTGACAGTCATCAGAATTGCAGCCACCACAGATGGTGAGCTGGTGGTGAGTCCTGAGGGAACTCAGGAAGGAAAGAATACCTGCCGTCAAGTAGACATCAGACTACAGCCACTCCCTATGGTAAACCCTGAGGAAACAGAGGATACTGCCTCAGATAACGGAAGTGAAACTGTTAGTCCCACAGTTATGTCTGACTCTTTGCCACCTATGGACTGTAGTCCACCAGGCTCCTCTGTCTATGGGATTCTCCAGGCAAAAATACTGGAGTGGATAGCCATTCCCTTCTCCAGGGAATCTTCCCAACCCAGGGACAGGTTTCCTGCACTGCAGGCAGATTCTTTACCATCTGAGCCACCAAATAGCTAAGGTGCATATCAAAGGAATGATTTCAGAGAGCCAGGACTCTTGCATTTCTGCATATACAGAAAAGTGCCAAATTCCTTAACTTGGGATCTAACTTTCTTTAAAAATAATCTTTCTGATGTTCAGACTACCTGTCCTTTGTTGCAAAAATTCTACATAACCTGGCTCCGCCCCTTGCCTCCTGGGAACAGTTCTCACAGAGCTATTTTAGATGCTGTCTCCTGGGCTTTAAGTCCTAAAAATTCCCACTGAATAACACCTAACTTTCAAACTTTAGGTTTTGGATATTTCTTTAAGTCTATACACATCACCCCACAAACACTTTTTGAACTCCTCTCATGAACTGGAAAGGTTGTCAGAGATAAACAGCTTCTCCCAAGTCTTGCAAAAATATGGGACACATAAATCAAAATCTATAATACACTAAAAAATTATAGTTGGGGAGAATGTAAAGATATTATCCAAACACCGAATGAGGAAGAAACTGAGTCTCGGGCTTATGAGTGGAATCTGGAAAATCTCAAAAGCAAATGACTTTCATATGCATACTTGTGAGAGATGATCAGAAACTCATAGCAGACAAAGGAGGTCAAGTACATTCCATGCACGTGCCAAAGCACAGAAATGTGAAAGTGTACAGGGCAGCCTTGGACCCAAATGTCATCCAGTTTATCTGAGATCAAGTACATCAGGGTACAGGAGACAATGCTCAGAGCCAGGGTGGAAGCGTAGGTTAGGCCAGGCTTTAAAGACTCCTGAATGCTGGTTTATTTCATTTATATGCAGAGTACATCATGAGAAATGCTGGACTGGATGAAGCACAAGCTGGAATCAAGATTGCCAGAGAAATATCAATAACCTCAGACATGCAGAGGATACCACCCTCATGGCAGAAAGTGAAGAGGAAATAAAGAGCCTCTGATGAAAGTGAAAGAGGACAGTGGAAAAAGTTGGCTTAAAGCTCAACATTCAGAAAACTAAGATCATGGCATCTGGTCCCATCACTTCATGGCAGATAGATGGGGAAACAGAGGAAATAATGACAAACTTTATTTTGGGGGGCTCCAGAATCACTGCAGATGGTAACTGCAGCCATAAAATTAAAAGATGCTTACTCCTTGGAAGAAAAGTTATGACCAACCTGCTGCTAAGTCACTTCAGTCATGTCTGACTCTGTGTGATCCCATAGATGGCTGCCCACCAGGCTCCCCCGTCCCTGGGATTCTCCAGGCAAGAAGAACACTGGAGTGGCTTGCCATTTCCTTCTCCAATGCATGAAAGTGAAAAGTGAAAGTGAAGTCGCTCAGTCGTATCTGACTCTTAGTGACCCCATGGACTGCAGCCTACCAGGCTCCTCCGTCCATAGGGTTTTCCAGGCAAGAGTATTGGAGTGGGGTGCCATTGCCTTCTCCGATGACCAACCTAGACAGTATATTAAAAGCAGAGACATTACTTTGCCAACAAAGGTCTGTGTAGTCAAGGCTATGGTTTTTCCAGTAGTCATGTATGGATGTGAGAGTTGGACTATAAAGAAAGCTGAGTGCAAAGAATTGATGCTTTTGAAGTGTGGTGTTGGAGAAGACTCTTGAGAGTCCCTTGGATTGCAAGGAGATCCAACCAGTCCATCCTAAAGTAGATCAGTCCTGAGTGTTCATTGGAAGGACTGATGTTGAAGCTGAAACTCCAATACTTTGGCCACCTCATGCGAAGAACTGACTCATTGGAAAAGACCCTGTTGCTGGGAAAGATTGAAGGCAGGAGGAGAAGGGGATGAGAGAGGATGAGATGGTTGGATGGCATCACTGACTCAATGAACATGAGTTTGAGTAAACCCCGGGAGTTGGTGATAGACAGGGAGGCTTGGCGTGCTGCAGTCCATGGGGTCACAATGAGTCGGACATGACTGAGTCACTGAACTGACTGAACTGAATGCCATTTTGGAGTTAGAATCCTGTGCTTCAAGTCAGTGTTTTCCAAAGCGATTTACATCTGCACTGGAGGGTTGCATAGGACTCTCTGCTGAGATGCTTAAAAAAATTCTGAACTTCTATTACTATTGTTATAACACCCATTAATATGCAGCACTCAAGTAAATTGAGAGTAGCATAGTGTTGAACAAAGACTTGCAAAAATGATCAAGTACATCCAATGATATGGCTCACCCCATAAAGATTATTAGTGCAATAAGATTTTTATACTGTTGACAAAAATATTGTAAGAATCATTCTTATTTTTATTCTTTTAATTTTTATTTTTATACACTTTATAACATATATGATTCATGACTATTGTAAACATATATATGATTTATAAATACCTAAATAAATCTATGTTGTGGGTGCATGTTGAGAGGTATTTTGCTAATAAATGAACATAATCAAAATATTTGAAGGCCACTCTGGCGAGCAATGGAAAGTTAGTGGATTTTTTGTAAAATAGTGTTCTATTAATGTATATTTTTGGACATTTTGCTCTAGCAAATGTTTGGAGGATAAGTGAAGGAGAAAAAGAATGGAGGCAGGCAGGGAAACCATTTAAGAGGATGTTTCAATCGTCAAGGTGGGAAATAAGAATGCCTGAACTAATTGCTTTCTATTGTTTAAAACTCATGAGATAAAATGTGATTAAGAATACTTGAAAGCAAGTGGCACCAGCTTGCTAGTGGGTTGCACAGTCCTAGGGTATAGAGAATGTTAAGTTGAAAGAAGCCCTACATTCCCCCCCAAATAACTAAGGCTTTGGGGGGCAGGAATACAAGGGTCACACAGAGCTTTTCAAATGGGTTTTATGGGAGTTTCTTGCAGTAGAAATGGAGGCAAAGGGCATTCCCGGCCAGGGGATTCTGTATGCAGAAGCCCAGATTGTGTATTGGGAAGACAGAAGCCTGTCATGTGCAGAAAACAGAAAACCTTAGATGAAACCAACGATTGATAGGTTATCTGGCCCCAGAGTAACATGGGGGCTAGGAATCCCTGGTAGCTCAGCTGGTAAAGAATCTGCCTGCAATGCAGGAGAAAAAGAAAACAAAGAAAAGTGAAGTCGCTCAGTCGTGTCCAACTCTTTGCGACCCCATGGACACCAGGCTCCTCCATCCATGAGATTTTCTAGGCAAGAGTACTGGAGTGGGTTGCCGTTTCCTTCTCCAGGGAACTTCCTGACCCAGGGATCGAACACGAGGTCTCCCACATTGTAGACAGACGCTTTCCGTCTGAACCACCACTTGATCTTAGCCAAATAGGCCAAGAAGCGACCCAGGTTCAATTCCTGGATCAGGAAGATCCCCTGGAGAAGGGATAGGCTACCCACTCCAGTATTCTTGGGCTTCACTGATGGCTCAGACGGTAAAGAATCCTCCTGCAATGTGGGAGACCTGGGTTGTGGGAGACCCTGGAGGAGGGCATGACAACTCACTCCAGTATTCTCGCCTGGAGAATCCCCATGGACAGAGGAGCCTGGAGGGCTACAGTCCATGGTGTAACAGAGTCGGACAGGACTGAGCGATTAAGCACAGGAGTGCCATGCTCCCAAAGGAATTTTATCCTGTGATAAGTTCAAACCGTGAATGTTCTCTAGAAAAATGCCGGCATGGCTAGAATCTCATCAGTGACCTTACATCAAGTGACAAGAAGGTCGGAAGGAAACAAGGATACGGCAGAGTTCTCCCAGAAACTGAGGGGGCTTGCTTCTACAGTTTCACGTTGTGACCACATGGGGGCGGTCTCAACCCATCGCATCTGAGGAGCAGCGCGAACCTTCAGATGGCACCTGAGCTTTCCAAATTATCCCATTAAGTACTGTTCTGTGTTGCCTCTCCTTGGGAGAATGAGCTTTTCAGAAATTAACGGTGTTTTATGGGGTTTTGTTCAACATTTCTTGGAATTTCCCAGGTCAAATTCTAATCTGTTATTTGAGTTTTCAAACTGCGGAGAAGTGGCATTCCACAGGACACGGCAGTACAACGTTCAGCACGCCACGCAGCCTAACCTCATATCTTCCTTTTCACATGCACCCTCCTTGAAACATAAGTCGCAAGAAGGGTCGTGGCCAGAGAAGTAGTACAGTTGGGAAATTAAAGTCTATAGACAAATAAAAAGCGAGAGGAGTGGTTAGGGGCACAGAGAGCCGGAGTCTGAGTCCCGTCTTCATGACTTAATGGATGAAAAATCTCAGGCAAGTGCCTCCTCTTCTGTGCCTCAGCTTTCCCCCCTCACATGCCTCAGATTAAATTCGTCTCTAAAAATGTTCTTTAACTGCCTTAAATGTTACCAGTACTTAAGTACTTTGGCCACCTGATGCAAAGAGCTGACTCACTGGAAAAGACTCTGCTGCTTGGTGAGAAAGTCTGAAGGGAAAGGAGAAGGTGGCAGCAGAGGATGAGATGGTTAGAGAACATCACCGACTCAATGGATTTGAATTTGAGCAAACTCTGGACGACAGTGGAAGGCAGAGGAGCCTGGTGTGTCCATGGGTCACAAAGAGTTGGGCACTACTTAGTGACTGAACAACAATATACATTAAGTTTTACCATTATAATTTCAAAGAGTAAGCTTTTATATGTAGAAATCCTATTAATGCTAACATAAATATGTTACTTTGTTTTGTGTAAAATAACCCATTTTTACCTTCTGAAGTCTAATCTCATTACCTTTTTCAATATTTGACCCACGAATGTAATGTGCCTCTCATATTGCTTTGTTTTCTGTACTTCCCAGAACGTGAATTTTATTCTTCTTTCCCTTCCTTTTTTTAATCTGCTGCAACAATCAATAAATATTTATTGAGCATCTATTTATGTACCAGTTGTTAGTGATATCACAGTGAACAAAGCTGAGTTTTATAAACTCTGTGCTCATGGATCTTACATCCCAGTGGGGAATAGAGGGAGAGAGAATAAATAAATATCAGCATGTGGTATGCTAAAGTGAGAATTTGTGATATAAAGAAAAATAAAACAGGAAGGGAGGAGCTGAAGTTTTACACAGAGTGAACAGAGAAATCCTTCTTGAGACCACAGTTTCTGAGCAAAGAACCAGAAGGAGGTTAGGAAGAGAGCCACGTAGACATTCTGGGGAGGAGTTCTGTAGGCAGAACAAAGAGTCGGGGTAAAGGCTCTGAGTCAGGAGAGTGCCCGAACTGCAGGACTGGAAGAGCCACTGCAGGAGTATCAGGCAGAGTGAGAAAAACCACGAGAGCCAGAGGGTAGGGCCTACCAGGGCATCGCCAGGATGAAAGCTGTTGGAGAGCTATTTGCGCAATTGAGTAACATGACCTGATTTTGTTTTGTAATGAACCACTCTGGCAGGCATGTGCATGCATGTATGTTTGTGAAAGTTCCAAAGGTAACCGTGGAAGTAGGAAAATCAGGCTTTTGCAATAATCCAGATAAGAAATGAGGATACTTGTGAAAAGGTGTCACCAGTGGAGGCAGTGAGAAGTGATAGAATGCCAGATATATTTTGAAGATAGACACTTGATTTGTGGACTTACATTTGAAATGTAAGAGACAGAGGAAATGATTATGATTCAAAATTCTTTGCCCAAGAAGCTAAAAAGAAGAACGTCTCACTTCTGAGAGCTGGCAGACATAACCTGAATTCCAAGTGCTTCTCTCTCTCTATCTCTACTCTCGCCTCTCTGAGTCATTATCCACCAGTCTGTTCACTACAATAGTTTCGCATCAGTCTCCCTTCCTCTGCTCTTATACCTGCAAATCATTTTCTTCAAGGAATGTAGGGTCATTTAACAGAAAAAACAATCAGATCATGCTACTCTATGATTAAAAAACTCCAGTGGCTTCTAGCAAAATTAAAATAGGCTCTGAACTCCTTATCATGGCTTACAAATTCCTTGCCTGATATGATCTCTAGTCTCCTGCCTTTGAAATATGCCCATGCCCTCCCTGGCCACATCAGTACACTAAGATTCTTCTCATACATGGGCACGGTTAGTCCTTCGGCATAGATCTTCCCTCCCCTCTCAACTATTACCAGAACTTTTTTTGTGTGCCTTTTTAGTATTTACATATGAGTTAACTGTTCTTTACTCAAGGAGACCTTCCTAGACCACCAGCCTTTAAGAAACAACTTGTCACTTTCCATCACATTATTCCATTTTACTTTTCTGAATAGTGCTGAGGTTCACTTGATTAATTTTTTAATTGGTTTATTATCAGCTGCCTCTAACCAGAACATAAATTCCACAAGAGCTGGGGTATCGTCTATCTTCTCCCCATTGTATCTCCAGTGTCTAGAATAGAGCCTGACCCACAGTAAGCAAGAACTCAAGCACTCAATAAATGGTGATTGAACAACAGTGAATAAAATTCCTCATCTGCTGTAGTCTACACACTTCTTATGTCAACATTTTCAAAAATCAGAGAAGGTCAAACGGGCTTTAGCATCTGGTCAACATCTGTGACTTGTAACAAGTTTCAGCAAAAACCATTCAATTGGGTTTAACCTTGCCAAAAATCCAAAAAGGGAAAAATTAAAGTCAGACTAGCGAAAGAGCATTTAGTTAAGGGTTTGTTGTGCACATAAGAACAGTTCAGGGACTGGGACCTTTAAAAACCAAAACTATTAGGAAGCTCAGAGGCATGATTCTGTAGGATGACATATAAAGTGAAAGTTAGGAAGCTGGTCAACTTTTCCAATGGTTGGTTACTATAAGGGAAGTTTCTAGATGGCAGAGGATTGATAAATGTGATTATCTCACAGCATTTTAGGAAGTTGACTTAAGTTCTTTTATAATTATCAGAGGCAGTTACAAGAAACAAGCTAAATTAAACATCACTTATATTCATGAAAGAAGCTAGATTTAGTGTGTATATGGCTGCAATGGTGTTGCCTGTTTAGGAAATTTTCAAATTTGGTCTTCATTTTGTATTTTACTTTAACAAGCTTTTAGCATTCTAACATCTTCAAGACCAAAGTTGAGGTAAAATTGGCATTAAATATTGATGCCAATCCTCTAACCACATCCACCTGTCTCCTTGTTTTTCTATTTTATTCATCCCTCTTCCCCATCCCTCATTGATTCTGGTCACCCATCAACGTTTGTCACATGTTGTATGATGAATTATGTTTGTATAGTAATATGTGTGTAGGTAGGTATGTATATCTCTGCCCATGTACATATCTTTTATATGTACTACATATATAGTTGTATTTGTATATGTGTGTATTTATATATATACATATGCATTGCTGTTGTTTAGTCACTAGGCTGTGTCCAGTTCTTTTGTGACCCCATGGACTGTAGCCCACCAGGCTTTTATGTCCATGAGATTTCTCAGGCAAGAATACTGGAGTGGTTTCCCATTTCCTTATCCAGGTGATCTGCTCAACACAGTGATCGAACCCACATCTCCTACATTGGCAAGCAGACTCTTTATCACTGAGCCACCAGGGAAGCCCAGTTGGGAGAGTGGAATGGTTCCTGCAGCCTGGATGACTGAAGATGTCTTTAATTTAGTCCTGGATCTTATCCTGTTTCTAAGCCTCCTCTCAGTCTCCCATTAGCCCTACAATCATGTCTCTTCCTAAGTTACGTAGAGTCGATTTTTTTTTTTTTTTGGCTTACATGACTTTATCTTTATTCTCAAGAATCAATTATTTCATTCTAATTATATGTGCGATACACAACATTTTCTTATCACTTTCAATTTTTATCTCTAATGGCCACTGAAATAATACCTTTATTTATCTTACCAGCAATACTACCACTCTCACTATGGTTTTCTGTGCTGGTTTGATATGCACAAAGTAAAAGAACAGTGAAATAATAAAGGTAGTTAAGAACTTAAAAGTGTATATGATCAATAGTCATTATGTTTGTGTATGTGTAATGGGTGTGTACATGTGTGCATGATGGAGTGAGTTGATACAGTTGTTTTGAAGACTAGCATTATCTGAATTTGTAAAAGTTATTAAGCTAAACATTTTCAAATAGGGTGATTTTTGTATGTATAGAATGTCGATTAACTGATACAGGGAGCAAGTGCTAAATAAAGAGAAACTTCTTAAAGAATAGTAGATATAAAATAAAAACATTTTACAAATCATTTTGACACTCATTATCTCACTGGAATTGCCCTACAGTTTTGAGGAAGATAAATACAAATAGTTGGTCTCCATTTTAATACTAAAAAGTGAAGTTCAGAAAGGCTAAATGATGTCCTGAAAGTCCTATAGCTATTAGAAACAAAACCCAGGGACTTGTCTGTTGGTGCAGTGCCTGAGACTCCACTCCCAATACAGGGGGTCTGGGTTCAATCCCTGGTCAAGGAACTAGATCCCACATGCTGCAACTAAGAGTTCATGGCTGAAACTAAAAATCCTACATGCCTAAAGGAAGTATGAAGATCCTGCATGCCGCAACTAAGACCTGGTGCAGTCAAATAAATAAATAAAGATAAATATTTTTTACAAGACAGAAAAGACACAAAACCCAGAATAGAATGTAAGAGTTTGAGGGTGCTTTTTTAATTCATGGCTGACCACTGATCCTAGCCAGCTTTAAAATGAAGTGGAATATTTTGGTGATGACACAGATATGTTTCTGCAACATCAAGGAAATAATGACAGAATAATGAGCAACATTACAGCATAAATGGGACTAGTGAGCAAAACGCCTGATTCATACTGGACTTCCAGCTATGAGAAGCTAAGAGGCAGCAAGAACTGTCTCAGGGTGTGAGTAACAGTGAAATAAACACTGCCTGCAGGAGAAGGCGATGGCACCCCACTCCAGGACTCTTGCCGGGAGAATCCCAGGGTCGGTGGAGCCTGGTGGGCTGCCATCTGTGGGATCACACAGAGTTGGACACGACCGAAGTGACTTAGCAGCAGCAGTGCATAAAGAGGAAATGTCTGAAACATATGAAGACTAATCATAGATCTGGGAACTCATGTTCTTTGGGGCACAGCATCTAGACTGTAAGCTCCACGAGAAGAGGAACTGATATATTTTTGGGTACCATGGTATCTCCTTTACTGGCATGACGCCTGCCACTCTGGAGGCACACAACATCTGTTGAAGGAACCTCCACTGTAGCAGCCAGCTAGAGTGAACTATAGATACTTATCTGCTGCTGCTGCTAAGTCGCGTCAGTCGTGTCCGACTCTGTGCGACCCCATAGACAGAAGCCCACCAGGCTCCTCCGTCCATGGGATTTCCCAGGCAAGAGTACTGGAGTGGGGTGCCATTGCCTTCTCCGAGATACCTGTCTACCTCCCCCATAAACCTCATTGCAAGAAAACTACAAAGTTCCACTGCTTCTTCTGTGACTTCCCAGATAGATTCAGTTAGACACAGTGCTCACTGGCTTTTAAAGAGAGGGGGTTGGGGGCCTTAGAATTAGAGTCCCAGGGTGGTTCAGTGAACAGTGTTGGAGATCCATCACTTACATTTGGAAGCCCTTGCCCAGAAGACGAAAAATACAGACAAGGAACAGAATAACAGAGAGCAGTTACTGCCAAAGTAATCCCTTAGGAAAAAAGGAGTAGCCCTCATAGTCAACAAGAGTTCGAAATGCAGTACTTGCGTGCAATTTCAAAAATGACAGAATGATCTCATTTCCTTTCCAAATGACAGAATGAACTCAAAAATGACAGAATGATCTTAGTTCCTTTCCAGCATTACAGTAATGCAAGTCTATGTCCCAACCACTAATGCCGGAGAAGCTGAAATTGACTAGTTCTGTGAAGACCTACAAGACCTTCTAGAACTAACACCAAAAAAAGATGTCCTTTTCATCACAGGGGACTGGAATGTAAAAGTAGGTAGGCAAGAGATACCTGGAGTAACAGGCAAGTTTGGCCTTGGAGTACAAAAATGAAGCAGGGCAAAGACAGAGTTTTGTCAAGAGAACACACTAGTCGTAGCAAACACCCTCTTCCAACAACCCAAGTGACGACTCTACATAGGAACACCACCAGACAGTCAATACCAAAATCAGATTGATTATATTCTTTGAAGCTGAAGATGGAGAAGCTCTATACAGTCAGCAAAAACAAGACTGGGAGCTGATTGTGGATCAGATTATGACCTCCTGATTGCCAAATTCAAGTTTAAATTGAAGAAAGTAGGGAAAACCACTAGCCACTCAGGTATGACCTAAATCAATTCCCTTATGGTTATGCAGTGGAAGTGATGAATAGATTTAAGGGATTAGATCTGGTAGACAAAGTGCCTGAAGAACTCTAGACAGAGATTCGTAACATTATAAGGGAGACAGTGACCCAAATCATCCCAAATGAAAAGAAACACAAGAAGGCAAAGTGGTTGTCTAAGGAGGCTTTACAAATAGCTGAGAAAAGAAGAAATGCAAAAGGTAAGGGAGAAAGGAAAAGATATACCCAACTGAATGTAGAGTTCCAGAGAATACCAAGGAGAGATAAGCAGGCCTTCTTAAATGAACAACAAAAAGAAATAGAGGAAAACAAAAGAGTGGGAAAGACTAGACATCTCTTCAAGAAAAGTGGAGCTATCAAGGGAACACTTCATGCAAGGGTTGGCATGATAAAGGACAGAAACCTTAAAGACCTAACAGGAGCAAAAGATATTAAGAAGAGGTAGCGAGAACACACAGAACCATACAAACAAGGTCTCAATGACCTAGATAACCACGATGGTGTGGTCACTCATCTAGAGCCAGACATTTTGGAGTGTGAAGTCAAGTGGGCCTTAGGAAGCATTACTACAAACAAAGCTAGTGGAGGTGATGCAATTCCAGCTAAGCTATTTCAAATCCTAAAAGATGATGCTGGTAAAGTGTTACACTCAATATGTCAGCAAACTTGGAAAACTCAGCAGTGGCTATAGTACTGGAAAAGGTCAGTTTTTATCCTAATCCCAAGGAAGGTCAACGCCAAAGAATTTTTGAACTACTATACAACTCTGCTCATTTCACATGCTAGCAAGGTAATGCTCAAAATCCTTCAAACTAGGCTTCAGCAGTATATGAACTGAGAACTTTCAGATGTACAAGCTGGGTTTAGAAAAGGCAGAGAAACCAGAGCTCAAATTGCCAACATTCATCAGATTATAAAGAAAGCAAGGGAATTCCAGAAGAAACATTTACTTCTGCTTCATTGACTATGCTAAAGTCTTTGATAGTGTGAATCTTAACAAACTGTGGAAAATTGTTAAATGATGACATTATCAGACCACCTTGTCTCCTAAAAAACTTGTATGTGGGTCAAGAAGCAACAGTTAGAACTGAACATGAAACAACAGACTGGTTAAAAACTGGAAAAAGAAGATGACAAGGCTACATATTGTCACTTTGCTTATTTAACTTATATGCAGAGTACGTCATGAGAAATGCAGGTCTGGACAATCATAAGCTGGATTCAAGATTGCCAGGAGAAATATCAACAACCTCAGCTATGCAAATGATGGCAATCTAATGGCAGAAAGTGAAGAGAAACTAAAGCACCTCTTGATGATGATGAAAGAGGAGAGTGAAAAAGCTGGCTTAAACTCCACATTCAAAAAACTAGTATCATGGCATTCAGCCCCATTACTTCATGGGAAATAGAAAGGGAAAAATTGCGAACAGTGACAGTTTTCTTTTCTTGGGCTCCAAAATCACAGCAGACAGTGACTGAAGCCATGAAATCAAAAGACACTTGCTCCTTGGAAGAAAAGCTATGACAAACCTAGACAGAGTATTCAAAATCAGAAACATCACATTGTCAGCAAAGATCAGTCTAGTCAAAGCTACGTTTTTTCCAGTAGTCACATATGGATATGAGAGCTGGACCATAAAGATGTCTGAGCATTGAAGAATTGATGCTTTCAAATTGTGGTGTTGGAGAAGACTCTTGAGAGTCCTTGGAAAGCAAGATCAAACCAGTCAATCCTAAAGGAAATCAACCCTGAATATGCATTGGAAGGACTAATGCTGATGCTGAAACTCCAATACTTTGGCCACCTGATGAGAAGAACTGACTCACTGGAAAAGACCCTGATGCTGGGAAAGACTGAAGAAAAACAGAGATGGAGGTAGCAGAGGATGAGATGGTTAGATAGAATCACCAATTCAATAGAGATGAATCTGAGCAAACTTCAGGAGATAGTGAAGGACAGGAGTCTGGAATGCTGCAGTCCATGGGGTCACAAATAGTCTGACAGGACTTAGTGACTGAACAACTACAACATGAGGCTTTATCATCAAAACAAACACTCAGTTTAAATAACGGGCAGATCTAAATAGACATTATACCTAAAAGCTTTTTAAGTCATATTATATTTTAATATATTAAGAACAAAATACCTGTGCTGATTTTTATTTTGACCTAATGAACAAGAAGAGAACAATATTCAGCCAGGAAAGGTCACACTGATAATAATAAAGTCTTAAGGTTGAAAATGCTTTTTTTCCCTTTGCACTTACCACTGGCTACACAGTATCCTGAGAGTACTCATTATATGAAAAAATATTAATCACAGCTTAGAGACCCTGTTTCAGAGAAACCAATGATAAACCAAATTAGAAGTTGAAGTTGCATCTTTGTTTTTAAAGATGTATTCTTAATGTTTTCATATAGAAGTTTCAGTTCAGTCCAGTTTCGTCACTCAGTCGTGTCTGACTCTTTGCAACCCCATGAATCACAGCACGCCAGGCCTCCCTGTCTATCACCAACTCCCAGAGTTCACTCAGAGTCACTTCCATCGAGTTGGTGATGCCATCCAGCCATCCCATCCTCTGTCGTCCCCTTCTCCTCCTGCCCCCAATCCCTCCCAGCATCAGAGTCTTTTCCAATGAGTCAACTCTTCACATGAGGTGGCCAAAGTACTGGAGTTTCAGCTTTTAGCATCATTCCTTCCAAAGAATACCCAGGGCTGATCTCCCTTAGAATGGACTGGTTGGATCTCCTTGCAGTCCAAGGGACTCTCAAGAGTCTTCTCCAACACCACAGTTCAAAAGCATCAATTCTTCGGCGCTCAGCTTAGGAACTAAAAAGCTTCTTGATGAAAGTGAGAGAGGAGAGTGAAAAGGTTGGCTTAAAGCTCAACACTCGGAAAACGAAGATCATGGCATCTGGTCCCATCACTTCATGGCAAATAGATGGGGAAACAGTGGAAACAGTGTCAGACTTTATTTTGGGGGGCTCCAAAATCACTGCAGATGGTGCCTGCAGCCATGAAATTAAAAGACACTTACTCCTTGGAAGGAAAGTTATGACCAACCTAGATAGCATATAGAAGTTTAAGTCAGTATAAATCACATATTATAAATATGTGAAAACCATTACCTTAGAGGTAAAGTTCAGCACTTGATTTATACAAAGTCTATGAGAAGCTAGTAGAGATCATCTAATACTAAATGTTACATCATTCATTCCAGCACATGCACAGTCTCACTTGCAGCACTGTATAAATGCAAACGAAACAAAACAAAGAACCTACCCACCCTACCCCCCCAAAAAAACTCACAAAAGACCAAAAAAAAAGAAAATCCAGAAAGAAGGAGATAACAAACCTAAATGTCCACTGATATGGAAACGGGTAAATAAACTGTGGTGTATAAACAGAACCAGCACATGATCCAGCAATTCCACTTCTGGGTATTTATCTGAATAAAATGAAAATACAAAAGAGGATGGTGTGCCCATATTGTTTGCAGCGTTATTTACAATAGCCAAAACATGGAAATAATCTAACACCCATCAATGGATGAATGAATTTTTAAAATGTGAGTGATATATATATATATATCTTTAAGGAAATCTTACCATTTGCAATGTTATATGTCCATTATACCCCTACAAAAATTGTAGGAGAGTGACAGAACTTTTGTTGTTGCTCCGTGGCCAGGTCATGTCTGACTCTTCATGACCCCGTGGACTGTAGCACACCAATAAAAGAACTATTAGAGTGAATAAACTAAAGCCATGAAATTCAACCCAGATAGATCTCAAACACAAAATACTGAGAAAAATATTGATTGTAGAAGAATTATTTTAAAAACAGATGACAGAGGGTGAAATGGTTGGATGGCATCACTGACTCAATAGACTTAAGTTTGAGCAAACTCCAGGAAAGAGTGAAGGACAAGGAAGCCTGGCCTGCTGCCACACATGGAGTTGCAAAGAGCTGGACATGACTGAGAGGCTGAACCACAAAGAAATACTTGTCGGTTACTCTTGGTGATACTGTGGCAAACCTACTGCTTACTTTGAAAAGTGATAAAGGGGAAAAAATTTAAAAATAAAAACAGCATTCATGTAAATGTTAGAAGCATCGCATGGGACGTCCCTGGTGGTCCAGTGCTTAAGAATCTGCTTTCCAACGCCAGGAATGCTTAGGGAACGAAGATCCCAGATGCCTTGGGACAACGAAGGCTGTGCGCTGCAACTAGACAGAGCCCCTATGCTGCAATGAAGCAGCCTGTGCCAGGCGACAGAAACCTAGCACAACTAAAAAGAAAAAACTTTTAAACAAACAATGCATGGATGCATAACAACTCTGGTCAAACAGGACGCTATGGACTGGAAGGATAAAATCTAGGCTGTGACTAATATCTCCCTATAGACTGTGGACGATAGAAAAGTGACTTGAGTGCTCTTTTCTTTTTAGAGAAACAGTTTAAGTATATGTCAAAAATCTGAGTGTGTGCTATGCACCTCTGGAACTATGATTCATATTTTGTGTATCGCACAAATGGTAAGACACAGGTAGGCACGCAGGACAGCATGGAAGTTTGGAATCTGTTTCTACACCATCTTGAGGCTTCAGAGGAAGAACCTCACTGAGCAAACCAAAAAAGACAAGGACTAAGACACCTCCCTCCAATATTCATTAAACACCTGTTAAGGACTAGGCTCACGGTTAAGAGCTGTGATGTAGTGCTTCTTAACCTTCAAAAAGTTACAAAGACAGGGCCCCCTTTACATGTGCGGCATGTAAACTGGATTCATTTATTCACCACATAATTCATAATTCAACTTCTGCTAGCAACTACAAGCTGCATAAATTTGTCAGAATTAAGCAACTCATCTAAAGAAGGGGACTCAATACCTGGCAAGTAGCATGCGCCCAAGAAATATCACGTGCTGTTGTTTTCCTGATTATCAGGCGCGGTTCAAATGCTTAGGTGAGACGGAGACTGAAACAGAGCTCAAATGTCCGCGGCGCTCTCTGAGATGCACTGAAATCATAAACCCAAGAGTTCTGACGCTCTCACGAAGAGACGGGCTCTCTAAATAGTAATAAAAACGCTTCTAGCCGGGCCTTTTCCAACACCTTTGCCGTTCTCCTAGGAACCTGGCCACAGGCACCTGGTGGGCGGTAGAAGGGCTAGGTGGACACACAGGGGAATAGGGGCCCCGGTGGGGCGAGTCGGGGCCTGAGAAAGAGCCAGGAGCCCCAAGCAGATCAAGCTCTGCGGCAACCTAGAGGGGCAGAGGAGAAGGCACTGGCACCCCGCTCCGGTGATCTTGCCTGGAGAATCCCAGGGACGGGGGAGCCTGGTGGGCTGCCATCTATGGGGTCGCACAGAGTCGGACACAACTGAAGCGACTTAGCAGCAGAGGGGCGGCGAGGCGGCAGCGAGGGGAGTGGAGTTGCAGACAGACAGACCCGGAGGGGCGGGGCGGGGCGGGGCAGACGGGGAAGGAGGGCGGTGCTGGCAGCTGGGCGGCAGAGCCCCGCAGGGACCTCGGCCGGCTTGGACCGCGGAAGCTGGGCCAGCGCAGCCATGTTGGAGGCGCTGGGCTCCCTGGCGGCTGCCCTCTGGACCGCGTTCCGTCCTGGCACTGTCCTGCTGGGGGCCGTCGTCTTTCTCCTCTTGAGTGATCTCCTCAAAAGGCAGCGGCCAAAGAACTACCCGCCGGGGCCCCCGCGCCTGCCCTTCGTAGGCAACTTCTTCCAACTGGACTTTGAGCAGGGGCACCTGTCGCTCCAGCGGGTAGGAGCGGGCGAAGGTGCCCGCGCGCGTCCTGACCCTGACCTGCGGGACAGGGGCCATTCCGGGTACCGAGGGCGGGAGGATGGGGGTTGAAGCGGGCTGAAGCTGGCACCCGACTGCACCCTGCTTTGAACCTCTCTCTTTTCCTCAGTGACTGGCATGATTACACCACTCGTGATTTCCCGGGGTGAAATATCGTTAACTGTTTACTATCGAATGTGTTAGATAAGATGCGGGGTGAAGGCTGAAGCTGGCACCCGACTGCACCCTGCTTTGAACCTCTCTCTTTTCCTCAGTGACTGGCATGATTACACCACCCGTGATTTCCCCGGGTGAAGGGTGAAACATCGTTAACTGTTTACTATTGAGTGTGTTAGATAAGATGCGTTCTCTAAGTCACTTAACTGAAGGCCTTGTTACATACTATTGGGACTTTCTATTTATAATATGATCAGTTTATCTTTTTAATATTATCCTTGGGGAAAAAATCCCGTATTTTGCCAGTCGATAAAATGGTGATAAATACTATCTAAATCCTTACCGTTTTTCGGCTGAATTGCTCCTAACTCCACAAGGATTGAGCCCCCTCACATTTAGCCTCCTCAGCCAGCAGTCCACACTCACTCATCATTTTTAAATGTCACTCCTTTGCTTAGATTTTGTTAGTGATCCCTGCTGCTTCCCAGAGTTCTTCCTTAGGGAGCTACTTGAGGAGAGCGTGGCAATCCACTCTAGAACTCTTGCCTGAAGAATCCTATGGACAGAGGAACCTGGCAGCCTACAGTCCATGGGGTCCCACAGAGTCGCACAGGACTGAAGCGACTTGGCAGGCAAGATGGCAGGAGCTACTTGGAACCCTTCTTGTAACCTCTTTCCATTTCTTTATAATCATCTCCCATCAGGGCTCCCTAATTGTGGCCATTCTGAATTCCTTAATATTTCCTCCAACATAAAAGCACTTTCTCAAGCACCTTCAGCTGCTTCCCTGCCTTTCATCCTAGGTATCTTGCTGACAGACAGCACTGTGATTGATGGTTGCGAACATTAAATAAACCAGTGAATGGTCAATACTAACACCGCTTATTATAGGTTCCCAACAAATAACAGTTCCCCTTGAATGCCTGGAGCACTTTAAACACAAGTTTGTAATATAAACTCAAGTTCAGATAGAGAAGGTTTTTATCAACTTTCTGGAAGAAATACACAGTTGGTACCGTTTAAATGACGATTTGTCTCCATAATTTTAAAGCTTGTCTCCTTAACCTGTCAGTTCAGTTCAGTTAGTTGCTCAGTCATTTCCAACTCTTTGCGACCCCCATGGACTGCAGCACACTAGGCTTTCCTGTCCATCACCAACTCCGGGAGCTTGCTCAAACTCATGTCCATCGAGTGGGTGATGCCATCCACCCATTTCATCCTCTGTCACCCCCTCTCCTCCTGCCTTCAATCTTTCCCAGCATCAGGGTCTTTTCTAAGGAGTCTAAGCCTGTACCTTTGTTTAATAAATATGTTATTTAACTTCCAAGTATTGGCAGATTTTCCTGTTTTCTTTCTGTTAATGATTTCCAGTTGGAGTCCATTATGGTCAAAGAACATACCTGATTTCAACTTTGAAAAAAGTATGTTAAAGTTGACCCAAGATAGAGTCCATACATACTTGGAAAAAAATGCATTCTGTCCTTGTTGAGTGGAATGTTCTGTACTACATCTCAATTAGACCTTATTAGATGAATCAGTTGTTTAGTGCTCCTGAACCCTTGTTGACTTCTTACCTACTAATTCTATCAATTACTAGGGGAGGCTTATTGAAGTCTGCAGCTTATAATTACAGGTTTCTCTGTGTATCTATTCAGTTCTGGTAGTTTTCTTGTATGTGTTTCACAGCTCTTTTATTTGGCACATATGCACTAAAATTGTTATGTCATCTTTGTGAATTTGTTATCTTATTATTAGGTAATGTCCCTCTTTTTCTCTGGTAATTTTCTTTCCCTGAATTTTACTTTATCTGATATAGTATAGCCACACCAGCTCTCAGCTCTCTTTTGATTAATATTTACATAGTATATGCTTCTCTACTTATTTACTTTTAACCTACTTATATCATTATATTTGAAACATATAGGTGGGTAAATTTTTGTTCATGCTTCTAATATCAAGCATTTAATTGATGAGTTTAGATCATTTATATTTAATGTAATTATTGATTTGTTAAAACTTAAGTCTGCCAATTTATTGTTTCCTACTTTTCACTTTGTTTTTTCACTCATCTTGTTTTTTACTCTTTGTTTTTTCTCCTTTCTTCTCTTTCTGTAGGTCACTTGAATATTTTTTTAGAACTCCGTTTTCATTTATCCATAGTGTTTTGAGTATGTTTCTTTGTATTGTTTTTTTTTTAAATGCTTGCTGTAAAGATTGCATGCTATGCATACGTAACTTATTCAGTAAGTGTCATGGTTTACCACTTCAGGTAGAATACACACATCTTAAAACTCTTTAGGTCCCTTTACCTTCCCCCACTTTGTAATATATAAATTATCTTAAATATTATCTCTATATACACTGAGAACCACCTCAGACAGTATTATAATTTTTCTTTTAACTGTCAAACACAGTGTGTTAAATTCAAGAAGATTAGTCTACAATGTTTACCTATTTCTCTGAAGAACTTTCTTTAGCCATTCTTTTAGAACTGGTCTGCTGAAAAAAATTAGCTTTCCTTCATCTCAGAATGTTTTTATTTCATCTTCATTTCTGAAGTATATTATCACTGGATATAGAATTCTAGGTTGACAGTTTCTTTTATTAAACCCTTGAAAATGTAGTGCTACTTCTTTCTGGCCTAGGAACTTGTGCTCCTCATGAGAAATCTGCTGTAATTTGAACTGTTGCTCCCCATAAGTAATGAATTGTTTTCCTCTACATGCTTTGAAAGCTAGGTTTTCTTAGTTTTTAGATTTCAGAAATTCAGTTATATGCCTTAGTGTTGAATTCTTTGGGTTTATTGGGTTCACTCACAACTTCTTGCCTCAGTCAGTTTTACTAGTACCAAATTTGAGAATTTTTCAGCCTTTATTCCTTCAAATATTTTTTCAAGTCCATGTTTTTTCCTTCTGGTACTCTTTGGCACTGATGACACAAGTGATAGATCTTCTCCTATTCTAATATCAGTCCCTGAAGCTCAGTTTTTTATCTCTTCTCAGTCTATTTTCTCTGTGTTGTTCAGATTGGACACTTCCTGCTGATGTCTTCAGTTTCACTGATTATCCTGTCATTACCACTTTGCCATTGAATTGCTCTAATGAGTTTTTGTTTAGTTATTGTTTTTCAATTCTAAAATTTCTTTTTTGTTCATGTGTATATTTTCTGGCTCTTGGTTAAGATTTTCTATTTAAAATTTTTTCAAAAGTGTAATTGTTTATCAAAACATGTTTTCAATAGCTGGTTTAAAGTCTTTAATCTGTAATTACAGTATCTTTATCATCTCAGTATTGGTTTCAACTCATTCACTTTGAGATTTCTCTGGTTCTTGATAACATGAGTAATTTTGGACTCTGGGCATTTTGTGTATTTTGCTACATGACTCTTTTATTTTTGCAGATAGTCAACCTGCCTATGTTTAGAATGTTCACTTTTGTGAATTGTGGTTCAAGTATCAATTTAGGTTATAAAGCCTTTGCAGTGCTGTATTGGTCTACTCCACTTATATACTGTTTACCTCAATAGGACTCTAACCCACATTCTCCTCGGTGCAGGCTGGAGAGAATGAGGATGGGGACAAAAGACTGGGGGCCCTCTGAGTAGGGTAGCCTCTTCCTTACTGCAGGGGGTGGGGAGAAGTCAGTAATCTAACCATATTATCTCCATGGAATATGGGTACTTCCTTATTTTTGTAGAGTTGTAGAAATCAGGATTTTGCCCACTGACTCCTTCAAGGAGTCTGTTTTCTGCAGTTCAGGGGTGAGATAGTTACAATTCAGCTTACAAACTCAGTAGGGAAGAAGTACCGCCTTGCTGTAGAGGCAGGATGAAGACAGGATGCAGAGACAGGATGAAGGCAAGTTTTCATGCATCGTTAGTACTGTAGCTTTCCATCAGGATGGGGGAGGGTTACATCTCTTATGGTATATTCTGTCCTGGTGGACCACTCTTTGTCTGGTTCATTAGCTACAAAGAACGGGGCTTTATTGGTGTTAATTTTTTATGTGCCAGTTAGTATCATGATGCTGAGGAGGAGTAAAATGGGATGCTTTTACTCACTCTTGTCTGAAATCAGAAACTTGATCTGTGCCCTTGTTTTACTATTAAGATAGATATGACTAGAGAGGTTAAATGATTTGCCTCATATCATAAAACTGGCCAAGGGTGATACTGAGCCTAGGGCCTTATCTCTGGCAAAAGATTTTTCATCAGAAGTGTTGTTTTATTTTATATAAGTTTGCAATTAAATATTTCTGGTTGTAAAAAATAGAGTTTAAATAATGTGATTTGGCTGTAATTAAATTTGCATTCAAGCAATTTGGAAACATTAAGCACTTATCATTATCTATCATTACCTATGTATCTTTACTTACCTATCTACCAGTACCTATCATTAACTATCTGCTGTAATATTAACAGGGCTTTGCAGGTGGCTCAGTGATAAAGAATCTGCCTGCCAATGCAGGAGCCACAGGAGATGTGGGTTCAATTCCTGGGTTGGGAAGATCCCCTGGAAGAGGAAATGGCAACCCACTCCAGTATTCTTGCCTGGAAAATCTCATGGACAGAAGAGCCCGGTGGGCTACAGTCCAGGGATTGCAGAGAGTTGGACATGACTGAGCAACAGAGCAGGCACTTAACATTAACTAGCTGCTAGGTCTTGTCTGTGGATTCATTTTCATTTAATCTTCACAAAAGGAACACAAGTTAGGAATCTTTCGATGTTTCCATTTTACCACTGAGGAAACAGGCTGAAAATAGTAAAGCAGTTAAGCTAAGTTATTCAGCCTAGGTAATGGCCAAACAAGGCCTTGGACACATGATTATTTGACCCATATACTTATTCTCTACTGATGCTATCTGACTTTTCATGCTATAGGTAGAGGGTAATTGACTTATTCATAGGTTCATTTATGCAACAGACATTTATAAAGTGCTTATCGTACGACTGCACAATTGCACTCATCTCACATGCTAGTAAAGTAATGCTCAAAATTCTCCAAGCCAGGCTTCAGCAATACATGAACCATGAACTTCCTGATGTTCAAGTTGGTTTTAGAAAAGGCAGAAGAACCAGAGATCAAATTGCCAACATCCATTGGATCATGGAAAAAGCAAGTGAGTTCCAGAAAAAGATCTATTTCTGCTTTATTGACTATGCCAAAGCCTTTGACTGTGTGGATCACAAGAAACTGTGGAAAATTCTGAAAGAGATGGGAATACAGACCACCTGACCTGCCTCTTGAGAAATCTGTATGCAGGTCAGGAAGCAACAGTTAGAACTGGACATGGAACAACAGACTGGTTTCAAATAGGAAAAGGAGTACGTCAAGGCTGTATATTGTCGCCCAGCTTATTTAACTTCTATGCAGAGTACATCATGAGAAACACTGGACTGGAAGAAACACAAGCTGGAATCAAGATTGCTGGGAGAAATATCAATAACCTCAGATATGCAGATGATACCACCCTTATGGCAGAAAGTGAAGAGGAACTAAAAAGCCTCTTGATGAAAGTGAAAGAGGAGAGTGAAAAAGTTGGCTTAAAGCTCAACATTCAGAAAACGAAGATCATGGCATCCGGTCCCATCACTCCATGGGAAATAGATGGGGAAACAGTGGAAACAGTGTCAGACTTTATTTTTCTGGGCTCCAAAATCACTGCAGATGGTGATTGCAGCCATGAAATTAAAAGATGCTTACTCCTTGGAAGAAAAGTTATGACCAACCTAGATAGTATATTCAAAAGCAGAGACATTACTTTGCTGACTAAGGTCCGTCTAGTCAAGGCTATAGTTTTTCCTGTGGTCATGTATGGATGTGAGAGTTGGACTGTGAAGAAGGCTGAGCGCCGAAGAATTGATGCTTTTGAACTGTGGTGTTGGAGAAGACTCTTGAGAGTCCCTTGGACTGCAAGGAGATCCAACCAGTCCATTCTGAAGGAGATCAACCCTGGGATTTCTTTGGAAGGAATGATGCTAAAGCTGAAACTCCAGTACTTTGGCCACCCATGCAAAGAGTTGACTCATTGGAAAAGACTCTGATGCTGGGAGGGATTGGGGGCAGGAGGAGAAGGGGACGACCGAGGATGAGATGGCTGGATGGCATCATGGACTCGATGGACGTGAGACTGAGTGAACTCCAGGAGTTGGTGATGGACAGGGAGGCCTGGCGTGCTGCAATTCATAGGGTCGCAAAGAGTCAGACACGACTGAGCGACTGAACTGAACTATCATATGACAGACACAGTACAAGGCAGTGTATGATGAAATGTAGGGTATAAACTTTGTGGTAAACCAGGTGAGATGTCATTATGTGGGATCATTATGAATGGGAAGCAATGGGGACAGCTCCTATAGAATGCTTAATTTGGCCGACCTGGAAAGGAATCTTAGGCAAGAGGTTATGTGGAGTAAAGTAGACGGGAGATTTTTAAATGGGGGAAGTGACATCAGGTAAAATGAAGTGAGAGGGCAGTGAAGAAACTGGCCAATTTATATGGCATGATGGGAACCATGAACCACTCTTATTTTTTCTCCTTTTTCTAAACTTTCTGTACCACAGCTACATGGCTTATTGTAGGAGCATGTTTTTAAGTAAGAGAAAATCTTATTGGACTGAAGTGGGAGAACCGTAGATAAGATAAATAAATGTATTAGTGAGGATATACATGGAGCTGCTTGTAATAAAAAAAGGCCCCAAAATACAGTCGTCTAAAAAAAAAAAAAAGATTGAAATTTATCTCTCTCACACAAGTAAGTTCAGATATAGGTCAGAAGACCAGGATTGGAAGACTGCTTTGTACCACAGGGTCATCTAGAAACCGCAGTTCCTTCTGTCTTATTGTTCTCATCCTACGATCATCGTGCGTAAGGTCCATTCCATGAAAAGGGGAAGGGGGAGGTGGTGAGAAGCAACTTTCCTGTAAGAACATCACCCAGAAGATGCACATATCACCCCTGCTCCCGTTGTCAGTTGTCTCACTGGCCTCACCTGGAGAAGCTTGGGAATGTGGGTTTTAATTGGGATGTCATGTGGCCAACTAATCTTTAGGGAGTCTGTCACTCAGAAGAAGAGAGATAATATCTTCATACTTTCATTTAAAGATGAGACAAACTGAGCTATAAAGAGCCCAATTTTATACCCATCAGCTGTGCTATCTCTTTGCCTCTTTTTCTGAAAACAAAGAATGCATTATAGGATTATTATAAGAACCTAATAAGTTCCTAAATATCAGTTTATTGCCAAGGTGCTTCGTGCATAGTTGATGCGTCTTCCTATATCTACCAGCCACCCCCGCCTTCTTCAAAAACTTATAGTAACAGATTCAAGGAAAAACCAGTCATTGGTTGCATACCAGGCATCACTTGTCTGGCCTGATTTCTGTATGGGCTTCATCCATCTACTCTCTGGCCACTTCCTGTCTATTCCTTTGTCCAGATCTAACCAGAGTCATTTTGCTAAAATACACTCTCAAATATATCAATAACAATAAATAATTTTATTATTTATTTTAGTATTGTGGTTACTTATCACCACCATCCCAAAGATGGAAACTAGTAATAGCCCCTATTTTATAGATTTGAAAACTGGGAAAGAGAGAAGGTAAATAACTAAAGCAAAAACCACATAGAAAGTAACAAGCAGAAGCTGGATACAGATGTGCATAACTTCCAAATCCATGTTCTTAAGCATTCACTGCCCTTACCTCTGGAGAAGGCAATGGCGCCCCACTCCAGTACTCTTGCCTGGAAAATCCCATGGACAGAGGAGCCTGGTAGGCTGTGGTCCATGGGGTCGCGAAGAGTCGGACACGACTGAGTGACTTCCCTTTCACTTTTCACTTTCATGCATTGGAGAAGGAAATGGCAACCCATGCCTGTGTTCTTGCCTGAGGAATCCCAAGGATGGGGGAGCCTGGTGGGCTGCCGTCTATGGGGTCACACAGAGTCGGACACGACTGAAGTGACTTAGCAGCAGCAGCAACAGCCCTTACCTCTCATTCAGTTTTCTAGCTAGAAACAAAACAAGATCCAAATTATTTCACTTGACATTAAGATATTCTTGGTCTAGATCGCAGTATCTTGTCAGGCTTGTTTTCCCTCTTCCTGCGTAAACAAAAAGGTGTTTGTTTGTTTGTTTCCAGGAATGTATGCTAGTCTCTGGCCCCCTTATGTGTTACCTACTTTCCCCCATTTGATAATTTATTGTATAGAATGGTAATACTAATAAGAACTGTTTACTTATCTGTATGCTCCATTAGATTGAGGGCATCTTAAACTTCAGGGCCTATACCCCCAGCAACGGGCCTTGACCTACCATAGGGTTTGTGCTCTTTAATGAACCTATACTGTAGTCAGAAAAGAGAGCATTCTTGAAGAGAATCCTGAAAGAGAGTCCTGAAAGCCCATGATTCCCTGTCTTTGCATTTGTGTATGCCGTTCCCACAGTCTAAAATCTTTGCCTTCACAATACATGTCCTTTTGCCGGTACCCTGACCTTCATTTACAGTCTGGCCCAAATATCATGTCCTCTTGGACACTTTCTCCCATATCTTGAGTGGAAATTGTTCTCCTCTGTCAATAGCTTCATACCCCTTGCCCCAGAATGGTAACATATATCATCTTCTATGCATTAGTTTTTTTCTGCAGTCAGCCTTCCCCAGGAGGCTTTGACACTTCAGGAAAACACCATTGCATAGTGATCTGTGTATTGCCCCCACATATAACATAGCAATGTCAGAAGGTACCTGACAACTCCAAACCAGTTCATAAAAATCTGTTGGACTGAACTTGAATTTGATTTCCACAGGCTATTCTCAGAAACCTAGTATAATCCCAAGAACTACCAGTTAGACCAGTATTCTTAGCAGGAGTTTATGGACCTCAGGGGACTGGTGAACTGCATTTATGCATAAATGTATTCATGTGTAAAGGATTTTCCTTTACCAGATCCATGACATACTCTATATTCAAATGATTTTATTGCTTAAAAAATTGTATAAAATGCCATGAAGTTTTATTTCCTATGTCCTTATGTTTCTTTTTTGTGCTTTATTGGATAGAAGCACTTTTTAATTATAAAAGCAATACAAATACATTGAGTGACACATTTTGAAATATAGTTTAATAAATAAGAGAGAATCTTAGTCCTCCTTGTGTCCAGCCTGCCTCCAAACACACACACACACACACACACACACACACACACACGCTGGTGAGTATTAGTGCACAGACGCTGTCACTGCTAGTGGGAGTAAGAATTGGTGCACTCTTCCTTTTTTTCCTCTTCTCTTTTTGTGTTTTTGTCTGTTGGTTTTTGGGTTTAAGAAATTAGATAAAGTAGTATCTTCCTCAACTTTATATTTCATGGTTCAGTGTCTTGTCTCACCAACTCAACACTTCTAAGTTTTTTGTCCTAAACATTTATTTTGCTCTATTTTATTATTTAAGTGCTTAATCTTACATGTGGGAATTTTATCCTTCATATGAAATTTCCTGTAACCTATCACTTTGATTTGCCTCTTATAGCTACTATGCTATTCCTTTTCTGTTTATTTTTCTGTTTTCATTTCTTAAGCCTGTTTTAGCCTCCTGAACCACCTTTTTTACACTACTGTGTTAATTTCTACTATACAGCAAAGTGATTCATTTTATATATATATATATATACTTATTTATATATATATTCTTTTTGATATTCATTTTCACTATGGTTTATCACAGGATATTGAATATAGTTCCCTGTGTTATGCTGCAGGACCTTGTTGTTTTTCCACCCTATGTATAATAGTTTGCATCTGCTAATCCTAAATCCCCACTCCATCCATCTCCCATGCCCCACCTTGGCAACCACACATCTGTTCTCTATGTCCAAGTCTGTTTCTGTTTTGTAGAAGGGAATGGCAGTCCACTCCAGCACTCTTGCCTGGAAAATCCCATGGACGGAGGAGCCTGATAGGCAACAGTCCATGGGGTCGCAAAGAGTCAGACACGACTGAGGGACTTCACTTCACTTCACTTCATTTATGTTATATTTTAGATTCCACATATCAGTGATACCATATGGTATTTGTCTTTTTCTAACTTACTTCACTTAGTATGACATTCTCTAGGTCCATCTATGTTGTCAAAAATGGCATTATTTCGTTCTTTTTATGACTGAGTAGTAGTTCATCGTATATAGATACCACCTTTTCTTTAGCCATTCATCTGCCGATGGACATCTAGGTAGTTTCCATGTCCCAGCAATTGTGAATAGAGCTGCTGTGAACATAAGGGTGCATGTATTGTTTTGAGTTATGGTTTTGTCCGAAAGTATGGCAGGAGTAGGATTGCTGGTCATATGGCAACACTATGTTAAGTTTTTTAAGGAAACGCTGTACTGTTTTCCATAGTGACTGGGCCTTCTTACATCCCCACCAACAGTGTAGGAGACCAACAACCTTATTTTTAACCTCTTTTTTCCCTTATACTGTCCCTTTCTTAACAACTGGTTTATTGTTGTACTTTGAAGTGTATTCTCTATCTTACAAAATCTCAGATGACACTGGGACTTACGTTTACCTCCAAGTCAAGCCCTTGGCATTGTGACTGGCATGGTTACTTAAGAATTGGTAGACATCACCATCATTGGTACCAGGACTGCAGGAGGTCATTTGATGTATCCACGTTTACACTGTTGATCACACCATAAAAATGTTTGATCTAGTTCTGTTGGACTAGTAATATACTTGGGCAGAAAGTTCTAAGTGATAGAACTCTGTAGAAGTTCATTTCAGTAAACACTAATGGAATGCCTAATCCCTTCCGAAAACAAGCTAAGTGAGGTTCCAGATTGTATCCATTGTCAGTAGGAGTTCTTTAGTTTAAACTGAGATTTTCAGCCATTCCAAAAATATTTTTACTGTATATTCTAAAATAGTCAAGAAATCCTTTCTAAAGTAAAACCTAAGAAATTCATCCAGGCATTCAGCACAGTGAAATAAAATGTCTTGATTTAAGAGACCCATTCCTGCCATTTCTTAGAACAAAGACATGTACTTTAAAGGCAGACCAGACTCAGATGGAATCCTGGCTCTTCTCTTTATAACAAGACAGATTTACTGTGCTGGTGATGAGCAAACACAGCTGGAAGACTGGACCAAAAGAATGATGGAAGGACTGAGTTCAGGCTTGGCCTTTAGCATGGGAGCAGGGTGGTGGAATGAGACTAAATCCATGGTATCTGCTTTGATGGGACAGTGGGGTCCAGGGCATTTGGAGTGACATGGGGGAGCATCAGTCACGGCAGGTGGGGAGATGGGGCCATCGACACGTGGAGGAAATACGTGCTTCTGTTTGATACCACAGCCTGCAGCAGGACACAGCCCTGCATACTGGGGGCAGAGGCAGGGCCTATCTAGATTGCTGTCTTGAGTAAACATATCAGGGAAGACATTGATTAATGACTGTTGACTGCAGTCCAAGTCATATTTGCACATACCTGCACATTTGTGTATACTCCTGACCCACCCACCCACTCTTCCATTCTCTCTCTGTCCTCTCCCCCCAGATCCCTCACCCTCAGTCTCACATTCTTTCTTTCACATCCACTAAACTCTAAGTTCCTATCACCACCCCAGGTCAATGGCTTTGTCCTTAAATCTTACATAATGCCTGGAAAGTTTCACCAACGTGCAATAGCTTTGCAACCTTGGCTAAGTTACTTCTTGCTGAAAGACCAGGAAAATCATTACTGCCACAGGGCAGTTGTAGGTTAAATGAGATAGAACGTGAAAGGTAGTTATGAAAGGCACCCGGTAGATGTGGTTGTCTGTGACCACCAGGGCCTTTCTCCTCACATCATCTCTGTCCTCTTGTCCTATCTTTCACCATGAACAAGCACACCCACATCCCTTTGCACACAGAGCCCATTCATTCCCCAGAGACTCTAGTGGCTATCTGCCAGGGACCAGGGAACAAAGTGCCTTTCACATTTCTGTTCTCATTTTTCTCCATAGAATCCTTTGAGGGAAAGAATTATTTTCTCACTTTACAACTGGGGAACTGAGGCTCAAAAAAAAAAAGAAAAGAAAAAACTAAGCAATTTTCCCTGGAGCTCACAGCTAATCAGCCACAGAGTTAAGACTTACACTCAGCTCAAGAATCAGTGTGCTCTTCTCCCAGCCTTATGATGAATTTTCTGTCACCTAAAACATGTTGAGGAAAAGGATATTCTCTCCTGGTTAAGCAGATGTGATTTACTAAGTCCATGTTCACTAACCACATCTCTGCCTTCTCTGATAAGGCACATGGACTGAATTCTGCCCTTTATAGACACAAAGATACTTGAGGTTAGATACCTTGTTTATCTTGTTAAATCTTTATGCCTTGTTCTCAGGACAAATGGTGGATACTCAATTCAAGGAAGTCGAACATATGAATGAATGTTTATAAGGGATGTCCACGTCCTATAGTAGATTCGACCTGAGGCTAGTTGAGAAGAGGAGAATTGGAAACAGAAACATCCCCATCAAACCTGGGTGCATAACATGGATGCATGCACACACACACACACACCCACACACACACACACACACCCTTCCTATCCCCATCCAAGCTCACACACACACACACACACACATACACACACACACCCTTCCTGTCCCCATCCAAGCTCCCACAGCCACGCATGCATGCACACACACACACACACACACACACACACCCTTCCTGTCCCCATCCAAGCTCCCACAGCCACGCATGCACACACACACACACACACACACACACACACCCCCTTCCTGTCCCCATCCAAGCTCCCACAGCCACGCATGCATGCACACACACACACACACACACACACAGACACACACCCTTCCTGTCCCCATCCAAGCTCCCACAGCCAAACATACTCTACATTCCATGATACACAGACATGTGCATATTCTATGACTATTTTTACTATTTTTTAGTTTGTGAAGAAATACGGGAACCTTTTTAGCCTGGAACTCGGTGACTTGCCTTCAGTTGTTATAACTGGATTGCCCTTAATCAAAGAAGTCCTTGTCCACCAGGACCAAAACTTTGTGAACCGCCCCATAACCCCTATTCGAGAACGTGTTTTTAAGGAAAATGGTAAGTTTCTAATATAAGATGTGTACGTTTGATACTCTTATAGTCTGTGAAAGGTACTTTTGTTTCTGTAATTCTCCAACACTCCCAGGGACTAGGCCCCTCATAAGTTCCTACCCCTTACGGAAGCTGAGTGCCCACATTTCCCTGTTGAAGGTACCTCCTCAGGGCACCTGGCAGGGTCCACCCTAATGTCAGGGATTTGGGCAAAGCGACATCACCTGCATGAACTCGCTCTGGATGCTTTAATAAATAAGTATCCTCATTCACTCAGTGATGTGATGTGTTTTTAAGCAGAGGAAAGGCAATGAATTCTCAGGCTCTCTTTCTCCACTCAGATCTGTTCCCCTAGGAAAATGGATGTGGATCAGCTTCCTCCCCCTCTTGATTATGTGATCCCTTCTTGCGTCTCACTTCTTGTGGTCTGTTGTTAAGGCTGTGCCTTACAAGATATCTCGAGCCTTCTGTTTTTGTTAGGAGGGTTTGGGGTTTCCCTGGTGGCTCAGTGGTAAAGAATCTGCTGGCCAGTGTAGGAGACATGGATTCTTCTGGGAAGATCCCACATACCACGGAGCAGCTAAGCCTGTGCAAATACTGAAGCTGTGCTCTGCAAAAAGAGAAACCACCGCAGTGAGAAGCTGGTACACTGCAACTGGAGAGCAGCCCCTGCTTGTCCCAACTGGACAAAAGCCTGCAGCACTGAAGACCCAGCAGAGCCATAAATAAGTAAAATCACTGAAAAGAAAAAAGAGGGGTTTAGCATAAATACTTAAAATGATTATTAAATTCACACGTTTAAAAATCTAAAAGAAAAGCTCAAATATATTCTATGAAAGCACCATATTATGCAGGTGCTTCTCAATTTCCCTTTGAAATATTTTACCCATTAACTCTATATCCATTCACTGTGCTTATTTGCCATATGAAGCCTGGTGGTAGGTACCAGTGACAGAACAGTGAGGAGAATGACAAAGCCCTTATTTTTCTGTAACTTACATTTCATTCAGGAAAATAGTATCAGGTACTGTAGCAATTTAAGACCTTAGTGTTATGAAGATAAGAGCGCAATGTACTTCTTAGGAGTGTCTAATATCCTGAGTCTCAGGAAAAGCTAACACAGTGACAATTAATATCATGAGGTGAAAAAACTATCAGGTGGAGGGAATGAATGGAGTATGAAAAGTCTCTGAGGTGGGAAGAAGGACACTGAACTGGAGGAACTGAAAGGTGGCCGGTGTTGCCGCACAGGGATTAAATGGAGATGAAGCTGCTGAGTTGAACAGGAATAGTTCATGCAAATTAAGGATGTTGCTTTTTATCCTAATAACAATGGAAGCTCCTGCATGGTTGCAGTATAGAAAGGGATCATCATCCTTACATGGTCCATTTTAAAGACTTCTCTAAACTACAACGTGAAGAATGGGATAAAGGGAGAAAGAGACTATTGCAGCATTTTAGGTGAGAGGAGGTGCTGGCCTAGACCAGGGAGGTGGTGAGAAATGGCAGTCCAACAGGTTAGACCAGGAGAGTGACTGTGAAGATACATGTGTGTAAGTTTCTCAGGAGGAAAATCCAATAGGACATGTTGACCCAGACAGAGGGAGAGTGAGGTGTTGAGGTAGACACCCAAATGAGTAGGTAAAGGAAAGAAGGGACATGTGGAAGAGGACAAAGTGTTGGCTGGCCTGGGGGTCGTATAGAGCAAATAATGAATTCAGTTATAGATATGCTGAGTGTGAAATGCCTTAAAATCTGCAGAGTCAAGCAGATACTTGTGTATGTGTCTAGTGCTGAGGGACAGAAATAGATACTAACTATCAGTAGATTTAAAATTTTAGGAACGAATGAGGTTTCCCCCAACATGAAATATAGATAAAGAGAAAAGACTTCAGACCTAGACTTGAAGAGCTCCATCATTTCAAAATTCAATAGAAGATGAATTAACAAAAGATACAAGAATTTCTCTGTAGTCAGAGTACAAAGGAGGGAAATTTAGAGAATGTGGTGTCCTGGACACCATTGGAAGAGAGTATTTCAAGAAAGAAGTGCCTCATGCTGCTGACACGTGATGGTGAGGTTGAAAAGGATCCTGGACTGGGCAGCAGGGAAGGTCATGTCCTCATCGTGGTGGAGGCCACAGTCCGATATGAGAGTGAGTTGAAGTGTACTCTGGAAGTAAAGAAATGAAAGGATGGTGACCTCTCCTGAGTTATGAAATAAATGATCATTGATTGAACACACAAAGATGGATTTTTTTCCTTTGCCTGTGTTGTCCGCTCTGCATAGATTTTTCACTCTTCCATGCTTTCTTGAGTGATTCATTTATTTTTAAGGCCAGGCTTAGATAAGATCTCACCTAAAGGACTTACCTTGTGAATATGGATTTTGTCTAATCCATAAGTGCATTCTTAGTTTGTTGCATGATACAAATATTTACATATATTTATATGACAAGTCATCAAAAGTGGACTTTGGAGTCAGACAGACTTGAATTTCAATCCTGTTCAGTTGCTTGCTAACTCTGTGACATTGCAGAGTTTATTTTATCTCCTACACCTCAGTTTCCTTTTCAACAAAACTGTTGGGAGGGTTGGCAGTTATGATAGGATGTACCTCAAAAGAGGTTCTGTGAGTATTATATAATGCATTAAAAATGCTAAAAGGTCTGTCATTATGAGTAATCAGTAAATGCTAGCCATTGTATCCATTGCTTTGGGATTATTTCTCTGAATAGTTTCAAACACCTTAAAGCCCTTCCCCTTCCTTCCGTCAGATACATTGTTCCTCATGGGTCTTGTTGACTTTCTTTTCATAATGTTGGCTTTCTTTTTCCCAGGCTTGATCATGTCCAATGGCCACATATGGAAAGAGCAAAGAAGGTTCTCCCTGACGGCTCTGAGGAACTTTGGTTTAGGAAGGAAAAGCTTAGAGGAACACATACAGGAAGAAGTTGCCTTCCTCATCCAAGCAATAGGAGAGAAGAACGGTGAGCAGGTCCTAGGACAGGTCCAGGGACCGTGGTTCATGCTTTCACTAACCAGATGCTCATCAATACCTGCATATCTGTCCTAAGCCCAGGACTGTGTTGGGTGCTTAGGGGATAACAGTGAACAGCTAACCATGAACTGCCATTATGGAGCTTGAGTGTTAAGAAGATGGGTATAAAACTCATTATTGGTTTTAAATCCTGGTCATCAATTTGACTTCCAGGCGTTGACTGAGTGCTTGCTGTGTGTCAGACCTGTGTAGGGTGCTGGGACCACAGTTTCAGATATAGTTCTGTAGTCAGTGTGTTACATGCCATGTAGAATATACTCTCGAAAATAGGAACAAACCAATCTGAAGTCTCTCTCTCTTCTTCTGCTTCCAGGGCAGCCTTTTAACCCTCACTTCAAAATCAACAATGCCGTTTCCAATATTATTTGCTCCATCGCCTTTGGGGAGCGGTTTGACTACCAGGATGATCAGTTCCAGGAGCTGCTGAGGCTGCTGGATGAGGTCACCTACCTAGAGACAACGTTGTGGTGCCAGGTGAGGCGGTTCTCACTTCCTACCTTGGAGAAGGACATTGAGCTGATGTCAGACAGAGATGGGTTCTTCCTTTTACTTTTTTCTTAAGCTAACATAACTGTTTAAAATTGACTTTGACAAACATGTCTGAAATCAGTCTGTGAATTTGATGTTTTATGTAACATAGTTGAACATTGACTATAGACAAAGAGGGCTTCCCAGGTGGTTCAGTGGTTAAACAAAAAAATCTACCTGCCAATGCAGGTGATGCTGAAGATGAATTGGGAAGATCCCCTAGAGAAGGAAATGGCAACCCACTCCAGTATTATTGCCTGAAGAATCCCATGGACAGAGGAGCCTGGCGGGCTACAGTCTGTGGGTTCACAAAGAGTTAGATGCTACTGCTCACATATGCACCAATTACTGGAAAACTGAGTTCAGTTATGGGACTTCAGTGGATACCAGGTTGACTATTCCCAAGGAACAAAAATCCTGGGAGGCTAGGAGGGGGCAATAGGGCAGGGGTACAAAGCATTTCTTAAGAGATCCAAAGTAGACCAGGCACTTTGATGGACAACTATACATACTTTATCTATTTATTTTTTTACAACAGTTCTTTAAAGATGAAATGGATCATCCTGATGTATGCAAGCAGATATGGAAATGTGTAAACAAATCCGCATAGTATTCCACTGGCTCTGTGTTAAGTGTGGTATGGATCTCATGTCCTTTGATCATGAAAATAACCTTTGCCCACATTAGAAGCTAGTTTAGGTAGATACAGATCACATCATTATTACTACTATTAGCAAAGTACTATAGCTAGAAAGAAACAGACCTAATTGTCAAACCCATAGCTATCATATTTGAAATCTAGACAACTTTCCATTACCTTATGCTATCTATTTTCTACCATATATTATTAGAAAAAATATATATAAAACTACTGTATTTAGTAAAAAAATATTTTACCCACCTTGAGCTTACCTCATACTGAGGACAGACAAATAAATACACATATGATTTACCATAGATATTTAGATACATAGGAATGTAGATACATAGTTAGATACATATACATAGATAAATATACATATTTTACAAATACACACAAATATATCTATACACACATACTAATGACAGTTGTCATGGAAAAATATAAAACAAAAAAAAGGAATGGGAAGAGATTTCCAGAAGTGCTGCTAATTGTAGGATCATCAGCTAAGACAGATCCAAATAGGTGACATTTGAGTAGCACCTTAAGCAACTGGAATTACACAGATTTCAGAGGAAAAGCATTCTAGATGAAAGAAATAGCAAATACAAAGTCCTAAACAAGAACAGTGTTTTTTATGTTTGCACAGAGACCAATGGGGCTGGACTGGAAAGAGTAAGAGAGAGTAAGATGTCAGGGAGTGATAGGAGAGGAGGCAACAGGAGGGTGAGGGGCCAGATCATGTAGAGCTCAGGCCAGGAGAAGGATGTAGAATCTGTCTAAACATCTTGGAAAGGCATTGGCAGGTTGAGAGTCAAAAAGTGAAATGATCTCATTAAACTGTTAAATGATCTCTGTGGCAGCTCAGTGGAAGATAGGCTGAGAAGGGGGTTAAGGAGAGCATCAGGAAACCTATTGGAGGCTACAGAATCCAGATAAAAAATGTTAGTACTTTGTACTAGGATGACAAAGCAGATGGAGCAGTGAAAATTGGTCTGAAGGGGTTTGGGATGGAGGGTTGAAATGCTTTGCCAGAGGGAAAATAAGAGGGTTGAGAGAGAGAAGAGTCAAGGTTGACTCAAAGGATTAAACTGAAGTTAATTAAAGAGATAGAAAAAGAATACAGTTTCCTTGGCGTGTTGTTCAGTCGCTCTCATGTTCAATGCTTTGCAACCCCATGGACTTGTCTTAAGAAGTAGAAAAATGTCACCCCCACCCTTTTCTCCATGATGGTTTTATTTATTCCATCAGCTCTACAATGTCTTTCCAAGGATAATGAATTTCCTTCCGGGTCCACACCAAAGGCTCTTCAGTAACTGGGAGAAACTGAAGATGTTTGTTGCCCGTATGATTGAAAACCACAAGAAAGACTGGAATCCTGATGAAGCAAGAGACTTCATTGATGCTTACCTCCAGGAGACAGAAAAGGTGAGGGGACCTGAGTGTTTTCCTGAATAGTGTCCTTAAAGATCAGATGAAGGGATTCTAATATCTTATTGCTGGTGTAAGAAGTCACCTCAAACTTGGTAGCTTAAAACAACCAACATTTATCAAGTCAAGGTGGGGGCAGTACTGGCTCTTGCCAGGCTCTAGGGAAGAAACTGCTGATGGACTTTTCCAGAGTCTAGAGGCTGCCTTTACTCCTTGACTGACTAATGACCCCTTCCTCCATCTTCAAAGCCATCAATATAGCATGTTTTTCTGCCACCATCTTCACATCTGCTCTTTATGACTTTCTTGCCTCCCTCTCCTAAAGACCCTTGTGATTATATTGGGCCCACTGGGATAATCCAGGATAATTTTCCTATCAAGAGCCTTATTTCAACCTATCTACAGAATTTTGTCTGCCATATAAAATTCACAGATTCTAGAGTTAAGGACATAGACTTCTTTGTGGGTCATTATTCAGCCTACCACAGGGGAAGAAAATAGAGGCAGCACTTCACAGAATGTAGGAATAACATTAACTCAAAATTGATGGGACAATTAGAAATAAAGACAGAGGTTTAAAGTATTTGGCTTAAGGACTTTAGAAAGACCAAATACTGCCTTTCCATAATCCATTCTCTACCCGTATCAGAAGGACCTTTACATAAAGGGGAAAAAAAAGTATTATTTAATTGTTAGTTGGACCAAAGCCCAGTCTCCTACCCCTTCCCCCAGCTCCCCATTGCAGAACACAGGTAAATCTGAGGCAGATGCCAGAGTTTAGCCTCGGATGAGAGAGACATTTGCCTTCCTCCTTCATCCCTATGTCATCCACTTTTCAATGTTACTGTAGGAAAGAAGCAGGAAAAAAGCCAAATGGGATGTACAGCCTTCGCAGCAGTCATCCCTCTGGTAAACATATCACTGCATTGGTGTCATCATCTTTGACCCGTCAGATTATTCATTCCCAGAGTTGGCAGAATGGATTTCTTTCCAATTCCTCTCTTGTTTCACCTTATTGTGATAACATTAATAGAAGCAGTGATTTCTCTTACGAGGAGGAGACTTCACTTACTGTAAGATGTGCAGGTGTGGGACCACACAGGGAGGAACACTGACACATTGAAGGAAGGTGGTGAAGATGCTGGAGTGCCATGAGGAATGACTGTTGGAATCAGAAAAGTTTAACCTAAAAGGAAAAGATTAATGGGGAGATATGAGAATTAGAGAAATTCAGTTATTGTTTCTGTTATTGGTACAAACATTCGTTGAAAATTGCTATGTGCCCTTTCCTACTCACATAATTCATAATTCCGTCTTCAGAGGTGAATATTGTTATATCTGTTTTGTGGAACAGGAATCTGAAGCACAGAAAGGTTTATTAACTTGCTCAAGTCATACAAATAGTGAATGGTGTCGCTAATATTGGAACCCAAGGCTGTTTGCCAGTGTAATAATAGATTCTGCCTAATTATGGGTGTAAAAAATTAGTTGTCTTTTTTGTCCACCAAAGCTAACAAAAGCTTCCAGCACTAGGGGCAGTGATATTCCAGTAATAAATCTCTGCCTCATGAGACAGCCAAAAGGAAAGATATTTCTCCTAGGGTAGTCTCTCCTTCACGTTCTCTTTAGGATGAAGCCCCGTGTGTTGTGGCAGCTAAGAACCACCTGAATAAATCAATAATCACTGTGCTTTCTAGCATAAGGGCAATGCTGCTTCAAGTTTCCATGAAGAAAACCTTATCTACAGCACCCTGGACCTCTTCTTTGCTGGAACAGAGACAACGTCAACCACCTTGCGCTGGGGTCTGCTCTACATGGCCCTGTACCCTGAAATCCAAGGTGAGCACGTCAGTGGGTGGGCCTCGGCTGGGTCAGAATGGGGCCTCCTCAAGAATATACGATGGGGCAAAGAAGGTGTCTTCAATAAGTGCTTTTGGGAAAACTGGACAGCTGCATGTAAAAGAATGACATTACAACACTTCCTAACACCATACACAAAGGTAAACCCAAAATATGTTAAAGACCTAAATGTAAGACCAGAAACTGTAAAACTCTTAGAAGAAAATATAGGCACCATACACAAAGGTAAACCCAAAATATGTTAAAGACCTAAATGTAAGACCAGAAACTATAAAACTCTTAGAAGAAAACATAGGCAGAGCACTCTATGACATAAATCACAAGATCCTCTATGACACACCTCCTAGAATAATGGAAATCAAAACAAAAATTAAAAAGTGGGACCTAATTAAACTTAAAAGCTTTTGCACAGGAAGGAAACTATAAACAAGGTGAAAAAGACAACCCTCAGGGTGGGAAAAAATAATAGCAAATGAAACAACTGACAAAAGATTAATTTTAAAACTGTATAAGCAGCTCATACAAATCAATAACAGAAAAGCAAAAACCCAATCAAAAAGTTGGCAAAAGACCTAAACAGACATTTTTCCAAAGAAGACATACAGATGGCTAACAAATACATGAAAAGACGGTCACCATCACTCATTATTAGAGACATGCAAATCAAAACTACAGTGAAATATCACCTCACAGAATGGTCAGAATGATATCACCTATCATCTGGTCAGAATGGCCCTCATTGAAAAATCTACAAACTATAAAAGCTGGAGAGGGTGTGGAGAAAAGGGAACCCTCTGTGCTGTTGGTGGGAATGTAAACTGATACAACCACTATGGAGAACAGTATGGACATTCCTTAAAAAACTAGGAATAAAACCACCATATGACCCGAAAAGCAGTCCCATCACTAGGCATATACCCTAAGGAAACCAAAATTGAACAAGACACACGTACACCAGGGTTCATTGCTGTTATATTTACAACAGCTAGGACATGGAAGCAACCTAGATGTCCATCAACAGATGAATGGATAAAGAACCTGTGATACATATATACAATAAAATATTACTCAACCATAAACAGGAATGCATCTGACTCAGTCCTAATGAGGTGGATGAACCTAGAGCCTATTATACAGAGTGAAGTAAGTCAGAAAGAGAAAAATATCGTATACTAATGCATATATATGGACTCTGGAAAGATGGTTCTGATGAACCTATTTGGAGAGCAGCAGTGGAGACACAGACATTGAGAACAGATTATGGGTGTGGCTGGGAGCGGAGGAAGGAGAGGGTGGGAGATATGGAGAGGGTAACATGGAAATATAGAATACCATATGAAAATAGATACCCAGTGGGAATTTGCGGCATGACGCAGGAAACTCAAACTGGGGCTCAGTAACAACCTAGATGGGTGGGATGGGAGGGAGGTGGGAGGGATGTTCAGGTGCAGGGGGACATGGGTAAACCTATGGCTAATTCATGTTGATGTTTGGTAGATACCAACACAATACTATAAAGCAAATTATCCTTCAATTGAAAATAAATATTTTTTTAAAGAAAAAAAGAACGGGGCCTCCTGGAACACTGTCCAAAAGAAGGGCCAGAGGATAGCATGGCAGGATGGAGAGATAGGTAGGACAGGTGGACTTGAGAACGGGTGCCTTCTTCAGTTTTCTGCCAGAATTGGGATGGGTCCACATAACACAGATATAACAGAGAGCCCCTGCCCTCAGCAAACTCACTGTCCAGTGGGGAAGACTGAAGTCCACTGACATTGTGGCGGGTTCCAGGAAGGGGCTCCATTCCACTCACACATGAAATCTGGCAGCAGCCTCCCCTCCTTCTCAAGTAGTGTCTCCCAGCACCTGCGGACACTGCTCACAGACCTTAGTCTGGTACGTCATGTGCTCTGCTGTGCCTCTTTTCTACCTGTCCAGCCTGCATAGGGGCTTCAGTAAGTCACAGGTCATTTAATTTCACTGTCCTTATTTGTGCCTTTGGACCATCAAACCTGCTGTTCCCTAGAAGAATAATCAAGAATATATTTCCCTAATTTCTCTATACAGTAAACCCTTAGCTATGCTTGAAGAGTCTACTCAACATAGCCTCCAAGTGTTTCTCCACACTTCTGGGAAAATACTAGCATTTCCTTTCTTTAAAGATGACCTAATGAACCTCCATTAGTTTGTTTATAACATGTTATTTATACATCTTCCCCAGAGACTGTAGTCCTTTCAAGGACAGTGACTGTTAGAATCATTTTTCATTTTCTAGCCACCCCCTCCCCCAAAAGAGTTTAAGCACATGTAGGATAGAAACTATTGTGATACATTTTTGCAAACTGTGGGTAAAAGTTTATTAATAGGAGATAGAGTCAATTTAGTAAATCAAGACCAACTTTTTGCCCTAAATTTAAAAAAAAATAGATTAGTAAAATCAGAGTGCTTTCTGTGTACTGAGGATAATGCTTTTTCATGAAACTTTCTTTCCTTAAATATATGAATAAATGTTTTATTCATGTGTGTATATTTTTTTATGTGTCCTGAGTCATGCACTTGTAAAATGCACTTATTTGTGAATTATGGGCTTTCCTGATGGCTCAGTGGTAAAGAATCCTCCTGCAAATGCAGGAGACACAAATTCTATCTGTGGGTTGGGAAGATCCCCTGGAGAAGGAAATGGCAACACACTCCAGTATTCTTGCCTGAGCAATTCCGTGTACCAAAGAGCCTGGTGGGCTACGGTCCATGGAGTCACAAGAGTCAGACAGGATTTAGCAACTAAACAACTGTGAATTACAGGGTTTTCTTTAAGTTTAAAAGCCACCTAATTAGGATATAGTTATAGCTTCCCTATAAAAGGTTCCAAGATAATAATGTCTTAAGATGGCATAAAAGTGGATATAACCCAGCGTCTATCAGTGGATGAGTGGATAAGCAAAGTGTGGAATGCAATGAAATATTCATCCTTAAACATGAAGCATTTGACACATGCTACAACATGGTGAACCTTAAGGACATTATGCTAAACTCAGTAATCCAATCAAAATGAACAAACTATATGATTCTGTTCATCTGAGGTATCTGGAACAGTTGAGCTCATAGAAAGCGAAAGTGAAATGGTCGTTGTTAGACCCCATGGTTAGAGCCTGGAGTTAGTGCAAATAGGAGTTCTGGTTCAGTGAGAATAGTTTTGGCTTTGCAAGACAAATTTTCTGGAGATTGGTTGTATAACAATGCGAATATACTTAACATTATTAAACCACACACTTTAAAGTGGCTAAGATAAGTAAGTTATATATCACGTGTATTTTTACCACAATTTAAAACGTTTCTAAATGTTCAGTAAAAAAAGAAAGTTTATTTTTCTCTCAAGTCAGAAACTGTAAGCTAGACTCTGCAGAACCCTTTGGGTCTAAACTGCTTCCTGTGTGTTGCTCTGTTGTTTCTAGAACGGCACCCTTGTTGGGACTCACAGAAGGCTCACCTCTGTGGCTGCCCTTCCACCAGCAGGAAGGGGAGGAGCAGGAAGCATGTGCCTTTCCTTTTAGGGCATGTTCCAAGTATTGAACATTCCCTCTACTTACACTCTCTTGGCCAAAACTTAGTCACAAGGGGATCTGGGAAATGTAATCTTTAGCTGAGGAACCAGGAATCCAGATCAAATATTTATTATTCTAGAAAAAGAGGAAAACAAATATTGGGGCATAATTAACAGGGTTTTATTGTTGTTGGCTTCCCTAAATCAGTTCATGTAAATCTAAAAATTCCTAAAGGTGAAACTTGATTCATCCTCACTAATAAGAAGATGAACCAGAGGCTCAAAGAGCTCCAGGAACTCGCAGCAGGACTATTACTGAGCAAGAATTTGCCACCAGATCTGTCTCACACCAGGGCCCAGTTCCCACTCACATACCTCCCTGAGGAGGTTGTCCAGAGACTCTACTATAGCTCTGGTCGTTTTGTTATTGTTGTTCAATCGCTGAGCCGTGTCCAAGTCTTTGCAACCCATAGATTGTAGCACACCAGGCTTCCCTGTCCCTCACTATTACTGGAGTTTGCTCAAACTCACTTCCATTGAGTCAACGATGCCATCTAACCATCTCATCCTCTGTCACTCACTTCTCTTCCTGCCCTCAATCTTTCCCAGCATCGGGGTCTTTTCTGTGAGTCAGCTCTTTGCATCAAGTGACCAAAAGACTTGAGCTTAAGCATCAGTCCTTCCAATGAATATTCAGGGTTGATTTCATCCAGCCCAGCATTTCGCATAATGTACTCTGAATATAAGTTAAATAAGGAGGGTGATGCTATACAGCCTTGATGTATTCCTTTAGCATTTTTGATCCTGGTTATTCCATTCCTTAGCTTAACTGGCCTCTAGGAAATTTATAGAAAAATAGAATGATGAAATCTCCTGTGCTTTTCCAGAGAAAGTCCAAGCTGAAATCGATAAGGTGCTTGGCAAGTCACGACCACCAAGCACAGCCACTCGCGAGTCCATGCCCTACACCAACGCTGTCATCCACGAGGTGCAGCGGATGGGGAACATCATCCCTCTGAACGTGCCCCGGGAGGTAACAGTGGACACCATCCTGGCTGGATACCACCTGCCCAAGGTAATTAGGGGCTCACACCAACAGCCTCAGATCTCCAAGCTCATATCTGTAAACTGTGGGAATATCTCAATTGGAAAAACATTCTTATCCTAGAGAGTTACTTACATGGGAAGAGAAATATATTATGCCTGATGAAATACTAGTTTTGTTCCTTAAGTGTGAGCTTAGAAAAAACAGGATGTTAACAGGTGTTTTAGAGGAGAGGGGGGATTCCTAGGTCAGCTGTGATTAGGCAAAACCAGGCTTTTCTTTGCTATGAGGTTTCTCAGTGTTTTACTATGTGGCGTGAGTGGTAAATCTATGTGGGGATACAGAAGGCAGCAGTTCCCAGTCTCAGACTTTGTCAGGAGGTCCTTTCCTTTGCCTTGGGAGTGCTTCTCACAAGACAGAGACCTACTGGACCTGTTTCAGACCGTTGTGCTTTGCAGTGCTGGAATGTTGAAAAATGAGGGATTTTGAGACCGCCTGAACCAACATCACATTCATTCTGGTGTTTCTAACATACTGTCACCACAGGTGTTTTTCTGTCTTTGACTTACAGACCCTTGATGGGACTGCCTCACAAGGGAAAGCAATCCAAGTATATACAGTATTAAATATCAGAATAGGAGAGAAAGGAGGAACCAACTCTTTTTAAGCAGTGATTATGTACTGCGAACTATATGTTATTTCAAAATGTCTGAATCGGTCCTTAGAATAATTCCATTCTCTCATTTTATAAATCTGAAAGCCGGAGCTTGGAGAGTAATCTTGCATAAGATCTCTCAGCTACAGTGACAAGAGTTGGATTCCAGAAACGGAACTGTTCTGATTCCCAGGCTCATCTTTTGTTGTACTACACCATGTTCTTTCCACAGGAGTTGCTCTCCTTGGATTTTAAAAGAGTCTCCCTGAAATATTTCTCAGTGGGTCCCCATTAAATTCCCTGTCCTCCCAAAGGAAATTCTGCTCTCACTCGGCCCACCACAGAGATCTCAGATGACAGCTCTCCTGTGCCCCCTAGTGTCTTCTCTGTACACTGCACATTTACGGTTCTTCGCTTTCTCACAACTTTGGTGAGCCTCTGTGGATCCATTCTAGTTTGTCTAAATTGCTCTGTGTGTGTTGTACCTGGGGACAATCTCAAGGCAAGGCCAGAGGAAATTCTACATTGTCCACCCTTAGTCACCAGCCCAGCAGAACCAGGAATAGCAGCTATTCCTGCAATGATTGCCTTACTATATTAGTTTGGTGCAATTATAATTGCTGTTTTGGACTGTGAATTTTAAATCATTGTAACTAGGCTTTAAGAAAAGGCAGAGGAACCAGAGATCAAATTGCCAACATCCACTGGATCATTGAAAAAGCAAGAGAGTTCCAAGATCATGGCATCCCATCCCATCACTTCATGGCAAATAGATGGAGAAACAGTGGAAACAGTGGCAGACTATTTTGGGGGGCTCCAAAATCACTGTAAACATCTATTTCTGCTTTATTCACCATGACAAAGCCTTTGACTGTGTAGATCACAATAAACTGTGGAAAATTCTGAAAGAGACAGGAATCCCAGACCACCTGATCTGCCTCTTGAGAAATCTGTGTGCAGGTCAGGAAGTAACAGTTAGAATTGGACATGGAACAACAGACTGGTTCCAAATAGGAAAAGGAGTACATCAAGGCTGTGTATTGTCACCCTGCTTATTTAATTAATATGCAGAGTACATCATGAGAAATGCTAGGCTGGATGAAGCATAAGCTAGAATCAAGATTGCCAGAGAAATATCAATAACCTCAGACATGCAGATGATACCACCCTTATGGCAGAAAGTGAAGAAGAACTAAAGAGCCTCTTAATGAAAGTGAATGAAAAAGTAGGCTTAAAACTCAACATTCAAAAGACAAAAGATCATGGCATCCCATCCCATCACTTCATGGCAAATAGATGTAGAAACAGTGGAAACAGTGGCAGACTTTATTTTGGGGGGCTCCAAAATCCCTGTAGTTGGTGATGAAGCCATGAAGTTAAAAGACGCTATTCCTTGGAAGAAAAGTTATGACCAACCTAGACAGCATATTAAAAAGAGGAGACTTTACTTTCCCAACAAAGGTCTGTGTAGTCAAGGCTATGGTTTTTCCAGTAGTCATGTATGGATGTGAGAGTTGGACTATAAGGAAAGCTGAGCACCAAAAAATTGATGCTTTTGAACTGTGGTATTGGAGAAGACTCTTGAGAGTCCCTTGGACTGTAAGGAGACCCAGCTAGTCTATCCTAAAGGAAATCAGTCCTGAAGAGTCATTGGAAGGACTGATGTTGAAGCTGAAACTCTAATACTTTGCCCACCTGATGTGAAAAACTGACTCATTTGAAAAGACCCTGATGCTGGGAAAGATTGAAGGCAGGAGGAGAAGGGGAAGACAGAGAATGAGATGCTTGGATGGCATCACCAACTCAATGGACATGAGTTTGGGTAAACTCCGGGAGTTGGTGATGGACAGGGAGGCCTGGCGTGCTGCAGTCCATGGGGTCGCAAAGAGTTGGACACGACTGAGTGAATGAACTGAACTGAAGTGAACTAGGCTCAAACACATCTTTATTAATCAAAGAGGGAACCCTTACAATCAACACATTTTTGCCAATGAGAAATAAGGTTGCTTATTCCTGTAGTGTAAAAATCTGTCCTTCAGGACTCTTGGCAAGCATTTCTGCCTCTTTCTGGTTATGGAAGCATTTTCCCTGCAAAAAGTTATCAAGATGCTTGAGGAAGTGGTCATCGGTTGGCTACCAAGGTGAATATGGTGGAGGCGGTGAAACTTTGTAGCCCAATTCATTCAACTTTTGAAGTATGCAACATGCAGTCAGTTGTTGTCATGGAGAAGAATTGGGCCCATTCTGTTGACTAATCCCAGCTGCAGACATTGCAGTTTTCGGTGCATCTCATTGATTTGCTGAGCATGCTTCTCAAATGTAATGGTTTTGCTGGAATTCAGAAGGCTGTAGTGGATCAGACCAGCAGCAGACCACCAGTGACTGACCTTTTTTCAGTGCAAATTTGGCTTTGGGAAATGCTTTGGAGCTTCTTCTAGATCCAGCCACTGAGCTGGTCATCACCTGTTGTCATATAAAACCCATTTTTTGTCGCATATCACCATTCAGTCAAGAAATGGTTCTTTGTTGTGTAGAGTAAGCAAAGATGACACTTCAAAATGATGATTTTTTTGTTTGCAGTCTACTCGTGAGGTACCTATTTATCGAGCTTTTCACCTTTCCAATTTGCTTCAAGTGACCATAGAATGGTTGACGCTGAGTTCTTCAGCAACTTCTCTTATGGTTGTAAGAGGATCAGCTTTGATGATTGCTCTCCAACAGTCGTCTACTTCCAATGGCCAGCCACTATACTGCCCATCTTCAAGACTCTCTCGTCTCCTTTGCAAAACTTCTTGAACCACCACTGCACTGTATATTCATTAGCAGTTCCTGGACCAAATGCATTGTTGATGCTGCAAGTTGTCTCTGCTGCTTTATGACCCATTCTGACCCATAAGAAAATTGCTCACATTTGCTTTTTGTCTAACATTATTTCCATAGTCTAAAATAAATATAAAATACACAGCAAGTAATAAGTCATTAGCAAAAAAAAAAACATACAGCAAGAAATGTGCATGAAAATTATGTATAAAATAACCACATTTAAGAATGTATTCCAATATCAAAGGGCAAAATTTAGTAGTGCAAAACCACAATTACTTTTGTACCAACCTAATATTTTCTTGCTAATTGATCATTTGTGGTTGAAGGCTGGTGGTAGTGGTTTAGTTGCTAAGTCCTATTTGACTCTTGCTGAGGTCTATATTATTTCTCAAGTGATCTTTGCATTTTTATAGCAATTCATTTAACTCCAGGAAACTATCCCAGATCAGTAGACTTGTTCTGACATTAATTATTAATGTTGACTTAAAAAATCATCCTGGGAATTAAGAGATCCCGTTGGCTATGTTGTAGAGGCTAGGGGTCATAACTTTGATGTCAAATGTCCTAATTCAAATCATTTTTCTACCTCCTTCCACCCTGTGACTCTGGGCATCTTATTCCACCTCCCAGAGCTTTAAAATCTTTATCTGTGGGAATGCATTTAAATCCATTTCACAGATGGATATGTAATGAGGTCATGCATGTAGAATATTTAACCTTGTGCTTACTATAGAAAGTTCTCAAAATAGCACTTATTATTCTTTATTAATTCATCAGATATTCATTAAGCACCTAAAATGTTTAAACCTCAGAGAACAACTCAGAGGAAAGTAATCATGCAAGTTTAAAAGTACAACTGTGATAACTAAAGGAAAAAAATCACTGGTTTCTAGGAAGATGCAGGCTGGCTGCAATGAGGAGTGGGAGCAGGAGTGGGCAGAGAGGACTTCCCATAGGAAGTGATCTTTGAGCAGAGGATTAAAGGGTGGTTAAGAGTTAACTCAGTGACAAAATGAGAAGGAAGGACATTTCAGACAAAGGTGAACAACATGTAAAAAGGCACAGAAATGAGTGGGGAAATGTGGCATGTTTGAGAAACTGAAAGAAGCTTGATGTAGTGGGAGTGCAGGCAGGAGGGTGACTCAGACAGGGAGCAGATGTGTCCTTCATCTAAGAGTGATGGGAGCTATTGAAGGGTATCCGTCATGTTCCAGGTGTGTTGGGTAGACAGGAGTGGTATGATTAAATCTTATTCAAAGCTAACTCTGCTTTCATCATGTGGAGCACATTGAAGGGGAAAAGAGAATATGGGCAAAGGCAAGGCTATTACTGGCGGATAGCCAAGCGAGGCGGAGAAGGCAATTCCATTCCGGTACTCTTGCCTGGAAAATCCCATGGGTGGAGGAGCCTGGTGGGCTGCAGTCCATGGGGTCGCTAAGAGTCAGACATGACTGAGCGACTTCACTTTCACCTTTCACTTTCATGCATTGGAGAAGGAAATGGCAACCCACTCCAGTGTTCTTGCCTGGAGAATCCCAGGGATGGGGGAGCCTGGTGGGCTACCATCTCTGGGGTCGCACAGAGTCATATACAACTGAAGCGAGGTGGTGGCCTGAATCAGGTGGCAGTGGTGGACACAAAATGGAATAACAGGATCAAGAGAAATTTCAAGTAAAGTTGACCAAAAGAAGGGTTGGTTGAAGGAAGAATGGAGGAAAGGGAGGCACTATGGAAGACACCTAGGTTTCTTGCTCTGTGTCTGGAAGAACAACGGTTCCTTTTGCTGGGTGACCTCATTCTATTATTAAACCCTCTGTATAACAGACTAGACATTGGAAGGAAGCAAATGGGAGATGTCTCACTATTCTCTTGTTGATGTATATGTGTTCCCTCCCAAGTTCTACACTGACAAGTCCCTGCAGAGATCCATTTTGCACTAACAGCAGTCACACTTCCCAGGTCAAATTCCCAGCAGACAATCCCAGTCCCTCACTGTAAGCTGTCCCATGGCAAAGAGCTGGGTCCTAGGGGCTGGCCTCAGAAGGTGGTGGGTCAGGGAGGCTGAGGGAGTTCAGGGTGCTGCCAGCTTGGTGTGGAGTCCCGGGGGGACTGCCAGCCCTCTGCACACGTATGTTGTGTGGGTCAATCCCTGCCTGAGTCTCTTCTGCCTTCTCCAGGGCACCATGGTCCTGACCAACCTGACCGCACTGCACAGGGACCCTGCAGAGTGGGCCACCCCCGACACGTTCAATCCGGAGCATTTTCTAGAGAATGGACAGTTTAAGAAAAGGGAAGCCTTTCTGCCTTTTTCAATAGGTGAGTAGCGAGAAATATGAGTGTGAGAACCCAGAGTCCCTCTCTCAGCCCTTCCCTCCTCGTCTCCCTGGTGTTTTGCTTTAGTTGGCATGTCTCCAGGTTCAACAGGAAAATAAAAACTCACCCTAAAAGTTGAGAATTTTTATTCAGAGCCTTACAGAAGACTATATCCCAGGAAGATGGCTTCTCAGATAGCTCTTGGGGACTGTTTCCAAAAGGTAGGGAAAGAACCAGGGTAGGTAGGAGTTCTTGCTGGAAAAGAGAAAAAAAAAAAAAAAAAACCCATGTAATCAAACATCATAAGATTTTGCTAGACGCACACAAAAAGACCAGACATTTCAAGTTAATGATTTTAGTGCCTTTCTTTTTATGGGAAGATGCAAGAGTCTGGGCTCAGTGAAATTATTCCTTTCAGTCCAGTTCAGTTCAGTCACTTAGTCATGTCTTGACTCTTTGTGACCCCATGAATCGTAGCACGCCAGGCCTCCCTGTCCATCACCAGCTCCCAGAGTTCACTCAGACTCATGTCCATCAAGTCCATGATGCCATCCAGCCATCTCATCCTCTGTCGTCCCCTTCTCCTCCTGCCCCCAACCCCTCCCAGCATCAGAGTCTTTTCCAGTGAGTCAACTCTTCACATGAGGTGGCCAAAGTATTGGAGTTTCAGCTTTAGCATCAGTCCTTTATATGCATCCTAACACTCTAGCCAGTATCCTCTTTTTCTCCATCCTGAATTCCACTCAGAGCACAGCACTAGGGGCAGCTGCAGTGACTGATGGCTTTGTGGAGGGCAGCAGAATGGCCGGCAACAGTGTTCAGTCTACACCGTAGAGTGCCCTCCAGAGTGACTCTCTCTTGCTGTTGACTGCACCTCAGGATTCCCCGGGTGCAGCATCCCCAGGACTCATGCCTTTACTTCCTAAGCCCTGGCCAGACTCTGATGGAGACTTCAGCGTCACATTGTGCTGGCCCCAGAATGCTGAAACAAGAGCTCAGACCCTTCCTGTCGCCCAGAGAGGAGGTTGAATACTTGCCTTCCTTACAGAGTTTTCAGTGTTCAAAGATCTTTTTAGGGCAACCCATTCACACAGAACTAGAGTCAGTTGCTAGGAGAGGATGGGGAAGGGGCAAGGAAAGCGGCTCCTTGCTTCTCATTATGGGCATTACAAGTGACTCTAAGTGCCGTAGGCTTAACTAAATGGGATTCTACTCTATCACTGGTCCCTAAGAAGTCCTTTTACTGTCTTAAATTCTAATAACTCTTTAAATAACTAGTCAATACATTTACATGGTATACAATTTGAAAGGTATGAAAGAAGGTGCAGTGAAAACTCCCGGGTTTCCAAGCCAGCCAGTTCCAAAAGAGTATTTTAATTTATAACGTTGTAAAATGAGTGAGAAAAATTTTAGTATATTTCACATATTAAGTTAGGTATGTTGCAGAGATCATTTCAACTAAATTTCCAGTTTCTTAATTCTGTAAGTATTTCCTGGGTATCTGTTATGTCTCAGACATTCAGCCCTGAGGATATGATAATGAATGAAGTAAACAAAAACAAACAAAAAAAAAACTCTTAAAAAGTGTGTGTTCCAATTCTGTAAAGCAAGTATCCTTCAATTAAAAAAATAAATTTAATTGTCATAAAAAGTGAAAAAGCATGTGTTCTAGTGTAACCTTACAAAGTTGAGATTCTGTTTACCACCTTTAGGGATATGGAAGGAAACTGGAGCTTAGTAGGGTCAACTACTGTGCCTGCAGTCATAAAAAAGCTCACAAGACAGAGCTAGAACTCAGTGGTGACCAAGTTTATCAAATACTAAAGCCTGTGTTCTTCCTAGCAGCGTCTCCCTCCAAAACAGTAACTAAATATTACAGTGAGTTGGCACTCTGGAATTTATAGTAGTTTTCTTATCACTGATTTAAATTAAATATAGATTGATTTTCTACAACAGTATTATTTTGTTGATCATGCCACAAAGACACAGAGAGGGAGGGACTGGAATTTGACCCCATGTAGAAGTGATGCAAAGCCCAGGCTTTCCTGCTGTAGGACACTGTCCTGCATGTATCTGAACTGATTCTGATTGGACCTTCTGTGTCTTTCTCCTCTGGTTCTATGCCATCTTTACATTGGACAAGTCACCTCCTAACATGAAAACAGACAAGAGATGTAGAAATACCTTTCAATCTTCCTGTCTATAACAGCTTTATGTTTCCTATTACAAGTTTCACATGTGTATTTTAAGTATTTTAATCATTCTTGACACAGTTTTTTTGTTTGTTTTTGCTATTGAGAGTTATAATATGATATGAATTTGGTGAATCTTAAAATGGAAAAGCTTTAAGTGGGCAAGTGAATTACATTTTAACTATGCAAGAAGGAGCACTAGATGAAAAACTTGAGTCTAGGCCCCATTCTGGCAATTCTTTGGGCTCAAGATCTTGAATAAGAAACGATTCTCTCTTATTCTTAGTTTCCTTACATTAAGAAATGAGATACTGATCCATTGCCTTGCCTAACTACTAATAACTGGGCTGCTGTGAGGATTAAATGATGAGATAATTTCCTTGTAAATGAAGCCTATAATTAAAAGAGTAATTATATAACAGTGATGTTATCTAACCATCTTATCCTCTACCATGCCCCTTCTCCTTTTACCTTCAATCTTCCCCAGCATCAGGGTTTTTCCAGTGAGTCAGCTCTTTGCATCAGATGTTCAAAGTAGTGGAGTTTCAGCTTGAGTAACAGTCTTTCCAATAAATATTCAGGGTTGATTTCCTTTAGGATTGACTGGTTTGATCTCCTTGCAGTCCAAGGGACTCACAAGGGGCTTTTCCAGCACCACAATTCAAAAGGATCAGTTCTTCAGCACTCAACCTTCTTTATGTTCCTACTCTTACATGACTATTGGAAAAACCATAGCTTTAGTGTGTATTACTGCTCCCAAGTCTGCAGTTGAGCTGGGAGCTCAACTGACCTTAGCTTTGTCCTCTTGCCTGTTTGGGAGCTGAGCTGACTGAAGGCTGAGGGAAGATGACCTCAGCTGAGACAGTGGGGGTCCTTTCCAAATTTCATCCTCTAGCAATCTAGCCAGCAGGTGTACATGTAGAAGATAAGACCCCAGGAGGGAGAAAAGCACACAGTGCCTCCTAAGGGCCAGGCTGGGAACTGGCAACCATCACTTCCGCTGCATTCTGGTGGCCGCCAGAGGTCACCTGTGTGCCCCAGTTCAGGAGAAAGGGAAAGTAGCAGCTTTCATGGGAAGGGCTATGAAATCATGTTGCCAATGATGTGTGTACAGGGAGATGGGGAGCCATTGGAGCCATTTCTGCAAATAGTTGGTCTCACTATCTGTCTTTTTGCTGAGGAGAATGCATTGAGAGAAGGCAAGCAATTTGGGGATTTCCTCAGCTGTGACAGAGTGAGGCCAGTTTAAAAGGTTTCAGGAGACAGAGTCAACACCACTGTCTTGTTTTCTTGATACACTGCCATCTCTGGAGCACGGTGGCTTTGCCTCATTCTTGATCTGGCACTTTGTAAAAACAGCCTCCCTGAAGGGATAGAATGTGGAGAGCTGCTTCCCTTCTCTGGAAAGGATGATCAGGTGTGGAATTAGGACACATGCGTATAATCAGGGCAGATGGCAAAGCTGTTGCTGCAAATTTGTATTTTCTTTTCCTCATTTAAGTTTTTCCCTTTCGATCCAACAAAGCAGCAGACAGCTTCATGAAAGGCAAGAGGCTGAATCCTCGTTTTTCAAAGAAAAAATTTTTTTTAATTCACTGGATTATGGGAGATAAAATTATGAAGAACTTTCCCCCAAAACCTTAGGTCATTTCTCTCATTTTACTAATGAGGTAATTGACCTGGTTAGTTAATGATGGCCTGTTAGTGGAAGCACCAAGGAGAAGGTACACATTTCCCGCAGTCCAGGATGAAGCTGTGAGATCAAGTTGCCCTCCTTTTCATGATTTTAAAAGCAAATTCATATAATTCATACCTCCTGTCTTCCTGGTATCCTCACCCAGCCACGCAATATAGTTGGGAGAGAGATTATCTCACGTGTTTGACAAGTGAGCCATGTTCAGGTCTGTAGAAATAAAGGGTTTACTCCTAGCCCAGAGCTGGGTACTGATGAAACAAGTACTGTAACCCTGGTTCTTGATTCCGTGGGTCCAGTTTTGTCATATATGGATTCTTCTAGGAGAATCCTGGGTATTTACAATACAGCTGATCTGGTACTGTTTTAACAAAATTCCTCCTTGTACTATTTGTGATGGGTAAAGAGATAAAAGGGGCTTCCCAAGTGGTGCAGTGGTAAAGAATCCACCTGCCAAAGCAGGAGATGCCAGAGATGTGGGTTCCATGCCTGGGTCAGGAAGATCCCCGGAGTGGGAAATGGCAGCCCACTCCAGTATTCTTGCCTGGAAAACTGGACACAACTGAGCGCACACATACACACGCACACAGAGATAAGGATGAGGGGAACAGAGAAAATTAGATACACGTTGGTGGGAAATAGGCACAAAACAATTTAAGAACGATATGATTCTAAAGCATATTTTAATTGATTCAACATTTCGCAGATATTCTCTAATTTCATTTCCTCAACAGCTCATTATAGGCAAGGACAAAACAGGCATGCTGCATTAACTATTTCTAAGAAAGTTTCATTACAGGGGAAAATACCAAGTAACAGAAGCAACAATGCCCAGAATTAATTAGAGTAATCCCAGTGATGGTGTGCAGGAGAATCCTTACAAAGACAGTGCTGACGTATGTCTAATATTAACAAGGATTTTGTCTGAATTTGAGGGTTACAAACATCTTTTTTTGTCTTCACACGTTTCACAATTTTTTTTTCTTTTTTCTTAGGGAGAAAGTAAGTTATTAAAACACCCATTCATGTTGATGTATGGCCAAACCAAAACAATATTGCAAAGTAATTCACCTCCAATTAAAATAAATACATTTATATTAAAAAAAGAAAAAAAATCTAAAAAAAAAAAAAGAGATGATGGTAGAGCCCAGTGTGGGGTGTTATAGCCCAAGTAGGGGAGGAGGGAAGCCTGGAGCAGGTGAACACAGGTGGGATGAGATGGGGTCACCCCTGCATGGCAGGGAGACTCCCGGTCATAATAGAGGGAACTGTGATGTAGAGAGAAGATGCCTTGTACTTGAGAAACTTTGATCTGACATTTACTTGCTTACACTTTTCAAAAGTTTCTTTTAACAATTGAGAAAAACTACCTAAGATTTTGGTTTTTTGTCTGCTTTAGTCATTATTGTTTGCTAATGGATTTTTAAACAACATTAGGCTAGTGCTGGGCCAGCTCAGACCTCACTTCTCTCATTCACACCTGCAGGCTGGGAGTGTGTGATTGTGTAATTAGCTCGCTGAGCTTTGGTTAACCCAGGTGTGTATGTGTGAGCGTTAGTCGCTCAGTCATGTCTGACCGTTTGCAACCCCATGGACTGTAGCCTGCCAGGTTCTTCCATCCATGGGATTTTCCAGGCAAGAATACTGGAGTTGATTGCCATTTCCTTCTCCATTGGTTAACCCAGGTGATTGTGATCAAACTGAATACATAAAGCCCCAGAGGCTGGCAGGCCCTCTGCCTTTGCTCAGGTTTTACAAGAAGTCATAAAATATTTCAATCCTTGCTGGTACAGACACCACCTGAACAGGTAACTTTTTATTGTCTTTCAGGAAAGAGGATGTGCCTTGGAGAACAATTGGCCAGAACTGAGTTGTTTATTTTTTTTACCTCACTTCTGCAAAAATTTACCTTCAGGCCTCCAGACAATGAAGAGTTAAGCCTGACATTCAGGATGGGCTTGACCCTCTCCCCAGTCAGCCATCGCCTCTGTGCTGTTCCTCGGGCCTGAAGTTGTTGGGGAGAGGGAGGGGAAGGAAAGCGGGAAGAATGGGCCTGTCACCCCTCAAGGCACGAGGCCTGCTCAGAAGTGAGAGGACAGCATCCAGTGACTCTGGGACAGGTCATAGGAACTGAACTCAGAGGAAACTGGATCCAAACCCCAGCTTTACCGTCTCCAGTGGGGCATTGAGGAAATCAGTTATGTTATGAGTGATTTCATTTTCATCCAGAGGATTTAAAGTGGACAATGATTTCTTCTCTAAAAGGAAGAATTGCTGTAAAAATCAGAGGAAATAATGGGCTTTAAGTGGCTTGGAAACCATAAAGTGCATCATAAAAGGCATAGCTCTGATCTGCCTCCTTCTGCTTCCTTCCTTAGATAGGGATTTGCTCTGGCTTGTTGAGATGGCCTGGGTCAAAGTGGTGCCAAATGGTGGGTAAGAGTTAGAAGTTGGGCCCTGGGGCAGCCACTGACTATGTCCAGATAGACCCTCACACTTGGTAGCACTGGGCAGGCTTACCCTGCTTCTGCCCTAGACTGGCCCCTGGGAAGTCAGCAGGGCAGGTGGAATTCCTGATTTATAGACTAGTTTCTGTGAAGAAGAATGTTTTCTGATTTACCTAACAAAGCACTATCTTGGTCTTGGACTCCATTTAACTAAACGTTTTAAGCAGGTTAGGGGGAAAACAATTGTGGAAATATTTTCTATCTTTTAAGCTACTCCTTACACTTCAATCCCCTCCCTGGTATTTTTTATTCCCAAGCCATTTCATATTGGATTTGACAGTGTGGTGGGTGTGATCTTTTCTCACAAACTGATGTTGGCTTTTGGTTGGCAAGTATTCCCACCCTAAACACAACAGCTGAGGCATGGTAGAATATTTTATAGCAGGAAACTGAAATGCCAGAATCCTGCTCAGCCCTCTTTATGTGTGGTCATTGAGGGGAGAAAATGGCACCAACTGGAAGGCCAGGTCCCACTGACAGTCCCTGGGTTTGGATGCCAACCCCCATGCAGACAGATACCAACAAACCTAGTGAATGGGACTAAACCATTCAAGGTCTTTTTTCTAACATTGCTACACTTAAGGAATTTAAATAGCTCAGAACAAAAAGGGCCATGAGGTCTTTGGGCTTTTCATTCCTGTTGCTTGGAATTCAGAGGAAAGCTAATTCAATAAATACCATTAGAAAGGGAAAGACACTGAAGAGCAAGAGCAGGAGAGAGGGAGGGACAGAAGGCAAGTGAGAGAGCAGGTGTCTGGCTGGAGCTAGCCTGAGCCTGTCAGAGCCAAGAGTATGTCTGGGAGAGTTGGTTGTGTTCCTGGAGTTTAGATGGAGAATTTGGTCTAGTAGAAAGTGAGAAGCCTAGCCACCCACCAGAGCGCTCTTCCTTTGCAACATCCTGGAAAGTTGCATCTCCGGAAAGCAACCTAAAGGACATTTCTAGAATAAAGCCATTCAAAGCAGACCGTGCGCTTCCTGAACATCTGAGTGCGTCTCTCCCACTTCTGTTTCTCCCAATCAGATCATCCACATAGACTGAGAACTGATCAAAATGCTTTTCATTATGTGCTCAGTGGATTTTTTTGACTCATCTCGAGGTCCATTCCTGCTCTGCTGTGCATTTTCCATGATTCTAGAAGGACGGGAGTTTACCTACTTGTGGAATCAATGGAAAACCCTGGACACTCATCCTAATAGATGCAGTGGGACCCAGACTCAAGCAGAGTGTGACAACAATTAACCAGAAAACTTGGGGACACAGGATTGGGAGTATTTGAACTTTCTGACCATGCAAAATGTCTCCTTCTTTCCTCAAACCTCACTGGAGAGACTCTAAATTATGAACTGTCTTCCTGTCCAAGCCATTTACACAAGTATTTTGTCATCTGTCTTTTTGTAACTCTCTTATTCCTGGTTTATTTGGGGAGCTCCAACTCCCCTTTCCCTCTACTGTATTCTAATTTCCCTGCCTTCTTATAAGGTCGTCAGGTGGGTTCACTGTAGGTTACTCTCCTCCCTGCTGACCACAGGATCTTTATGAATCCTTTAGCAGGGCTGCCACATGGTAAACCCCCAGGATGCCCTCATGGTGGGCTAAGTGAACAGCGCCCTCTGGAAGTGGACCAGGCATAGCCAGGCATTCCCAGTCAGTGAGCAGGTCAGGGGGTCCTGCTCACAAACTGGGCACATGGTAGTCTTTCTGCTCTGACACCAGCTCATCTCTTCAGACACATCTCTTAGTACTTCTGCCAAAATGCTTACCTCCTATCAATTCCCTCCAGGCTAGGTTCTTTATCATATTCTTGTCTATCTGTATTTTTCTGTAAGAAATGTCTAATTATGTCTGGCAGACTCTGCTTTAATGCCAAATCTTCGATTTTCTGGACTCTTTCAGCCAGTTAGTTGATCCCTTCTTCATTCTCTGAGAACTTTATTCAGAGGTTTAAATTCCCTATTTCCATGTAATCTCCTAAGTGTACTGAGCTCTTCAGAGGTGACTGTTCCTGGCTCCTGTAGGCTCAGTATCTAAGTGGTTGCATAGTGAAAGTGAACTCACTCAGTCGTGTTTGACTCTTTGCGACCCCATGGAGCATAGCCTACCATGTTCCTCCATCAATGGGATTTTCCAGGCAAGGGTACTAGAGTGGGTTGCCATTTCCTTCTCCAGAGGATCTTCCAGACCCAGGGAATCGAACCCAAGTCTCTGGCATTGCAGGCAAAGGCTTTACCTTCTGAGCCACCAGGGAAGCCGGTTGCATAGTAGGCATTCACCAAATGTTTGTTGAACCTACTGGGTTTGGGATGGGGTTGGGGAGTAGCCCAGTGATTGGGTCAGGGCAGACTGATCAATGCTGCAGCGTGTCAGAGATGTCTGCTATGTGCAGCAGGCCCAATGCTGCAGTGTCAGAGATGTCTGCTATGTGCAGCAGGCCTTCTAAAAGCCTTCATGTCACACTCTGGAAAATGTTGATCTCAAAGACTGCTTGCTCAGGTCCCTTCTGCTTCCAAAACTCTGACTTATGGGGAGAACTTCTGAAATGGTAAAGACATTCTGAAATCTACTTCTCCATAAAAGCACAGGGAAAACCAACAAAAGTTCTCAAAATCCACGTTTCCAGAATTCCGCACATTAACCATATTTTGTGCAGCAACTACAGTATTGCATGCAAAGTCTTGGAACAACTTGAGCTTCTGTTTAAGGAAAAACTCAAAGAAAAAAGGAGGGCTGAATCTCAGTAGGAGCACTGAGCTCTGTGCCCCTGCTCCAGCTTTTCTCTCCCCAGCTCTGTAGTCACCCGAAAAGCAACTGCCTGGCAACTCTGGCAGCCAAGAAAACCAGGTGCCAAACAGCCGCTGGAGTGTGTTCCCCAAAGGCCCTGAGCCCAGCCAGACAGCTGTCAGTACTGGACTATCTGGCAGATCCCTTGAAAGACCCACTCTCAAGGCCTGTATTTTTTTCTTTGAAGATCTTTTTTACTGTGGACCATTTTTTAAAATCTTTTTTGAATTTGTTACAATATAGCTTCTGGTTTTTTTATGTTTTGGTTGTTTTGGCCACAAGGCATGTACGATCTCCCCAACCAGGGATCGAGGACTCGCACCTCCCACATCGGAAGGTGAAATTTTAGCCACTGGATCACCACAGAAGTCCGTCAGTTCAGTTCAGTCACTCAGTCATGTCCGACTCTTTGCGACCCCATGAATTACAGCACGCCAGGCCTCCTTGTCCATCACCAACTCCCAGAGTTCACTCAAACTCACGTCCATCGAGTCGGTGATGCCATCCAGCCATCTCATACTCTATCGTCCCCTTCTCCTCCTGCCCCCAATCCCTCCCAGAATCTGAGTCTTTTCCCATGAGTCAACTCTTCACATTGTCTTTACTTAACCTGCCTCCAAGCCCAGCCTGTGTGAACCACACTACAAGGCATGTATTCAAACACATCAGGGACAATTGGACATTGGTGTAACATGAGGGGGAAAGACATGCTGCCCAGAGGATTAAGAGGGAAAACTGGGGAAGGAGGTGTCGACTGGGGCTTCAACAAACTCTGCCATATTCCTGGGAATTTAGAAAGCTATGTACCTTCAAGGGCTCTGTGCATGCTCAGGAGGAACCTGCTCCTGCTGCTGCTGCTGCTGCTAAGTCGCTTCAGTCGTGTCTGACTCTGTGCGACCCCATCCCTGGGATTCTCCAGGCAAGAACACTGGAGTGGGTTGCCATTTCCTTCTCCAATGCATGAAAGCGAAAAGCGAAAGTGAAGTCACTCAGTCGTGTCCGACTCTTGGCGACCCCATGGACTGCAGCCTACCAGGCTCCTCCGTCCATGGGATTTTCCAGGCAAGAGTACTGGAGTGGGGTGCCATTGCCTTCTCCACAGGAGGAACCTAGGAAGCACTAATTTCATCTCCAGCTGACCTCCAGGCTCTGCCCAAACAGGAAGTTAATGCTAATGTAGGGTGTGAACTGCCTGCTGAAGTGTTGAAGGCTCAACCCAAATCACATGCAGAGTCCTGAGAGACCATTAGGTTCAAGGCATTTGAGGAGACCTCTCTGCACACATTTGCTGGAACACAAGGCTAACAGCACAGCATTCAGGTGCCCCACGTGGTAAAGAACAGACATTTTACAGAATTATTCCAAGAAAGTCACTAAACAGGAAGCAACAAAAAACAGTGACAATCACAATAACAGACTCGTGGTGGTCCAGAGTTTCCTCACTGTATCATTTAAAAGGTCAAATTCTAAACAAAAATTATAACTATGTAAAGAAATAAGAAGCTGTGGCCCAAATACTCAGCAAAAAGCAATTAGAAACTATCCCTGAAAAACCCAGACATTGGAATTACTAAACAAACACTTCAAATGAGCAATTTTAACAACTTTAATTGTTAATATATTTTAATTAAGATTTAAATTGGTTCCCTAGTAGCTCAGTTGGTAAATCATCTGCCTGCAATGCAGGAGACCTGGGTTCAATTCCTGCGTCGGGAAGATCCCCTGGAGAAGGAAATGGCAACCTATTCCAGTATTCTTGCCTGGAGAATCCCATGGACACAGGAGCCTAGCAGGCTACAGTCCACGGGATCACAAGAGTCAGACACAACGTAGCGACTAAACCACCACCACCACCAAAAGACTTTTCAGATATATTTGTATATGTTTAAGGGGCATACTTTGGAGAAGGAAATGGCAACCCACTCCAGCACTATTGCCTGGAAAATCCCATGGACAGAGAAGCCTGGTAGGCTACAGTCTGTGGGGTCGCAAAGAGTCTGACATGACTGAGCAACTACACTTTCAAGGGGTATACTTGATCTTTGTATATATTAAGTACACAATGTGAAAATTCACCACAATCAAGCTAAATAACTTATGTATCATCTCTAGTTACCCATGTGTGTATGTGTGTGTGTGTGATATTTCATCTAAGATCTATACTTTTAGAAAATTTCAAGTATGTTATCATCATACGCTACATTAGATCTCCAGAACTTAACCCACAAACTGAACCCTAGTATCCATTGATGAATATCTCCCCACATCCCACACCCTTCAGCCACTGGTAGCCGTGGTTCACCCTTCTGCTTTTATGAGTTTGACTTTTTTAGATTCAGCATTTAAGTGAGATAGTGTAGTGCTTCTTTTTCTCGCATGACTATCTTTCTCGCATAATGGACTCCGGGTTCACTTTGTTTGCAAATGGCAGAATTTCCTTTCTTTTAAGGCTCAAAAAATTCTGGTTAGTGTGTGTGTGTGTATGTGTATGTATATATACACACACTTTGTGTGTGTCACAACTCAGTCACTCAGTTGTGTCCAACTCTTTGCAACTCCATGGACTGTAGGCTGCCAGACTCCTCTGTCCATGGGATTTCCCAGGCAAGAATACTGGAGTGGGTTGCCATTTTCTCCTCCAGGGGACCATCCTGACCCAGGGATGGAGCCTGCAACTCCTGTGGCTCTTGCATTTGTAGGCAGATTCTTTACTACTGAGCCACCTGGGAAGCCCATATGTGCACTTTGTATTTTCTTTATTCATTCGCCAGTGACAGACGCTTAGCTTGTTTCTGTATCTTGGCTTTTATGAATAATCCTGCAGTGGATCTGGGAGTGCAGCTCTCTCTTCAATACACTAATTTCCTTTCTTTGGATATTTTCCCAGAAGTGGGATGACTGGATCATATAGTACACATTTTTAAAAATTTTGAGGATCCTCTCTACAGTTTTCCATAATGGCTGTACCAATTTACTTCCCCATCAATAGTGTATAAGGATTCCCTTCCGTCCACATACTCTCCAAGACTTGTTTTTTGTTTTGTTTTTTAAAAATTGTGAGGTGACATCTCTGTGGCCTTCATTTGCATTTCACTACTAGTAAGTAACGTTGAGCACTAATTTTTTGGCCATGTGCAGTCTTCTTTTGAGAAATATCTATTCAAGTTTTTCTTTGAGTTATTTGGATTTTTTGCTGTTGAGTTTTGTGAGTTCTTTATATATATTGTATGTTAATGCCTAATATATAATGCCTGTGTGTATATATATATTTGCAAATATAGTGTATATATATATATATCCCCTGGAGTAGGAAATAGCAACCCACTCCAGTATTCTTGCTTAGAGAATCCCATGGACATAGGAGACCAATGGGCTACAGTCTATAGGGTCGCAAAGAGTCGGACATGACTGAGTGACTTGACTTCATATATATATGCATATATCTATGTGTATATATATCTCCATACTTACTTTGCAGATATTTTCTCCCCTTCCACAGGTTGCCTTTTCACTCTTCTGACTGTTTCCTTTGCTGTTCAAAAGCTCTTGAGTTTGATATGTTCTCACTTGTCTCTTTAGGCTTTAGTTTTCTGTGCTTTTGGTGTTATGACCAAAAAATTGTTATTAAAGCCAATGGCAAGAACTTCTCCCCCTATATTTTTGGAATTTTGGCTCTTACCTTTAAGTCTTTAATCCATTTGAAGTTGATTTTTGTGTATTGTGTGAGGTAAGGTTTCTGTTTCATTCTCCTACATATGGACATCCAGTTCTCCCAATACTGCCTTTTCCCACTGTGTGTTCTTAGATGTGTGGTTGAAGAGCAGTTGACCATAATGTGTGGGCTTATTTCTGGGCTCAACATTCTGTTCCATTGGCCTATATGTCCGTTTGCAATACTATAGCTTTGCAACATATTCTGAAATCAAAACTGTGATGCTTACAGCTTTGTTCCTCTTGTTCGAGATTACTCGAACTGTTCAGGGTTTTTTTCTGCTTCCATATGCATTTTATGTTTCTCCTATTTCTGAGAAGAATGCCATTAGGATTTTGATAAGGTCTACATTCAATATGTAGATGACTTTAGGTAGTATTTTTACAATATGAATTCTTTCAACCCATGAAAATGGGAAGTCTTTGCATGTATCCAGGTCTTCTTTAATTTGCTATATTTTATAATTTTCGATGTACAAGTCTTTCACCTGATTAACTGTATTCATAAGTATTTTCAGTCTTTATGTTGCTGTTATAAATGAGATTGTTTTCTTACTTTCCTTTGTGGATAGTCCATTGTTAGTGTATACAAACACTGATTTTTTTCTAAACTTTTTATTTTATATTGGAATTACATGGTTCACCAATAATGCTGTGATAGCTTCAGGCATACAGCAAAGGAACCCAGTCACACACATACATGGATCTATTCCCCCTCAAATTTCCCTCCTATTTAGGTTGTCACATAACACCGAGCAGATTACCTTATGCTATTCAGTGGGTCCTTGTTGATAATCAATTTTAAATATAGCAGTATGTACATCTCAATCCCAAACTCCCTAATTACCCCTTTCCCTGACCCTTCTACCCTAGTAACCATAGTTCTTTGTCTGAGTCTGTGAGTCTGTTTTCTGTTTTGTAAATAAGTTCAGTTGTATCATTTCTTATTAAATTCCACATATAAGCAAAATCTAACCATGTTTCTCTTTCTCTGTCTGACTTACTTCACTCAGTATGACAATCTCTAGGTCCATCTGCATTGCTGCAAGTGGCATTATTTCATTCTTTTTAATGACTAAGTAATATTCCATCGTATATGATTACCACATTCTCTTTGTCCATTCCTCTGTCAATGGATATCTAGGTTGCTTTCATGTCTTGGCTATTGTAAACAGTGCCGCAATGAACATTGGGATGCATGTATCCTTTTGGACTATGTTTTTCTCCAGGTGTATGCCCAGGAGTGGGATTACAGGAACATGTGGTAGCTCTGTTTTTAGTTTTTTAAGGAACTCCCATACCATTCTCCACAGTAGTAGTACCAATTTACATTCTCACCAACAGTGTAGGAGGATTCTCTTCTCTCCACACCTTCTACAGCGTTTATTGTCGATTTTTTGATGATAGAGATTTTGAGTGGTGTGAGGTGATAGCTCATTGTAGTTTTGACTTGCCTTACTCTAATAATTAGCAGTGTTGAACATCGTTTTATGTACCTCTTGGCCATCTGTATGTCTTCTGTGAAGAAATGTTTATTTAGATATTTCACCCATTTTTTGATGGGGTTCACCACATGAACTGTTTGTAAATTTTGAAGACTAATCCTTTATTGATCACATCATTTGCAAATATTTTCTCCCAATCGATGGATTACCTTTTCATTTTGCTTATGGTTTCCTTTGCTGTGCTAAAGTTTTTGAGTTTAAATAGGTCCCATTTGTTTATTTTTGTTTCAATTCCATTGCTCTGGGAGATAAATCAAAGAAGATATTGCTGTGATTTATGTTGGAGATTGTTCTGCCTATGTTTTCCTCTAAGAGTTTTATATTGTCCAGTTTAGCATTTAGGCCTTTAATCCACTTTGAGCTTATTTTTATGTATGATGCTAAATAATGTTCTAATTTAGTTTTTTATATATAGCTGTCCAGATTTCCTAGCACCATTATTAAACAGATTGTCTTTCCCCATTGTATAGTCTTGCCTCCTTTGTCATGGATGAATTGACCATAGATGCATGGGTTCATTTCGGGCTTTCTATCCAGTTGCATTGGTCTACATTTCTATTTTTGTGCCAGTACATACTGTTTTGATGACTATAGCTTTGTAGTACAGTATGAAGTCAAAGAGCCTAATTTCTCTGGCTCTGTTCTTTTTAATGATTGCTTTGGCTATTCAGGGTTTTTTGTGTCTCTATACAAATTTTAAGATTATTTTGTTCTAGTTTTATGAAAAATACCACTGATAATTTGATAGGGGTTGTATCCAATCTGTAGACTGCCTTGGTCAGGGTAGTCAATCTAAGAATATGGTATATATTTCCATCTGTTTGTGTTGTCTTTGATTTCTTTCATCAGCATCTTAGAGGTCTCCTTAGGCAGGTTTATTCCTAAGTATTTCATTCTTTCTGATGCAATGTAAATGGGATTGTTTCTTGAATTTCTCTTTCTGATCTTTAATTCATTGTCAGTGTATAGAGATGCAACAGATTTCTGAATATTAATTTTGTAGCCTGCAACTTTACTAAATTCACTGATGAGCTCTATGGTTTTCTAGTAGTGTCTTTAGGATTTTCTATGTATAGTATCATGTTATCTGCAAACAGTGACAGTTTGACTTCTTTTCCAATTTGATTTACTTTTATTTCTTTTTCTTCTCTGATTGCTGTGGCTAGGATTTCCAAAACAATGTTGCATAAAAATGGTGAGAGTGAATATTCTTGTCTTGTTCCTGGTCTTAGATGAAATAGTTTCAGCTTTAGGTTTGTTGTACATGGCCTTTATTATGTTGAAATATGTTCCCTTTTTGCCCACTTTCTGGAAAGTTTTTACCATAAATGAATGTTGCATTTTGTTGAAAGACTTTTCTGCATATTTTGAGATAATCATATGGTTTTTAACTCTTCAGTTTGTTAATATGTGTATCACACTAATTGATTTGCAGATATTGAAAAACTTGTATAACTGGGCTAAATCCCACTTGATCATGGTATATGATAATGTGTTGTTAGATTTGGATTGGTAGTATTTTGTTGAGGTCTTCTGTATCTTTGTTTATCAGTGATCCTCGCGTGCAATTTTTTGTAGTATCTTGGCCTGGTGTTCAAATCAAGGTAAGGGTGGCCTCATAGAATGAATATGGTAGTTTTTGTTCCTCTGCATTTTAGGGGGAACAGTTTCAAAAGGATAAGTATTAAGTCTTCTCTGATTTTTGTATGTCAATTTTTATCCTGCAACTTTACTGACATTGTTTATTAGGTCAATTTTTAAATAAAAACTTTTGTTTGAGTCTTTAGTGTTTTCTACATATATGTCCATATAATTTGCAAAACAGTATAATTTTACTTCTTTCTTCCAATCTGAATGCCTCATTTCTTTTATTTCTCTAATTGCTCTGGCTTGGACTTCCACAACTGTGTTGAATAGAAGTGGTAAGAATGGGTATCTTTGTCTTGTACCAGTTCTTAGAAAAAAAACTTTCTGTTTCCCCCCACTGATTGTTACCTATAGGCTTTTAATATAAAGTCTTTAAGGTCCGTTCCATCTACACCTATTTTTTGAGAGTTTTTATCATGATTAGATGTTTAATTCTGTCAAATGCTTTTTCTATATCTACTGAGAAGATTGTGTAGCCTTTATGCTTCATTCTATTGATGAGATGAATCACGTTGATTGATTTGTTTATGTTGAACCACCCTGTGACCTGGGGATAAGTCCCACTTGGTCATAGTCTATTATCCTTTAAATGTGCTGTGGAAA